>NW_027325360.1:36594715-37796382 GCF_036924035.1 Leuresthes tenuis
TTTCCACAGTCGCCACAGGCACGCTCAGGACGGGAGATTGGACTGAAGACAAGTTTCAGTGCAATCTGTTGGTTTCCTTAGCTAGCATATTATTTTCTTAATTGGCTCTATATGAATGAATTGGATTACGATTACAATGAATTGAATTCCAATTGGCTTGAATTGGACTATATCATTTAAGTGCCTTGAGATGACAATTGTTGTAATTTGGCGCTATATAAATAAAATTTAATTTAATTTAATTGAATTAAATGAAAATGAATGAGGCAAGTGAGAAAAGGAAAGAGAATAGGAAGAATGAATATGATAGAAAAGAAAAACAGAGGAAAAAGTAGGAATAAAGAACAGAATAAGAAAGGAAACAGGGTGAGAATGATTTAAAAAAAAGGAAATTGTACCAAATTTGTGCAAAGGGAAGGCAAGGAAAAAGAAAGAGTATATGAGTAAAGGGCTAAAAAAAATAGAAACACAAGAGAAGATGAAATTGAAAGAATGCTTGGGGTGTGTGACAGGCGTAACAGAGAGCAGACAAGGAGATGAGAACAGAAAAAGACAGACAGGTGGAGTCAAGCAAAGTGATGGGATGAAGGGGGAACATGCACCCAAATAGAAACAGAGCAACACAACTGGATGATAAGCTGAGGCAGCAGGATGTAGCATTAGTATCCCTTGATGGATCCTTATCTGGTTAAAAAACCTAGATTTCTGCTCTGATAGCTGGCAGACTTGCAATCATTGCAGCATAGACTTCAGTCTCTTCAATACAGTCTGTTCATCACACCACAGCCTCCCAAACTCAAACTTGGATTGGAAATTGCCCCTCTCCCTGTGGCACTAACATGAAATTGTGATTATCATCTGAGTGTGGGAGAAACTGCAAAGATTAAGTTAAAAAAAATCATGGTTTCACGCTTTCTTTAACAGAGGGACCAGATTCGCTCAAAGCTGTAAAATACAAATGCCCACTCAAACTTCTATGGGACATGAAATTACAGGCCACATTATTGTGTCTGTCAAACATGTCATGTACTTTCAATATACAGAAGATGACAGTGAGGGTTGAAAGGCCGGATCTCTCCCAGTGTGTCTTTGTCTTTAATGAGAGATTGGCATCCCTTGACATCCAACTGCAGCACTGTGTTCACTAGTTTAGAAATGTGGTACTGTTGTTAATATGTTGGCTACCCGAACACGCTTGAGTAGGGTGGGGTAACATGGGGGTCGGAAAAGCAGGGATATCTAAAAATGATAAAAGTTTCCAGCATGTCTCAGAGTGATTACAGAGACTGTGGGGAAACATACGCAGGATTAGGTGAATTCAAACACTGCTTACATTGTCTGTTCGGAGTTTCTTGGCCGGGCAGCCTCCATCCACAGGATGTAGCATGTAATACAGCCGCACTTTGTTGGCATGTTTCCGACTCTGAAGAAGATAAAAGGTGAAAACATTTAAACATCAAATTGACCGTCTCCTCAGGCATTCCATTGTCAGCAATTCAGCTTTTTAATCAAAAGGCACTATGCTGAGCTGTGCAAACACTTGTGTTAGCACAATTATGCCTATTCACGTCTTTTTGTTGCTTTATAATGTTTAACCACACCTTAACACATGCACCGACTTAACTCTTCGAGTAGTGAGCAATCATTTGAAATGTTCATCCATGTTCATCTAAAGTCAGTCAGCAAATTCAGTCCAAAACTGAACATTGAGGAAGGTATGACATCTTTCCATTACATTCAAATGTGCTACTTAACGTCTGTGGTTTTAATATACAATTGCACTACAGCTCAGTAGTGCTTTATTGTTTTGATTCACTGTGACAAAGTTATTGTTCTCATCCTTAGCTGTTGGAAATTTCAATAAAAACCCTCAGTTCAGTATTAGAAACAGTCTGAAAACAGCTGTGGAGTTTTTTGCTTAAAAAAAGCCAGATAATTCTCTTAGAAGTTGTTAGAGACAAAAAACAGAGCAAATTTGATTTACTTACTAAATGGATTTACTGTGCAAAATTTTTGAGCCACCCATTAAATTCTTCATATTTTACTTCCAAGCAGACAGGCTTTCTTATAATCCTTTAAAGTCGTCTTGAGCCATATTTCTTTCTGAAGATCTTTCAAAGTTTTCCTTAAGCTTTTTCACTTGTTCTCAGTAGTCTTTGCATCATTTTCAAGTGTAATTGTTTTATTTTGGGTTACATTTCCTTGTCTTATTTTTTTCTGTGTTTTATTTAATTTTGTTATCTTGTTTGTGTTCTTAATATTTTCGCATCATAATGAGGAGTTGTCCTCAGTTCACCTGTTCGGTCCTCAGTTCCACCGTCACATGTTCATGTTCAAGCAGTCACAGCTGCAGTTACTTACTAATTATTACACAGTATATAAACTCCTTTGTTTATCTCAGTCTTTATCAGATCCTCACCATTACTTTCATAATCTACATTCTTTGTAGTTCTATTCCTTGCTCGTCTGGTTGTTCAGTTTTTTGTTGTCCAAGTTTAGTTCATAGTTTCCCGGCTCAGCCAAGCCTTAGGTTTCTGTAAGATAAAGACTTCAGTTCCATCATCTGTTGGCCTCCTGATTGCTGTTCTCTGCGTTTGGGTTCTCCATCTACTCAACACTCACACATAAATCACTTTAGCAAAAAGAGGAGAGTTGTGTTCTAGACAACTTTGCAAAGAACCTATATGATTTTTAGGCACTTTGTTATGAGCAGCCACAATAATTTGTTCCCATTTCTTTAGTTGTATCTATGAATAATACCAAAGACAATGAAACAGTATTTATGGGGATATGAGCTGAAAACCTGGCATATCTCAGCATGGTGTGCAGTGTGTCCTTAAAACATTTGAGGAAACTGGACAAGTGGAGGACAAAAGAAGAAGTGTCAGGCCTAAAAAACTATCTACAGCAGATGAACAGGATCTGAAAGTGATGTCCTTAAGAAAGAGGAAAAAATCCAGCAAAGACCTGACAGGACCTGAGAGATGCATCTGGACCTTCAGTTGGTCCATCTACTGTTTAGTCTGTGTCTTGCTAACAAAAACGTCCTTTAGGATGTTTGAAATGAGACTTTGGAAATTTGTCAAGAGAAAGAGATGGAGAGTGAGTCAAAAGAATAATCTCAAATTCCATATTTACAGGGGAAATTAGCAGATTATAGGAGGTCAGCTCCTCAGACATTTGGCCAGTGCACAATTTAATGATCCAACCCACCATATGAAATTCGTGGTGAAACTGGTAGTGGTGCAATGGCAGTTTCTTACAAATTCATGTTATACTCCTTGGTAATGATCATTTAATTAATTTTTTGTCCCAGTGAGCCTGGCAGACAGAATCAAACATATAAATTCTGCACATCAAATGTCTGCAGTTGGGAAAGCAGGTAGATAGGTTATATTCTCCAACTCCAACCACAGTTTGCATTCAAGAATGCTACTCGACCAAACATTCTTTGGGAGTTCATTGACTGAGTGTAATGATCTTGGAGTTGTGTTTCTGAGTTTCAGGCTGGGTGAGCAGGTTTCCTTGGTTACCAGGGCGGAGTCTGGTCGCTGCCTGCTGTCACACCTGTTCATCATCTACAGTAATCAAAAACCATACAGGAGCAGCAGGAGCACCAGTCTTCGCCAGATCTTTTCACCATTTCCGTGGTAATAAGGCCGTCTTATTCTTGCTGAGTTTAAGTAAGAGGTCAGCGTGTACTTACCTTGTTTCCATCATTTCAGCCATGTTCCTCCCGAGACTTTGTCGGCTTACCACCAACAGCGCCTTCTTCGGATTTTCCTCCACGTCACCACCTGCCTGCTCACCCGCCGTCACTCTGGAACACATCCTCCAGTCGTATTCCACCAGCTCACAGTAAGACAGCCTTCATTCCTGTTTTTGGATCTTTTTCTTTGTTTGGACTATTAAGCTAACCTATCTCTAATCATTCACTTACGACTGCCTCATAGCCTCATGCGCCGCCCGGTATTCCCCATTCACCTGGCTCCTGATTCAACGTTTTCTATTACCTCTACTGGTTCTCAAAGAATAAAATTATTTTCCTTTTTAAAACTGAATCTCACTCTTGAGTCTTTTCTTGGTTTGGCTGATGCCCCCCGTGAAACTGACTGTTGAGGAGGATATGTCAACTCTTTAACAGCTCTGGCAAGCTCTAGTGGAGACGAAAGATACCTTAGCACGGCAGCTTATTTCCCAAAGCTTTCCAATACAGACCCCTGTTTCAAAGTCTTAAGATAAATTTCCCATTAGAAATGGGTGAAGGCCATCAAATGAAGTTTAGTCGATTTGCTGATACTGGAATGAATTGATAATTAGCGCTCAGTTCATTGAGGGTGAGGCAGGAGTCTTCTTACCAGCAGCTAAGGATCTGATAGCACAACCAACAGCAGGGAAAAGATGGACAGATTGGTTAATTGAATGTTTTTGTGGTGACACGTTTAGGATCTCAATGAAAATAATACAGAGGAAGAGAGGGAAAACGCTTTAGGGTTTTGACAGATCATCATCAGACGATGCCACATATTGGTTAATTAGTAACAACCAGTATCGGGGATTCATTCGAATTGAGGATTAGATGTGAACATGTGGTTTCCTTTGCTAGACAACTATTTTATGAATGGGTATCATTCATAAAGGTTATAATGAACTGGACTGCACTGGATTATAATGAATTCAATTTGATTATTGGATAACGGTGAATTATATTAAATAGACTTGCGTTTATTTATTCCTTAAATCACCTTAAGATGACTTTGGGTGTGGAATTGGAACAACATAAATAAACTGAAGTGAACTGGAAAAAAAAAAGCATAGAGGCTAATAACCTGGAGCCTTGTTCCATTAGGCATAAAGATAACCACAGGCTTTGTTTCACAAGGACACAGCAGACAAAGTCATCCTACCTGGTCAGGGGTGTAAAAGGGAGGCTACAGGAACGTATTTGTCTTGCCTGTCTGGGAATGATACAGTATCCTCACCTCTGCTGCTTTTATTAGCAGACAAAAGGGAGATATTTAAACTTATTAAAGTTTAAACTCCACAGAGATTAGAATCTGTCCTAGTTTAAGCTACTCCTTTTTTTTTCTTCATGTAAAAAAGATCCTTCTGTATCATGTAAAACACCAATCTCAGTCAGTACATTTTAGTCTTTTTTTTTTTGTCCTTTTTTTATATAAAGTCTAAAGAAATTAAGTAACCAGACTTGAGGCACAATCAGATTTGTATTCTTCAAACTCTTTGAAACTGAACAAAAAAAATCTGACTCTGATCTATACAACCATTCCATCAGGTATAACAATGGGGAAAAGCTTTCACATCAGGAGCACAGTGATAAAACAATTAGCAGAGATAAACATCAATATCCTGTGCCAATAGCTTCTCTTGAGAAATTATTTTTTTGCACACTGGGCTTTGATTCAGCCCCACAGTCATTGTTAGGGACATTTAATGGTCAGTTTCTTGAATGAAGAATTAATTTCAAAAGTTTCCCAAAGGAGAGCTAACAAACTATCTCACGCTTTAGATGTTTTTAAAAAAAGAAAAGAACAACCTGTTTTAAATGTTTCCAGCTCATTAACCCCTGGGCTGTTATCATTGTCAAGATCACTTGTTATGGCTTCTATAAACATGTCTACTAGTGGCCTTCTTTGCTTCCGACAGCAACATTATCACCTAAAAGTACAGGGAGAAAGTAAATGCTCTGAGGTTGAGGGCCTTGTGTCAGCTTTATGTTTATCAGTGGTAAAAATTGATGATAGTCTAATAAACCCACAAGGAGGAAGCGAGAGGTACTACCTCACAGTATACTGATAACCTTAATTTAAAAGGCAAATAATATCTGGGTACTGTAACATCACCATTGACCTTAAGACAAGGTGTCACAATATTTAACTGAGTATCATTTACAAAAAACAAACAAGTCCCACAGCAAGGCACTGAGGAAACAAACATTTACAATAGGACCCTTTTTTTCTGTGTTTATAGAAAAACAAGTTTGTTTATCTCACTGCTTCTTTCAAATTTGATGAAAGTGCACATTTGGAAAGTTGATGCTTTCATGTGGGAGTTTTTTTCTTGGCTCTTGTTTGTGGTAATATTGCCTCCTCCCACTGTACTTTACCAAACACTAATCCTGCACAGTAACACGGAACACAACTACCAAAACTGAAAACCCTAAATAGAAAAGGAGACTTGCACATTTACCTCCAAGTACATGTTAAAAAGTGCATGGCTATGGAGTCAGCTTGAGCTTGAGCCTTATGCATAATATGGGATGAAAACTACAATTCCTGAAGTGGTAGAGATCCTTGAAAGTTAAGGAAGGTTTATAGAAAGAATTAAAACATAAAAATCATAACATAAAAAAAAGAAGCTGTGAACTTCAGTAGGTTGAAACCAACATACCATGAATCCTTGAAGATACATTCATGTTCCTCAGAAGATGACTTAGTAATTTAGGAGGTCCCCAAATTTTCTCCATATAGCCAACATGATAAATCTCAGTCACTGATGGGTTGACTACCATAGTCTTTGATAGACATTCAGTGTCACAGCATGATTCAAACTATTTACTGGACAGCCACAAAAAATAATTAAAACATATAGTGACTGAATCATTTTGGGATTGCAAACTATATACACTTACATGAAATGTAAATCTGGGGACCTACAACATACCTTAATGTGTAATCAATAATAATAAAAAGATAGTGAGTTGTTTAAAACCTTTATTTTAATAGACTAGACACAAAAATTTTACCCATGTTTGGGTTCACGTGTAGAGACCCAGGTCTTTACATACGGGGAAAGTTTCGTGTTGTGTCGAGCCTCCGAGTGTTTTAAAAGTAGCGAGTTTGACGCGACAGTTGAGAGTGCCCTATAATGTCCCATTAAAAAGGCAATTGTACCCCAAAAACGTATACACTTGATCTCACAAATGGCGCTTCCATCGTAATTATGCTTTTCAAAGGAATGTTTGACTCGCGTATATTCACAAAAAGGCCAAAGTTTAATTCTGGCGCTAGTTTTATGTTTATGTATTTATCAGACGCTTTTATCCAAAGCGACTTACAAATGAAGATATAACAAGCTATATAAAACGCTAACAATAAACTACATAGAATGAACCCACTAGTCCGACTCTGTCAGAAGTGACAGAGTAGAGATAGGGTGCAGGCATAGAAGGAAGTGCAGAAAGGTAGGTAAGTACAAGGTAGTTTTGCTTTAATAATCTGGTGCCCTCTGGGGTGTGGCGGGTGGGTGCCTTCTGGGTGCACAGTAGCTCCCCGAATACGGTCGATGAAGGCCCCGGACCTGGTGGACATCAGGCCCTCCTGCCCTGTGGCATGTCCCAGGTAACGGGGGTGCCTATTGCAGTCAGTCTCTGGCTGTCCTCTCCTGGGGAGCTTCTCTCCCCCGGTGTATATCCCATACCCCTCTCCCTTCTGGCTCCTGTACACAGCACACACTCATACATGTAGGGTTTTGGGGGCATGTGTCTTCTGTGGAGTGTAGTGGATGGGGCCAAGTAGGGGTTCTTTGCTCCCTTTGCTGCACTCTGCAGTTCCCCGCCCCTGTTTTAATTACACTTTAGACATTACTACTTATCAGAGAAACACACACACACACTAGGTCTTGGGGGGTGGTAGCACTGAGTGGTATCTGGTGGGCGGGGCTCTCTGGGTACATAGGCTGTCCCAGCTCTACAATGTTGGCTGCCCCTCAATTTTAATCGCACACTATTAGAAAATATAAATACATTGCCTCTCCCCGCTGCTCGCGGCTTCACCCTCCTGTGGGCACTTCTTGACTCCTGTGGCACTTGGCCAGGGGCACTGGGGCATGCGCAGGCCCACTGTGCTTGGCCCTCTCGGGTATTCGGTGGGGCCTCTGCCGGGGGGTTTGGGGGCGCTCGGGCTCCTGGGGCCCGGGTCCGGTGCACGGCCCGTGTCTGGGTGGCTACGGCCTGGCAGGGTCGGTGGGCTGTTGCCCCAAGTCCTCAATAAAGTTGACTTTTTGGAATACAAGCTACTTCACCCGTTTCTGTGTCTCCGCGCCGGGGTCCACACTTCAGCAGAACGTGAAATGATGGGCATCAAGGGGAGCTTTACATTCATAAAGCTTCCCTTGGCAAAGCAAATCTGTTTGGCATAAAAGATATTCAGATTACAATTTTGCTGCCATAATGCTGGGGAAAAAAAAGAGAAGCAAATGTTGCTGGCCATCAATCTGGGAAGGGTTATGAGGCCATTACCAAACTATTTAGGGTAAAGGTCAGGCCATACAATGCTCAGAGAAACTGCACAAAACCCAATAGCTACATCTACAGGCATCAGTTAGCATGTTAAAGTTCATGACAGTACAATTAGGAAAAAGACTGAACAAGTATGGCTTGGCTGGAAGGGTTGCAGGAGAAAGCCTCTTCTCTCTAAAAACAACATGGTAGCACAGTTTAGGTTTGTAAAGTTATATCTGAATAAACCACAAGACCTCTGGAACAATGTCCTTTGGACAGACCAGACCAAAGTGGAGATGTTTGCTCATAATGCACAGCAGCACGTTTGGAGAAAACCAAACACAGCATATCAGCACAAACACCTCATACCAGCTGTCAAGCACGGTGGTGGAGGGCTGATGATTTGGGCTTGTTCTGCAGCCACAAGACCTGGGCACCTTGCAGTCATTGAGCCATGAACTCCTCTGGATACCAAAGTATTTTTGAGTCAAATGTGAGGCCATCTGTCCAACAGCTAAAGCTTGGCTGAAACTGGCTCATCAACAGGACAAAGATCCCAAACACAGCAGCAGATCTACAATAGAATGTCTGAAAAAGAAAAGAATCAAGGTGTTGCAATGGTCCAGTCAAAGTCCAGACCTCAGCCTGACTGAAATACTTCTCATCCTGCTGATTGTTGTCATACTTCTGCCCTAAGGTGCAGCTGAATAAACAGGTGATGATCTTCAGTAGAAAGATGATAAATTTGTTACCACATTTGTTACAAGGTACTAACACTATCCTGTACATTTTCAGAGGTGCATATTTCTGTACACTATATTTACACTCTGATCAAGATGTTCTTAAAAAGCAGCCTTTCAAAAGACTGATTAGAAAAATTAATGCAGAAAACGCTTAACTACACTAGAACCACTCCTCTATGGACGTGCTTGTATAAGAGGAGGTTAAGTGCACGCTTGACATAATCAGGGCTGAAGAAAAATCCATACTGCATTACTAGCACATGACTGAGCTGATCAGAGCTAGTGTAGGCTCAGATACCGCCCTTCCTAAAGGTCAGGATGAGCATTCCAAACATCCTCCTGTACCTGTGATTTTAGTTGGATACAATAAAACCTGCCCAACTTATAAATAAAATCTGATTAGAGTATGAATAATAGTATGGATGAAGCATTTTATTCAAGAAAATTAATATGCTGAACGCTAGCACACTTATACAGCTGTTAAAAGGTGCTCATGGTTTAAGAACTTAATCCAATATTGCTCCTACTGGCTGTTCAGTAGCTATCAGTGATGACAACTTATGGCACAGTCTGTGTCCTGCTGGGTTCTGCTGTATCTGAATTTGACACATAATACAACACTGTTCAGTGAGTGACACAGGGGGCAGAAAATAACCATGCAGAACCAGGTTTATGCTATTATTCCTGCTCCAGTAGATTTTATTTAATTTCTGCTTATATTAGCAACATTTTTCCCTTGTGAAAAATACTACCATTACAATAAAGGTCAAACTCATGTTAAATCTGTTCAGAGTTTTACAAACAATGAATACCTTAAATACACATGGCCAAGCCAGCAGTCAGTTAGACAGAAAATACATTATCCCAGAAAGGATACAATAATGTTCATGATTATTCAACATACATACGTATTAATGGTGCAGTTTAGCATCATTTGATCTGGCTCCACCAGCAGTGTTGGTCGTCCATGTTTTTCATATCAAGCAACCAAATATATGTTGGTAATATCCTGATTCTTGTGGTTCCTCTGAGCATTAGCAGCCAAAACAACATCCAATTTGTTTAAACTGGCAATTTACAAACTCATGTGGTACTACTGCTCATTCAGCTGACCCACTGCAGTCTAGCTGCTCTGTCCTTTTATTAACCCTAAAGCAAAACTGGCACAGTGTCGCGGGAAAACAGTGTGTCCATCGCAGTTTTTGAGCGACATGTTAATCTAAACTTAGCTGCTGATAGACTCTGTGGAAATAAGCTTCATCACTGAGCCTCACTTCTTCACACACGGTAAAACAAATTAGGCTCAGCAGTCCAACAGATTCACACACTATCTTTCTGTTCTGTATTTGACACATTTTATTTTTCTGATAGCTTACACTGAAACAAATGTCATAGTATCAACAGAAAATTAAAGTGTTGTGAACTTATTGACACGGCAATGATTAAATTATTTAATTACCATAGTCCCAAAACCCTAAGATCCTTCAGTAATATTAAAGGTACAATGCATGCTTTGAAAACCAACAACGTCCACAACACCATAAGGGTGAAGGTCTTGCTGTTGTGATGAATTGTCCTTTTCCGAATCATTGGGTAATTCAGACATTATTGGAGGTTTATTACCATTATTTTTAAACCTAGACCTTATTTCTGGCATGAAATACGTTTATCTACTCACCGAGAACAGTTTGGTGAAAGTCGGCGTCCTTCGGAAGCTATTTAGATAACTCGCGATCCACGTAACGGAGTGAACGGGGCAAAGATAATGCAGCCTCTAAATAATGTTATGGAACATACATACATGGAAGGTGGCAATCATACTACTACACTATCCAGTCCCTAAGGCATTATCTGTCTTTATTTTACCAATACTTTAAGCCAAATGAATGAACGAATGGGTACTATAGCTCTGTTAGCTCATAGGTGCTGTTATGTGGCTACTTGCGGCTATAGGAGAGTTAACAGAGGGATTTCTATACAGGCACTCTACGTTTATATGTTTTTACACCTCTAAAGCATCCTGTTACTTCTTTGGTAATTTTCAGAACATTTTGAAATGTTTTGTAAGTTGCACTCCACTGGTAGCTTCTGTATGTGCCGATAGCCTCTGACAGTCCTCTAAATATAGAAAGTCAGAGACAAACTACTCCCTAAGACCCTCAGAACCTGAGCTGAGCTCACTTATTTAGCTGTCTCTAGATGAATAAAGCAGAGGCTTCTGCACTCACCAGTAGGCCAAGAGCTCTACGTTGTTACAGACTATTATTGTATTCCTTGCAGTTTATGGTTAAACAATCTCCTTCATGGAAAACTACCACACTCCCCACTCAAATAGGCATTATCTCATAACTTTAAACGGAAGCTCAGTCGGGTTTTAATGGATTTGATTTGACGCTATGACAATTAATGCCAGTAACAGAAATTCTGCTTCTGCAATAATGTGAATAAGCTATAACAGGAGACAAACCTGTGCTGTCTGAAAGACATTTTCATATCATTTCAGCTTCATATCAGTAACAATTAAATGTTATAAAATCAAATCGTTGTTGGAACATAGCATCAAGAATGACAACAGCTTGTATCCTCACCACTGCTCTCCATGCTGTTTAAATACTGGAACTCCTGAGAGTTCCAGTATTTAAACAGCATGGAGGCTGGAGTTTAAGAAAAAGTCATATAAAGGAAACAACTTCAAATATTTCTAATTAAGTTCAAAATGGTTTTGCAGCCAGCTTTATAAAAAACAAAGGATCTGGAGAAAGGACACCAGACTTTCTTGCTGTAGCATGAATCTATATGGAGTCAATGAACAGGAGATAAATAATGGTGCGAGGGTAATGGAAGTGGCTGAGTGTGGGAGCATCCATGCTTCTGCTGAACACTTAGAACAGACCTCCATCAACCTCATTGGGAGAGGCTGATTATTGGCTCTACACCTCAGATTTCAAATAATCCCTCTTGTCCTCTTGTATTTGTCACACTGCTACCTGTCAACCTGCTGTGTTGGAAATAGAAACCACTTCAGCCAGCACATATCAACACAAGCAGCTCTGATCAGAGTATAAATCACAGAAAGAGTCAGGCTTGTTCTCAACACAGGGGCCCACCTCATTCTTCACTGTTGACAGTCCAGTGAGTTAGTAGCAGTAAAACCGCCTGCTGTTGCAGCTAATTTGACATGTTACATGATTACTAGATGGAGTAAGTGAGGGGTGGGTGTATCCTAGAATTATCTTGAAACTGAATTGGATTTTTTGGCTTCATTTCCACAAGCCAAACCTTCTTGAAAGACGTGATAGATTGTTGAGCTGAGATCAGCGGACAATGCTGGAAGCAAACTCTGAGACTGATGACTGAACATTGACACCCAAGTGGGTCATTAACATTCTCAAACTCCCTCTGAAATCATGGTAGGCATATGCATACAAACAAGACCCGTAAAATATTCTATATTCTAATACAGAACCAGTGTCCATTTTAGAAAAAAAAAAAAATCTGGTTATTACACTGTCTTCAATTCAATTCAATTTTATCTATATAGCGCCAAATAACAACAAATGTCATCATAAGGCACTTAAAGAATATAGTCCAATTCAAGCCAATTGGAATTCAATTAATTGTAATCATAATCCAATTAAATCCAATTAATTCATATAGAGCCAATTCAAAAACAATATCCTAACTAAGAAAACCAACAGATTGCACCAAAACTTGTCTTCAGTCCAATCTCCCGTCCTGAGCGTGCCTGTGGCGACTGTGGAAAGGAACGACTCCCTTTTAACAGGAAGAAACCTCTGGCAGAACCAGACTCAGGAAGGGTGGCCATCCGCCTCGACCAGCTGGGGTTTGAGAAGACAGAAAAGAGGGGGAAAAAACCCATAACACCATTCAAAGGACATCTGTTGGAACAGGGAAACACAGGTTAATAACAACAATAATGTCACATGTACATAATATCATTTGAGAGATTAAACAGGGGTAAAAAGAGAGCAAAGTGTGGAAAGGTGTGACAGATGAGGTCCCCCAGAAGTCTAAGCCTATAGCAGCTTAACTATGGGATGTTTCAGGATCACCTGAGCCATCCCTAACTATCAGCTTTATCAAAAAGGAAAGTTTTAAGCCTAATCTTAAAAGTGGAAAGGGTGTCTGCTTCCCAGACATTTATTGGCAGCTTACTCCACAAGAGAGGGGCCTGATAACTGAAGGCTCTGCCTCCCATTCTACTTTTACAGACTCTGGGAACCATAGGTAAACCTGCAGTTTGGAAGCGATTAGCTCTGTTAGGAAAATACCAGTCCAATCTTTAAGTAAATGCTCGGACTAGTTTCTCTGCATCACCCTGAGACAGGATGTTCCTGTTTTGGCAATTTTACGAAGCTGAAAGAAGGCAGTCGTAGAAACCAGTTTTATATGTGTGTCAAATGATAAATTGTGATCAAAAATAATTCCAAGGTTCCACACTGTAGAACGAGAAACCAAGGAAATACTATCTAGAGTAATTATTTAACTAGACAATTTCTCCCTGAAGCGCTCAGATCCAAAGAGAATGACTTCAGTTTTGTCTGAATTTAGAAGCAGACAGTTCTGAGTCATCCAGGTCTTAATGTCTTTAAGACAGGCTTGTAGTCTGACCAACCTATTGGTTTCATCTGGTTTCATAGATAAGTACAGCTGAGTATCATCAGCATGCCAAATTTATGACATGCTGTCTAATGATGTTACCAAATGGAAGCATGTATAAAGTAAAAAGAACTGGTCCGAGCACAGAACCCTGAGGAACTCCATGACTTACTCCAATGTGTGAGGAAGATTCTTCATTTACAAGAACAAACTGGAATCTATCAGATAAATATGACTTAAACCAGCCTAATGCAGTTCCTTTAATTCCAATAACATGTGTCACGGTTTATGTTCTGTTCCATGTCTTGTCTCGTCATTTCCTGTCTTATTTTGAAAGCACAAACTGTCTCCTCTCGTTTCAGGTATCTTGCCCTTCCTCCCGTGTCAAGCGTCTCATTGTATTCCCTGATTTCCCAAGTGTTTCCACCTGTTCCCCTTGGTCCCTCATGTGTTCAAATAGTCTGCGTTTCCCTTGTCTTGTGCCGGTATGTTGTCTCTACACATGAGCGTCATTACCAGCCCTTCGTCTTGTTCCTTGATCCATAGCTTCCACGAGCCTGCAGTGAGCGATCCTCCTACAGTGCATCTTATTTTGTAGATTATTCTTGTCCATAGCCTTAGTTTATTTATTCTAACACAGTAAGTTTCATAGCCTTGTTTTTCCTCCGTTTTCAAGGAGTGATTTTTCGTTGTTATCATTCATAGTCACCTCCGTTAAAGGAGCTCCTCCTCCGCTTAGTTACTGAGAAGAGCGCTTAGGTTTTTCATAGCCATTTCTTTTGCGCTGCCGGGAGATCGCCCTGCCTTGCTGTTCTCCGTTTGGTTCGTTAAATAATAAAAACCCTCTTGGAGCCCATACGACCCTGCATCTGTGTCCTGAGTTCCCCGGGAAACTGACAACCTGTTCAAGTCTCTGTAACAGAATGCTGTGATCGATCGTATCAAATGAAGCACCAAGAGCAAACAGGACAAGCACAGAAACAAGTCCACTATAAGAGGCTAAGAGGAGATCATTGGTAACTTTCACCAGTGCTGTTTCTGTGCTATGATGCACTCTGAATCCTGACTGAAACTCTTCAAACAGATTATTTCTATGTAAATGATCACAAAGCTGAGCTGCAACTATTTTTTCAAGAACTTTAGACATAAAAGGGAGATTGGATATAGGTCGATAATTAGCCAACACTTCTGAATCAAGAGTAGGTTTTGTAAGTAAAGGTTTAATTATAGCAACCTTAAAAGTCTGAGGTACATATCCTATCAACAAAGACCGATTGATCAAATCCAATATGGAAGTGTCAATTAAGGGGAAAACCTCCTTGAACAGTCTGGTTGGGATTGGGTCTAAAATACAAGTTGATGGTTTAGAAGAGACTATTGCTGTTGTTAGCTCAGAGAGATCAACTGGGCAGAAGCTGTCTAAATACAATTCAGGTTCTAACGATACTTCTAAAGCTGCTCTACTTGATGATACATCAGTGATAATAATGGGAAGGATTCCATTAATCTTCTCTCTGATAGAAACAATTTTATTGATGAAGAATCTCATGAAATCATCACTGCTGTGAGTTAAAGGAATACATGGCTCAACAGAGCTCGGACTCTTTGTCAGCCTGGCAACAGTGCTGAAAAGAAACCTGGGATTATTCTTATTCTCTTCTATCAATAATGAATAATAAGCAGTTCTAGCTTTACGAAGTGCTTTCTTATATGTTATTAAACTAGCTTTCCAGACTAATTGAGACTCTTCTAAATTAGAGGAACGCCACTGTCTCTCCAGCTTTCTTGCAGTCTGCTTTAAAGCAGCTGTGAATTATACCAAGGAGCCAACCTCTTCTGACTGATTACCTTCCTTTTCAGAGGGGCAACATTGTCCAGTGTTGTACGCATTGAAGCTATAGTGCTGTCAACAAGAGAGTCAAGTTCTACTGGAGTAAAATTTAGGTAGCCATCCTCTGTCATATCAGCACATGGCAGTGAAGAAAAGGATGATGAAATCAACTCTTTAAATCTGGTTACAGCATTCTCTGACAGACACCTTCTATATGTAAAATTCTCCTCAGAAGCCGTATAGTCAAGTAATGTAAATTCAAAAGTTATCAAAAAAATGGTCAGACAAGACAGGGTTATGAGGGAACACTGTTAACTGTTCACTCTCAATGCCATAAGTCAGCACAAGGTCAAGGGTATGATTAAGGCAGTGAGTAGGTCTGTGAACACTTTGAGAAAATCCAATAGAGTCTAATATAAAATTAAAGTTAATATTTAGGCTGTCATTTTCAACATCTACATGAATATTAAAGTCACCCACTACAATGACTTTATCTGTACTCAGCACTAACTGGGATAAAAACTCAGAGAATTCAGATAGAAACTCAGAATAAGGGCCAGGTGGACGATACACAACAACAAACACAAGAGGTTTTTGTGATTTCCACTTTGGGTGGGAAAAACTGAGAATCTGAGGTTCAAAGGAGCTAAAGCTAGATAGCTGCCACTCCTCCTCCTCTGCCAGTGGTTCGAGGAATGTGAACATTTACATAGTCAGATGGAGTTTTCAGAAAAGTGACAACATACAGACATTTGTTGACATGATTGTAGTTTTATAACATGACAAGAATGAAAATGGGGTAAAGGGTAATGTACAATTCTGCTGGTGCATGTCTACCACGCAATGACAGCTAACTTCTTTTTTCTTTTGAAGATACAAAGTAAGAAACTAATGTAAAGCATAAATGTATTATTATTCTAAGGGCTATTCAGGCACAGTAAGGACTTCTCTGAGTCACTGATTTTCTTTCTGACAGCTCTGAACATTATATTTAATTTTTACTCCCCAGAGCTTAGAAAGGCTTTCTTCTTTTTTCTATCAGTGGATTTCAAAATGATTTCTCCAGAAAAGTGCAAATAATGAAAACTTCATGTGAGCATTGCTATTTTCTCATTAAGCAGATCACAAAATTAGTCAATATCAAACCTCCAAATTACCCGAATTAAAGCCAAGAAACCAAAATATTTGTGATTTTCTTGCTTAAACTAATAAATCATCAAATTATTCTATGGTGCTACAAAATACAAACTGTAATAATGAATCCATGTTTGAATTGCAGGTCAATGCAGTACAAGAAGAGGAGGAAGAAGACATCAGTAAAAGACAACATGAGCCTTTGGTTTGTTTACATCAGTCTGACTGTCACAATCATGCATGGATGTGTTGTGTTTTGGGTCCGAGTCTTAGGTGGGCTGAGCAGGTGTTCCTGAGAGCCTTGGGCGGAGCTTGGTTTGCTCCTGCCACCACACCTGCTCCTCATCATTCCTCATTAAGACAGCCTTATAGGAGCTGCAGGAACAACCAGTGTTCGCCAGATCATCTCACTAACTTAGTGGTAAATCGGCTCACTCTATATTCCGGCATAGGCTTCTAAAAGTGGTTTTGACTAACTCTTGTCCTCTCAGCTTCTGCCTGTCTCGAACAATTGCTCCTACGCCATGGTTCCCTGGTACCAACCTGTAGCCGACTCTCTGTAGTCTGGATATCCCTGCCAGCCACATGTCCACACCTGCTTGCCCGCTTACCGATACAGTCAGTACCCTCTCCTCCATCACGAACTCCTACTCTTACAAAGTAAGGACTATTTACTCCTCTCTTGGATAATTAATTCTCACATCACGGAGGACCGTTCTAACCATCTCCTCCCTTCTGCAGAATCCTCCCGTGCCTGGACATCTCCTTCACTAAGTATTACTCTGTTTAATAAACATTTTACTTGTATTTCTTCCGGTCTGCATTGGAGTTACTATTTCCTGACGGCTTGTGCTCAAGCTGTGACACTGACAAGTCTCATCCTGCTAGATGACAGGACTGCTTCCATTAGATTTGTTACATGTGATACTTTTATTTTTTCATTCCCTATTTTGTAAGTGGCATGCTAGAGTTCCAGCCTTTCCATGGTTGCGGCTACTTATTTCACTCATCACATCTCTTCATACATACAAAAAAAACCACCATGCTGACAAGTTAACAATATAAAAATAGAGCTTTTTTTTAAAGAGATGAGTATATACCATATCATAAGAAGCAGGCCTTTATTTCTAATTCGCATAATTAATGACTTGTTTTAATGCATCAAAATTAAGTCTGGGATGGTGCATGCAAAATGATAGATGATAGGAAAGGCCCGGAGTCTAGATCGCTGATGGCTGGCTTCTGATGAGGCTCCATCTTGGGAAAGGTGGAGTTGGGGTGAAAGTGGGTAGCGTTGCGTGAGGTCTAGAAAGATGTCAGAAAGAGACTGACAGACAGAAAAAGGACAGAAAAGAGAATGATTGGCTGGTTGAGTAAAAAAGCAGGAAGACCACTGGAAACAAAGCAGGGATGTCATAATTAAAGTAAAAGGTTTGAAAGCGAAAGAAGGGAGTAGCAAAGTAGCAGAGGAAGAGCCCAAGTGACAAGAAAGAGTGATTCAAATGTATCAGACCTCCCTGACTGAACTGAGCTGAATAACTTGAAAGAAATTACAAGTAGAGACATCAAGCAGGTATTTAGCATTTGAGTTGGACGATAAGGGACAAGGTGTAGACAAGCAGACAGCGTGACGAATTGTAGCCAAAAACTTAACTCAAGCACAGGCACACAGGCCGATTAGAAAATTCTGCATCAAGCCAACACTGGCTCTTTAGTTGTGTGGTTTGTCAAACTAAAGGTTTCTGTGTTATGAATATGCAATTTCTTTGAGGTTAAGTAAAAAAAAGAATAAAATGATTGTGGTCTACAAACCAGCATAATTGCTGTTAGCAACATTAATAATTTCTAATAATTCTTAATAAATTGTCTCTTTAAATGCTCGTGGGTAATTACATGTTTTTTGGGGTTTTTTTGCTCTCTCCCAGCAGCAGTCCTGGTGCACAGAATCATCTGGGTGCACAAAAATAATGTTGCCATACTACCAAAGGCAAGAAAGATGAACACAGTGTTGAGAATGCAGCTTGTTGTTTTGAATTTGTACCTCAAAAGGCTGGAAGCAAACGTACGGGGGGGAAGGGGAGGTGAAAGTGTTATATTAGAAACTGAAATCCTGCCTGGGATTATGAGATGAGTCATCCCAAAACTGTGAAAGAATTCAATCTTAGTGTGAGTCGAATCTGCATCACTTGCTTGTTTAATTTGACGAGCTTCATGGGCTAATCGCCTCCCTGTCAGAAAGATTCCGGGCTGTTTACAACTCCTATTATCATCTTTCAAGAGCTGAGATGAATGTTCAGCTTTATCGCTCTCGCCCTCACTCTAAAATTTTTAAATGGTGGACTAACAACTAATCTCTCAGGACTATTTCTATTAATAACCCCTCCTTTACTCCACTGTTTCCCTGTGAGACAGGCTCATAATTAAACAGTGAAAGCACCGCTGCATTAGTGTGAACTAAATAAAAAGGACTGAGCATCTCAGCGGTGCTGTTTTTTGCTTACACAAAAGTCTTTGGACCACTTTTGATAGCAGCAAGAGCTTTGGGAGCATTTATTTTCTTGTGTGTGTGTTATTACATCGCATGAAGAAAGACTACTGGGGACCAACAGTGAGGCAAATTAGCTTCACCGTTGATTATATTGTCCACTGATTACACTCAAAGCTCAGTGGAACAGAACTTCTAGCCGTCTTCGATTATCAGCAGACACTGTAATGATTCAGTTTCATTTCACTACAGTAGATTATTTTCTGTCAACACTACAAATGGCCAATATTTCCATCCCATTAACCTCAAAGCCTGTGAAAATGACGGATGGGTACAGTTTCAACATTCCTCCTCCAAACACAGACAAGAGCATCCATAAACTCTTCGATCACCCTGGTGCATATATTAATATTCCTCACCACAGAGCTAAGGATGCACTGAAAAAATTAAGACGTAATTATGAAAATTTCTTTCTTTCTTTAACTGCTGAACATCATAAGCGTTTAATGTCCTGCTCTAACATATATAGTAGAGCACATTTTTCTGTGACTGTATTGTATCAAAAATTTCTGTAAGTAAACCGAACTAAATCACCTTTACCACTTGGTTTTAGTGCAGAATGCTTAAAAATTTTATAATTTTGCCATAAATAGACATGTGAAACTCCTGACAGAATGCAAACAAAGCAAGACACATCTCTACAGAAACCACTCGTCTATCATCTACCATGCAAGCTGGCTGGGCAGCAGTGAAAGCTGGTTCGAAGGGTTTATTTTTTAAATTTAAGACATCTGCTTTCCTTTATGCCTGTTTCAGAGTGACATAATCTGGACCAGGGTGCAACTACCAGTACTTACACTGAGCTACTCTGCTTCACTAATCCTTTCCCTAAAAAAATCAATATTTGAAAAGGTCAAACACAACAGACGATGGAAAATTAAGCTTAGCTCATCAATAGCTGACATACTCTCCTATACATCCACATGCTGTGATAGGGAGATAAAAGGGTTTATAAAACTAGACTTGAAGACCTTCTACGGTCACTCTGGAGAGTGAGAATGAGAGGATATTTAGCACTTACAGCATTTAACACCTGTAGTACTACGTGCTTACTATTATTTAGTGCATATTTTTTCAACTTTTTTTTCAACTAGTTCAAAGACTAGACTAAATTTTCATAGAACTTAGATGTTATTGTTATATAATATAGTCAATACATGTGGTTATGTGAAAAGAAAGTATAGTCTCTTCCAATTCTAAAGTTTTACTTATCAGGACATAAGCAAAACAAATAGGCAAATACAACCCCAGATGATTCATATAGTAAGTTGTAGAAACCCCATTAGCAGCATCATTTTCTGTATGATGTTATCAGTCTCTCACATCATTATAGTGGAATTTCAGCTCATCTTCTTCATAATGTTGCTTCAGTTTATTGAGGTTTGCAGCATTGGTTTCTGCACAGCTCTCTTAAGGTCCCACCACAGCGTTTCAGTCAGTTTGAGGTCTGGACTCTGACTGGACCATTGCAACACCTTGATTCTTCTCTTTTTCCCACATTCTGCTGTAGATCTGCTGCTGTGTTTGGGATCTTTGTCCTGTTGATGAGCCAGTTTCAGCCCAGCTTTAGCTGTGGGACAGATGGCCTCACATTTGACTCAAGAATACTTTGGTATCCAGAGGAGTTCATGGTGGACTCAATGACTGCAAGGTGCCCAGGTCCTGTGGCTGCAGAACCAGCCCAGATCATCAGCCCTCTACCATTGTACTTGACAGTTTGTATGAGGTGTTTGTGCTGATATGCTGTGTTTACTTTCCTCCAAATGTGTTGCAGTGAGTGGAGATGTTTGGTCATATGACCCAGTGCTCAGATCCTGAGTCATTACCCACTTCAACATCTGTAATTTATACTCTTACAACAGATGAGAAGAGAGCCTTTAACAATGATAGCAGCAATGACAAGTGCTTAATGAGAATAAGAGGAAATAATACAGAAATAATATAAACCTGTTGTTTTCAGGTCATACAATGCTATTTAGACAGCCTACTGGTCTTCTAACATTACATCTAACATGCTGTTGAATGAATCTGTTATAAAAAAAAACACTAAAATTTTTTTACTTAATTTTACCATAGCTCATCTTTGTCCTGTATATTACATTTGCACGATGAACTCTGTATTTTACCCCATCCCATTATGTTGAACACAGCCAATAAAGTAAAGTCTTTTTTTAAATGATTCTCAAATGCATCAGACCTCTCTGCTACACATTAATCGACATGTCTACAAATCTCCATGGTGAATATATGCCGCTTTCTCCTAAGACGACAGAGCCACTATATTCTCAACAGGCTCACATCTTTGCTCACATTCCAACTATATGACACATCATCACCTCAAAGTTAAAAAAGCATGCAGGTGCTGCAGACAGGGGAAAACTGGGTGATGAGACAGCTATGTGGGCATCCTAATATCAGAAGAGCTAGGTACAGTTATTAGCTACTTTTGGTCTTCCCCACTCAAAACGTGCCCATGTGGCGTTTATACCTGAAGGCATATAATCACAATCAAAGAATATGCTACCTCTAGTGTAATCTGTTGGTTTCCTTAGCTCGGATATTCTTTTTGAATTGGCTCTATATGAAAGAATTGGATTGTTTTGAAATTAATTAATTGGATTTCATTGGATTATGATTAAAATTAATTGAATTCCAATTGGCTTGAATTGGACTATATTATTTAAGTGCCTTGAGAAGATAATTGTTGTAATTTGGCGCTATACAAATAAAACTGAATTGAATTGAATAGTGGTAATGAGAGCAACTGCCTGTGAAGAGTAAAACGCTGGTGATAGTTGCATTGTAAAAATAAAGTTTTTAGCTCTAACCGTGTTTTCATTTTAAATTTAAAATCTAACCAAGCAACAATATACTACACTTTGTCATAGTTAGTGTTTGCATGAAACCATAAAAATGGTATGCTTGATGGTAATGGCTAACTTGTGAAAAGAATGTATTTTAGACCTTTTTAGGCCATGATCCTTTTCTATCCCTACAGAAGTACCCTAAACTCAATCAGGAAGTAACAAAAGTGTCTTAGTAATGTGTTGTTGAGGAAGGTATGTTGGCCTAAATCTCATGTTGGCCCATAGTTGAAAGGGCAGTGCTTAGCTGCTCCATCCACCTTTCTCCTTATCAGGACCTTGTGGCTTTATTAACAAAGAGACTTGACAAATGGTAATGGTAAATGGTAAATGGACTTGTACTTGTATAGCGCTTTTCTAATCTAACTGACCACTCAAAGCGCTCCACTACATGCCGCATTCACCCCACAGCACGTCTTAAGATACTTAACTACGTGCTTTTTCTAATCATTCATACCCATTCATACCCCAATGATACACTGGGAGGCAACGTGGGGTTCAGTGTCTTGCCCAAGGACACTTCGACATGTAGCCCGGGGAAGCCAGAGTCGAACCACTGACCTTCTGATTGGTGGGTGACTGCTCTTCCTCCTGAGCTCAGCTCAGCTCTGCTCAGCCGCCTGAGCTACAAATGACATCTGCTCTGATGTGGAAACACTCATATGAGTCATATTTGCCTTCTGCCTCTTACAGGAGCAGAACTTTACAGGACAATGTCATGAACCATGTTGAAGGGTAAGGAAAAATCTGTTTCGAACTGGAGGACTTGTTTTCTATTTCTACAATATGAAGCTCTGAATTTTGGAGAACACAGCATGAAACATTCATGACCCAGGTGAGAGACAGAGGGGAGTAAGGTATCATCAACCTTACAAAACAATTAGTGCTACGATCAGCCAGTCGTCAAGACCACCTACCCTACTGCCATGGTCCATACTATGTTATGCACAACAGCATGTGACCTTCATGTGAATGTTTAGACAACCTACTACCTAAATTCAAGGTTTTAGAAGGAGATCCCAGTGGGGTATAACAGCCTGGTGGCCATGCCATGGTTTGTCAGGCAGTAGCTCTTGCACTGTTTCTGAGTTCAAAAGCTATCCAAAAACACACATATGCCACATCATCTGTCCTAAAGACAGAAAAAAAACATGGCATACTGGCATCACCAAGTTTGATACCAGTCTCAAACGTTTCAACAATACTGCAGGCCAATACGGCAAACATTTATCTGAAAGGTTTGCATTAATGTACCTCACTTAAATGCAGATCAGGAAAAAACACAAGTGCATTCAACCATGAAAACCACACACACTGATGATATACTGTATGATCACACTGTATATGTGTTGAACTCCTAAGCTCCTCTCCACCACTTGCAAACCAATTAAGCAAGGCATCAGCAGCACAAACAGTTGAAAGGACAACTCATTTTCCAATGCATGCAAAGTAATGGAAACCAATTAGTGAAGTGTACAAAGAGCACAGTGAACATTAAATTCTCCCCCACAGCTGTTACTGTAGCTGCAGCGCCCCCCCCCCCCCCCAAAAGTCTTCAGCAGAATCATAATTCAACTTACAAGTAATACAGATTGTGAGCATAGAAAAACTTGCTATATATATAAAATATAAAATATTTTTAGATCTGTACAGTGGCTTTTTGTCAGAAGTCCCTCCAGTGTTGATGGGATCAGGTGATTTTCTTTTTTGATTAATAAAATTAAAGTACTGTCACGTCTTTAGTTTTTTTCAAATGTAATTCTGAACTGAGAGTTGGAAGGGTGTTATGTGTTACATAATCATGAGCAGTTTTTTTTGCCAGAACTTCTGCTTTTATAAAGGTACTCACACTTAGTGATAATCAATTAATCAGTGCAATTGATAAGCAGCTACTCCTTCCTTATTTTTTTCTTGAAGGCAGTAAATGTAGTCAGTTTTCTATGCACTCCTGTGTTTTGGGTTAGTTTTTGTTAAACAAATAATGACATTGTGTAATATGTCATATGTGCTCGTTAATCTGCTTCTTTAATGACTTTGCACACAGCAGGTAAGTCAGGGTAACAACATTGAATTGGAGTGAAACTATTAAAGAAAGATGCAAGGACGACTTAATAAACTGTTATGTGAACAACAGGTAAGTATTAACTTCTTAATGTTAATATGAAACACTCACAGCCATTGCTTTCTGAAGGATGCAGACAAAAAATAACTGAATCAGCCATCAGACTTTCATTGTATGCAGTCGCGGTTTTCTCAATGTTTACTATCTTACTACCTACTTCCTGTCAAGGCGGATTTCAACATAAAAGCTCCGCAACAATAAAAATGTTTCAACAGTCTTTTAACACATAAAACATGTTCAGTGCAGAACAATGATAAATCCTCCAACAAGAGAAACAGGTGCTGTACATTCAGTTACTCACACAACGACAGTATTTTACATAAATCCTCTGTACACTCTTTCTCCCATACCTCGATTAATGAGCATCCTGCGGTTTCTACTTTTCCTATGGAGTTACAGGCCGTAGTTTAGAAGAGGCTGTCATGCAGGGTTTCCAGCCCACAAAGAAATGCTGCAGTGCACATCCTGATCTGTATATATGCAAAGTGGCAAATGCATAAATTAACATGAGCCACAGTAGTCTTTGAACTGCGAACCATAGGGCGCTCTGATCCTCTCTGCAGGGGACTGCTGGCTTTGTTATGTTTGAGGGTTTAAAGATCAATTAAATTTTCCAGCCATCCACCATCACCCAAAAACTCAAAGGGATGCTGACCAGATTGGAGATCACCACTATAACGTGAGTTAGACTGCCAGTCTGTCAGAAATGTTTAACTTGAAGAGCAGAGAGAGATAACAGAACTTTACAGAGGCTTTAAAACTTTTGAGTGAAAAAAACTTTTCATTACTTTTTCAGTGATTGATTTAATTATTTATACCTCCTTCCCTTCAGTGGTAGACTGAATTTATCTGCATCCCACTGCCTCTTTGATTGGCGCTATATAAATAAAACTGAATTGAATTGAATAGTGGTAATAAGAGCAACTGCATGTGAAGAGAATGTATGTCTTTTTTTTTTAGACTTGAATTGTATCCAGTAATCCAGCTCAGACAGTCAATCCTGGTTCACATCCTCCTCCCACTGCAACATCTACCCCTGCACCTGCTGCCCCACTTCCACCACCTGTAGGCTTTGCTGTAGCTTCTTTGAGAAATTATCTCCGCTCCCCTTCCATACTATGCGGACCTCATCACAGGTTAGTGATGAGATCAGAGCCCAGACACCAAAGAGCGAGATGAAATAAGGATTTCAACAAAATGTTACCCGCATTTTACCTGAAGTACAAAGACCCCTTTAATTTTAGTTTGTGTGATGTCTGCTGTTTTATTAGAAGATGTTCTACTCCGCTACTCCTTCTACTCTGCTGAATCCTCACACAATGAGATGCAAGTCAGGCACAATCTGTCCTTCAATTGCAACTCCTTGGGATTCTAACCACTGGAAAACATTCAGCTCAGGCATCCTGCCTAAAAAAAATCACTGTTAAAAAATGTTATCCTTAAAGACATAAAAGGTAGAACACCCTCATTGTTCAACAAGTTGGATATAAATACAGCACAAAATAAATAATCATAACCAAACCTAAGCAAACAAAACAGAAATAGCTTATCTCCTTAAATGCAAACCATGTAGGATGTTTCATTGCAGGTTTTTTCCTCATTAGTTTTTTTGTTCTTGCTGTCATCAACATGACCCAAACATGTCAAGATTCATTAGACCCTAACCGACCTGAAAGAGAATCCAAACATGCCCTATCTCCAGGAGGCAATAAGCCAAGTGCTGTATTCAGCATTCACCACACAATAACAAAATTAATATTTAATTTGCATTGGTGCAGCTACTTCTTCCTGTCTCCTGCAACGCCCAGAAGAACAAAGCAGTTCTCCTGTTACCCATAGACAGTGAAGCCTACTTTAAATAGCACTCGACTGCAGTGCCCTAAGCACAGTCCCCTGCAGGGAACAGAGTAAACCAGGGAACTTCGTAAAACTCTCAGTACAAAAAAGTTTACTTAGATGCACAAACTTTTGACTAACTTTAAAGCCACCCCTCGTTTCTTGCTGTTTTGCCTTTCTTGTAATCTTTTCAAGTGGTTCTGAGCAATAGTTCTCTGGGCCATCTGAAGGTCTTTTAAAGATGTTTCTTTGGACATCTGGACATGTTTTTCACTCATTTTCATTCAAGTCCTTGTACCTGATAATTTTCAGAGGAATGTGTTTTTTTGTTAATTAAGCTATTTAACACTGATCTATAGATTATTCAAGCATAAAAAAGGCAACACAAGGAGCGGACCAATGTTGTGGCTAAACATAACAGAAAGCTTAGGAAAGAATGAATTTTAGGTTGCTTCTTAAGGCACTTTTTTTACCAGCAGCCTGTCGTAGAGACAAATCCCCTGAATAAAACGAACGCAGAAAAGTATAGTCCCATTTTTATCCACCATTTACTACCATCTGGAAAGCCTCTGAAAGGCAGTGGTTTCATATTTCAGCAGGACAATGACAATGACATACTGCAAATTAAATGAAAGCATGCCTGGATAGAAAAATGGATAATGGATCGGTCTTGGATTGACTAGAACCAGGACCACAAAACTGCTGAAGCACTGTGGGATCATCTTGACAGAGAACGGAAGGCAGCCAACATCCAAAGAAGAGCTTTGGGATGTCCTTCAAGAAGCCTGGAGAACTATTCCTGAAGTCTCATTAAATAAATGACAGAAAGCTTGTCTAAGAGGGTTCAGGCTGTGTTGGAGAATAAAGGAGCTCATACTAAAGTGCACCAAGTCTAGTGTAGTCTCAAATACTGCTTTTCCATTTAAATTAGGGGTGGCTGAGAACTTCTGCACAGCATTGTAGATATCCAACTGCTTCATGGAAATATCTGAACTGTGGAATTTCTCATTCTGGTCCTTAACACACTTAAAGACAAAGACCTGGATGACTCAGAATTCTCTGCTTATAAATTCAGACAGAAGTTGTTCTCTTTGGACCTGAACGCTTCAGGGAGAAACTGTCTAGCTATATAGTTACTCTAGATGGTGTTTCCTTGACTCCTAGTTCTACAGTGAGGCGCCTTGAAGTTATTTTTGACCAGAATTTATCATTTGACGCACATATAAAACTGGTTTCTAGGACTGCCTTCTTTCACCTTCGTAATATTGCTAAAATCAGGAACATCCTGTCTCAGGGTGATGCAGAGAAACTAGTTCATGCATTTGTTACTTCAAGATTGGACTACTGTAATTCTTTATTATTGGGCTGTCCCACATATTCTCTGAAAAGCCTCCAGCTGATCCAAAATGCTGCAGCCAGAGTTCTGATGAGAACTAACAGGAGAGATCATGTTTCTCCAGTTTTAGCTTCTCTTCATTGGCTCCCTGTTAAATTCAGAATAGATTCTTCTCCTCATATATAAAGCTCTTAATGACCAAGGTCTATCAAATACCATTGTTAGATATTTTCCCAACAGATCACTTTGCTCCCAAACAGCAGGTTTACTTGTGGTTCCCAGAGTTTCTAAAAGTAGAATGTCAGGCACCCTCTCTGTGGAACCAGCTGCCGGTAAATGTCCAGGAAGCAGACACCCTCTCCACCTTTAAGATTAGGCTTAAAACTTTCCTTTTTGATAAAGCTTATAGTTAGGGATGGCTCAGGTGATCCTGAAACATCCCATAGTTAAGCTGCTTTGACTGCTGGGGGGCCTCTTATGTCACACCTTTCCTCACTTTGCTCTTTCCCACCCCCCATTTAATTTCTCAAATGAAATTTTGTATATTTGGTATTATTGTGGTCATTAACTTGTGTTTCCCTATCCTTTGGTGTTTGTTGTCCCCTCTTTTCTGTCCTCTCAAACCCCAGCTGGTCAAGGCAGATGGCCTCCCTTCCAGAGTCTGGTTCTGTCAGAGGTTTCTTCCTGTTAAAAGGGAGTCATTTCTCTCCACAGTCACCTCATGCACGCTCAGGACTGAACCGAAGAGAAGTTTTGGTGCAATCTGTTGGTTTCTAGGTAATTGTTTTTAAATTGGCTCTGTATATATAAATTTAACTGATTTTGAATGTAATTAATTAGATTTGATTGGTTTATGATTACATTGAATTGAACTCCAATTGACTTCAATTGGACTGTATTATTGAAGTGCCTTGAGATGACATTTGTTGTAATTTGGCGCTATATAAATAAAACTGAATTGAATTTAAACTTAAGATAACAGGGCCTGTGTTTGTCATTACACAAGAGTTTGAGCTTGTGTTGTTGTTAAATCTATCAAATACTGCAGAATGCAGAAAGCTGTAAGGTGTGTGGGATCTTTTGCTCTTCATCTCACTGAGTAAATAAATGATGCCTTCTGTTGGTTTGGGAGATTTTTTTACCCTGGGCATAGGTATCATGAATAATAAATAGATTTGGTGAATAACCAACTTGTTTTTAATGTAATATGAAGAGTGTAGATACCAGTGTGCACAAACCGTAGAAAGTAGTTAAGAGTTAGTTTTACTTTTTGGAATTGGCTGCAGCTCAAACTGGTATTCAGTATTTGAGAGTTGAATGGCTTGTATTTATTTTCTGTTGCTATAAAAGGGTGCTGCTAAGATGAAATCTCATTCTAATTAATGATTTGTCACCTCAGCAACACCCTTTATGTCAACAGAGATCCAGTAAAATTATATGACTGACTCAAGGTCTCAAACTAATTTCTTCCAGCAGCCTGCCAACCTCTGTGTGGATCACAGTATTCATAAGAGTTTCTTCAGCTCCTCTCACCACATGTCCAACTGCAGGAAACCTCAATAAGACCCACTGGTCTTGCATCTCAAAGCAACAGTCAGTAAGAGGCAGCATCTGCAGAGAGAGATGGTTCATCACCTGACAAGACTCAGGCAGGGGGTAGGAAACTTACTGCTGTCTGAAGTGACTGATCAGGTGTCACTCTTACTATGTAAAGATAAATTATATCTGTAGATATTTGGCATGACTCTAAATTGTCCCTAGGAGTTAGTGTGAGCGTCGATGGTTGTGTGTCTTGTTTGGGTTAGGTGTTAGGTTAGGTGTCACCATAATGATTTCTGAGAAAGATTTATTGACTAAATAATTCAGGCCTGCTGGCACCAAAGATGTGTGGGGACCAGCCCAGATTTATTCTCCAAGGTATATATAACCAATGTGCTTTTCCAGTCTTGTTGACCATTGAAGGCACTTTTACTCTTCAAGCCACATAGAACATATGTGTGATTCATTGTTTTCCCCAAAGACCCGGGATATAGGATTGAATGACAAACCTTCTAATTGAGTAACAGCCCTAATTAGTTAGAACAGTGATACACAAGCTCATGGGTCTCCACTAGAACAAACTCATTGTACATATCTTTTTTCTTCAAATCTTGAATTTGATGCCAGCAACACACTTAAAAAAGTTAGGATAAAGGTATGTTTTTCACTTTGTCAGCTTTCCTCTTTCATGGTTTGAGAACTGAGGATTCAAATTGACGCAGTTTTTTGGAGGGATCTGTGTCCATTCTTGCTGAATCCAAGATTTAAGCTGATCAACAGTCCCTGGTTTCTGTTGTTTTCTGATTCTCCTCTTTATGAGGCCCCACACATTTTCAATAGGGATTTTTATTCGCAAAAACAGCTAAAGCGGGGACTAATCTTTCCAGAAAACTCGGCAAGATTTCTGCACAGACTTGACATATGGCTTCCTCCTTATGTAATTGTCAGAAAAGTTTGCTTATTATCATTAAATAAAAGTCACAGCCAAAGAGGCCATTTCATATCAAAACTTCACAAGGAGAAGTTGGGAGACAAAGAGAACTGTGTTTTAAGAAGGAATGTTGTCTCCCCACTGATCGTTATCTTTGTAGCTCCCCAAATAAGGAGATGCCTCCAAACTAAGGAGATATGCCAGACCTGGGCACATAGAGGATTGTATCTGTGTGTGTGTGTGTCACCTAATAAAAGAGCAAGGCAGGCAACCACTCATTGGAGAACTCTTGTGAATCTGCAGAGAGAAGGTTCGTGTGTTGTTCTCCCCTTGCAAGTAAAATTCTGAGGCCTCTGAGGGATTTCTTGGTTTCATACCGTTGTCTGTTAGTTAATTTTTCTAACAGTAATATAGTTACAGTTAATTACAGTTAATATTTCTGGATGCAGCCATGGACTATTTTAAGTGGAAATGGTTTTCCAAGGTACTCCTGAGCCTGTGTGTTTATACAGATCATAGTGGCATGATGATGATGGTTTCCCATTCTGTGCTGCCAGAGGACTTGAACGTCCATCTGTGGTTTCTATCTTTGGTCTTTATCACTGAGATTTCCTCAGACTCCCTGAATCTTTTCACAAAGTTATGCCCCATAGACATTGAAAGATCTTGTTTTTTTCTATAAAACATTGCGAAATATTTTTTTAAATTTCTTTTGCATGATTCACTGACAAAATTCTGTTAGAGTTTGTGGTTTTTCAATTTTATATTGTGACTTTGCTAGATTTCCTTGTCTTGGTTTTTCTGTGCTTTGTTTGATTCTGTTTTTGTTTGTGTTCTTATTTTTCTGGAGTTATTAGTTTGAGGTAGGATTTTTGTTTCTTGTCTCCCTTTTATGATTTGCTTTTGCTTATATTTACCTTCAGGGGCGGACTGGTAATCTGTGCGTTCTGGAAAAGTCCAGAACGGCCACCCTTTCCACACTTTCCCGTTGATGGATAGTGGAAAGATATCAGTTTTCTTCCTCCTGAAATCGATGATGACCTGTTTTGTTTTGGAGGTGTTGAGGAGCAGATTGTTTTCCCTGCACCATGCTGCCACCTGCTCCATCTCCTCCCTGTAAGCGGTCTGATCCCCCCCTGAGATGAGCCCCACCACTGTGGTGTCATCAGCATATTTGACAATGGTGTTGCTGTGGTGGGTGGAGGTGCAGTCGTAGGTGTACAGGATGTAGAGTAAAGGGCTCAGCACACAGCCCTGTGGGGAGCCAGTGCTGAGGCTCAGGGCCGTGGATGTGTGTAGGCCCATTCTAACCCTCTAACTGCGACCAGACAGGAAGCTCTTGATCCATGTACAGGTGGAGTTTGGAAGATCCAAATCCATCAGTTTGCCAACCAGTTTATGTGGGAGGATCGTGTTAAATGCAGAGCAGGAGTCTTCAAAGAGGACCCGGACGTAGGTCCCCTGATGCTCCAGGCGTGAAAACGCAGTGTGGAGGGTTGTGGCTACTCTATCGTCTGTGGATCTGTTCACCCTGTATGGAAACTAGTGTGAGTTACAATTTGGTGGGAGGGGTGAGGTGATATGAACAGTTTTACAAAGCTCTTCATCACCACTGGGGTGAGTGCAACTAGCCGATAGTCAATGAAACTGGTGAGGTGGGGTTTCTTGGGCAGGGGGACTATGATGGAGGACTTCAGGCAGGGTGGGACAGTGGACTGGGAGAGTGACTGGTTGAAAATCCTGGTGAAGAGAGGCGGTGGCTGCCTAGGCATGATGCTCATGTAGTTCTGAGCTCCGTCTCAAAGGTCTGATAATACACAAAATATCCTACAATTCGGAAACTATTCTAGTTTAACTTACGTCTAAGTATCGCTACAAAATGTCAAGCGGGAGAGAAGCAAGAAATAAATTGTCTACGGACGAGACAGCAGGCAAACAGAAAGTTTTGGGCCAAGAACCGGAGGACACTTCAAACGCAGTCAACTTGTTAGCATTGCGTGAGCAAGAAGAAAGGCTAACCGGAAAAGTTAAGTTGGCTGTGAGAGAGGCAGTCTAGGAAATGCTTGCCGGTGAAATCCAAGCCCTGAAAGCTATGATTGAAGCCTCCAACTCGGCAGTAAACAAACTCAGCGGGGATATCGCACAGCAAGCAAGGTCGGTAGAAAGCTGCAGGGGAGGCTAGACGCTACATTGGCTAACATCAGAGTAGTGAAACACGATGTGGGTGACCTCCAGAAAGAGCTAGTGAACCTCTGCCAGAAAGTCCCTGAGATGGAGGACAGATTATGGAGGTCTAATCTCCGACTTGTCGGCCTGCGAGAGTCAGCGGAGGGGTTTTCTGAACAAAACCATTCAGCTCTCTTGACCCTGAAATTTGAACTGAATAATTTTCTTAAGGCTAAAGCTGAGTTTATAATTCATCGTACAAGACTCACATATTGCATGTTCTCCCTGTGTATGCGTGAGTTCTCTCTGGGTACTCCTGACTTCCTCCCACTGTCCAAAACCATGCATGTAAGGTTAATTGGTGTCTCTAAAATTGTCCTTGAAAAGGAGTGAGTGTGAGCTTGTGTGGTTGTTTGTCTCATTTGTTTCTGTGTGACCCTCTGATGGACTGGCGACCTGTCCAGGGTGTACCATGACTGGGATAGGCTCCAGTCCCCCCCGTGACCCGACCGACGGATTAAGTGGGTATAGAAAATGGATGGATGGATGGAGACTCACATATCAGAGATGATTATGAAAAGATCAAGTAAGCTTTTAGCTGCCAGATTTAAAAAAAATAATGATTTTCCACTATCAGTGCAATCCACACATCATCTGGACTCGTCACCTGTGACCCAGGTGAAATAAATAATACTTTTGCAGAATTTTATTCTCGTCTCTATACGGCAGACCCTGCTCCTGACTTGCCTGCCCTTAAATTGTATCTGTCAGAACTTAAATAAACATCACTGACTGACACTGATGCAGAATCCCTTGAAATACCACTTACTCTTTTAGAACTTAGAGGTATTGAGCTCAATGCAAATGGGAAATAGCCTAGCCTTGCCTAGCCTCCAGAGTTGTTTTTGGAACTGTGGGATATTGTTGGGCCATTGCTTTTAAATTCTCTTAACTATGCTTTAGACACTGGTTCCTTCCATTGTGAACAAAATACATCTCTCATATCGGTCCTGCTTAAGAAAGATCAACCACATTTGAGATGCGGTAGTTACAGGCTACATGGCCGATATCACATATCACAACAGAACTGAAGCTTTTTGCCAAGTGTTAAGTCAGTGCCAAGTCAGAAGATTGGAGCCATGTATAGATAAATTAATTCATTGTAACCAAACATGCTCTTTAAAGGGGAGACTTGCATCAGACAAAATCCGATGCCTTTTCCATATATTACATGAATCGGACACACACCCCGCAGCTATATTCAGCTTGGATGCGCCAAAAGCCTTCGATCGAAAATTTTGCTTTACGCTGACTATGTATTACTTTTTTTTACTAACATCTAACTAAAATTTGAGTCTCTACCTCAAATACTCTAGGCCTTCATGCAGTTCAGCCTATCTCTGGCTATAAAATGAACTGGGATAAATCCATCCTCGTTCCTTTAAATGCCCCTGCAAAACACCTCACTTTACCAGTCATCGAACATATTCAATGGCATAAATGGCATTTACATATCTAGGCATAACTGTAACAAATTTCTCAGATATATCCATGCAAATTACAATAAACTTAAAACGGAGATTGCATCGGACATTCAGAGGTGGTCTGATCTCAAGATGTCACTGGTAAATGGACTTGTACTTGTATAGCGCTTTTCTAGTCTAACTGACCACTCAAAGCGCTTCACTACATGCCGCATTCACCCCACTCATACAGCACGTCTTAAGATTCATAACTACGTGCTTTTCTAATCATACATACACACATTCATACCCCAGTGATACACTGGGAGGCAGTGTCTTGCCCAAGGACACTTCGACATGTAGCCTGGGAAAGCCAGAGTTGAACCACCGACCTTCCGATTGGTGGGCGACTGCTCTTCCTCCTGAGCTACCGCCGCAATCTGACACCTTCAGATTTGAAATCCTAATTTGCAGCTCATACAATACAAAATACTTCACAGAACACATTATACAGGACAAAGGATGTTCTGGATGGGTCTAACACACTCAAACATCTGCTCACATTGCACAGATAACACACCTGATGATTATGCACACGCTTTGTGGTTTTGTGCACCTGTCCAGAAGTTCTGGCTTGAGGTCTGTGAGGACCTATCAACATACATAATTAACACATCATACATGGTCCTCACAGTGCTTTATAGCTTTATCACATAGTGGTGGTGGTAGTGGGCTGCTGTCCCATCGCTCTGGGTGGTTGGGTGTGCGCTGGGGGGGGCTGTGTGGCTTCGGGCATCTGGTGGTCAATGAAACAGTTGTGTTTCATGTTACTGGGCTAAACAGTTGTGTTATCCTGTGGTTTGAGGTCATCTATATCCACAGATGTGTTGTATGCAATTGCTGCTACTTGTGTTTTTTTGTTTGTTTGTTTGTGTATGTATTTGTTTTTTCTCTTCTTGTCTGCTTTCAGGTGCTCCTGGTGGCGCTAAGGCTGGATTCCCCACAGACACCGTGGATTGTCTTCTGTTTTGTTTTTACAGGTGTAGCAGCTGGTTGTCTGGTTTGTCATTGTTTGTCTCTTTATATTTCTTTTTCTGTTCCGTTTCTTTTTCTTTGCTCTTCCTCTTTCCCTGTTCCCTGGTCCGGTTCAGCACTATTACATGTTAAGTATTGTTGCAAAGATAAATAAATAAGCAGTTGATGGACATCAAGGGGAGCTTTACGTTCATAAAGCTTCCCTTGGCAAAGCAAATCTGCTTGGCATAAATGGTATTCAGATTACAAAATGCTGCCATAATGCTGGACAGGAGAAGGGGAAAAATTAAAAATTAAAAAATAAATAGATAACAGTCACATACTCCAGATCTGGGGAGCAGTGGTTGTCAACAGTCACTGAGTTAGTGCACCAGTTGTTGCTGACATAAACACCCTCCTCTGCTCTTCCCGGAGTCCCTAATCCTGTCATGATGCTGTACTGTGTAGCCTGTTTGCTTGATAGCAGAGTCTAGGATAAATGGATGAAGCCAGGTGTATGTAATCAGACAAATACATGAAGCTGTCCTTCATGCCGTTCATCAGAAAAATGCTGGGAAGCGGTGGTCTGTCTGGCTGCTTCCGTTGCCTAGCTAGCGCACCGGCCCTGCAACCTCGCTTCTGCTTCCTCTCCCTTCGACGCCTCACCGCAGGTTACAATAATCCACTGGGATCTTGTGTGAGTGGAGAAAGTCGCCTGTAACACACCACTCTTAGCAAACTCCGATCTTAAGGAGATCACGATGGCTGTAGATAATGTTTGCCCAACACAATGTGCACAGGACTTGAAACAACACGTATCTAAACAGCCAAACACAGCACTGACCGAAAAAACATTGAGGTTCTGCAACACTGTGTGCTGCCATCTTGCACTCAATAACAGACTCAATTTTATATCCAATCCTGACACCAACTAATATGCTGATTGTAGAATCTTCCAGTTACTTTGTAACTTGCGTATTCTTTAAACTTTTTTGTCATTGCCTCCTCCAATTTTTATTTTTTTTGTTGTTGACATATTTTGAATTTGCTTGAAGTTGAATATGAAAACGATTTCTTTGGACTTTTGTTTTGTTTGAACAAATTAATGAATTACAGATTTGGAATCAGGGTATCATTCGTTCTTTCCTTTTTCAATTGCAAATCAAAAATCAAATAATGAAAAATTGACTGGTTATCTTGTTTTTTTGTTTTTCATTATAACACCAAAGAAAATACCTGTCTTTTCATATTTCACTTTTAGGCTCAGTTCAAAGATACAAAATGGAAAAACCGGCACCAGGACAGAGTTTGATTTTAATATCTAATTGGTCGGGTTTACATGACCCCATCGAGCGTGAGTTGTTGGGAAAGTATTTTTGTAAATAAACTTCAAGGTTCAGCTTCAGGGAAATGCTGAGGCAAGTCCACTGGAAGAAAACCAGCACCCAATATCCTACCACCCTGTAATATAGCTACATGTGTGGCATTTTTACCAAATTAATACATTTGGAAATCAGTCCAAAATTCAGCGAATAATTCTACTTTAAGATTGAGGAGTACCTTTTTCCTTCGTAAATTCATGCACCGTTGCCACTGCTAGCCCTGTACCAAGCGGCGCTTTAGACATGCCTTTGCACTGTTGATGCAGCGTCTATGTATATATCTGATGCAGCCTGACCAAACTTCTGGGTCAAGTAAACCCGACCAATTAAACCTTAAAATGAAATTCTGTCCTGGTGCCTGTTTTTCCAGAATTCCACCTCTTGAGCAAAGTTAATGAATTTGAAACCCCTCTGTTTACCAATCACTGAGGACACAACATTTATATCATCCATCCATCTCATTCCTGAACAAACAGCAAACAAGCTGAACACAAAAATATCAGGATGATGAAGCCTGACTGAGATTAGTTGATTATGTTATCATTGAAAATACTAAACAGTGAGCCATGTGAGGTGCTGGAACTGGAAAAATCAAGAACAATTTCAGGGTTCGCAACTCATGTTGAAAAAAGATATGAGCTAAATTTATACTATTTTACAGTAGCTTTTTAGAGAAGGTTTTGTTATGTAACTGGGATTAAATGTGATGGCACCTTTTAACATTTGGGTTTTAGGAATCAAGCATGAAAACTGTTTTAAAGCACGAACTGAGTGCTGCCAATGTTCAATTTGATTGACAATCATGCTTTCATTTCCAAAACTTTCCCTTAGCTGAGATAGAATGAGAAAATAACTAAGTAAACTCAGGTGTGATGTGTGTTTCCTGACAGCTGCATGGTTCGGGTGTATGGATCTGTCTGGTGTCTCTGGAGGAGGAGCCACAGTAGTGTAATGCTGAGATTATATTAGCATCACAGGAGCAGTGTAATGTGTCCAACTCAGGTGATGTAATGCTCACCTCATAATGGGCAACCCTCTGTGACTCAGAGATGAGCTGAGCGCTGCACACTTTGCAGTAGCTGTCTGTGAAAAGCCCTTGGTCCACCTCCGTTGACTTCATCTGGAGAAGGAGACAAACGTCAAACCTGGTTGAAATGAGCCACAATTTATCTAAACTGCAAGTTGAACCACACAGTACCTCATTCAGGATCCTAAAAGAAATCTATGCCCACAATATTCAGAACTAACACAAGTAAAAACAATCTGAGTTTTGTTGTCACTATCATGCAGCTTTGTTTTATAGGTCTGCAGGGAGCTGAGACAAACCAGCCAAGATGTATTACAGCAAGTAGACAATCTAATTTCATACTTTCATTGCTGTTAATCAATTTTTCATTACATCCAGCATTTAGAGTAAGTGACAGATACTGAGGAGATTTTGCACGCAATGAATCAGAAAAAAACGTTTAAAGTCAAATGTCCCTCAAAGATCCCAGACACAAAAGCTGAAATTCTAGTTCATGATGATAGATAAATAAATAACAACAGATTACGCTGACAGCTATTCTCAAAATTCATTAAACTATATAAGGGAACTTGAACACATAATGCAGCACTCAACCAGAGTAGTATGCGGGAGAAAAAAGGAGTTCACAGGGGCAACACAAATCCTTCATTCCCACAGCTGAGCCATTTCTGCTCTCTATAACTAATTCAGCCCGGTTTCCATTAGTGGTTCACATTTCATACTTGGAAGCAATCAGGCTCAACTCATTCCCATTAGTCAGGCACGTCTTAATTAGAAGCAGTGGGATGAATAAGAACCGAGGTTGTCTGTGTATTAAAGGAAAGTCTCTCCAACTTGTTTGAATACATTTCCTGAAAATTTTGATCAAACAATCTGAACTTTTTAATTTTGTTCTAATTAGCATACAAATTTTCTAAGAAATCCTCAGAGTTTTCAGATTCATTCTGATAAACAGCTGATGGCTAACCAACCGGATACCGTGGTGGTTGACAAACTGCAGAAGAAGGCAGAGGGAACAAATGTAACAATTTCAAGCAACAGCAACACCAAGAAGAAACAGAAGAAGCTCAAAAAATATCAAGTGCTACAGGAGGAAGATGAAAAGGTGTGGGAAGTGAAGGCAACAGTGGTGCTAATGGTAATAGGAGCACTCTGGAAAGTGACCCCCCAAAGAGGGAGAGTGGCTTCAATAGATCCAAAGAACAACATCAGAAATCTCTGTCCAGAAAAGAGCAGTCCTGGGAACAGCTAAGATACTGTGTAGAATCCTCAAGCTCCCAGGCCTCTGGTAGAGGACCCCAGCTTGAGAAGGGCCACAATAAGGGCAAATGTGGAGTTTACTTTTTCCTTTTTTGGCTTTGTTCTATATATGTTATGACATACTTTTGTTTGAAGATATAGATAGATTATACACAAATATAAAAGTCAGAGTCCGTGTTGCTGTTAACTATTGTTAAATTTATTAAATACTGCAAATGCAGAAAGCTGTAAAATGTGTGGGATCTTTTTTCTCTTTATCTCGAAAAGTAAATAAATTATACCTGCAGCACACAGTTGTTGGGGAAATGGGTGAGATGGAAGAAATTTAACCCGTCTCTTAAGACCACAAACTGCAGGAAGCAGTTAAGAGTCAGAGTTTTACTTTTTAGGCTCAGCTGCAGCCCAAACTTATATTTATTAATATTTGAGATTTTAAGAAAATCTGTAAACAACTACCCAGTATTTACATCTCAGCAGCAATACATATCATGAAACATGAATAGCTAATGTTTTAAGATCCTAAATAATATACTGACTCACAGTATACTTTCCATCTCAGCAGGATGCTCTTTCTTTTCCTCCTTAGCATTTACAGTCAGTTTCCCATGACATAAGACAGCCTTGGCAATCATTTACAGCAGGAAGCACTCTTTCTCTCAGCCGTTGCCCTTCTATCTGGTTTCCTGCAGCCCAGAGACCACAGCCAGTCTGATAGGACAGGGCTAAAACATTTTGGGGACAGAAGTGTCTGGAGACAAACGGCTCAGAAAGACGAACAATATGAATAAATCAGTCATGCCACTCTCCAGTCCTGTATTCAGTTGAGAGTAGCGTTGTTTCCCGTTCAGATTCTACAAGACAAACAACATAAATGAGAGCCTTTGACAGCGCTATCAGCTTGTGCCAGTTGTGGCGGCACTGCCTGTTTTAGCATTGGTGCACAGATGCTGGAAATGAATGATTAATCACCCTAAATTCTGAAGCAACAGCGGCAACATCAGCAGGAGCCTGGGAAGAAAAACAGCTCTTATCTCAGACTTTATTTTCCATAGCCAGAGCAAGGTTTCATTGTTACTTCTTTAGTGTTAATTCTGCATTTTCACCTCAGTTTGAGACTGAGTTGTGGTTGTTTTAAACTGATAATGAAAACACACAAATGGCTGTTTATATTTCATGTCTTCATGATGCATAACGCTGGAGGCCCAATGATTGCATCTATCGTCAGGATGTCAGCTCTGATAACCCAGCTGTTTGTCCAAAATTTAGAAGTGTCACAAATTGTGAGAAGGCAGCAGATCCCTTGGCTTTCTCCTGTTGACGTGATGTGACAGGAATTACAGCACATACATATTAAAATGTGTAAGCTGCAACCATGTAGAGCTTGTAGCTGTCTAAACTAACTTGTCCCCTAACTATGTACTAATTCAAATCACTCCTGGTGAGAGTAAAATAGAAAAGACAGGAATCAAGAGTGAGAAAGTCCAGTCCTCTGGTACCACAGTTCAGAATATCACAAAGGTCTGTGGATCAGTGCCTTCTGCCATGACCTCTTTTATTCCTTATAAGCAGCTGTGTTCAATTCCACATGAGCAAGATGTAGAAAATGGACCTTAACTTTTGTCTGCCAATAAAGTCAATAAAGAGAGTTTATTGCATGCTATATTTCGCAGTTCTGGAACAAGTCATGAAAAGGGAAAGAAAGATTTGGAGGAGACCAATTTCTATTGTAAAGAACAATGGGTTTAAACGTATTCTCTTTAATTTGAACATCATCTTTATCAGATGATTGATTAGATGAATTGCTGTAATGAAAAGACATGTTAGAGTGTGAACCAGAAGTAAAACCAGACAACTACGTAATCTGAACAATGACAGCATTGTGAATGTTCTTTGCTGACATTTGAGTATCAGGACACATACAGTCATAGTGGGAGGAAACTACTCCCTCTGTCAATCCAGAGGTTTACGTATGAGGACATACTGAATGTGGTTTTGACCACACTAAAAAGAGTATTTGGGCTGTAGTTGCACTTTCTTTACACAAATCTCACTTAATTGTTTGGTTTAGTGATAGCAACTTACTTTTGTGGATTCAATTAACCTGAAAATCATAGTTTGTCATCTGATATTAGTTTTCTACTCTGAGTCAAAGTTCAACAATTAGGTTTAACATATGCTTAGTATCCTTCGTCTGACCGATTGCAATTCAGCTGCCATTATGCCATTATCTTTGAGCATCAACTGCAGACTAGATTTTCCATTTTGATGAGGAGTTGTGTAAAGTACTTTTAAGTAGATTATAATTTAGAGCTATCTTGCTTTGTAGAGTCAGCAAGGGTTTTTTTTTTCTCCAATCTAGGAGTTGATGGTTAAAAACAATAAGTACTCATAAATAATCACAATAATCCCCCACTTAAAGAGAAAAGGTATATCCCTTATGAAGTTAAAAAAGAAACATCACAGCTTCTTTTGTCATGAACCGTGAAGACACAGAACACAGATGCAGGATCTTTATCAATAATAGTGTTTATTAATAATAATAATCACTCGTAACCTCTTTGACAGAGCAAAGCAATGGGCTATAAAACTCCTAACACACTCGCCTCGATACCTATCGAGAGGAGAGTGTGACTATAAAACTTATTAAAAAAAAATTCTCTCCACTCCAGGAGGACAAAAACAAAGGCTATATCAAATTACAACTTAACTTACCCCTGTCCTAAAAGTCGGAGGCACTATAAAAACTTTAACAGAAAACAAAACACTCCATCTAATGGAGTAGCTATAAACTTTAATCTAATAATGAAAAAACACTCCACTGACAGAGGACTATAAACGTATTGAAAGAAAACAAGAATCACTCTAAAGGGAGGAAAACAAAACAGGCTATTACAAGAATCGCATGATCTTCAACTAAGACTATGACAAATTATCAACAAAAAACCATTCTGAAAGAGGGACTGCATCAGAACAATATCTTTTGTTTAACAAGACTATGGTCGCTATGAACAGGGCTAGAGTGAGAACGCTCAAGGAGACAAATTTAACACACTGGTACGGAACAGAGGGAGACGCAGACTATTTGAACACATGAGGGATCAAGGGGAACAGGTGGAAACACTTTGGGAATCAGGGAAGACAATCAGACGCTTGATTCAGGGGGAAAGGCAAGGTACCTGAAACGAGAGGGAAGTTAGCATTTCAAAATAAAACAGGAAGTGACCAAACAAAACAGGATTCAAAACTAAAGGTGTCTCCAAGAACTGACATCTTTCTATTAATGTATATTCTTTTGTGCAGAAACTGTTTAAGGAACTGTAATAGTAGTGAAAGTTTAATTTGTGCAATGGAGATTTCTTTTTGGCTAACTTGAATTTCTAATCCCCAAGAAAGCGTTGTAGCACCACAGCGGGTTCTGCCAGACCGTGTTTCCCAGCATGCGTCACTAATTGTTTTGTTAATTCTGGTTATAAAAACCGCAGCTGCTATTTAATTTAATAATACAAATGTGTGTAGTTTTTCATGATGTAATTTTCTGTTTGGTCTGATCTTTTGCTGGTGGAAGGAAGCGCGAAAACTTCCACAGCAATTTGGTGTCATCCCGTGGTATCCCATGAGCAGCCATTCAGGATGAAGCATGGAAAGTGACAGGCCATCCTGGAAAGAACCTAATTATGTCTGCTCCAATGACTCCAAGGACCTACTCCTGGTGGGACACATCCAAAACAGCAGCACATACATGGGCAGCGGTGAAAATGGAGGACTTAGCTATCCCATCAGTGGTAGCTGAAACTAAAATATGCAGTAGGCTTTACAGGAAACCAATATAATGGTGAAAAATAGCTCTCAGGACTATAGTTGTAGGACCATCAAATTAACTGTTGTAATTTATTGTTGCAGTGTTTCAGTACCTACAGCTGCCATGCATCAAATTTATAATTTATAATTTATAAACATAATATGTAGGCCAAGTTCTGAAGCATATTCAGTTTGCGAGTCTTTATTTGGAAATTTCAAGAAGTCAGACATAATAAACTGATGTATTTGAGTTTCATGTTATTTAGGGTTTGAGATGGTGCATAATTTTTCTGGATAAAATTCACCCAAGACTATATTAATCTCCTGGGGAATCTTTGGCTTTGTCCTCCAAAGTTTTCCGGTCTAAGACCACATTCTGTAATTACTCAATGTTGAAAGGCAGTATAGAAGCTTTGATTACAGAGGAGCAAAGTTATTATTTCATAATCCCTCTTCCCTTTGTATTGTTAATGCATTCCAAATTGTAACAACAGTAAACAAGCAAGCTAGATAGAACAGCACTCTTTTGAAATGTAGTTAACAATACGCTGATATCCCTTCATCCTACAGTACTTCTGTAGGCACTTGGTCATTGCTGCAATTAGGAGATAGATAACCCTGTATAATTCATGATAAAGAGACAATTTATACAAGTTTAGAAAAAATAGCGCACCATTTATAGAGCTTTGGCTTTTAACCAGCAAGTCTAAGGGAACTGTTGTCACGATTTACGTTCTGTTTCATGTCTTGTCTCGTCATTTCCTGTTTTATTTTCAAGAATCACTGACCTTCCCCTCGTTTCAGGTATCTTGCCCTTCCTCCCGTGTCAGGCGTCTGATTGTCTTCCCTGATTCCCAAGTGTTTCCACCTGTTCCCCTTGGTCCCTCATGTGTACAAATAGTCTGTGTTTCCCTTGTCTTGTGCCAGTATGTTGTCTCCATTCATGAGCCTCATTACCAGCCTTACTTTGACCCATAGATTCCACAAGCCTGTAGTGAGCGATTCTTCTGCAGTGCTATCTTGTTTGTAATTTGTTCTTGTTCTTAGTCATAGTTTATTTATTCTATACGGTAAGTTTCATAGCCTTGTTTGTTCCTCTGTTCTCAAGGAGAGATTTTTTTGTTGCAACCTTACATAGTCGCCTCCGTTAAAGGAGAGCTTTAAGTTATAGTCAAGGCCGTAACTACCATAAAGGACACCGAGGTCGTGTCATCGTTTTTTTTTTTTGCTTAAATTGTGGTGAATTTATATTTGAAGAGCCAAGAGTAGCGCGACTGTTTTATAAAACAGTGGCTCAGTTTGGGCATACGTGCTGCACGTCATCAACAACATGAACTGTAGTGTTGGGAAGTTCGACTCTTTTGGCTGAATCGGATCATTTACTCTCGAACAGTAAATTGAACGAATCTTTGAACGAATCATTTCGTTCATTTTTCCAGCAGGTGGCGCTGTAGCCCTACTGTGGGCGTTGCACAAAACGGCCACGGTTCTAAACACTTAACACTGAAGGAAACATAGTTTGCTTCAGCTGAGCTGATAAAGTACAAAACACAAAATGCCACAAACAATTCAAACCATGTGAAAACCTGGGAAAGCAAATACACAATAAGGTGACTCGTGTCTGTATCCTCCCTGCCATTGTTGTTTAAAGGAGACACTGACTCAGTAGCTGTCACGTGACAAATTAACGAACGAGAACGATCCGTTCAGCCCTGTCACGTGACAGCTGGTAGAGAACAAGTGAATGTAAAACTCACATTGATTTAGATAATTAGTAACACAATTATGTGAGAAAAAAGTAACAATAAGTTCCCTAAAATGTTACATAGTGCATTTATTGTGTCTTCTTCTTCTTATTATTATTATTATTATATTATTTTATGGTAGAGTATAACACAAAATCAATATGTTGATATAATTTTCAAAAGTATCTATTCACATTATTACATTATCATTTATCTATTTACACACAACACTATACATATCTACAAGAACCGAAGACCACTAATTAATTATGATTTCATGACAAATGAATGAACATCACAAATCAGACATCATTCATTTCCTCCTTCGTTTCTCAGTCCACAGTAGAGTCCTGTGCAGGACTGTTTTCTTCACCCCGCTCCCGCTGAATTTCTGACCATTACCACCGCAATGTGTGTGTTACACTCCCGGCCGCAGCCGTAAAACTTTGAGAATTTATGCCCGCACAATAATAGAAATGCATTGATTTTGTGTCTTCTCCCGTCCCGCAGGAGAAAACACGTCATTTTATAGGCTATTAATAAAGAGATTCACGGACAATTGAGAAACTTCTCCAAATATCACACTTGCCTTGCTTTGTCTTTGTGCTGTAAAGACCTTCTTTGAGCTTCCTTTCCACATCATTTATTGACATCCTGTCGCTAGGCTACATCCCGATCTCACAGTGTTTTTAGCCGCCAGCCACCAGCAGTTGAGTTGTGAACGAATCAAAACTGTTTCCTGTGCGAGGAACGAATCAAAACTGTTTCCTGTGCGAGGAGCCGTAATCCGAGGAGTTGAGTTGTGAACGAATCAAACTGTTTCCTGTCGTGCTGACTGAGCTTATGCAGCAGCCGCCTGTCATATGGTGAGGAAGGGTACTGCATGAAAATGAACGAAGTCATATCAAATATAAGTTCATCTCTAACGAATCGTTCGCGAACGACACATCACTATTGCACTGTCTATGGTAACTACCACACACAAGTCGGACATTGATGTCACCGCTACCGTTAGTGAGTCAGTCAGTCTCACCAGTCACTGGAAGAGGAGCACATCAAGCTAAACATGTAGGTGGAGAGCAGTTTAAGTGGTAGATGACTGTGAGAAAAAAATGCATTTTATGTACAAAAAGTGCTTTACATAAAATAAAAGCATTGCAGCAGGGAGCAGAAAAAGCATTACAAATATGTAAAAGAATATAAATAGAAAGAAAAATAATAATTAAAATGAATAAAAACAAGCAACAGTCGTGATAAGTTAAAATATACCGTGCAGATTTCATGCATTGACACATGAGAAAAGAAATGTTTTTAACCTGGATTTAAAAATGTCTACATTTGGTGACAGTTTAATCTCCACTGGCAGTTTGTTCCACTTGTTTGCAGCATAACAGCTAAATGCTGCTTCTCCATGTTTAGTCTGGACTCTGGACTGGACCAGCTGACCTGGGTCCTTGGATCTAAGAGCTCTGCTGGGTTTATGTTCTCTGAACATATCACAGATGTATTTCGGGCCTAAACCATTCTGGGATTTGTAAACCATCAGTAGGCTTTTAAAATCTATTCTGTGACTGACTGGAAGCCAGTGTAAAGATTTTAAAACTGGTGTGATGTGTTCAGATCTCTTAGTCCTGGTTAAAACTCTAGCAGCAGCGTTCTGGATGAGCTGCAGATGTTTAATGCTCTTTTTGGGAAGTCCAGTTAAAAGACCATTACAGTAATCGAGTCTACTGGAGATGAACGCATGGATGAGTTTCTCCTGTATGGAAGCGAATCGTGACCATAATTTAAATTAAAATGCATTTGCAGAAATGCTTTTTCATTTTAAGAATGTGGCTGCATTATTTGACTCATAAATTAATTTAGTAATCAATCATCCTATTTGCATTTTAATTTTCTTCTTCGAGAGTGCTCAATATTTCAATTAATTAAAATGAAATGGAAATAGACATTTGAGACTTAATTTGCAAAATATACCCCAGCAAATAGATACCAAAATTCAATTTGAAATGTCAAATTTGAAAATTAAAATGCATTTGCATTTTAAGAACGTGGCTGCATTATTGGACTAAAAACAGGAATCAATAATTCCATTTGCATTTCCATTTTCTTCTTCAAGACTGCACATTTTTGCTTTTTCGTTTTCATGGTCTGCCTGCAAAGTACTGCCCTTGATTCGAAAACGAAAAAGCAATCTGAGCAGCGCAGCAGAGTGACGTCAGCTCTTCTTCAGCTGACCGAGCTACCCATCTTATTCGGTAGGGGGCGGTGTGCACATCTGCATTGCATTACATTGCAAATGTGCCAGGAAATTGATTGAATTGCCGGGTCTTTAGAGCAGTGTTCTTCAACCCTGGTACGGTGTACATTTTAGGTCATCCTCAGGATCAGGCAATTCAGCGTCATACCTCAGATGAAAAGGTGTCACACTCTCACCAAAAGACTTCATAAAAGAACTTTTCACAATGAATGGCCTCAGAAATACAAATGTCAGACTCAACGGCTTCAGCTTACACGTTGTCATTTAAAACGGCTTCAGCTTAAACGTTGTCATTTAAAACGGCTTCAGCTCAAACGTTGTCATTTAAAACGGCATCAGCTCAAAAGTTCTCATTTAAAATGGCTTCAGCTAAAAGGTTGTCAGACTCAACGGCATCAGGAAAAAAAACGTCAGACTGAAAGGCATCAGCTAAAAGGTAATAAAACAGCACCGGGAAAAAATGTCACGGGTGCAAAGTCTAGGCAATGATAGTCTTTGGTCTAGGTTTGACCCATGGATGTAATATAATCCATGGTTTGATCGCGGAAATAAATTAAGTCGGCCAGAGACAACTTCGCTATCATGTTGTGACTGTATCTGCAATGGCAACAACTCCAAAAAGAAAGATCCTAGACATATTTGGAACAGGACACGAACGTAAGTTTTATTTTATTTTATTTTTCTTTCTTTCACAACGCAAAACTGTCTCTAAAATTTGTTATTTGGTGTGAACCAAAGGGGAACTATGAAAGTCCAGTCACTTTTGCGCAGTTTTGCTAAACCACCTCCTGGCCATGTGCATTTGTACAACAGAGCCGGCGAGTAATCAGTTAAAAGAGCGGCAGATGACATTGTGGGCTATTTATATATATATATATTTATATGTGTATATTGTGGTACTATCTGTGAGCTACAACAGTAGACCTTGCATGAAAGTGCACCGTTTTAGCTGTGGGGAGTAATAGTTAGTAACAAAGTTATAAATACCTCTGGGGTAAGTTCAGACACCTGCCCCATACACAAAATAATTTGATTATGTGCATGTCGTAATTATTACATCACAATTAAATATGTTTATGATTAAAACAAATACTTTTCCCGAAAACAGACGCAATTTAATTAAAAGATAATATGACTGTGTTGATTTAGTGATCTTGATAATGAAAAGTGAAACTTATCCACTCTCTCCTAATTGGCATGCACCCAATTTTATTTAAAAATGTCGCACTGTGGTTGAGCAATAACATTTTGCTTGTTGTACATCTTTTTCAGACACTCTTTGAAGATGTCAGCCCCGACAGAAAGAAGTATCAACAATTCTGAAATGTGTAAACTTACTGTTTCTGAATAAGACTTATATACAAATATTTGTTTTATTGATTTTCCAGTGTGTTGTCAGTCCATTATCAGTGGTTTGCTTTATTTCTCATTTTGCAGTTAGAACTTGTTCTGAGTCAATTATTATTATTTTTTTCCCCTTTTTTTTCTTTCACCTTGCCTTGCATGCAATTAGTGGCATTGCACACAGTGCACCTCCTCATATTTGGCTATATGAGCATGCATGACTTGACAATAGCCTTGTTGCAGTCCGAAACGTCAAATAAAACTCTTTGCATTTGGAGTTGAGTGTGCGGCGTCCATCTTTATCCATGTTTGCTCCTTCACCAGCACCTCCATAAACTGTGGTGTGCGTTACTTTCACTAAAAAAAAAAAACAGACAGACTAACACAAGTTATTGATACCTCAATAAATTTCAGTACACTAAATTACTTGTCAAAACACTTAAAGGTTTTTGCCATCTTTTGAGCTGATGCCGTTTTAAATGACAACGCTTGAGCTGATGCTGTTTTATATGAGAACTTTTGAGCTGAAGCCGTTTTATATGAGAACTTTTGAGCTGAAGCCGTTTTATATGAGAACTTTTGAGCTGAAGCAGTTTTAAATGAGAACTTTTGAGCTGATGCCATTTTATATGAGAACTTTTGAGCTGAAGCCATTGAGTCTGACATTTGTTTTTCTGAGGCCGTTCATTGTGAAAAGTTTTTTTATGAAGCCTTTTGGTGCGAATGTGACACCTTTTCATCTGAGGAATGACGCTGAAGACTGATCCTGAGGATGTCCTAAAATGTACACCGTACCCTGGTCCTCGGGAGCCACTGTCCTGCATGTTTTCGATGTTTCCCTCCTCCAACACACCTGATTCAAATGAATGGCTCCTTATCAGGTCACTGCAGAGCTTGATGACGACCTAATCATTTCAATTAGGTGTGGTGGAGGAGGGAAACATCGAAAACATGCAGGGCAGTGGGTCCCGAGGACCAGGGTTGAAGAACCCTGCTTTAGAGGATGCATCACAGATCATGGCGCTCCCTCAAATTGTGCAAACACTGTTAGAATTAGCTGAGCAGGTAGAATCTAATAATATATCTGGGTCTGACCGTGACCGAGTAAAACAAGTCTTAGAGAGCTTGGCTGCATACTCTGCTGTCACAGATTTACATATTAATGAGGTTGCCATAGTAAACCTCTGTTCAGTCCTGGAACACCTGGATGCTATGGAGCCTCAAATGGGACGAAGGCGACCAACCATCAACATCCGTGCAGTCCATTGAAAGCTATTTATTGAATGGTTTGAAAATAAAGGAAATAGCGGAGCTGTTCGGCGTAGGCCACCAGACAGTCCGTCAGAGGATACAAAGCAACAGATTGATGTAACAGACTCCTTATTACTATTATTTGTAAAGGGACCGTGTTCACAACTAAACATATTTGTTGCCATTTGATGCTTTATGCCCAAGTTATAACCTGATCATTGTTGATGTGACTGTCACTAAAAATAACTTTTATAACGTAGATCAGTGGCACTCCCTTCTATGTTTGCCTCGCTGCTGTGTCCTTCACCCTTATCTGTACACTCATGTTTGAGTTTGCCGTCCCAACAGCATGACCAAGTGAGCACCAAGTAATCTGCATCCAGTTCAATTTGGACGCACGCCATCAAGTTTGAAATGCTCCTTACAGTTCCAAAAGATATTAAAGTTATCATTGAACTTAATCCCATGGGCGATGCATGCATTTGATAACCATGTGGTCAGGCCAAGAAGTCTGCTGAAAAGTTCAATTCCTTTACCCACAGTAGGAATGGGGCCTGAAATGGAGACACGGTGTGCCCCATAGTGACACAGTTTCTCCAACAGCAGAGAAAAGTATTTCTTCAGGATCTCAGAGCCAATCTTCCTTCTCAGAATATCAAAAGACCCTGTGTGGATAATGATTTTCATGCCATCTGGATGTGTGGACAGAATGGTCGGAAAGATATTTATCAGTTCCCTGAGTGAGGTAATAGAAAAAGTTTTCCGTCTTTGCCATTCTGACATACTGTGTTATAGAGTCCCCACTTAGAATGGTATCGATTCCATTTTTTGTGGTGTCAATTGCTTCCGTAGCCCTTACCTTGGTTGTGGCATTTGGGTTTCTCCTGATATTCTGCAGACAGTATCAAGTCTACAACTCACTGACAGAACTAAAGATTCAGTGGGTTTGAAAATGTATTTGAGGCTTCAAAGCATTTAATTTGTGTGAACTGCTGGAGTGTTCAAGGCGCTAAAAGTCATAATGAGGTCTTCCAATAAAAAAAAGGGCTCACGGTCTGCACATTTCTCACTATATTGGAGAATTTGACAGTGACAAGTTCTACGGAAGCATGAGTCAGTGTGAGTTATTGGTTGTATTTAGAAAGGTGCCTAACTTCTGGAAGTTATGTAAATTCTGTAAGTCAAAAACGAAGAATCCAGGGGCATTTAGGCCATGTCTCCATGCAGTAAATACTTTTCAGTATTTGATCTGTTTATTGTTACTGTTTGTGTTTTCCTGAATAAAAGTGCTAAAATGACACTTTTTAAAGGAACCAGTGCCTAAACAGTAGGAGTGTGTATTCTTTTCATAGATGGCAAGCCAACAATGAGAGCTGTAATTAGATATATGGTGTACAATATTATTAAGGGACTATTTGATGCAAACTGATGCAGATTGATACAGTTCTTAGTATGTTCCACTCAAAATGGCCGACTACCTGTGGACCTGGCACCATGGTGTCCATAGGCGTTTTTGTGCGTCTTGGCATGACGAAGGCGTGTACCGAGTTTCATCAGGGTACGGCAAAATGACTCCATTCGTTTGGCGTTATTGAAATGTTTTATTGAAATGTTTTATTGAAATGGCGCTACAGAGCCATTTTGCGCCACCAATGTTCGCGAACGCCAAATTGCGCTGTTTCCCCCCACGACTTGGCGTGGTTTGGAGCAAATTTCTCAAACAATAATGATAATAACGCCTTCAGGAATAATAGGGCCTTCGCAGTTCACCACTCAGGCCCTAATAACGCCTTCAGGAGCAATAGGGCCTTCGCAGTTCACTGCTCGGGCCCTAATAACGCCTTGAGTTACAATAGGGCTTCGCTGCCTTGCAGCTCAGGCCCTAATGAGTTATCTATATTGTATTCGGAAAAAGTCTTTAATATCATTGTCTTCATCTTGTGTCTTGTTGTTCTTCTTGCTTATACTAGCTGTATTCGAACGATTTCTCACCAATGAGTGTTCATCGCTGGCAATTAATCCAAGTGGCTAACCTGCGTAGCTCTAACAAAAACTGTGCGTGGTGAAAAATTATTTCTGTATCAGTGTGCATTACATAACGTATGTATATATTGTATTGTTGTATGTATTATATATAACTCCTAGTGATATATAAGTAGAGTGAAGATCATCATCTAATGGCAGCATCAGGTTCTAATTCTAACGTCAGTCACTAATCAAATAGCTGGCTCACTGATCCACACACAGAATAAGATTCCATAGTCTGACATTTTCATCTTGTTCAAAAAAACCATGCTGTAATGAATGTTTACGTGCACATAAACAGGTGGAGCTAGAGCTGGACCCACTGTGAAAGAAAGTTTGAGTGAGACTAGTTTGTTACCTTAGCATGTTCTTCATGTGGAGATGATTGAGATTCTGAACAGAAAACCACAAAAAAAACCACAAAAAAAATTCAAGAGGAGCAGCGAATATCTTGGAGGCATTGGGAAGTTGCCCAGTTTCATAAAACTGGACGATCAAAACATTATTTGTCTAGAGAAATGTTGGATTTTTCAGCCTGTTAAAACACATCGAGCCAAGTATTCCGAAGAATATGGATTATAATCCTATGTGTTGTCAGTATCCAAACCTGATAGTAATATTGAATAAGATCAGTTCCAAAGCTATTGAAAATGCACAGCCGATTGGAATGAGGTTGGGTTGTTAGTCAACACAGCATGGACGTACTAGAAAAGCCATTTTTTGCATCCTGTCCTTAGTCATTGATAGTCATTTGGAGCTTGTAATTAGCATGTCTTTGAGTAAAATTCAGCAAGAAAAAGAAGCCAGCTAAATGAGCTCTATGTTGTACTGAAAACTAATGAGACTCACTTCGGTTTGGCAATTTAGAAAGAACAGTAGGAAAAGTACAGTATGGGAGCAGCTGTCTGGTCTCTGAGTACTCGCTGTGACCCTTACCCTAACCCAGCAGCATTTTGTCCAGCTGGTGCTCGGAGACCAGAGCGAGACTCCAACTTTGCTCGCGGGGGGGAAATTAGGCAGACTAGATGAGTCCTGGAGTCATGGAGCCCTGTGCACCGATCTTCCTCCCATTCTATCTATCATTCTGCTACTCTGGCTATGCGAAGGCAAAGGCGAGCCAAAATGCCTTGAGGTCAAAACAATGAGCAGTTACTTTGTGCTGGCTGCTAAGTGGTCCATTCCCATGCAATGTGACCTGAGCTGCATCCAGATATCTGCAGAGAGAAAACATTAGTATTCACACTGGCACAAACTGCTTACACTCTAGTAATATAATCAGCTTGGTGTTCAGCCAGAGCAGATATTTGGGACAAATGTTGAGTTGATGCAACAATAAAAGTGTTAAACTGGCCAGCTCAAGGATATTATTGCTCTCCAACATGAGTAAAACATCAAGGATTAAACTCATAAACTGCTGTCAAAGAAACACCACAGAAACGCCTAAAATATTCCAGCTGTTACATTACAGTGAAGCTTCAGTAGTTTACACAAAAGTCTTTATGTGAATAAGCCTAACTGTAACGTAAAGGGTGCACATCCGCACAGTGATACTGAATAACCCATGAAATTGTGAAACATGGATCATTCAGTTGGGATAGTTTTAATTATCTTGCCAAGAACTTCCTATACGTGACCACAGTCCAGAAGTGCCAATGGTTTTTATCTGCTCCATACTGTCAGAAAGAATAGGGAACATTTTCTGGATGCTTTGTTCGAAATCTCATCTAAAAGCGGCACTGAAAAGTGTTCTACAAAAAAAGATACAAATTTCCAGATCCAAGAACAGTCTGGTACCTTTGAAGTTTATTTGCCATTCTGCTGTTATGGAAAGTGGAAGAGCAGATGTATTGCCTTTGATAAAGCCCACATTTCATCTGTGATGCAGGTGACTTTGTTTGGATGTTGTCTTCAAAGCGACTTTGAGGCCATGTGAAAATAAAAGTGCTCAACTCAAATTATTGGAGCACTTTGTTACTGTGTGCTATTTATAAAAATCCTGAGAGTGTCTCAGTTGACCTTCCATGAAAGGAATGTTAGAGACGGAACAAGAAACAAGCGCAGCGAGAAGAAAATGGAAAGCAACAGAGAAGCTGGGCAATTTAGACCTTACAAAAGCAAACAGTTATTGATGGCATGGAAGCACAGAGCTTCAAAGTCTCTTATTTATAGGCATCATATATTACAGAAAGCAGAAAGGGGAATGGAAGTGTTTCTCTCTATTTGAAGGAATAGAGCGGATGACTCAAGGACTTGAATTAAAGAAAGAGTCAATGAGCAAGCTTATTATCTGAGGATGTTTATTATATCTTGTTTTTTAAAGTATTTTTTTTGCAAAGTGCTAAAAAACAAGAAAGCTTACATACAAAACTGTGCCAGTTCATTTTTTAAAGACTGTGTTGAGATAATTTTCTGTTTCGGGGATGAGAGGGTTGCCACGGTTTATTTTCCGTCTTACGTCTTGTCTCGTCATTTCCTGTTTTATTTTGAAAAAGCACTAATTTTGTCCTCTTGTTTCAGGTATCTTGCCCTTCCTCCCATGTCAAGCGTCTCATTGTCTTCCCTGATTCCAAGTGTTTCCACCTGTTCCCCTTGGTCCCTCGTGTGTTCAGATAGTCTGCGTTTCCCTTGTCTTGTGCCAGTATGTTGTCTCTGTTCGAGCGTCATTACCAGCCACTCTCCTTGTCTTGTCCCTCGTTCCATGATCCCACGTGCCTGCAGTGAGCGACTCTCCTGTAGTGCGTCTTGTTTTGTAATTTATTCCACAGCCATAGCCTTAGTGATTTATTGAACGGTAAGTTTCATAGCCTTTGTTTTTCCTCCATTTTTACGGAGTGATTTTTCGTTGTTTCTTGTCATAGTCGCCTCCGTTAAAGGAGAGCCCTTAAGTTACAGTAAAAGTTTTATAGAGCCTCTGTTATTGTAACGAGTGCGCCTTTGTTTTATCCGCCTCATTTTGAGAGCGAGTCTTTGTTTCGTTAAGAGTTCATAGCTTTTGGTTTTCCTCCTGTTGTGGAGAGACTTTACGTTTGTTAACTTTCCTAGCCGCGCTCCTCCTCCCTCGTAGTTACAGAGGAGAGCGCTTAGGCGTTTTATAGCCCTTTTCGTTTGCGCTACGGGAGATCGCCCTGCAGTGCCGTGTTCTGTCTTGTGTTTGGGTATTTATAATAAAACCCTCTTGAAACCACGACCCTGCATCTGCGTCCTGAATCCCTCTCTGGTAACTGACAAGGGTAATGGCATCATGCAGCTCTGAAGTAAGGATGGCATCATGAAGAGGCAGATGGAGCTTGAAGGAACTACTTTGTTAAATGCAGCATTACTCTTTTCTTCATCATGCTTGAGGCTGATCAACCGCTGACTCCGCTGCACCGGCACAGCCCGCTGACCTGCCGGGTCCCACGCCTGATCCGGCCGTCCTGCCGGGTCCCACGCCTGTTCCGGCCGTCCTGCCGGGTCCCACGCCTGATCCGGCCGTCCTGCCGGGTCCCACGCCTTGTCCTGCCGTCCTGCCGGGTCCCACGCCTGATCCGGCCGTCCTGCCGGGTCCCACGCCTGATCCGGCCGTCCTGCCGGGTCCCACGCCTGATCCGGCCGTCCTGCCGGGTCCCACGCCTGATCCGGCCGTCCTGCCGGGTCCCACGCCTGATCCGGCTGTCCTGCCATCATGTAAAACAGATCAACCATGTCTGGAATCTTAAGTATGCGTTGAACTGGTGCTGCAGGTGAAAGAGAAAAGCCTCTGACAGCCACTGTTCTCTTAAAACTGTCCACTGAGAACAAAAAGGTTTTTGGAAGCTTTCTTTTATTTTAATCGGCTTATGATGATGTTCTTCATTCCAAACCTCTCCTGTGGTCACAGATCTGGGTTGTGACTGAAAGAATGAGGTTGCAGATACAAGCAATGAGTTTCCTTTAGAGGGTGGCTTGTCGCAACCTGAGGAGTTTGACCATCCGGAGGGAGCCACTGCTCCTCCACACTGAGAGGAGTCAGCTGAGGTGGTTTAGGCATCTAATTAGGATGGTTGGCTCCCTGTGGATGCTGTCTGGACACATCCAACTGGAAGGAGGTCCCAGGGCAGACCAAGAAGACGCCAAAGGAATCCACGTTCCCTTTGGCCTGGAAACACAATGGGAGCCCCTAGGAAGAGCTGCAGCGTGTCACTGGAGAGAGGGATGTCTGGGTTTACCTCCTGGACCTGCTGCTTCAGCAACCTGACCTCGGACAAGCGAAAGATAATGAATAGAGGAATTGATGGATGTATTATTTGCTAAAACATACAAATACTTCCGTTATTATTTCGATTATTGAATTTCAGTCAGTACTACGAATAATGCTGTCAGAGAGTTGGCAACTGTTTAGTCTCTAAATCATGGATAAAAACAAACAGATGTATAAATGTGAACCAAAAGTTGAGCAATTACATAAAACTGAAGGTAATCAAGTGCTGAAAAGTGCCTCAGAACCACAAACTTTTCTATAGGTGTTGCTACTTCTAAAGACCCTCTACAAATGCTTTATCTAAAGAGTGGACTGGTCAGAAAGTCCAGGAATTTCCAGACTTATTTTTTGCCTCATTTTTCTTAGTTACCTCCATCTCCCATGACATGTGAATTTCCTGACTGCACTTCGATGGAGGCATCTTTCTCCAAACGGCTTCTCTTGGACTTAGGCAATGGCATCAGAACTTGGCTGGTTTGTTTATTTTAACATAAAAGTAAAAACTGTTTAATTCACAGCTCAGGAGGAAGAGCAGTCGCCCACCAATTGGAAGGTCGGTGTTTCGACTCTGGCTTCCCCAGGATACATGTCGAAGAGTCCCTGGGCAAGACACTGAACCCCACGTTGCCTCCCAGTGTATCATTGGGGTATGAATGTGTGTATGAATGATTAGAAACGCACGTAGTTATGAATCTTAAGACGTGCTGTATGAATGTGTAGTGAAGCGCTTTGAGTGGTCAGTTAGACTAGAAAAGCGCTATAAAGTACAAGTCCATTTACCATTTACCATAACAAAGAGATAATAACCACATTTTATTTAAGTGACACCAGACACAACATATAATGTATAATCTGTATTGTTTTCGCCCATGAAATTCCACACTTTTACTTCTAATTTTCAGCATTTCGTTTCTTTTCACAATTCAAAAGAGCAGCAAAACTGAATGGAATTAACCTTTATTATTTCCAGCCTTCCTTTACCTTTCAACTTGTGATGTTTTGTAGGACATTTAAGAATGTCATTATCACTATAGCTAAAATGATATATAGCCGGCACACGGGGCACCTGAAATATATATAGCGGACACACATAGCGTGATGTGATAAGATATAAGGATTTATCCGAAAAAGTTCTCACTATCTGAATAAACGTTGTTTAACCTCGTTTTGGGGCACCACCTTCAATCGAACGAAAAAGACAGAATCTTACGATTCTGGTATGTTGAATTAACAATAAATTATTAATTAATAATTAATAAATTCCAGTCTCATATAGTCGCTACTCATGAATTCTCATTTTGTTGGACTCACACATACGTAAAGAACACATACACAAAAAACGATTGATTTTATATATGTATATATATGAACCATTTATTAAAATGATATGACCAAAGACATGAACCTTAAGACAACAATAGAAATGCTTTGAAAATGGATCATTTTCAGAAACACTTCGTGAATTGAAAAGAACTAAGGGGAGGGGGTGGATGGATACCGGAATCATTCAAATAGTCTGTTTGTTACTATTTGAATTGTTGCTATTTGAATTTAAAGACTAACAGCTTGGATAAATTTATCATTTTAACAGTGAATTCTCTCGACACCCACCGCATACCGTCTGAAATGTAAGAACAGGGGAGATCTTATTGTTAAGTCGGCTTCGAACCACAGGTAAAAACAACAGGCCAGCGGGTCCAGCTGAGTCTCTCTCGGTTCCGGTCTCGCGGCCTGTTGTGCTTGACTTTCATTAAAGTGGCCTGGACCGGTCGCTCTCCTACGCCGGAGGGGCTTCTGGTGGCTTCTGGTGGCTCAGAAGACGAACAGGTAGGAATTCACCGCAAATAATGACAAAATTGTCCAAGGGTCGAATTGGTTTTGGTTGCTGACCAACTCTGATGAGGTGAACTTAAATTCACTAAAGATTGACAAAAAGGTTGACAAGCTTAACGCTGGCTCCTTTTGGTGAGCAAAACTAGGTGAGGATGCATGCAGCAGCAGAGTAAAAAAAAAGTGCTATAAAAAGAAGAGAGGATGAGGGACGAACAAAAATGCAAAACGTTTCTTTAAACTACATTCTTCTCATTCTGTCTTTGTTCGGACCTTCTTCTTCCATCTCACCTTCCTCTCCTGCCATTTTCAAAGACTCTCCGCCAGACTCTCATTCCATCACTCTTAAAACTCTCTGTTCTTCATTATTCAATCTTTCTACTCTGTACCAGCTTCTCTTCCACTCCGACTTTCTTCTGGCTTTTCCTCACAGTTTACGGAGTTTGATTCGCGGAGGTGGGGCATGATGTAGGCTTACGCTAGACTTTCAGCCAATGTTATGCCTGAAACTGTTGTGACGTCTGCCTGGGCGTATTTTGTAAGGTGACCCATTCTGGCTTAGGAGTCTGCAACGAGGGTGCAGCAAAGGAACTTGTTTATTCATTCCTCCGTCTCATAAACATTCGTTCAGAGGATTCTGAAAACACCACAACTTGTTAAGATATGAAGGTTAAAGATGTAGCATAAACTTAGGATATAAGGACATCAAAACAATGTCCTGACGTATGAATAACGAACCAAACAATGTTATCTACCCCATGTGTTAAACATGGAATACAATAAGAAACAGCCAGAAACATTGGTTAACAGTTGCATTATTTCATATAAATGTCACTTGTCATATGAAAGTTGTTGACTTCATTTTGGGTTTATCTATTCAGTACTATGGACCACTAGGGGGCAATGTGGCTCCATAAGCTGATTAGTCATTTTCAAAAATAATTACTTCTTTGGTATCCTTCCACATATGATCGTGAAAAAGGTATTAAAATGCAGCTTGTGGTATAACAGAACAGGGCTGTACGCAGGGCCCAGAAAATACTGAGGTCATGAGTCAGAACTTCTAGTCGGATCCAGGGGCATGGTCCCCTGGAAATTTTTTTAATTCCGTTATTTAAATCTGGCCATTTTCAGAGTCTTAAAGGAACAAAGACAACATCATAATGACTTTTAGGTTTATTTGTTTTGTTTGTTATCAGAGAACATCAGCCTCATCCTAAATGATTTGCAAATGAGTTACACTGTAAAACTGGAGAATTAATTTCATCAAGTCATGGATTAGGAATAAAAAGGAATGAACTGTCCTGGTACAGAAGGATAATATATACAAATGCTTCATATTTCCTTCAGTATTTAAAATAGATACCCAAGCCCTATTACACTATTATGCTGATGATAGTGCCTAATCTGTTCACTGTTGTTAAGGAAAACCAGCTTTTGAACACATTTCTATTATAATCTCACACAATACTTCAATTATCATGCATCATACATCTGATTTTTAAAACGTATACAGGTCTGGCATAGTCTCTTCCTTTTATAGTACCTGCTCTCCCTCTATCACTGCTCCTCTTCTTGCTGGTTGGCCCAAAGATGAGCTTGGTTTGGCTCAGCCTTTTCCTCCCTATCCTGTTTTCCCTTTAGGGAATAATATAAAAAAACTATACTATCTCACTCACCTGCATCTTAATGCTAACATCAATAATATTGTTAATATTGTAAATTTTCACATTTGTATTTTAATACTCTACACTTTTACTGAAGCATTTTTCTTAGTTTCTTATTTTGTGTGGTATTATTGTGCCAAGGTTTTTTTTATTCAACTTATTTATATTTAAATTCTTATCTTTAATTCTTGGTGGCAGGTAAAAAGAAAATTTCACTGCACATTGTACTATGTATGATTATGTATGTGACAAATAAAACTCTTGAAACTATAAACACAGTTAAATACTAAACTGATAGAAATGAAAACAATACGCCATTTCAACATCATGTTTTCAGATGTCAGAAGTCTTAAAAAACCTTGAGGACGGTGCAGAGCTTTTGAAATTTGAGGTAAAAATGGAGCATTATTAGACTTTTTTAAGGACCATTATGGTGAGTCATGAAGTAAGGGCAAGTTACCACAGAAAGTTATTAAGGTTCAACATCCAACATTGAGAAATCAACACTGAATAAACGTTTAATTTTCAATCGAAGACGTCGCTGACATTTCAATCGCAAAATTAATGTTGACTCAACCGGTGGAAATTGATTAACGAAGTTAACCAAAATTAAACTTTGATTCGATGTTTCCTTGCTATCCGAGTTGTACGCTGGGCTGCAATAAAAATATCTCCACATTAAAATGCATTTTTTTCTCACAGTCATCTACCACTTAAACTGCTCTCCACCTACATGTTTAGCTTGATGTGCTCCTCTTCCAGTGACTGGTGAGACTGACTGACTCACTAACGGCAGCGGTGACATCAATGTCCGACTTGTGTGTGGTAGTTACCATAGCGACCAAACTGAGCCACTGTTTTATAAAACAGTCGCGCTACTCTTGGCTCTTCAAATATAAATTCACCACAATTTAAACAAAAAAATAAAAAATACAGAGGACACGAACTCGGTGTCCTCTATGGTAGTTATGGCCTTGACTGAGAACATGAAAGAACTTATACAAAGATATAAAGCACATTTAATACAGTTTCAAGATTCAGCTAAAAAGTGATTCTGGGTGAGATCCTTTTGAGAGGTCCTAAATTCATGGCACAGGTCTGTGGAAAGAGGGGCTGAGAAACTCCCTCAAAATGCTTTCATATCCCGGAGGTTGGTGTAAATTTATCTTCTTTTATGTAGAAATCCCCCATCTGGTATTTCCACACTGACCATCCCCACAAAAGAATGTTGGAGCCATTTAAAGTCTTAAGTTTGTATTAAATTCCACACTTGAGTTCGCTACAATCACTATATTGAAATTAAACATATGAAGCTCTTTTTTTAATTTCATGGCTAATTAATAAAGAGGACAATCAGTTTATTAATAGCTAGCGTTGCAGCCTCTCTTTGAAAGCAAGAGAAAAATATTAACTGGAGCCGAGTATGAAAAAGCAATAACAGTGCTGCAGCTATTTGAAAGCTGCATCAAATTTAAAAAAGCCACCTGAGAGACATCAAAGTAAAGCAGAATTAATTAACTGATTTCCTTGCTGTATCATTTTGTTTCTGTGCAAAAGGAGGATAGATCAGTGAGGTCCCAAATGAGAAATATCACCAGAGAATCAGAGAGAAATCAAAAGGAAATAATATTTTTCTAATTATTATCTGCTGATGTGATTTGATGCTAATAAAAACTGTAAGTACCCTTTTTACTTTTTTTCTTCTTCTTTTCCTAATCAAAGAAGTACTTACAGTTTATGCTGTTCTACAGACTTTGGGCTTTTTCCTTAATTTTTCAACATGAAAAATACAACTATCGGTAGTTGCAGCCCTTTTATGTTTGCCAATGTATGCAACGAATACCAACTCTACTGTCACTGAGTCTGCTTTGACCTCTTATGTGTGGAGAATCTATCCCACACTATATGTGTGTATGTAATATACAGTGTGTGTGTGTGTGTGTGTGTGTGTGGGGGGGGGGGGGGGGGTACGTGTAAAAGGGATCTTCTATTTATCTCATGTCCTGCTCAGGCATTATGGCCCACTTTAATCCAATGATCTGATGGTGAATTCAGCTCCCTCCTTCTTCTGCTTTACAATTTACCTTTAATGTCACCTTCAGGGAACAGGCAAGCCCCTCTCCTGGGGACGTATGCTGAGGAATGGTCAGAGACGCCACAACAGCACAGGCAACCCAGGCAATTGCCAAGGGCCCCGAGCTGGAAGGGGCCCCAAGACAGGGCTGACATTGGTCCTTATCAATAACAAAATGATTTAATTGCTTTAGACATTGCAGCGTCAGTGCATCGGGAAACCCCCGCATAGGGCCCCTACTTGCTGTTACTGGCTAGTGGCTGTTAAGGGACCCCACGAGACACGGCCGATATTGACAGCTGTCACTGCTTTCCGGCGTGAGGAACCGTTCCTGCACTGTGATGACACTACCAGACACTTTGATGCGCGCACATCCTGTATTTTGCAGCGCAAAAGTGAGACCAGACATCAATGAGTGCCGTAAGTTCTTTATGGATCTGTGAAGTCATCTTTAAACTGTTAAAGGATAAGTTCTGTTTTTCTCAACCTCTACCTTATTTCTAGCATTAGATACGTTAATTTATTCACCCATAACATTTTAGTGTATATCCACAATGGGATTGACCGGACAATGTAGCCTTTAAATAGGCCATTGTCTGCTCGTTCATTAATTTCACCATGTCTAATCTAATGTAATCTAACATCTAATGCTAGAAATAAGGTCCAGGTTGAAAAACAACAGTGAACAGGGAAATTGACTGTCATCTTTGTCGACTTGGTACATGTTTTTAATGTTAAATAGCTCTCCCAAATAAGTTAAATCTGTGTATTCCTGATATACCGAGAGAATGAGTTCATAGTGATGACTACAAGCTGTACTGAACATCTCCCAAGTCCTTTCAGCATAGTATGCAGCACAATTGTCTGTATGTTGTGCTACAAGTATCTTTGTTACTTTACTTGCAGGAATAACAAAAAAATGAGATACACTGATTATCATTTGATCTTTTCTACCATTACCTGCATTCCAGATGTAGTGGTGTGTGGTTTAGGTGCCCTATATACTCAAATATTTTCCAGTGAGATATTGCCACCCCAAAATGATCACATAACCATCCTGGCCACCCCACAGAAAATGTTCTAGCTTTGCCACTGCCTTAAGGGCATGCAAAAAAAAAGAAAAAAAGAAAAACCTCTGATGAAAGGAGCTTTTCAGCATTAAAGTTGATTAAAAAAAAAACTACTTGCGGTCAACCATGTGCCAAGAGACACTCAGAGGACTGGCACTGATTTCAATAGAACATGATGTGCAAAGGTCTTTGGATATGGAAGACATCATTGCTGCATTTGGACAAGCTAAGGCCCGCAAGCAGAAGTTTTAAAAACAAATTCCACTAGGACGTGGATGTGGATATGGGACCAAAGACCACTACCTTTTTTTTTGCTTGGTTGGTTGTGTTTTTGTTATTCAGAAAACTTTCCACATTTCAGTTGTGTTTGCTATGTTATACAGTATATTGCATGTAGAGTTTTCTATAGTCTTCACATTTGTGAGATTTTGCACTTTGGTAATTCAAAATAAATGATTTCTTGATTAAATGATCTTCCTGGTGTTTTTTGGCTGGGAGGGCCCCCATGGTCACTCTTGCCTAGGGCCCCCAAGGTGACTCGAAACGCCCCTGGGCATGGTGACGCTGACATTGTTGCTTACTATTCAGAGCTGGGAAGCAGAACGTGCAGAATTAACTTTATTTTCAAAGTCTGAACTGAATAAAGAGCGCTGTCTCTGAAGAGTTTTAACAATATTGAGCATTCGCAGCACCGTGCTGTATTAATCATAGTTGAACCTCTGCCGTCCCAGCTCACTAACATCGTCCGCACCTGACAGCTCATGTCCTAATTGTAGCAGGGAAACTCCTATAAGGATCCCCTAGGGAATCCCCAAACCTGTCCTGCATGTAGGACCCGCTCAGGAGGCGTGAGGTCAGCCTCCACCAACACAGGCTGCTCCGCTTACCTTTTAACCCCCGCTTGCACCGCGGGCTGCAGCCGCTGCGCTCCGGCTCCCAGCGGTAGAGTGCAACAAGAATCACGGCTGATCAGGAAAATCAGCATGCAACACGACATCCATGCTTTTCCGCTGCTGTAAAGCATCTACATAAAGTCACACTCGCTCTCTGCTCTGGACGCTGCACGTCTTTCATCACGGAGAAGAAGACGTTAGGAAAAAAGAAAAAGAATAGACGGACAAGAGAGGGGAAAGCAAAATAAATGTACCTGTAACTCCACACTGTAGCCCTGATAGAAGTGCGTCGGGAACGCCGCCAGCTGATGTTGCCCTTGGATGGAAAGTGTACAATCCGTTAACCAGAAGAGACAGAAGTGCGACAGACTACGCGGGAGACGCGTCTGCTGCTGGCCGCAGTACTACACTATAGTACAATCTGCCGCTTCTCTCCTCCCCGCTGCGCTCCCATTGGCCGTGCGGCGCGCATCGGCGGCATAAGTTTACTTAAGGTATAAGGCAGGAAGTGGAGGCTCCCATCAGCCAGCATCACCTGCACAGACCGTTCACACATGGGCCCAGAGAGTATCGAACAGTGATGATGAAAAGATCTAAAAATAGCATTCCACTTTGTGGTCTAGTAGTAATCCATGATGGGTTGTATGTTCAATGATATTTCTTTTTGTAGCATATGTTTCACATGTGACTGACTGAAACATAACATGACAGAAACCTAGAGTGATGCCGCATGAATGATACAAATTCCAAGGCACAACTATTTTCAGATCATCGATTCAGTCTATGTAAAGATGAACCGAGGGCTTGTTTTTCTGATCTAAGCATCACACAAAAAGTAAAACATGCTATACACTTTTGCTCAGTATACATTCAAGTGGAAAAAAGATGCCAAGGTTTTGTAAATGAATGCATTATAAAAATAATCTAGTCCTCACCAGGCCTTAAAATTAAGTAACTTTAGATGAAGAAAAGCACATGACGTATTTACATGTTATTATTTTTTTTACTAAAACTTTGAGGGTGCACATCCACCTGTTTTTGCAGATTATTAAGCCTGTGTGACAAGACCCAAAGTTTGAAAAATCTCAAAACATCACCTTTGTCTGGCTTGTTAAATCTGATACATCGATTCAAAGGGAAGTGCATGAAAGTGCAGTGGGAACAGGCACCATGTCCACAGAAATGAAAAACTGTAATAATTCCTCACTGTTTGATTGATGCTCTTCCAGTTTTGTCCTCTGATGGCGACATCTTCTTCTGCAATGGTTTAATTGAACCCAACTGTACCTGTTGAAGTTGGTTTTTTAAACTGGGTGAATATTTGGACCAAAAACACTGTTAACCAGCCCTTTGATTTAACGGACATGCTTAGCAGCACTGAAACATTTATGTGCAAATACAGTCAGCTGATCATTCAAGCTGGATCAGGACACAGAGTCAGAACAGAACTGCATGAAGCAGACAAAAGTCTCTCATCTGCACAGTGGTCTTGGTCCAGATGTTTGGACTGTCATGGTGATCTATGTTTGCAACAGGAACATGTCACATCCCCAGGGAGTTTCGCTGCTCCACATTTCCATGCAGTTTATGAACAGGTGAATAGTAGGTAATCAACTGTCATGCAGCGGCTGCTGGAATCAAACCTGCACCATCCCAGATAGGAAGAGAGCTGGCCTCTCTGCCAGGAACATCCAACTCCCCCTCTGGAGAAATGCTCTTTTATCACAGCTGCATGTTGGCCCCTGAACGGAGCTGCGAGAGGAGAAAATGTGTCAGGGATAGATGATCTATTTCTGTTCATTTGTAGATCCGTTTGTATATCTCATTACTCAGTATTCAGTAGGAGAATATATTCATGCTATGCATTATGAAGGAATGGTTGTAGTGGAGCAATGAATATTAATTCTTCTCCCTTTTACATAGTCTCCAAAATTTAATTCCCACCTTCTCTTTAGACTTAGCACATCAAATGCATATTTGCACCAATGTATTTACAATGCACCTTTAATACTGTTTGTCATAAACTGCGGCGTTAAAGAGTTCCATTAAAATACATGGACAGAAGGCACTAACTCTCAGATGTGTTGAGCGGCAAAATGTGGGCCATTCCTAAAGGTTGAGGTTTTATGGGTGAAATCCTTGCCTCTGGAAATAGAATACAATCTCACAGAGCTCCCCAAGGACAGAAATAGTAATCATTTCACCACACAGTGGGTTCTTACCAACGTTTTAAACAAGTGTGCCTGGATGAGGTTGTATTATTCTGAACACAGCAGGCAGCCGCAATTAAGCTATTCAGACTTGACCCAGTTTTTTTGTGGTTGGTGTGAGCCTGTAGCCCACATGCCTGTCTGTGGCTGCACACTGTTTCAGTGGTTGAGCTCTGTTTGTCATCCACTTACAAAAAAAAGAAGAGAAAAAATATATCAGTCAGAGCTGCCACAAAAAGAGGGCAATTGCCACCATCAGTCAGTTTCAGCCTGGTAGCTCATAGCAGCCAACTGAGACCAGGGGCACGTTTTCTGAAGTGAGGGTATTTTTTTTTAGATAAACACATTTAACCTTTTCATTACATGAATTAATGATGACTACCTATAGATGAGGTTGATTTTTATCAATGACCTCATAACAATTGCACAAGTAAAGGTCTGGGATATGTTACACTGTTATTTGACCTGTTGGATGGGACTCTATATAGAAAATTTAGTAAAAGACCAACTAGATACAGTCCAATTCCATCAAATTTATTATAATCTAATCATACCCCTCTTAAGTCCAGTTCAATACAATAATTTACATATCATGACATTTCATGAAAAGTTTCTTTTCAAAGCCTTGTCTCTGTGTTGGCCCTGTGATAGACTGGCGACCTGTACCCTGCCTCATGCCTGACGGTAGCTTAAATGGGCCCCAGCCCCCATGACCCTGAGTAAGATAAATATATGGTGAGGTGCTGGAGGTGTTCCGGGGGGGACTTGTTCCTGGGACCCCCGCAATCCAGGCCGTCTGGGAGCGCATGAGAGCCGTTCACCATGAGGCTCTGGATGTATTCAGCACTGACTCGGCTGAATTGTCGAGCGCTCTCCGCGAGACTCTTACCTCTCCTTTTGCCTCCCCAGTGTCTGCTCCGGTGTTGCCGTCCCCACAGATTTTGAAATCACTAACTTTCCCCTCTCGTTTCAGATATCTTGCCCTTCCTCCCGTTTCAAGTGTCCTTCACAGCCTGTTCCTTTGCTCTGTGAGGAGATCCTCATCCTGCCTTACCTTGCTGTGCTTTGTTTATATTAATAAACATCATTGACTCTGACAAGACCCTGCATCTGAGTCCTGAGGTCCTGACACAGAGGCTGAATGAGAAATAAAATGCAACTCCTCTACAAGCTCATCAATGCATTGGTTGGACACATGAAAGGAACTTTCTAATTTCAACATCAAATAAGCCAAGCTTCTTTCAATCAACTTTAGCAGTACTCTTACATCCTTATCTCTAATCTCATCAATGTCAAAGTGTTCACCCTCCTGATTGACTCGATCACTGCACTGATCTGCTTGTGAAAGGTTTTCATACTACTTTAACACGTCATCTTTTAACTCATCTAATGAGTGGGGAGTATGCTTGCGATTTCTATGTGACACAAAGGTTCCATAGATATTAGTTTTGAAATTGCAATTTTTGAAAACACAGGTGACAGTTTCTTGCTTTTTCAAATGTTGGCGAAGGTGTTCAAAATAGTCTTTTTCAGTGGAAAATGTGCCCACATTACATAACTGGCAACAGACACTGAGTATTTCAGAGGTTCTCACTCTTGTTGAGTGTTTGCTTGATATGTGATTTCAGGCTACCCCATGATTTGAATGAACAAAAACAATCAAGGTAAGGACATGGTAGAGGTTGCACACTGGGGATATGACGTAATCTATGTTTCAACAACTCTTCTTTAGTAGGGGTCGCAAATTTAAAGATTTGGCAAGGCCAATCCATATTTGATGTTTCTGTCTCACTCCATGCTTGTTCACACTTACTTCAAAAGGCTAGAAGATGAAGGCTGGAGTTTATTTGTCCTTGCAAAGCACATGGCAAAGTAACTGAGGACTTAAGTAGGGAGATCCCCACTTTCTTCAGGAGGCTGATCACGCCTCAACTTGAAACCCCTGGTCTACGACACCAGGATACCAGGAGAAGATGAAGGCTGGAGTTTTTTTGTCCTTGCAAAATACACGGCAAAGTCACTGATGACCTAAGTAGGGAGATACATTAAGTAAAATGATTCAAGGAGGTGTGTGTGTGAATACAACTGATTAGTCTGTACCACTAAAAGATTCAGTAGCGATGGGATACACAGAGAATTCAATTTGGGGGGAAGATCGACAGCCCTACTGTGCCATCACTGCTTCACTATCAAACAGCATTCACTGCAGTGATAGCAACTTAGCTTGGCTAGCTTCTATATTAGAACTCATAAGGCGCATTCGGACAGAGAGTTCTAAGAACGCAGTTCTAAGAACTGTCCACCTCGAATTTAGTTCTAAGACCTGCCCTTCCCCAGGGGAACTGTTTCATTTTGCATTCGCACATGAGTCGGGGACCTCGACAGGGACTGATGTGATGCAACCGTCTGTGACAGTGACATGTTACTGTCGCGCCATACTCACAACAAAACCTACGAAAAGTAAAGAGAGAAGAAAACAAAACAACAGCACCAAGAAGCTAACATGGAGAGCGAGGAGGCCACCGTGTTCATGGTCTGCATAACGGTGATATTAATCATGGACGATCACATCAGGCGTCTAAGATGGAGGCTGGAAGAGCGCACAGCGAGAGTCAGGAGACGAAGAATCCAGCAGCAGGTGATACTTCTTCCTTTCATGAAGGAAAGAAGGAGAGCAGACAAAGGAAACGACGTCTAAGTTTAACTTATTAAACAGGCGCCGGTTGTGTCCGTGTCGTATGAGGAAATGTTTCAGACAAGGGGCGGAGCTACCAGCCACCAAACATCTACATCATATGTGTTCTATGGAACCCAGAAAAGACCCTTCCTCGGAGAAGGAGCTAAAATGGTTCCAGGAGCTGAGGGCCGTGGTCCTGAGTTCCTGTATGTCCGAATGCACGAAAAAACGGCCTAGTTCCTGAAAAGGTTATAGGAACTGCAAAAGGTTCCTACAGTGGGAATGCACATTTTGTCTTACAGTAGGCTATGACCAACAGAATCTTGAACGAATGCAAATATGTGTAATTAAGCATAAAATTACTTACCATTCACCAAAACACTTGAAATATGCTCGCTCGCGCTAGACTTGTCCGTGTGAGCAGGAGAGCTGGAGTGAGAAACTGTGGGCTGTTTCACGTCATCAAGTTGTATCTTACATCAACAGAACTTAAAATTAAATTATGTTTTGATTAACTGATCATTTTAAACTCAGACAAGTCATGATTGTATATTGGATCAATAGGCATAAGTTGTGTGTCACCTGAGCTCAATAAAATAACAATTAGAAGTAAAAACTCTAACTGTATTTCTGAACTTTATTTTTTTAATTCACAACAATATATATATATTTAAGTAATGACTAAAAGTCTCCTGAATTAGTTTTTGCTGTGTAGATCTGCTGCTGTGTTTGGGATCATTGTCCTGTTGATGACCCAGTTTCAGCCGAACTGTAGCTGTCGGACCACCACGTGCTTGACAGTTGGCATGAGGTGTATGCTGGGTCTGGTTTTCCCCAAATGTTCATTTTTACCTCATTCTAATTTGTAAAACCTTCGAAATGAAAGAAGTTTTAGATTATTTATTTTCCCCAAGGCTTTGAGTCCAGGTTGTAGAGGCTGATTAGTTAATAAGCTCTGCGATTTTACAGTAGGATGGCACCTAAACTGTAATTACTGTATTATCATTGTTTTCTTTGTATGTTATTACACAAATAATTTGAGATATGTACCAGCAAGAGGTTCATTTTACTTCTTATTTCAAAATATCAACAAAACATACTGTACAAGTTGCCAAAGAGTGGTTAAATATTCAGCATACACTAGATATAATAGAAAAATAAGTGTTTCAGCTATTTTAACTTTACTGCCCAACATTTGATCAGCAAAGTGAAGACAAAAAGTCCAAATAGTCTTTTTATACTGACACTGTCTGTGTCTGTGTTGGAAGAGCAAAGGTCTGGTTTTCTACACCATGTGACTACAAGTTATATTTTGGCAAAATGGTACTTGGACTGGTAACAGCACAAATTTTCTACTTTTTGTCTGTACTTTTAAACTGATAGATTACATGAAAATTATTACAATCTATTGGGTATGCTTCTTTGAAGGTATACTGCAAAAAAAAGAAAAAAATGCAACATTATACATGAAAATATAATAATGGGAATCTTGTGAGCATCTAAAAGATGTTTAGTTTTAAAAAACACAATTAATTTATGTCATAATGTCATTTATCACCACCAAACACACCTCTCTTTTTCACCACTTTCACAATCTCAAAAATGTCCGATTTGTAAAGTCATTCATCTTTCATCCTCCATCTGTCTACGAAGAGGAAACAAAGACAAACTCCTGTAAGGATCGCCTGGTCTCTGGGAACCTTGAGGGTGGGTCTGGAGGGTGTGACTTTCTATGTAATCAGCACACATAAGAGCCATAACAACCCAATAGAGGGGCAGGAAAAATGACCACTGCTGATTCATCAAACTGAGTGTCATTAAAAAACAAGACCTTTTTGTTGCTGAACAAATGAGTATTAAATGGAAGTATCAAGACGGATAGTGATTCCTAACATGATGTGACAGAAAGATAAAAAGCACTTCTGTCCCAGCAGAACAAAATTATACCAGCAGAACATGTAAATACCATGAAATTAGGGAGTGGTGTCATTAGGATTTTATCAATACTGGTATTCTGTTATTGCTTATTGAGGTAACTTTTCCAAACTTTTTTTAGACATTACTCTCTAATCTGAAGCAAAATGTAATGAAATGAAATGTCAGTCTTTAATGTTTCTTTTTTGTAATTGCCTACTGAAACATACCTTAATGTGTGTAAATTTGAAAGAAGATATAGGCTTTCCTATGGCAGACTAGACGTGAGGACGAACTGCAAGAGAGGAGCAAATGTCTTTAATGGAGGGGAAATATCTGCAGGTTGGAGTGGGAATCATCTCAAAATAGAGTGGATCTGTTAGAATGATCACGGTTTATTCTGCCGTTTATCCTTAAGAGGAATGTGCTTTCAAAGAAAACATCCCAATAATAAACTGTTGGTCAGTTTACAGCCTTGAATGAAACATATTCAGCAGATCTGTGACTTTATCTTTTAATTTGGATCTATCTTGTTTTGTTGACATCACAAAATCCTTGTTGTCTTTGTATCAACCAGTGATCAAGGTGGTGGTATACACTGCTCTGCTGTTGTATCTGAGCAGGACATCCGGTATATGCGCCATACTCCATGTGTCAGTGACTACACTTTGCACTTTATCTGTTAATCTGAATCTATTTCAGTTTTTGAGCTTCAAACCTTAAATCTGACAATGTTCTGCTGTGTCATCTCCTGTGGCAGCTTCAAACAATTTTTATGGTAAAAATAAAAATACGTGGGTTATAACTGTTGTATAATCACACAGCCAAACAGATCTAGGATCAGTTAAACGGGCATGAAGTCCATCCTCGGCCAGTCAACGTTTGGGTTTTGATATCTAAATTCTGCTTTTGTTGTCAAAGCTGGAGAAGAAAGCTGACTCATTCTATCAGCTGGAATATTAAGGAACATTAAGTGTCACGATCCTTGTTGTTTTTGTATTTTTTCTGGTTTAGTTCTGTATTCTGGTTTTCTAGTTTCTAGCCTGTTTAGCTTTCACTTGTCATTTCCTGTTTCTCTCAGTTCCACTCCCATCTCCCGTGCTAATTCTCCCCAGGTGTTGTCTATCAGTAATCATCCTCTCCTCAATATTTAGTGTCCTGTTTTCTTCTCAGTCTTGGTCAGATCCTCGCCATCTATACCTTGTCAGTTTCTATAGTCTCATGTTTTTCCGTGTTTCCAGGTTTTCCTTCTGAGTTTTGCATAGTTTAGTTTCATTAGTTTTCCAGGGCATTTTCTAGTTCTTTAGTTTCAAGTTTTTTTTCAGCACTGCTGTGATTTTTATTTTTCTACAATAAACCCTTTGAGTTTATCTCTGGCTCCTGTCCGTGTCTGCATTTGGGTCCTGTTCCTTCGCCTCCACCGCCCCTAAATCGTGACAATAAGTGCTTATTGTGGTGTCCTGAATAAGCAACTGAAGACATATTTTTTAAACATCAGCTGGTGTTATGTTGACATGTTTATTGCTGGATGTAAGAATGTTTACGCCTCACACAGCAGTGGAGCCAGGAGACTGCCCTATAGTCGTAGCAGCATTTCATGAGCTAACTTTCTAACATGCAACATTTTTTGATGCATTTTGCTGCATTAAGATTACATTAGGTTGAGTGGGTCCACATTTCAGCGAGTTTGGCTTCGATTGGAGAGCAGAATGTTAACACCCTGATATGTGGAACATTATCATCTGATGCTGACGGCTTCCTCATCATTAGCAGACTATTAGAATGAGTTCACATAACATAAATACAGGTAGTGGTATCATTTGTCTTTTAACTTGTCGATACTTCAGTGCAGACTAATCTGGAATGGGTAGCAGTTTAGTATCAGTTCTCAATACCCTCGTGACTGACATAAAGCTTGCAAAATTATGTACTTTAGGACAAGCCATGGTCTTTTTCTAACACAGAGTTTTAGGGCCTAAACTTTTCCAAAGATTAAGTGAAACTAAACTTAAAAAACAAGAGACTCTTTTTTTTGGCACTTTTTGAAGATACAGCACTATGCATCATGTTCTATGGAATCAACAAACCACATATTGTATAAGGGCATTTAGACCGGAGGAGTTTTGTTCTGTTCAGGAAGTTTATGGGCAGCAGTCTTTGGGCAGAGGTTGTGTAGACACTAGCTAGACACAGCAAATGGGTGTGAAGAAACTGTAGTTAACTCAAATTGTGCATAACAGCTGTTGCATTATTGCTAAATTGAGTTTTATTACCAATTTATTCTTCCGTTCTATGATAGACCACAGTATTTGTAAATAAAACCTTGCAATGTCAGATATCCTATTTAGTAACTCGGTAAGGTTTCCAAAAAGGCAGCTGACACATTAAACTTTTTTTTTTTTTCATATTGATTGCAGGTCGAAAATTACTTGATCTTAACTTGTGACTTCCCATTTCCAAGGTTCATCGAAAGCAGCATTACTCTACAGTGAAAGGAATACTGTGTGAACAAACAGTAAGCAGCTACACCTGTGATTGTTTACCTGTTATGTTTTTGCATCAACACAATCACTGGCTGGATTTAAACCAGAGGAAAAGCTTTATGAAGGATACCGGGTGGGCAGGAGGTGCTTGGGGTGGACAGTGGGCTCACTGATCTCATAATTCACAGCAGTTTTTACTTCAGCTGTGGTTTAGGTTAGGGACAGATCGGGTATCTAATTAAATGTAAATAAAAGTGTAATTTCTGCCCTCTCACTGGACTTCTTTGCCAAGTCATTCAGAAACTGAAGTTGACTGCTGCAAAGTCAACGACTGCATCAGTGTGAAGTGTATTTATTCAGCTGGATTCTGTGTGTTACTTTCCAAAAGTCTTCAGAAGTCGTTGGGGACCATTTTCACCTGTAATGTCTCGTCTTTTTAAGTTTGTGTTCAGGTTTGTTCCAAGATCTCAAATGAGGTATGTAAGCTGTCAGAATAGCAAGTTAACACTTTACCAACCCATGTCTGACTATAACAACCCAGCTGATCACACAGGTCACGACTGACCTTCTCTCTCTGTCCGTCTTTAGCCTCTTGTCTGTCGCTCACCCTCTAAATAATGCAGACTTTCTTATTTATATTCTGTACACACTCTGATGGTTACAGGACAGATATAGTACACAGACAAAAAGGACTAGACACGGTTGAGTGCTCCATTGTTGAGCACTTGATTGGAATTGTGCTGCATCATCGCAGCACAATAGGTAATTATACACACACAATGCAATTATGAGATGATATGGCAACGCTGGATGCTGTGTGCAAAACAAACAATAACAAACTTGGCTGAGAAGTATACATTTGTGGCTGACTGATGAGCTTTTAGATGGGTACGGTCTGCAGGTGCTAATAGATTTGTGGCTTTTGCCATCTGAAGTGGGTCAGTAAGTACATTTTATTAATGTAGCACATTTCTCAGATGGCAATATTAAAGTGCTCGACAATGAATACCAAAACATGAACATGTAGTAAAATAAAAGAAAGTAAAATGCATGAAAATTAAATCTAATTTACAACACGGTAACGTGAGTGAAAAGTGAGTGTCTTCTGAAACTTTGCATCATACAAAATTAATTAAAGGAGTTATTCCCACTTTTCAGTTGGAAATTGTCATTTCCTGCTCTGAGTCTGGATTATCTTGTTGGCAGCTACGCAGCATCTGTGGAGCCTGCGTTCCACTAGGGCCCGAGACAAGCAGGGTGATTTATTAGGCAATACATGCTAGATCAGCTACCAGCAGCACTTTATGAGCTCATACATCTGGTGGTAGGTTCTCTTTGCAAATTCATCATTCCTTCCACAAATCCTGTGAGCTCACACAGGGGGAGAAAACTTAACATTATCCGGCTATTATGAGCCATCATAAAAACTAATTCATTTAAACTTCTGACACTCATCCTGTGACATGGTAAAATACCTGGTGGAGGCTGAGGAGAATCACTCCTTACTGACAGCCAATATTCAGCCAGTCTGCTGAAATGGCCTTGAGCATGTCACTACATCTTTTTAGTCCTACACAGCTCTGTAACATGCAAAAACTAAATGTCTATGAACTTGTGTCATGATGCACGGTGCTAACAAATTTGCTATAAGCCAGTTATTTAGTGAGTGCAATGAAGGCACAGATTTGTGCATACGCTACAAAGCTTCGGACAGGCATCCACACATGCTTTATGCCATCTGAATAACTGAAAGTATGCAATGTGTGAAAAGCCAACATGGTGAAACGTTGATTACCATTTACTGTTATTGGTTTCGGCATGCCCTGTATTGCAAAGGCTATTCAGGTCACCTTAGTTCATTGCACTGATTTATAGCCTTTTGACAGAGCTGCAGTTTTCAGTTAATTTCCCCTCAATTCAAACACATTTAAGCCCTATAGCAACCTGAGTGAGAGTTGACTTTCTTCTTGAGTGATTTTGGAGTCACAGACCGTGATGTTTTCATCTGCAGAAGTACTGTGTTCAATGGAAACCTCGGCTTTTTGTCTGTGCTGTTTTGAAGGGTGTTGATTATAGTGGTCAAGTTCCTGTGAAATTGAGAGTAGGAAATAAAGTGCTGATCTGCCATTCGGCTAAATATAGCAGAATATACAATGCAGAATATATACATGGGTTCTGGTATTCTATACTGTCGATAATGAGGATGGCCCACAGCTCGTAGCCTGCACCCACAATATTAACTCAAATTATGAGTGGGATGGGAAAAGAAAGTGATAAGGGACTGTGAAAAAACTATTAGGACAGTGAGGAGGTAGAGTATTTCATATTTCTTTATACGATAAAAAGGTGTATTTTCTCAGACCCTTATTAAGTCCAAGCTGGATGAAAAAACATGTTTTAAGGGGTAGTTAGTGGCCACATGTGTTCAAAATATTGACATCTGCTTAATACACTGTCAGACTTTTAAATTTGGACCAGTTTAGACTTGGTTTTCCCCATAATTTACAGTGAGTTTCATATTATATTTTCTAATGACCTAATATGAACAGTTATACCTACTGCATCCCTTCCCCCAGGCTGACAGAATGGTCTGAGATGACCAAGACTTCTGTATATTGGAGTGCCAATACGTATCTGAATATATAGTTTTAACGTTTGCATACATAGCTTTTGTTTATTACAAATGTTACAAATGTTGTTTATAAGTGATGATGTGAAGATGATGAAGGGATTTCCGTACACTTACAGTGTTTTTTAACATTTTGATCTTGCAGTAAATTAAAAAAAAATTCAAACAGGTGGATGTTTGAAACACAATTTCGTTTTTACCTGACACATAAGAATGACAAATAAAACCTGTCTTTATTTTATTTGTTTATATATTAGCTGTCCATGAATACATCCTCCTGTAAATATAATTATTCCGGCTGTCTCCATTCGCCTCGGCGCTCTGATTTGATGCAGGAGATGTCAGCGGGCATTGATCTTTCAGGGTGCGCTGCTGTTCATCCAAAACAAATTTATTTCTCCGTTGCCTGCGTATATATTTATTTATAGCATGTTTTAGCAGCGAAGCCGGAATAAAAGCAAATTAAAACAAACGTTTGCCTAAGGTGATTGACGTGACGTTTACAGAAGCTACAGCGATAGTAACGTCCTTAGAAACCACCATAGCAACGTTTGAAACAAAAATAAACTTTACAGATTAATAACTAACAAACTAAAGCTTGCATACATTCCCTGAAGGAAGACTGTAAACATAAAAAGCAAAATTTTCGCTTTCAACAATGTATTATAATGTCGAAACTATTTTAAAATGTTTATTTTCCTCTGTGAATAAAAGCTTGTGTTGACGGATATTCGTAGGATTATGCACGAAAATCTGTGCATAACTTTTCGTACGTTTTCATACGCACTGTGGGTGAGAGCAGCCTGAAATAAATCAACAATTTCTGAAAGAAAATTTCTGTCATTGTGTCGTGTATTTTGTATTTTTTTAGTTTCTTTTTTATCAGATATAATTTTATGTCAATAGTTTAAGTTTATTTAGAAATATTCATAGTTAAATCTTTTAAACCTGCTTTTATCAAATAGTAATCAGAAGGAAAGAGGGCTGGGGGCTAAGGAAGAGTTAGAAATCAAAGAAATATTTTAAAATATTCAATAGTTTTTACTGCCCGTCATTTGTTGTTTTGTTTTTTTGTCCTGTAACATTGATAGTAAATAGTGCAATAACTGAAGTTGTTTTCTCAGGGGATCAAACCAATCACATGAGCCCCCAAACCTTTGAGGCTTGCAAGGTTTGTCCACAAGATCCGTTTCTCTGTACATCCATTTTCATGTCCATGAAAAATTAATCCCTTTTGGCTGTGAGACTGAGTGGAAGAGACAAATTTAAGGAAGCTCTAATAGCTGATGAAATTGCATTCTACTCAAGAAGATTGGTCTTTGAGAGTTTTTTTTGCGTTCACAGGTTTAGAGGTTATCATTCATGTTCTTCTTCCGGCACCGTGTAGAGATGTAGCCAGCAACAGTTGCTCTCTCCCTTTTCGCACATTAGCTGTCTTTTCTCTTATTTATTGTTTACTATTGTCAGTTTTTCCCAGTAAGTGGCTGAGCTAACCGAGCCAACTATGTTTGGGAATTTTTTTTCCTGTTTTTTGTCCGTGGGCCTCATTCTCTGGTCAATTATTCCCGACCGCGTCTCTGTCCAGGATCAACGTTGTGGCGGGGCTATTGTTTACACTCGGGATCAGTTGGTGCTACTACCATCAGTGTTGATACGGAGAGGCCATTAAATGTGTTTTGCTGAATATTAGATCTCTCCTTTGGAAGTCTCTTTCAGTGAATGATTTGATCTGTGATCATCATATTGATATATTTTGTCTTACAGAAACCTGGCTGCAGAAGGAGGATCATGTTAGCATTAATGAATCAACTCCCTCTGACTATTTAAATGTTCACGTTCCTCCAACCACAGACAGAGGAGGAGGAGTGGCAGCTATCTTCAGATCAGGGTTATAAATCAGTCCTAGACCCAAGATTAGTTTTAGCTCTTTTGAATCTCTGATTCTCAGTTTTTCCCACCCAAAGTGGAAATCACAAAAACCTCTTGTGTTTGTTGTTGTGTATCGTCCACCTGGCCCTTATTCTGAGTTTCTGTCTGAATTCTCAGAGTTTTTATCCCAGTTAGTGCTGAGTACAGATAAAGTCATTGTAGTGGGTGACTTTAATATTCATGTAGATGAATATTAATAAACATCAGGGATACAGCAAGGTCCGACTGCTCATTTAGCACTAAAATAAACCGAATAACTTAACACATGTAATGTACCTGGTAGGAGATTAACACAATCAGTCGCAGTTCCCTCACACACAATAAACATCTGAAAAAGTCAAATGAAAAGAAAGTGCAAGTTAGCTAACAACATGCGCACTAGCATATAAAACGTGGAGCTCACACTCGTGCACCTACCAGGGATACAGCAAGGTCCGACTGCTGCTCTCCCCCGGGATGCACGACCCTACCCCACAGGGGTGCTGCATTCAAATACCATAGGACGAATATGTTTGTGTTGTGTGATGAGTCTTTTTGTTTTATAACAAGTGGAATCACACTACACCTCAACTCCGTTACATAAGCGTCAATTTCACATTTAACTTGCTAATGATGTTCCAGTGTTAGCTGCCAAGCTCGCGATATGTTAGCTGCTTCTGGAAGACAACCTTCACAGAGTTACTTCACCTGGGTCGTCAGTCCTCGGTCCCTCTATTGTCATCCATATCCATCTCCAACCTGGTTCCTGGTTCGGTTATCTTCAGCTTCGTCCCCATCACGGTGCTCGCTGTTGGACATTCGATGTTAAAGAGGGTGGTAGGACTTTGAGTACACTCGTCTAATTTAATTTTATTTATTTAGGCCTATTTTTTTTCCATTCATTTGAACTTTTGAGAAAATTCACTTTTAAATACCTGAGATCTCAGAGGTTTTTGTTATTTTCATTATATATTTTTGGTTCAATTGTGGTCCAAATAACTAAGAAAATTTATTTAAACACAACTGTATGGTGAATCCAGATTTGAGCACTAATGCACAAGGTACTGTAATATTTTCTATGCAGTATTCACTTGACTTTATCTTTTTTTTTTTTAAATGATCATGTGAAGGATCTTTATTATAATATACAACCTTCAGTCTGTTGTTGCGTGTTATTTGGGGTAGACATTACAGGTCTAAATAAAAAATTAGTCAGGTAATCAGCAGTCTCCTCATCGAGTCTAGTTTAAGTTGACCCTCATTTTCATATTTTAACACTGCCTTAAAGGGACAAGTGAAGGGAGGGGTTACATAAAGTTTTTTGATTGGGGGGCAGCATCAGGTGGGAAGCCGCAGAGAAGTGTGTAAGACTACAACTCTGCATCCTGGTCTCAACCCTGGGTCGTCATGTTTTTGGATGACTAATAAATTCGTCCATATTTCTAGAAATGAGAGCCGCTCCTTCCAAAGTGGGATGGATGCCGTCTCTCCTCATCAGACCAGGTTTTCTCCAGAAAGATTGCCAGTTATCTATGTAGCCCACGTTGTTTGCTGGACACCATCTAGACAACCAGCGATTGAATGAGGACATGCGGCTAAACATGTCATGACTGGTCAGATTTGGCAGGGGTCCAGAGAAAACTACGGAGTCCGACATTGTTTTGGCAAAATTACACACCGATGCAACATTAATTTTAGTGACCTCCGATTGGCGTAACCGGGTGTCATTACCGTCGACGTGAATAACTATTTTAATGTATTTACGTTTATCCTTAGCCAGCAGTTTTAAATAGGATTCTATGTCGCCCGCTCTGGCCCCTGGAATACATTTGACTATGGTCGCTGGTGTCGCGAATGCCACGTTTCTGACTATAGATTTGCCAATTACCAGGGTTTTGTCCTCAGCGGGTGTGTCGCTGAGTGGGGAAAATCAATTAGAAACGTGGACAGGTTGATGGTGAACCACGGGCTTGACTTTAGGACTATGACTCCTCTTCCTGACAGTCACCCAGCCACTCTTAAGTCCCGGCTGCTCGGGATCTGCTCGGGGACGACTAACAGAGCTAGCTACGCTAGGTGGCTCCGCACTGACTAAAGGAGCCTGGCTCGTTATCGGGTGGTTTTCAACAGTGCTTGGTTCTAAATGATGGAGTAAGGAGGTTAGCGTCAGATGAACGGAGGCTGTGGGATGGATTATGGCGAAGAAGCAAGTCAGTAAGGTAGGACAGGGCCTGGTTATGGAGGCCTTTGTGTTTAAGGAAGAGGATTTTGAACTGAATACGCTGTGGAACTGGGAGCCAGTGGAGGTTCTGGAGTACAGGAGTGATGTGATCACGAGTGTGGGTGTGGATGAGCAGACATGCAGAGGTTTTGAAAAGTTTTGAATGGTGTTCCGTAGAGGATGCTGTTGAAGACTCAAGCTTTATCTATTCTGGTTTTGATACTATAAAAATTAAGAATGACTTTAAATGTATTATTGCTACATAAATGTTATTCCATTTTTAATCTAAGACTATTATGCATTTTCTTTATCTCCGATCCTGAAGAGTAGGCTTTTTGTTGGAACCATATATACTGTGGTTTAAGCCTGTGAGTAAATGGTAGAGACAGCAAGCCTCCACAAACAAAGTTAACTGACCTTCCATTTGGTGGACAATCACTCTATATCCCGAGACATGACTTCTCATTATAGCCATTGTGAGAAATGTCAGTAATTTCCAGTCATTGTGGGAGGCTAACCAGAAAATCCTTCAGTTTATTGCCTGTATTGTTTTAACAGAAGCACCATTTTATCCGATCACAACAAACAAAGAGTTTTTTAAGAGCTCATACCATATTTGAACCTGGGTTAACATGCTATGGGTGAATGTGTTTTGCTTTTCTGTCACCTCTACTTTTCCATGTTGCCAAAGATCACTTCATTCACAATTTTGAAAACAAGCTGTTTAAACTTCTTTGCAAAATCTAATTTATTTATTTTGTTAAGGTTATATGTACAAACTGCACCATGATTAATAAGCCTTCGGAAATCTTAAGTCTCCACATTAGTCTTTTCTCTTATACTAGTAAGTCGTAACATAAATATGTTTTTTTTTCGTTTTTGTTTCTATAAGGTATATTAAAGGAAAACATCATATTAAAAGTTGTTACAAGAACAGACGTGGTTAGCTTTTAGTGGGACCAATTTACATATTTCTACATTATGGTTTATTATTTGGCCTCTATTTGGCCAGTTTTTCAAACTTCATGAAACAAGAAGTGGCCAAAATTATGTTAGCTAGCCCCAGTTTGAACTGTCTATCGCCTCCAGTTTTCTAAGCTGTGAAATCCCTTTATTCACAATTAGCAAATAGCTTTGGCTTTAATTTCAATTGGCATCTTCCTAATGACTGAGATTTGCTCAGTAGTCCCTGTCCATATCCAGTTTGAGTGTCTACCCATTGCCAGTCTTGCCTGGGACAAGTTTGTTCTATTCAGCAGTCGCTGGACAGGAAGGCAGGGAGAGAGTAGGAATGAAAGAGCCATGGACTCTGACTCAAACCAGGACCTACTGCCTCAGTACATGGAACATGGCTTTGTCCAGTACACTCTATTCAGAAATTGCCGTGTCATCACAGGAATTTATACCAATAAATAAAACAGAACTTGTTTAATGTTCAGTTCTCTCTGTTACAGAGACAAATGGTAGCTCCAATGGTAGCTCATTACACGATTTTACCTGCATGTGGGACCTTAGTGTTCAGTTGGCAACTTGTCTTTCCTTACTTGTTGTGTAGTTTGCTATCGCTATCATGCCAGTGGCATTGCAGCTGCTGCTATAGGATATTGTGGGTCACATCTGCTTGAAATGATCCCCGGGCTGTCACCTTGCACTTGGTTTCACCTTGCCAGACAGAGAAAAATATATATACAGAAAGAGAATAAAAACTCCCTGTCTTTGTCAGAGTAAAGGAAGAGGGAGCAAAACAATGCCAGGCAGCAGAATACACAGTCAGTCTTCATTATAACCTCAAAGGAAGATAACAGAGGCAGAAAAGGAACACTACCACCCCCACCCAACCCAGTTCTCAGCTCTGACAGAGGACTTTTCAATGCTTATCAGCATCATGGACCTTCAATTCTTTTGATTAAGCTTTTTCAGTGGACGAGCTACTATGAGCCAGAGAAGACAGCAGCTTTCACAGCCTTTACTCTGGCTTCAGCGTATCACCTTAGCTCACCATCGCTCACCCACAAACCAGGCTGCAACTACGACTAAAGATCTGATTTCCAGCAACAGCTTTGTCCAGCACTGATATGATTAATATCATACAGTGAGTTACATTGATTATAGAAATGATCATTAGTTTGCTGGCTGTCTATGGGAACATTATGACCTCGAGTTAACCTGGTATTATTCACTTATAATAAAATGCATCATTTGTATAGTTACTGAAGACAGTGGAGCTATACAAAGACAGTACTTTCTGATAAATACATAAAAATATATACATTTTTACAAACTATAACATACTAAATGTCCCATTACTAGCTTTTGTTTGTTGGCCTGTGACAGTGTTCTTTGTTTATGTTTTTTTTTCCTTGTTTATGAGTGACCTTGGGTCCTTTGAAAGGTGCTATGCAAGTTAAAGTTATTATTATTTATTATTATTTTGTCAGGGCTTGTAATGACATCTCATTTGTTTGTTAAAGATACATATGTACAAAACCATGGTAAACAGCAACATGTTTTATGTGTTCTGATAAAATCTTAAAAAGCATTCATTATAGTGCCCACTAAAGCTGAACTTGTTAGCATCCTAAAAGCAGAGACTAAAATAATCTAGTTTTATGTCTGTGATTTTCTTTCCAAAGCCCTCTGAAATAAACTTCATGAGATTCAGTCGTGATGAGCATGAACTATAAGGCTGATGATTAACACTTCAACTAGCAGAATAGCTTGTTGTTATGGTGGATCGGTGACTCTCTGGGGACAATACAGTTGGCAGGGGATGGAACAGCACTGCTGTCCGATCAATTGTCCACAGCTAAACCTGCCATCAATCACTTGGAGGCCTGGGACTCTGAGCATGGTGTCTCCACTTACCCTCACTCATCTTTTTGTACTTCAGTGGTTGTGTGATTTTGTTTCCCTTCAGGTACATTAACAGTATGATACAATCAGAGATTTAAGGAATGTTGTATATAGTACATTTGCATGTGAGATCCAACAGCCAGCAGGGTCTACAGCAATGTTAGAGAACAGCACCATCGTGAGGCAGTTTGGTATCACCTGCAGGAAGATGATTTAAATCCACTCTTGAGTTTTACATTTATTGGAATGCCATAAAAACATGTGGCCCACTGTATAGTCTCTGTGATGTTACATGCAGGTGTGATGTGCTCCAAAGACTTTTCCAATAACTGACTATTTGTGTATATTGTGCTAGAAATCATGACGAAGAGAAATCGAACATTCAGATCCTACAAACCCTCTCCCAGAATAGTTTGGAAATTTTCCAAAACCCAAACTAAAATCAATGATTTGTTCATTCATTTGAGCCTTAAATGAACAAATACAAGTCAAAAGATCTGAACTTAATTGTATCCAGAGAATATAACCATTTATAGATCAGCCGCCCTTTTACTTGCACTTCTTAGTGGTTTTAGAGCTGATGATACTTGATGATAATTGTTGTAGCTTTTTTTTTTAACAGGAATTGTCCATTGTTGCTGGATACAAAATTTCAACATCACAACAGTCTTTGGTTGTTGTTTTCTGACTTTACTTTTTGTGAAGCTCCATACATTTTCAATAGCCGACAGATCTATACCAAATTTAAAATTTATTTACATTTTCTAAAGACAATGAAGTTAGTGACACTGAAAGACACTGAAAATCAGTTCTTGCTACTTGCTTTCAGTTAAAGATTCAAGTAAATTAACAGATTCAACTTTTTTTTCAGGAAATATTCAAACAGTACACTATGTCTATGTTATTAAAGGAGAACTCCGTTTTGTTTGTTTTTTAAACCTTGACCTTATTTCTGGCATGAAATACGTTTATCTGCTCACCAAGAACAGTTTGGTGAAAGTCGGCGTCCTTTGAAAGCTATTTAGAAAACTCCCGAATGGCTATACCCATATAAAAGAGTTAATGGGGCAGGGACGGTGCAGCCTCTGAATAAGGCATTATCTGTCTTTATTTCACCAATACTTTAAGAAGAATGAATGAATGAACGTGTGCTATAGCTCTGTTAGCTCATAGCTGCTGTTATGTGGATACTTGCGGCTATAGGAGCGCTAACGGAGGGATTTCTACACAGGCACTCTACTGGGACCACTTCATCCACACACACCCCCTAGAGCACAGTTTATTTACTCCTTTCTCTGTGACAGTCGGCTAACTTCACACAGAGTTTGCTACTGCTAGTTTTGTGCAACATGGCAGGATATTTATCAGATTTTGAGAAGTGAAAGACAACTTTGAGTAAGACGGACGTTCTTACCGGAGTGAATGAGCTGTGCTGCAGCGATACTTGTCGATGAAGTGGTCCCAGTAGAGTGCCTGTGTAGAATTCCCTCCGTTAGTTCTCCTGTAGCTGCAAGTAGCCACGTAACAATAGCTAAGTGCTAACAGAGCTATAGTACACATTCATTCATTCATTCTTCTTAAAATATTGGTGAAATAAAGACAGATAATGCCTTATTTAGAGGCTGCATCATCCATGCCCCATTAACTCAGTTATATGGATATATATGCAGATCGCGAGTTTTCTAAATAGCTTTCGAAGGACGCCGACTTTCGCCAAACTGTTCTCGTGAGTAGATGAACGTATTTCATGCCAGAAATAAGGTCTAGGTTTAAAAATACCGGAGTTCCCTTTAAAAGCAGCTTCACAATTAGAAACTTATATAATTAAAAATAAAAAATCTAACAGGTGAAATACAACTAGAAAAGAACCCTTGTAGTATCTGGTGTCTGCAGTTTCAAATGTATTTATCTTTAAGGTGCTTTTCGGAATTTTGGCAATAATATTTTTTAAAAATGCATCACTTTCAGTTTCAGGAAACTCAAACATTGATTTGTGCTCATGTGTTAGCGTAAGTTTGAATCATCTTAATTTGACTAATATGAATAACAAAAAGAAGAGGAAGACAGAAAAGAAGGAGAGGAGTGAATATCGCAGCTCACTCCTCATCACCTCATGTGATAGTATTTTAATCAAAACCATCCCTTCTCACTACTGCAATCACAGTCAGGCTGTTTCCATTAAATAATAAGATTCCAGAACAGCGGAAGGCACAGGCCTAACTTTCAGCTGGGAAAGAAAATGAGGTCCACTCTGAACACGTACTTCCGTGCTCTCACAGGGAACGCTGTGGTGGGTTGCCGGTCGTATGCCAGTCATGCCCGCAGAGATGGAGGAGTGCCAGGCAACTGCATGTTTGTCTTGGCACTCAGGCATGGAGCGAATGAGGGATAGGCAACCTCCTAAGCTGCCAAACGGAGAATTGAATATTGGTGTAAATGTCCAACAGCATCTCACCTCATCCTTCCCTGGCCAGGATAAAAGAGATGCTGGTATCCAGAGACCAGACCTGAGGTCAGGCAGTTTGATTCATTTTTAAATGTTGATTTAAGATACTCAGAGCCCCTGTCTGGTTGGAATTACAGTTTTGACAGCCAGAAAAAAACGTTTTAAAATCAAATATTATCAACATTGTGGTAAAAGTACTCATCTTGTAAAGTACAAGTCATTTAAGCTGACTGGCATTTTAACATTTTTGTCCTCAGTGATATTTACAGACCTAAGAGCAGTTTTCTGCTGAGCAGTGCTGTGTTTTCACAGTAAAATCACTCACTACTCACTGTTTTGTCTCCATGCATGATCACACAAAATATAATAATTATAATAAAATGTGTAATGTAATATAATAATAGTATAATCCTTGTTATCACTGGGAGGGAAAATATTAAGATCAGGTTATGCAGAGGGATACAGAACTAGCCAATTTCCTTATGATCCAAACAATGAATTAGACTACATTAGAATGCTTGTGTTTTGCTTTAACACTGCTCTCGTGTGACACTGGGGGGAGCCCCATCCCAAATTATACAAATTATACATAAGAGATCCTATAAAGATAATGATTTTAACTAAACTAAACTAAGTATCTAAGGTACTAAAAACTGAACGAATAACAATAAAAATAACATGAAAAATAAATAAATACAAATATAGGTGACTTTAAACTGACTTTCAGCTATAAAAGAAAATATTTTCGAGTTGCATAAACTCAAAGCAGTAAATTAAACTCAACTTTCCTCGAAACTATATTGACATTTGCTGCATTTTTTTTTAACTGAGAACAGATTAATTTTGTTCACCATATCCATCAAACCTTGGTTAGAATAGAAAGGATAGATTTATTAGTTAAACAGGAGTAATTTCAAGACAAACATCTGTTGCCTTTGCAGAAAAGCATGATTTTTGTATTTTTTTTTTACCATGAAAAAAAACTTGCCCTTACATAGCCAACATAATTTTCTATTAGTGTTCATCACTGTGATGTGTGCCTTCCCATAATTAAGATTTATTTCAGCCTTTAAAGTAGGAACAGTGATTGTGGGGTTTTATGCGGGGTTTCCCGTTCCTACGTCAGTCTGGTGAAGGAAAATGTTTGTTGGGTCCAAGCAAAAAAAAAGAAGCTGTTGAATTATAGATATATAGCAATTTGTCTGCTGAGATATTCAGGAATTGTGACCCTGTCCAATAATCCATTTCACGGATTTTGTGTCCAGACCACAACCTGGTATGTTTTGTCCTCCTGAATCGAACTCAATAACAGCATGTTAAAAGTGACTTTTGGGTAAATGCCAAACACAATTCAATTCAATTCAATTCAATTTCTCTTTATTGTCCCTTGAAGGGAAATTAGTGTTGCAGCAGGAGCACACAAAAGACAAGGTACACAACGATAATACTGGCAATATGAATAAAACCCAATTAAAAGTCTAAAAGTCAGTAATAAAAGTCATAATAAAAACAACACAATATAAGAAGCACCATACACACGTACTAAAGCTTGCAAATGTTCAGTCCAGAGCTCCTACCAAAAATGGGAACTATAAGCAAGAGTTATGAAAAGTGCAAGTGCATAAATGTGCAAATAAGCAATAGCAGTGCAAAGCAACATAAACAATCCAGGGGCTACTTGCCATTAAGTAAATACATTTCAGTAGGAATGAATCAAACCTGAAGTCTGTTAGTCCTCCTTACAGGAGCCCTAAAATGACGGCCTGCGGGCAAAAGCTCAAACTTGTTTAGAAGTGGATGATTAGGACAATGCAGAATAGCATTAGCCTTCCTCAGGACCTGTCTGGTATAAATGGACATGGTACCGACCTGCTGACTTCCTGAGATTTTTCCAGCAGTTTTAACAAGACAATCAAGACGATTCTTGCTAGAGGTTTCCAAACCATGCAACAATACAAAAGGTTAAAATAGATTCAATAAAACTTCTGTAAAAGAGAGTCATCATCTCAGAGGAAACATGGAAGGTTCTCATTTTCCTTAAAAAGAACAATCTTTGCTGAAACTTTTTGGAGGGAACATCGACATGGGATTGGAAACACAGTTTATTATCAAGGACCACACCAAGATATTTATAGCTCTCTACCATCTCAACATCAGCACCTTTGATAATAGTTGGTGGTGGAAAAGAGGTAGACTTCCTAAAATCAATAACCATGTCTTTGGTTTTCAACACATTTAGCTCAAGAGAAGACTCATCACACCAAGCTACAAAGTCATCTACAGCAGGCCCATGGTCCTGCTCACCCCCCTGAAGAAGACTAACTGTAACCGTGTCATCAGCAAACTTTAACTGTTACTGAAGCTGCACTCGTTAGTGTACAAAATAAAGAGGAGGGGTGACAAGCAGCAACCTTGAGAGCCAGTGGAAGAGGAGAGCACATTGGAAAAAACCCTGTCACCTCTCACACACTGTGACCTGTTTGTTAAAAAGTCAGTTATCCAACTAATCAGGTTAGGATCAAGTTTAAAATAATGGAGGAGCCTATCAGCAAGCAGAAATGGTTGGATAGTGTTGAATGCTGAGGAGAAGTCTATGAATAAGAGTCTGGCATGTGTCTTCTGCCCCTCCAGATGCGTGAACGAAAGGTGCAGAAAGCAACAACTGCATCCTCTACACCTCTATCAGCTCTGTATGCAAACTGCAATGGATCAAGATGTTGTTCAACATGCAATAGAATTTCCGTTTTGATGAGCCACTCTTTGCAATTGGAACAATAACTGAATGTTTCCAAAGCTTGGGTACTTTATGCAGCTCAAGAGACAGTGAAAAAATGTAATGGAAAATGCTGCTCAACTGATCTGCACGTTTTTAGTACTCTGCCACAGATATTGTCAGGTCCGGGGCTCTTAGCCGTAGTTTTCTTAAAGAGATTTGCCACATCAGCCTCATCAATAGAAAATGGAGACATGGGCAATGTGTCATTAAATACAAAAACCTGTCTGTGGAGTAAAACCCTGATTTCTAAATCGAAGGTAAAAACTGTTGAAGTTATCGGCTAAATCTTTGTTTGAAGTAAAATCATCCAAAGAAATTTTGTCATTCCCCCTCCTCTGTAGTCCTGTCATTGTTTTCATACCATTCCAGGCTTTCTTTAGATTATTACTGCTCAGCTCTGCCTCAATTTTATCCTTATACCTTAGTTTTGCATTCCTGATTTCAGACCTCACTTCATTCTTTAATCTCCTTTCTGCAAGGATATCCCCTTCATTAAAAGCAGTTTTCCTTTTGTGAATAAGTCCCCTAATTTCTTTTGAGAGCCATGGTTTGTTATTAGGAAAAACCTTTACAATCTCAGAAGGAATCACAGAGTCTCTGCAAAATGTGATGTAGCTACACACAACATCAGTAACTTCATCAATATTAGAGCAGTCCTCCTGAAATAAAGACCAGTCTGTGCAATCAATCTGTCGTTGCTCCAGACTTTCACCTGCTTTATGCACACCTTTTCTCTGCTCAGCACAGATCTATACGTAGGAAGGAGGTGAACAGTGTTGTGATCTGAACAGCCCAGAGGAGGTCCTGCCTCGGATTTGTACGCCCCGTTAATAGATCTATAACATAGATCTAAAGCCTTGTTGGACAGGTGACGTACTGATAGAAATTGTTTAGTGATATCTTGAGATTGCAATCGTTGAAATCACCTAAAATAAAATTAGGAGCATCAGGAGAAACAGATTGCAGATCGCGCGTCACTTTAAAGACTGTGTCGGTAGCAGATCTGACGTCAGCTTTGGGGTGGATGTAAACAACTGTGACGAATATTTGAGGAAATTCCCTTGGAAGGTAGAACGGCCTCAGTGACACAGACAAAAGCTCAATATCAGTAAGCACAGCCGCTTACGCACAGTTACTTGACTGCACCATCTGCGATTTATGCACAAGCATACTCCTCCTTGAGTTTTACGCGTCACTTCACTGTCCCAATCCAAACGCACGGGAACACCAAAGCCGCTAATTTCCAGGGAAGAGTCACAGTCCGAATCAGAGAGCCATGTCTCATTAAACACCAAGGCACATGCATCCCTGAATTCCCGTAGGTGAAGAACATTTGTCTGTAGTTCGTCAGTCTTATTTCCCAGAGACTGGACATTTGCCGTAATAATAGATGGCAAAGGAATACGTGTTCTTATTCTGAAGCCTCCTGATGCGCTGGCGCACGCCGCTTCTCCTTCCTCGTTTTCCGACAGCGCAGCTTTCCAAAGTTCTCCTGAGTTTCAAAAGATAAATCCTTCATAAGGTTTTTGTCCAACCAAGTATGTGAAGGATCTCTGCAACAAGGTAGCTCCATCTTAATCCCTTGAGAGCCTCCTTTGTGTACATGATTGTTTGGGTACTAGTAACACCAGGTAAAGTTACAATAAACAATGCAAATAAAAGGTAGAAAATCTCCATTACGGCAGGAACTCTTTTGAAACAAGTCACTAAATGTACGGGTTTCAGATCATACGCGTAAAACAGACATAAAACAGACAAAAACACGAGAGTTGCAAAGCAACAAACACCTGCCGCATGTCGCCACAAGAGCAGCGCCACGTCATCCCACTTCATACACCGTGCCTGCCTTGAGAGTCTGTTGGCAGTCTTTTGATGACAGGCAGATGACGAGCAAGACCATTAAGGCCAATATCTATTGTATTTAATGGATGTTACCTTTACACCTTTATTTTGCATTTTTAAATGTTAAATTTCTTATGTGCTGCCTCAGAACAAAGAGATTTCTTTCAGTTTCAGGAGTCAAAACTTGGCTAATTGAAGCTCAGACAGCATGTGTTTCACTGCTACTGACAGATCCATAACTTAATACAGCTGCCATAAGAGAAACATTGTTCGTCATTATAAGGTCTCTATGCTTGGATAATTGGCATGTCAGTCTCCAATTCGGGGCCAGTGAAAAATGGGCTGTCTCTTTCTTTAGACTTCAAATTATGCCTTCCTTCATGTCACGCATAAGCATTTCTCTATTCAGTGCATTACCAAACAGGGCTCCGCTCTTTTGTAAAAGGAGGACATATTATGTTGAATGCTGAAAAGCTATCTGTATTGTCCCATTTGCTAAAAAATATGTGATTCCCTTTATAATGTTTTAGTTTTTTGCAAAGTACCTTATGGTTGTGAGGCAGCTGCTGAGACATTTACAATCAAGAGTGTTTCTTAAACATAGTTTGAAAGTCAAGAACTAAGTGAGGAATCTCATCTTTTTTATTCCTATTCCTGTATCTAATAAAGGCCAAAAAGAACCTCTGAAGTAATTGGAAAAGCACAGGTGGAAATAATTTAATTAGGGAAGCTTAGTTTCAGAAAGTGACTCAATGAGGCTTGACTGTAAGCCTGCATGTGTTCAACCAGAAACCTAGATGAAGCTCACCTACAGTGGTGCTCAAAATTTGTGAACATGTGCTAGATTGGACCATTGCGACACCTTGATTTGTCTTTTTCAGACATTCTGTTGTAGATTTGCTGCTGTGTTTGGGATCTTTGTCCTGCTGATGACTCAGTTTCAGCCCAGCTTTAGCTGTGGGACAGATGGCCTCACATTTGACTCTAGAATAATTTGGTATACAGAGGAGTTCATGGTGGACTCAATGACCTCAAGGTGCCCAAATCATCAGCCCTCCACCACCGTGCTTGACAGCTGGTATGAGGTGTTTGTGCTGATATGCTGTGTTTGGTTTCCTCCAAACGTGCTGCTGTGCATTAGGACCAAACATCTCCACTTTGCTCTGGTCTGTCCAAAGGACATTGTTCCAGAAGTCTTGTGCTTTGTTCAGATGCAGCTTTACAAACCTAAGCTGTGCTGCCTTCCAAACAAGCCATACTTGTTCAGTCTTTTTCTAATTGTACTGTCATGAACTTTAACATTTAACATGCTAACTGAGCCCTGTAGAGTCTGAGATGTAGCTCTTGTTTTTTTTTGTTTTTTTTTTAAGACAGTCAGGTCTGAGACCCTGTATGTGTAAAGCATTGGCTTTCTGTCCTCCTGATAGGGAATTCTTTAACACCACAGTCATCCAATGAGGGAGAAGCTTTTAATGACACTGACATTACCCTGTGTCAAAAACTAGCACAGCTTGAGCTTAGCTCACGGACAGCTCTTTTTTTGTGAAGTGTAATTCTTGTGTAGTGTACAAATGGTTTTGAATTTCCTCTATTTATTCTGACTGTGGACTGTGAAAGAGTCCATACCCTTCAGAGGTTGTTGTGTAAACTTTTCCACACTGGTGAGTATGGCTATGAACATATAGTAAAGATCAATATACGATTGATCCTCTTTCTTTGCATAAGACAGAGCTTATGAGAGACCGGAAGCAAACACTTTGGGTTTTTTGTGTTGGTTAGTTCAATTAGTTAAGAAAACCAGTGAGCGCCTGAGAGGAAGGAAAATCTTAAAAATCTTTTAAAAAATGACAGCGCTGATTGTGAAAAAGTAAATCAACTTACTAAGAAAACTATTCCTTGGAAACTGAATGCAAGCACTCAATAAACAAACAGAAGTATTCTTGATTGGAGCCACTTTTGTTGAAATTAGCATCAGGATTAAATTTTGGAATGTGGTCAATGTTTGGAAAGCTACAATTTATTCAAAGTTGGCTATGTGCTTCTAGTTATGGTTAAACAAGAAAAACATCCACCAAAAACTGTAAACTCCACTTGAGAAAAAAAACATCTTACCAGCATAAGGTTGAAATTAAAAACAGATCATCAGAGTTTAAAAGCATCTATCCATCTAACCTTCTCAACTTTTACTTTAATTTCAGAGCCAAACTGCAGATTTCACAACATCTCCTTAATTTAATCCTTTGGAAGGGAAATATGTTTTTAAAGCCTTAAGAACAGCCTGAATTCTTAGCGGGTTTAAAAAAGTCTGTCATCACGCTGTTGAGATGACAGAGTTGGTAGGAGTTCAGGGTCTTGCTCAGTTACTCTGTGTTTAGACTGTTTTAGTCATATCATAGCTGAACGTGCAGAATGCTCCTGGGTTTTCCAGATTTCTTAAACATCCTATGTGTAAGTATGCACATTAAACTTTCCTTGCCTTTTTTCATTTAAAAAATCATAGCAAGCAATGAAAAATAAAAATACAATGAAAAGCTGTGAGCTTGTCAACCATTTTGAATTAGAATTCTTTTAATTTACCCCACTGGGGGATGAATAAAGTATTTTTCTATTCTATTTTGTGAAAGAATATTGCTGCTGTTTCATCTGAGCTCAGCTTTGCTAGTGAATTGTAACCCAGTTACTGTTTAAGTTGGAGTTTCAAAAATGTATGCAGCTTCCAAGCTTGATACCATTCGAAAATCTGCTCTCACAAAGTTGTGAATGCCACCTTAGTGAGTTATTTAAACATACATTTAGAGAACGCAGTCAGTACAACCCATCTTGATGGTACCATTAGATCTCTGAATCCATTTTGGCCATGGAGGTGATCCTAATTACGATTACCTGGAATCTATCGCTGTTTATCAGTCTTTTTAAGAGAGTATGTCACATTTTAGGAACTACCCTAACTAGCAGGCTACAATCACTTGCAATAAACAAAATGAACAAATGAGCAGAATGACGAAAGCCAGAATCCAGTGTTGATGAGAGTACAATTCCAAACTTTCAGGTTGACCTCTGCTAATAGAAACTTGCTGTTTACAGAGTTATGATATGAGAGTTTTTCAAGCTTGTTACCAAGACATGGAAAACTTAACGCTGATATATGAAGCGTTGTCCCTGTTTTTGATTGCTGGAATAATGACAGCAGGTTGGGAAACCCTGTACTCCAGCATGACTGTTATGCCACACTTTATACTGAGAGATTAGTGCAGAAATATGAGGATGAGGACTCGCTTCCAAGTGAGTAAGTGTGTGTGTCAGTGAGTGTGTAGCTTCAAACTTGCCCCCCAGGGAATCTTCTTTTTGTTTCCATTAAGTGAGCTATATAAACAGATAAAGTTGGAAAAATTCTTCTACTGGAAAATCATTCTGACATGAAATTTAGTGTTTTCCTTGCACCTTGTGATTTCAAGTTTATTTAATCAAAGCAAACTCAAAGGCTCAAATCATCAGACATGTTGTGAACAAACCACTTTAAAAAGTCTTGCCTGGGCTTGACAGGCTCATCATGGGGTGTTAACACCCTTAGGATCTTTTTTGTGGACTTTGATTCTGCAGCAGCATGCAGTATTGACAACAGAAGTGAACAAACACAGACGTTACTTAAAAAGAAAGGAAAACAAAAACTTTTCAGTGATGTAGGTTTCTGGAAGAACAGCTATGTGTAATATAATGATTTCACAGGAGTAATTTTGAAAGAGTATTGTTATAGGTTCTTAATTACTATATGTTTGGCATGACACTTATCACAATACATTCAACACATCAGTCTGAGGTTGCTCTCATTGTCATATACTTTCTCATATTTGGGAAATCTGGGTCTTTGGAGTGGCTTCCTGTGAAAAAGAAACAAAATCACTTCATTTTTGTAGTACAAATGACCAAAAAACAACGCTCTTTGCGTACCCCAATGAGTCTGGGAGCTCTGTTGCCTGGGTTTCAGGTAGGGTCACCCAAGGCAAACAGATCCTAGACAAGGGAACAGACAAAGGACAGCTCACAAGACCCTCATGACAGAGAAGAAAATTGGATCACGTTATCCTTTGCCCGGATGCGGGTAACCGGGACGTACACCTGAAGCCAGGCCCGGGGGCCAGGCCCGGCAGCAAGCCCTGTGCCCATGGAGCTCGATCGTGCACAGCCTGAAAACATGACGTGGGTCCCCCTTTCGACAGGCTCACCACCCGTGGGAGGTGAGCACCAGCTCACCTGAGCTGGTGCGCGAGGCTAAGCGGTTCCAGTTAGATATAGTTGGACTCACCTCAACGCATGGCTTGGGCTCTGGAACCAGTCTCCTTGAGAGGGGTTGGACTCTCTTTCACTCTGGAGTTGCCCGTGGTGAGAGGTGCAGAGCAGGTGTGGGCATACTTATTGCCCACCGGTTGTGTGCCTGCACATTGGGGTTTACCCCGGTCGACAAGAGGGTAGCCTCCCTCCACCTTCAGGTGGGGGGACAGGTCCTGACTGTTTTTTGTGCTTACACATCAAACAGCAGTTCAGAGTGCCCACCCTTTTTGGAGTCCATGGAGGAGGCACTAGAGAGTGCTCCTTCAGGAGACTCCCTCATTCTGCTGGGGGACTTCAGAGGGGTGCAATGACAATGAGATCTGGAAGGGTGTGATTGGGAGGAACGCCCCCTGCCCCGATCTGAATCAGAGTGGTGTTCTGTTGTTGGACTTCTGTGCTCGTCATGGACTGTCCATAACGAACACCATGTTCAGGCATAACGTTGTCCATATGTGCACTTGGCACTAGGACACTTTAGGCCGCAGCTCTATGATTGACTTTGTGGTTGTATCGTCAAACTTGCGGCCCTATGTCCTGGACACTCGGGTGAAGAGAGGGGCGGCGCTGTCAACTGATCACCACCTGGTGGTGAGTTGACTCCGCTGGTGGGGGAGGAAGCCGATCACACCTGGCAGGCCCAAACGCATTGTAAGGGTCTGCTGGGAACATCTGGCGGAACCCCTGTCAGAAGGAGCTTTAACTCTTACCTCCGGCAGAGCTTCAACCATGTCCCGGGGGAGGTGGGGGACAATGAGTCTGTGCCTCCATTGCAGAGGCGGCTGATCGGAGTTGTGGCCGTAAGGTGGTCGGTGCCTGTCGTGGCGGCAACCCCTGAACCCGCTGGTGGACACCAGCAGTGAGGGAAGCCGTCAAGCTGAAGAAGGAGTCCTATTGGGCCTTTTTGGCCAGTGGGACCCTGGAAGCAGCTGATAGGTACCGGCAGGCCAAACAGAACACAGCTTCGGTGGTTGCTGAGGTAAAAACTCAGGCTTGGGAGGAGTTTGGTGAGGCCATGGAGAACGACTTCCGGACGGCCTCGAAGAGATTCTGGTCCACCATCCAGCAGGTCATGGGGGGGGGGAGCGGTGCACCATCAACACCGTGTATGGTGGGGACGGGGCTCTGCTAACCTCTACTAGGGACATTGTGAGTCAGTGGGGCAAATACTAATTTTGTGGACTTGGAGAAAGCATTCGAGTTCAAGTATCACAAGGTCTTGTTCACAAGTGAGGGACGATTGGAGCGGGAGATTGACAGGCGGATCGGCTGGCCTGGGAACGCCTTGGGGTCCCCTCAGAAGGCGTTTCTGGGTTTCTCTGCTCAAGCTGCTGCCCTCGGACCCGATCCCCAGAGAAGCAGCAGATGATGGATGGATGGATGGATGGATGGATGGATGGATGGATGGATGGATGGATGGATGGATGGATGGATGGACTGTTTGCGGTTTTTTTAATTTACCTTATGTTTACCCAGCTGTAGCTGTTGGTTCTCTAGAGCACTGACATGTATTTTGATCTGTCTATGGCTTCATATGCTGGAGCCTGAATGGGTGGTTCCTTTGACCGGAGTACCTGGGCCCAGTGCAGGCTATATAAGGCACAGCCCTCAGCGAGCTCATTCTCTCTCTCATCATCATCACCTTGCCCAGACACTTTTTTTGTTTGCGGTATGGTTTGTTCTACATCTTAATACATGACTATTATATGATCACACATGCATAAATATGACCTTTTACTGGCATTCTGAGTGTCTTTTTCTGTTTTTGTCTATCAAGCTGGCTCGTGACAATTTCCTCTCTTGAAATTCAAAGACCTAAACCACAAATGGTTTAACATTGGCTCAACTAAATTTGGCAGGTAGGGATGAACTATTTAATAATGTCATGCACTTTATGACATCTTCACGTGTGGCAACTTATGTTAGTGCAAAGCTAAGTCTGTGATCAGAAAATTTTCATTCAAACATATTTTTGTAAGCTAAGTCACCAATACAATGGTGTGTGTGTGTGTGTGTGTGTGTGTGTGTGTGCGTGTGTGTGTGTGTGTGTGTGTGTGCCTACATGCGTGTGTGTGTGCATGTATATGTGTGTGTGTCAAAAAAAAATAGAAAGTTAGGGATGAACTATTAAAAATCTATATTGCTAATGTATGGTGTCAGTACAGGCAAAAACCACACTGATGGCATAAAGAAGAGTTAAAACACTCACCGAAGCCCCATTACTGGACATGGCTAAAATCCGGTCACCATGCTAGCCGGCAAGCTGAAGTTTGGGGTGACTCGTGCTCGCTCCTTGACGCACGCTCCCAATCTTGAATCTGGAATCGATTGCTCTTCCTTGGGTTTCCCGGATGTTGCAGTTGAATTGTTTGCGGTTGAATTTTTTGAGGTTGCAATTTTTACATAAATATAAAAATACATAAATTCAATGCATAAATATTCAGTGCTATAAATTAAATCACTATTTTCTTTCAAAATCCGATGACACAGATTTACTTCCATAGTAGGTAACCACTAATTGTCCACTGCAGAAGAATTTTTGTTTGATTCCCAGTGGGATGATTGGAGCTGTGACTCAGTTGTGCCGAATCTTTCTCGGCCTCATGGTAAAGCGTACCAACAAAAATGGCAACTGCTGTCCATTGTAAACATTTATTTCTTGCTTTTGTTATCCACCATGAATAACAAACTACCAACCACATTGTAGGTATCAGCTGCTCGACCGCTGCAGGGATATCTCTGAGTCAGTGTACAGAGGTGAGGATGGAATTTGGCCAAAAGCAGGCAATAGGAACACCTCAAATACAAAACCCATTTAGCTGCACTGCAAAGGGCAACAGGCATGCATGTGTTGGACAAGACAGTTTTTAGCAGCCCTTTTCACTTATTGGCACCAAGAAGACATCCTTGTCAACCCACTGCTGTTCCGCTTTGGCAGTTCAAACATGCCAAACATGCTGCTCAGCCCCACGTTGGTGTGTGCTTACACACGTCAAGCTGTTGTCAAGAAATCGGGTGATGACATCATTGTTGTTGGTTACAGCTGTGTAGTCCACAATGCAAGCTTGCCCTGACAAACATATTCTGTTTCACCTTTGTGGATGCATAACACTCTGAGGAGAATCAGAGGCAGAATCCCCTCATGGAAAGAATCGCAGTCACAGAAACAGGGGTTCAGCCCAAAAACATTTCCTCAGAGCATAGACTCTTATATCACACAGGTTCCTTTCAATGTTACAAAATCAAGCAGGTTGATGGTTTTTAGAGTCACTGATGAAAAAACCTAAGACTAATAAAGGTGTTTGTGGGCTCTGTCAGTCGGGGAACTGAAATAGTTTGCAATAATAATTTCCCTGTTTAAATCAAACTAAATTATGCAGTTCTGTTAACTTTTTTTCTTTATTGCTATCTGATTTTGAAAATACAGCAATGGGACAGTCACTATGACACAACGATGTCACAGATTGCATCTTGTCTTACACACTACACATTCTTCAAACCAAAGAAAATGAATAAATCAAGGCCAATTAGTGAATTTTATCACGCGCTGGGGCTTTTCTTAAGCAATGAAGATGCACGTAAGAAGACTGAATAAACTCATTGTGCAGTTAAATGGTGGTTAAAGTCAGCTTGGATGGGTTTATCCTCCCCTGTATCCCGATCGTAACTTTTCTGGGTAAGAGCTGTTCATGGTTTATTGAGGGAACAACTGATGACATTCACCTGAGATTTTTGGCTTTAGACACTGGTGAAGCATTACTGAGCAATGACTGAACTTTTCTGTCTTGATGGATTCAACTGATTATGAACCACAAAGCTCTCTCCTCATGCATCATTTGTGTGAACTGCAAACAGGGAAACATGCCCAACACTGCAATTTTATCTTCTAAAACTAAGCTGCAAACGGATCAAATTCAGGATTCTGAGGATATATTTCACATTGCTTAATGGGAATGCTTTATGGGAGCAGATTGATTTTGTATTTGATGATCTACATAACCAGCAGTCTGTTGGAAATTTAATATTTTTCTATTATAAATGTTTTCTACTTTTTGGTTCCTGTTGAAAGCTATTGGTAACAATAGACAATTGTTCACAGGAACTGATCATCCAAAACATTTTAAGAACAGGTCACGAAAGTTGATCCAGCTGCTTCCGTTGCAGCACAACTTCAAAATACCCTCTGTGGCTGTTTCTAACAAGCCTTCGTCGTTTTTAATGACAATCATAAATCTTAATTTTTTTTTCAGCACATGTTTTTACAGCCCGTGGCTGGTCACTTGTGATTGATGGTCAGTGAAGTGCGCTCAAACCAGAACGGCCATGTTGACGCTGGAAACACACAAGCTCATTCAGAGAGCCACAGTCTCTAACGCCCTCATCCAAGTCCGCAGGCAAAGATGATAAGCCTCAGTGAGAGGTTTCTAAAGAGGTAGAGGTTTAATGGCTTGCTGATAGCTATAAAATCAGAGCGAATCAAGTATCCAGTGCAGCTACGTTCAGCTTCTTCCTCTAATCCCTAATGTGGCAAATTCCATATTTAATTATCATATTTCTTGATCAGACTGCAAATATCTACTCACCTCCCTGTGTGAGGAACAAGAATCATGCATTGGAGGAGTTATTTCAGGGATCTGATCCAGGATTGCAGGAATATAGTTACTGGAACAGCAAACTTACAATGACATCACCCTCTTAAAACTAATGGCTATTATTCAAAAACATATGGCTGCTTGCCACGTGTGTAGTAACCCTCTCTTTCAGACTCACACACACACACATCCTGCAGTTCCCTTCTGCCCGTGTGTGAACAAGGAAACAATCGCTTCTCTGTTTTATTTTCCTTTCAGGTTATCCTCAGTTTTGAGTGGATTTCGATGGCTTGTCATAATGCTGCAAGCACGACGACTTCGAGTTCAGGAATAGGGTTGATGTGAATAATCTGCCATTTTTGGCTGTGATCTCAGGATTCCAGGGAAATCTGGTCTGTAACATCTGTGCCGACTCGTCCCTCTTCCTGGAGTCTGAAGACTATCCGCCAGCTCTGTGGCTCAGGGTCAACAACGGAGACAAAAAGGCACTTCTCTATTTCAATGACAGTTAATTTATGCAGTGACACACAGAGGAAGCTCTACTAATACCAGTGTTGTATTTAAAATTTCAAACATCAGTACAGCCTATGTTAAAGAGAACGTATGTCATATATGTGGCAACAGGAAATCATTTTTATGTAACATCTAAATGGGATTTGTATATGTGTTCCAGATTTGTGACGGCACATGTTACGGCTGACTGAGCTCCCAGCACAAAATTCTCCAAAATGACCCTTTTAAACTGCTGGTTTCTGATGGTGCACCATAAACCACAGTATACAGCTATACCATAAAATATAAAGTTTTATAGCAGCTGGGGGAAATGGTAATACCCTTGAAGGCACATATATCGACTGAGAACAGAGGACGGCATCACTTTTCAAAACCTCAATGCTCAGCTTTGGCTCACAGATCTATAAAACAAAACATTTGGATCTGGTGAAGACAACACATAAAAAAAACGTTGCAAAAGGTTAACTGACTGCCAAATATTCTTGCTGAAAGTCTCTATAAAATAATGCTATCTCTTCATATTTATATGAGTCATGTCCAAAAGTTTCCCAGAGGTGTCTTTGACTGAGGAGGAGGGAAGTTCAAAGAGTGATTTTATGTGTTGGAAAGCCTTTGTAAAGCAGTTTTATAAAATCTTAACTTTTCTTAGTTCCAAAAATTACATTGAGAATCGCGGTAATCCTATAAACTGTCTATAATGTGTTGAATGTGCAATACCATCAGTGACGACTTGAGGTTGGTGGCAAAACATCTCTATAAAAAAAGTATCAAATTGTCTAATAAAATACCAAGTCAATTGATTTTGAAGAGATATCAGATATTTTTTTCATAGAAATTAAAATAGGCCTCAAAGGTACTTATTTCTGACCAATCAGGTTTCGGGTATCATCTTCCAGCCAATATGGTCACTACTGGCTTTAAAAGACAATCACGATAGCAATGGGCACTCAAAAATCAATGGGTTAAATCACTGTTATTATATTAGACAAAGATAGACAGTGTGTTAACATTTTTTCCCACTCTTTAAAACTCATGCCAAAAAACGGAATTGAGTGCTGAAACAGGATGTTTTTCAACTTTATTGCCTTTCTTCTGTAAAGCACTTTGGGTTATTTGGGTTACAGTTGTGTTTTAAAAGTGTTCCATGAATAAAGTGGAGTTGAGGTGACTGTTTTTACTTTACCTGTTGCAGCAGTTGGGCTAAGCTCCAGCCCCCGCCATGACCCTACATTGGATTAAACGGGTACAGAAAATGGATGGATGGACTTTACCTGTTGCATTAGATGAGAGCTTGGGATGATTGTCATTCTGAGAGGTGAACCTTCATCCAAGTATCAGCTCTCTGACAAACTGAAGCAGGTTTATGTCAAGAAGAAATTTTGTTTACTTGAAAATACCCCAATTGCATGATTCTGCCACCACCATGCTCCACTGTGGGGATGGTGTTCTGAAGGTGATGAGTGGTGTTGAGTTTGCACCATCATCCTTCTACCATATAGTTTCATAATCTCAGAGTTTTCTTTTTTTTGCAAATTCAAGATGTGCTTATTTTGTTTTCGCTTCTTTTTTTCCCTCTTCAAAAAATGGCTTGTCTTTTATGTCCATTCTTTCATAACAGTATGGAGCTTAAAGCGGTCCTGTGGATAGACTTTGTTGTGGAGCATTGCTGCTCACTAAGGGTTACGTTTGGCCTCCTTGTTACCTCTGATAAGCAGCCTTCTTACCTTGTCTGGGAGTTTTTGTAGTTTGCCCTTTCTTGGCATCTTTGTTGTGGTGACATATTCTTTTCATTGTCTTGTATTAGATTTATTGGATCGCAAAGACGTTTTTGGAATTTTTGCTTTCATTTTTTTTTTTTTAAACAAGCCCCTCTTCAGAACTTTCTTCCCAAACTGCTTGGAAAGTCTGCCCCGCATAGTGAGGCCTTTCACAACCGATATATATACTTGTATCATGTAACACTTAAATAATTGTTTTAGTTAATTATGACTTTTATTTGCATTATGTTATAAGGCAACAAAGTAAGAAAAAACACCAGGGGTGGTGAAAAACTTTTTTAAAGTGGTGTAACTTTTCTTTTGGGTCTGTTTTGCCATCCACCCTGATGAGAAGAATATACCAGGCTGTTTGCCTCTTACCATGTCCCACAATATTCCTTAATAAATTGCAATCTAATGTTTTTGCTTTCAAGCAGTGTATAGTCAGTTATTAGGCCACTTAGAGGCTGAAGGCTGAATCAAAACATGAAAGAATGCTTTATAGAGCAGAGAACTACAGTCGGGTGATTACTCACAGGGTGCTACAAGTGACCTATTAATATACATATTTTATCACTGTGGTGTATCATTGAAAAACTATTGAGCAGACACTATGCCCTTAAGAAATAATCGTTTTGCATCAATATTCACACAAGATATGACTGAATTAATAATTATCAACTTTTTGGCCTCTTGTTACATACTAAAAATGTGTGCAATAACTATTGGAGTCAAAAATGGAATACTTTCTTAGCATCTGATATGAAACCAATCAAAACAGAACCTCATCAACTTTGTCAGTTTGAGCTTTGTAGTTGGCCAGGGAGTTCAAAATTATATTTTTATCATATTTAGATCACCTTTTAATAGAACAATCTTGGTCCGTGGCCCTGGGTTTTCTAGGGTTCTTTTGAAGGCAGCTAAAGCAATGATTCGAAAGAAAAATCCACATCTGACATATATTTCCAATGGCAAAGCCATTACTGGAACCAGATGGACAAGACATGGGTCTGTTTGATACTTCCTCGTTTTTAACAAGCTTTTTTATTGACAGACTGTTTTTTTTATTTATGCATGTTGTACCGACATGACAAATTCCAGCTTTAAGCATTTATGTTAAAACATTCATGATCAAAAATACCGTCTATGCTTCTTGTTGAGGGTAAATAAAGGCAGCCTCTGCTGAGACTTTTGGATGCTTTTCCCATTTTCATGTTATTGTCCATAAATTAAATGATATAGCTTCAGAAAGACATACCTATTCAGAGTCAAAACTGCATCTGTTTGCATAAAATTAATGAAAACAATTATTTTACATTTGACAGTTGATTGTACAGCCCTGTCAGTCGGTTAAGAAAGCATAATAGTTTACTATGAATGTGAACTATTAATGATGTATAACAAAGGATTAGCATTTTTCATGCAACATACCAAGACACTAACAGACTGAGAAACTGTAATCTCAAGTCACTCAGACCTCATTCAAGAGATGGTATGTAGGGGGCAAATGCACAAACTTGCATCTGTGAAAGATCTTCTGGTGTAAAGATCCGGCAAAGTTATGGTTTATTTTTCAAAGGAGCGTAAAATTGTTAGTTTGAAGGGGCCCTGTTTGACAAAACTGTCAAAGCAGAAGCTGGTTGTTTTGGCAGTCCTTGCTCCGTGTTTTAACAGTCTCACACATCACGTGCAAAGACCAAAATGAGGGCTTACAGAAAGATAAGAGAATGCACGGCTGATAAGCTGGCAAATTTTTTTTTTAAGATGCCAGATAAGGCAGATAGCTCTTAGTCACACGTAGCCTACTTCTAAAATTGCAAATAAGAAACTTTGAGTTGTAGGCCATATATAGCTCATTCATTCAGTTTGTAGCAACATTTTCTACAAACCTCTCAGTGGATTGACTGACAACACTGTGATCAGATGTGCAATTACAGTATTTTGAAATGTTGAACGCTGCCAAGGTAAATGCAAAAGCTTTGATTGGTAGATCAGATAATGAACAAGCTAAGCTTTTATGTGAGAGATGGATTAAGAACAAACTTTTTCTTTTCTTTTTTTTTTTTTTAAAAAGCCTGTTATAATTTTTTACTGTTCTTTAATGGTACATATTAGCTAACAAGCCTGGGCCTCAGGATCCCTAGCTGTTTTGCTTTTTAGGATTAAACTCTAACTATACTATTTTCAGACACAGCACTGCTTTGAGCTTTTGAACTGCGGTGCATGTTATGAATAAGAAAGAAAAGCACAACAATATTCATGAGGCCAAATCCAAACCCAAAAACTCGAGCTGTGGCTCACATTAAAAAGTGAGGATGCTGCACTAAAATGTAACAGTAAAATCTAATTTTACTGGATCTGAGAACCAGGTAATATCGTACTGTAAATTCATAATGAAATAAGAAGAGATGCTGTTTGTTTTCCCATATTTATATAAAATTGTATATGTACATGTAATAGGCAGCAATGAGCTGCTGACATTCAAATCTGAAACAAAATAGTGCTAAAACGGACCACAGACACCAAAGATGAACAGACTATAACGCAAAGTTGACATATGCTTTGATAAATTTTGCACTTTTTACATGTATGACTAGAACGCATGTGCCATTACTGATGCATAGAGATCCCTGCTGGCTTGATTTGTAGAGACAGAAAAGTGATAAAAACAATTTTTTAAAAACCTACACATCTTCTTGTGATGTATATTAGTGGCTATGTGTGTCTTAAGATATTCAAGTAGGAAAATAAATGTACACAACAATCTCTCATGCTCTAGGTGTGGCTTTTAAAGCTCAAACCTCTGAAATTTTAGAACTGATTTATTGAGTAATTATGTGATTAGAATGATTCTTAAAGGATGGTTGGATGTTTTTCTTACTAAGAGCCAACCAGTTTATGGTTAGCACACATTAGCATAAATATGGAAGAGGAAGGAAGCTAGCTTACTACACCCCTCCAAATGAAACAAAAATAAAAAAGAAATACAAGCCACCATCTAAATAAGATGTTACATTACAATGTATGCCTTTTTCATGTGGCCAGAGGAAAGCATACACTTTTCTTCTGTGTTCTTTGCGCTAGCAAGCTAACAGTCTGCAGGCGCCATAGTTTCATATTTACCCAAAAAACACAAGAATTTTATCAATCTTCTCTTCAAACTCTTAGTTTTTTCCACATCGCCCAACCAATACTCTGACCTTTACCAAAAATGAATAGTGTAAATGTCTACACTACATGTGTATAGTGGAAACTGATTCAGTAGAAATTTTCTTAAACTCAACAAGAAGAAGGAAACTCAACCCTTTAATTTCTGGTGTAATCACTCACCAAATTCAACTAAAACTGATCAGTGGACATGCCAAAGGATATCTGTAATTAGAGCTATATAGATATATAAACAGGACAATAGAAAGCTAAGTTTGGGAATGCTTGTGCAAGTTCATATGTAGGATTAGATGCAATCAGGATTGGGGCAGTAGGTTGTATTATTTAAAGACGTTGTCAAATTCGGGACATCTGTAGGTTTTCAGTTTTTTCATGGCCTTTTTGAACTCCTTGCTGGACTTGTCCCACTTATGGATGCCTGTAAGAAGGTACTGCTTATCCACCTTACGACCCATGATTAGATACAGGTTTCCCGGGTTGTCTAGCTGCTGGCAGGGACAATCTGCACCATTCTTCAAGTACAACACAAGCTTCTTCATGTCCTTTTTCTTCAGGTTCCCTGTCTTCAACATCTTCTTCCTCTTCTGCAGGATCACCTTGCGGTCCATGTTTTCTACCTTCACTTCCTTGATCTTGGCTTTGAAAGCTGTGGTGGTGACACACACACAAGAAAAGATTACTTTTTCCTGACAGGTAGACAGTATCTTGTACAAAATGTTTCATCTAAGGCACTTGGTTAATATTTATAGAACAAAAAATAGAGATCCACAATCATCCGTCTGTGTATGGCATGAACACAATGAGCAATCATAGGGTATCAAGTCATGACAAGTTATTGCCATCTCTTCAGGGATAAGAAAGAATGCAAGTGTCACTCCCTTTTCATTACAGTGTACCTTTCCAACTCTTTATGTAAAACTGTTTAAACATGCATTTCTTCCACTTGACTCACTCCTAATTCCCTCTAATTGAGCACCATTCAAATTCACTGAATCAAACAATTCACAGACCAAACTGCTGTTCCCTCAACAATGTGTCAGTGTCAGTTTATATTAACAATATCAACATTACTGATATAACACAGACACTTAGAGAGACTCTTGTGGTTAAATAATGAATTTGCTGAATAGTAATCACTAAAGTGACTAGCAACAGCATAAACAATAAAATGTCTGTATAGGTTGTAAAGGGACAGAATGATTAGCCATGATTAGCAGCTCCTTCTGACTTCTTGTAACCTCTGTCTGAATCTCAAGCTATTTTTTTTTTAAGAATGACTGTAATAACCCTGATCTTTCACGACTCTCTATCTAACCTTCTAATCTTCCTGTATTTACCTGGAATTAGGTGATCCAAACTTCTATATGCCAGCATGTGTTACGTACAGTCATTCTTGCAGTTGTACAGCAGTGAGGTGTGTGCGCAGAATAGACTCTCCCCTTTAATTTACGCCTGTATCTTGCACTGCTAATTAAAGTGTTAAAGTACTGCGCTTTTTTCATCCTGTATTAAGAATACACATGGAGGGGATTAAGACCCCCCCCCCCCCCAAGTCCAATGGTCTCTGTAAGGAGGCTTAGTGTGTTCTGAGGAATCCAAGTGGGCAGCATTCATAATTAGTGAGTCATGACAGAGAGGATTTTACCCACACCTGAAAGGACTCAATAAATCCCCCATCCTTGTTAATCCTGTGACACTCTTTCTTAGCACCTTCTGTTAATCTCTATAGCAGTAGCATACAATGTAAAGTTGAAATCAAATCATTTGCAATAAAGATTTGCTGCCAAATTTCCCCTGCTCTTGTTTTTCCTCCAATGTTATGTGAATACTTTCAAAGTGCCCAAATGCTGTACTAAAGTCAATTTTGAGTCACTTTGCTCTAGCTTTTCTTTTCCTAATACTGTCTAACATTGTGTTTCTACTTAACTGGTTTATATATCTTACATACTATAGTTTGATTCCACACAAAACATAGAGACAACTTAAAGAATACAGTTTGTGAATTTGTATTAAAACAGACAAAAAGTATTCAGCAGTTTGGCTTTTCAAGCCTCCAAACAAAAATAGTTTGAGAAAAATAATGCAGTCCACTGTGGCTTAAAAAAATACATTATATAATAGTTTGTTTTCAAGTCTGACCAAAAATAAAACTCAGAAATGAGCCACACAGAACACCCACTTTGTTAAATCCAATAGGAATGTCCCTCGAGGTATACTTGCTATTTGACTCACTCATTGGCATATTTTTATCTGCAATAATAAAGCCCTAAAGATACATTTGTATTCTTTTTTTCCACTGGAGGAGAAAAGTACAAATTTACTTTCTTTATCTTTGATCTCATGATGATTCCTCAGATTTATCTTCATCAGGGGTGGTTGCACTTCTGGGTTGCTATCACAGCTTTGACTACCGAGTAGTAATTTTAAATTTTCATACTTCACGCATATTTATCTGATAATGATAGGGTTCAGAGTGAGTTTTCAGAGGATGACAATTGATTAAACTGTAACGATGTCACAAGAAAATCTGAGGAGTCAAAGGAGGATTATGAGGATTATCATACAGATTATTACAAAAAAATGGCATGTAAAACATTTTTCAAAAACTCAAAAAATAGAAGTTGCATTACAAGCAGTGTAAGGAGCCTCTCTGAACTCAACAATGTGCATCATGTTTCAAACATTAGACCAGAAGCTTTATGGGCAGTTCCATTTCTTTCAGTTCAGATGCACAGACAGCAATGTTGTAAAACCCACGAGGTGGGTGCGCACCAATCCCCAATAATCAAATCATAACTGATCTGATAAGCTGTAGTGATCAGTCTGCCAGCATAGAGTTGCCCTGTTGTTTACCACATCAGCAATTTGGCAAAAACAACAAAGTGAACCGTCTCAGGAGAGATTTAATTGAAGGGGTGCTGGAAATTTTGGGACAGTGAGGTACCGTAAAACCACAGCACAGAGATAAAATGCTGTGGGAACAAAGTGTTGAGTGGGATGAGTTGTAAATCTGTTACCAGCTGAGTGCCACAAATGGGAAATGCGTTTATGTATGTGGAGAAATCATAAGGTGACACCTCAGAAACATCAGGAAGTGCCTATCCCAAACCACACCAGGCTGAGAACTTGTTACTTATTAAAATAATTTTCTTTCCTGTGCCAGTATAACTCAACATCCAACCTCAACTAAAAAAGCTGTCTTGTCTTTGCATTCTCTGCTTTTATCCATATCAAACTGCATGGAAAGATTAAATGAACAGTTGCTGGGGAATGCAAACTGAAATACTATTATTACCTAAAAAACAAACCACACTTAACTTTTACCTTATCAAAGAACAACTCTTTTGCAGCTTCCAGTAAGTGAAGTTTACAGTGGGCAAAAATGTTAGTTCATTGCCAAAGTGAGGATATTTTGCACATGACTGGCTTGTGCAGGTTCGTAAAGATTTTAGTTTCAGTCACTGATTCATTCTTCTTCCCTCCCTGTGGTTTTCCACCCAAGCGTTCCACAGAGAAGAACAAGGCATCTATCTATCCTATCTACTTTTGCGGTCTTCTCCAAACAAAACAGACAAGCTTGTCTGCAACTTGGTTATAAAACACAGGCTCCTAAAACATGTCGTTACAAACCATCCGCTTTTAGTCAAGTCAAAACCAGCAAAATGCAATTCAAATGATGGCCTTATCTTCAGTTGGTGGGATAAAACACATCATGATTAAAGCCAGGCATTTTTCCATTTGCATATTTTCTTTTTTCACTAGACAAGACACTAACTCATGTTTGGCTTCGGCTGCTGAAAGACTTATTTATAGTTGCAGTTCTCTCTTTAGACCAAAACTGAATTCTGCTTGAAAAAGATACAAACAAATCTTTATTTCTTTCAGTCATATAAGCAGTGATGTCATCTCATGTTAGGCTGCCTATTAGTTGTTTTCTCCAGCAAAACCATTGCCAATATAAGGTAACAGAGGGTGCGATGCTCTTCGGGGGAGGGTGTTCTGTTGTAGGGTCAGATCTGCAACGTAAACGACAGGGTGTCTCATCCTCAAAGTAAATCTGTCTGTGTATCCTCACTTGTCAGCTGGTTAGGGGAATTATGACAAGCAGGCAAAACAACATTTGTCTTCATCCGAGATGAAACAAGCCAATAGTGTGTCCTTCTCCTCTTGGCAAACCAGGACAGAGACTGAAAAGGCGAGTCCCACCACCGCAGCATAAACACCAAGGCAATTCGTTAAACAAATGTAACTTTAAACCTTTCCTGAGAACTGGTGGAAAGTCTGTTTCCAATGTGCATCCAGTCCATGTTTGCTCGGCACGGCACCTGGAATTCAGGCTGCCACAAATTTTGGTTAAGCCAGCAAATAAAACATCTTGGATCTCGTCTGCATCATGCATATATCATTCCTCAAGTCCTCATGACGGCAATCCAGTTTCTGTTTCTGTTTTTAGTTGAGCTCAGGGCCCTCAGTGTCCTTTTTCTGTGCAAAAAGTTTTTATTTTGCAGTTGCATTCTGCTTGCAGTTTTTCCACAAGCATGTCAGTGTGCAAGTACATTCAGTCTCTACTGCCATTTCTGAGCACATGACTTGTAAACATGAGACTTTGAGACTGAGATTGGGAGTTCCTTGTGCAAGATTCCCAAATTTCCTCGACTACAAATGCCCCTAAGCCTAAGAGGTTCCTTCCGTGGTTATTCAAGTTTTTTTTAGGCTGGTTCCCATTCCAGATGGGCTAAAGACACTCTGGCAAACAAACTAACAATAATGTAATTTCCAGTATTTTGATATATCTATAGAATTTTTAAATCTCTTATAATTTATATTAGCTTCTTGAACATAAAATGCTATAACATGACTGGAGTCTAAGAACAACTGCGGTCTACAAGAACAATTCATAACATAATAAATCCATGTTTACAATTTTCAAACTAAATTTTAAACCATGACATCAAATTGAAGCAAAGGAAAAAAATAAATCAACAATTGTTTAATTAATTTTAATCTAATGTAAATTCAAGCTAATCTGACCTTTTTTCATTTGTGGCACTGGATTCAAACCTCTTCCACATAGTACTTCTCACATTGCTTATTCCATGATAAGCTAACTAGTTTTCACCATATTGTGCTAGCGAATATAATGACAATAGCCTTGCTAACTGAAAAAGCTGTCTTGGCGAACGAATACACCAGCCTGGCTAGCTGAAAGAGTAATAGGACATTAAGTTTGAAAGGAAATCTTAAGGTTTCTTTTAGAGTTTTTAGCTTTTGAGGGAATTGCTTATCTTAAAATGGTGTCAGTATTACTACATATTAATCTTAATTATTTTTTAATCAGCCAATACATGACACATTTCACCCAAAGATATTTTATATGTGCACAAGTAGAACACCCATTGCAAAAAAGATAACAAGAGAATCTCTTATTCTGTTAGAAATGTTGTTAATATTTGGAAGTTATGTTTTTGGAGATTGTTCCTCATTTCTATTTTCACTGAAGATATACAGTATAATGTGGAGAGTCCCCCATCTGCAGAGGGTAACAACAGTCATCCCAGACGGCAGAACAAACATCCCAGTTTACAACTGTCACATAAAGACTTCAATAACCCCAATTCATTAGTCACACGACACCATTCTTTACCAAAGCAGACAGGCATGGTTCATCTGACTAAGAGATAAAACTCAAATAAAGCTGAAATGTGAAATATATCAAAGTATGCAGGGTGTGTTTGTATCTATCAAAGATCAAAGGTTTGACTACTGTTCGGGAATTTATGGATTGTATTTAAGGTTTGATATGAAAGATCAAGCAGATCCAAACTGTTCTTTTGATTTCACAGAGGTGTTTGATGCATGTCAAGGTATATGTGTGCTGTTTGTGTTAAGAGGGCGCCAAGAGGATGCTTACCAAACTCGCTGGCACACATGTGATCAAGCATGGCATCTGTTTTCATTTCATTGTCACATGGAGGACAGATGGGAGAGTAACCTGAGGAGGGAAAAAAAAGGGATATGGAACAAGAAGTAAAACATCAAATGCAGCAGTGCTTTGGTCATAAATGATCACCACTCTGAAAAAATTTGAACTCATAATAGACTTCAAACCTCTAAACGCCTAACATCTCTTTGTATGCAGAGATGTTGTTTAGTTTCTGGTGTCAGTCACCTTGTCTCTTGGGTTTCACATGTTCAAATGACCTGACCTCAATGAGGAATGTCCCCAGCTTTTATAGCCAGCTGTAACTAAGAGTGGTAATTAAAACTCTCTCACTTTCTTTCTGAATTTCAACAGCACATAAACGTCAAATAATGCTAAATTATTTCAAGAAATTATGAGGAAATAGTACCAAAAGCTTACCGGAATTATCTGACATTACAAGCAATTTCAGCTCCAAGGGGAAAAACCAAGACAACCAAAATGTGTTTTTGGCAAAAACGTTATTCATATCTGTGAATACTCTACCAACATGATGTTTCTCTTAACGGTAAACAGCTGATATAATTACAATTCCAAACTAACTTAGACTTTCAGTATGATTGGAAAGTTATGCAGCATTTAGTTCAAACAAAATGCAATACGGTGTCCCACTGTGGTTCTGGATCGATCAAGCAGAGAGGGGCGAAAAGGGGAATCTAATAGCTTTCTCTCAGTTGCCAGCTGTCTATTATGCCTGTTTAACATAAGCTTGTGAAAGTAACAGCCAAGTGTGAAGAGTTTGTGAAAACGGACACTGTTTACAGAGTTGCAAGGGTCCCTTTGCCTATTTAAGCCTGGTTCTCCTTTAAATCCATTATCACCAACCGTGACATGGTGAGCACTGGAAGTTGACCTCTATTAACGTCCAATAATGCCTGGGGAGATTAGCCTGCTTTTGTTTATTTTTATCAATGTCAAAAATGGATATTGAGACTTTCCAGGCTAAACGTGAGAGCGGAAAACGAGACTTCACTTCGAGTAGCACTGCTTCAACAGGCAGTGGGTAAACACTGATTTACAGTAATTTATCACTAGCAATGACAAATGATAGTAGGTGGCGTCTGGGCAATGCAGAGCTCTGTGTGGTCCCCTCTTCCCCCGAAAAGGAAATCTTTTTCAGAAAAACACCTCAGCCTGTAACGCCCACCTCCTCCACGCACACATTTACACACCAGCAAATGAAATATGCCCCCTGCTCCAGTTATAGTGAGCTCTGTGGAATTCCTGGAAGATCCGCAGTCCAACTATTTATGCCCAAAATGCTGAGTGAAAATGTCTTTAAGAGGTGCATTTAAAGCTTCAGATCGCAATACAAGTGACTTCTCGTCCCATCCCTGGTGCACACCTTGTGAAAGTGACCATCACAGCCACTGGCACAGCAGCCGAACTAAAACTAGAAGTATTTGGAATCAGCCCAAGTTTCTTCTTCCAAAGGTTTGATATTTTTGTGCATTTCTAGAGGCCTCTGGCCTGTTTTCAAATTGGCTCATAGGGGTAAGAGCTGGAAGACATTTTTTTCTGAACGGTTAATACGCCTCAATGCTCTATGAGGTGTCTGTTGTGTCTGGGGAATCTGCAGATATGGGGGAAACATGTCCATGGGAGCTATGTTTGGAAGCCATACTAAGTTGTGGTTCACATTATTCAAACCGTCTGTTTTTCAGATTTTCATCTTTCATCAGATTTTAATGCATTTGTCAGAGAATGGGAATTAAGAGATGCAGGTATTTGCTTTTTCTCAGCTGGACTTCCTCCCAGCATTGTCCTTCGCCTCAGCAAACACCTTGAAATAAATGACTACCATCTGTTAAGAGCTTGTCCAATATTACAACATCATTGTATGTCAACAGTAAGCAACTTCACATTTAGTTTAAAGTCAGTGTTTATGCAGCAGATTGAAAATAAAATACGACTTTGAGCAGACTTGGAGAGTTAAAATGGGATCAGATTCAGGTTTTTCATGGCTGTATTTCCTCCCCAAAAGGTTTAATTTAGTTTGTTTGTGCTTGGATTTGCATCTGCAAACACACTTTTACCCCTGAAACAACATTCTCAAGCCCATTTAACTACACAGGTGTCGACATTTACACAGCACCAAAAGTCCTGTCTGTTTGTTTTCTCAATCAGTTAGCTTAGGAGTTATACTTAGGAGGTACTTAATTATTAGTTTTAGTTAAAAAATAAAAACAAGGTAAGGACCTCACTGCTTAAAAAGGTCAGGACCAAGTTTGTTTTCAAACCTTAAAGTTGCACATAGTTTTTTTTTATTTTAGATGTTACAATCTTTAAACTTAACTGCCTATAATTTGTGGTCGAAAAAAATCGGTTTTAAACTTCTTCAGAAAGTTTAGCTGAAACTAAGGAATATGCTGTGTTTGTGTGAGATATTTTTGTTTGTTTTTTTGCTTTTTTTAAAATAGGATTTTGTAGCGCTGAGGGTTTAATTGGGATCTTGACCTTAGTTTTTAGCCCTGAATTTTGTTCTGGGATTTTAATGACAAAATATTTTTTTGTCCATCATATAAGCCAGCAGAACACCAAATTATCCTCCTTTAATGATGGTATCCCAACTTTTTTCTAAGTAGCATTAGGAACAAAAAAATCTTTCCTGACTGTGCACCAAGACTCTCTTTATCTTTATACAATGAGTCCAGTTTTCCTGTGGGTCTGCGCAGGGTATTGAATAGTAAACCAATAAGCCCTTTAAAACCGATTTGAACGGGTTACCTGTAGGTTTAGTGGCCTCTGTGGCATTGGGCTGCGTCATGGCAATACAAACATCATCCTGGGGAAACTTGTCACAGGTGAGCATCTCTGGCCAGGGGAAGCCGAACGCCTCCATGATGGGGGTGCAGCTGTCCCGCACCGCCTCGCACAGCCAGCGGCAAGGGTAGATGGGCCGCTCCAAACATACGGGCGCAAACAGCGAGCAGAGGAAGACCTGCGTGCCCAGATGGCAATTCTTGTGCACCAGCGGAACCCAGCTACTGGCCTGCTGCTTCACTTCGGCCATGGTCTCGTGCTCCAGCAGGTTCGGGAGCAGCATCTGAGGGTAGCCCACGGTGTGACAGAGCCGCAGGTCGTCCGGGATGTCCACGCATTGCGGAGGCTTGCCGTAGATGCGCCCGCCGTTGTACGCGTCCGTCTTCCAGCTCAGGTACTCGTACTCTGATGCTCTACACGCCGACATGAGCGCCACGGTCACAGCCAGACGGATCATCCTCCATAACAGCTCAGAAATAGACCTCATGTTTTCTCTTTGCGACAGCACAATGAAAGTAAACCACAGCGTGCCTCGACACTCACTTCATGAAGAAATGCAGAGAAAAGGCTGAGCTCCGCCGTTGGATAGGGTTCACAGACTGTCCTCTGTGGCTGCAGCCCCGCTGCGCTCCTCTGCTGTGCTGCGCTTCTGGCTTCAGTGAAACTTTTGGGAGGTGAAGGGCTTTGCATGTGCTGTGTTTGGAAACAAGAGAGGGTTGTTAAAGGCTCTCCGGCCAATCAGGACGCGTACACGCCATCTGGCACTGCGCTGCCAGTCAGAGCGCTTAATTACCCAGTGTGTAAAAACACTCCAGGAGCTGTTCTACCTCTCCTCCCCCTTTTTTTTTTGCTTGGACCAAAACGATAATATTGATTAAAAGAAAACACGATGTACGCACGTACACGCATACTGCAAATCAAAGATAATGGCCTCTGAATAAATTTTGATGAAAATTTCGCAGATTAGAAATAACATGGTGAATTCCTGTCAAATTAAGTTGCTTTATAAACTCAGAACCGTCTCCTGCACCATCTGCTGATAAATGTTTCATCTTTTAAAGTGTATTTCCGTGGTACAACAGGCACTGAATTTTGTTTCAAAATATGGCAACATTTTAAAATTTATGCGAAAAGAAATGCAGCAACTGAAGAAAGTGAGGAAACCAGGAAGCCATTTTGTTTGCCATCTGACCAACTTCTGATTCATGGTCCATGAGTTAGATCCGAACATGTAAGAGATGAATCACATTCTAGTAGGCTACACCTGACTCGTGAGGGGGAAAATCCATTTGAAATCACTAAGCTTACCTTTTGGACATTTCAGAAATTTGATTTGAAACATCTAAAACTTTTCTTTTATAGTCTTATTGTGTTTTATTTATCTAACATTTAACTTGTTTGTGAATTTGGGAGTTTCCCAGATTACTGTATTTACCTTTGAATTTGAACAATTTAATTTTACAAACCATCTTACCTCCTCAGGAAGTATAGTTCTTATTCAGCTGTTTTAATGTCTTTTTAGCACTTGATTGTTTGTTTGCTTGTATGTGCAATTTGTTTTGTTTTTTTCCAATTTGCATTTTTAAAGTTAAGTATAAATAAATAGAGGTTGTAAATAAACAAAAAAGAGGAAAAGCTTCTGCTTTAAAGTGTTTTGTTTTTTTTATTCTCTTATTGACATCAGGAAGTGGTGGCAACAGAAGGGCCCCATCCAGGATTTCCTTACGCTGCGAATGTCTGGGCAAATAGATAGCACTGAACACACCACAAAGACCACCCAAGCAAACAAAAAGGGTCTCTTAGGGTTCATCATGAGCAATTTGTGTTTGCAGGAGTTTCATAACCAGTAAGCTAAATATTAACGTGTAGCCAAACTGCTGGGAACTTATGCACAACCAGTCACATAACTCACTGAGGTATTTAATTCAACAAACATGGGCGAATAGTTTAATCACTAGTATTCTGATCCAGATACAAATACACAGATACACACACTTATCTTTACTGCAACTTAGAAAAGTCCTGGTGTTCCCCAACATGGGTAAAGGAAGAAAATGTCATCAATGGGACCTAAAGAGGATATCAGAGGGGTCTGGCAGTGCCAACGGTGTGTAACACACCACAGAGACAAGAGAGATAGATGTTTACTGACACTCTAGATGTTCCTGATGGTTAATTGTCAGCTTTGTGTAAAAGAGCCTCAGGGATTCATTGCAATGGTTCTACCAAAGTGTTGCAGGGAGCACAGCAAAGCCCACAGGATAGAGTTTGGTCTCACATGTAAGCATGAAAAATTCAGGATACAGAAAACCTTTTTTTTCATGCCAAGTAATGTTTTTCAGAAGGAAGTCTGGTTTGAGATTTATTTTTCATGTTTGGCTGAAGGTTTATTCTGTATGTTATCACAATGTCTGCTTTAACACAAGCCATAATATGTTGCATGCAGTTACCTAAACGTAGATATTTCATGAAATGGGTGCACCGTGTTCCTCTGTGAAGTTATTTCTATTTCTAGTAGCAGAATAATGCATGTGGATACACATCAATAGATAGTTTTTGTGCTTATTTCACATAAAGCTGTGAGACTTAATTGGAGGCTGCCGAAAGAAACTGACAGGCTTTCTGAAGGACGTCCTGGGTACATTATCTTACCAAACGGGGTAAGCTGTAAGAGAAATACTTATTTATCCAAGCAAATTAAACACTACAGTCTAAAGTCAATTTACTGTGTCATGAGGGTTTATCTCCTCCCAGCCCAGCCCTTCTTCAGGATAAGACCAAAGGTGTGAAATCTCTCCATTTAAATGGTGACCTATTTGCATTTCATTGTGCCAGTAACAGTACTTGTGGGGCAAGACAAAAAAGCAAAGCCTTTAATTTGATTTTAAGTGTGGAAACAGCAAACACAGACCTTTCAGAGTAATAGCTTAGTTGAACTTATTTATCAAATCAATGTGTTTTCCAGCTGTCTCCACTGCACAGACGCCACTCACCTCGACATTTTCTTCTTTATCTTGAACTGAAGCCAGGAGAGAACATTCTGCAGCAGCATGTGGAATGTTTAATGCATTATGCTGTAAGGATGGAAGGTGACAGATGGCACCGTAATCAACAAATGACTATAATATATGCTGGGTGCAAAAGGTGAAATGAAAGATAAAGATGCCAAAAAGACAGAGAGAGAAAAAAAGCTGCAAATTATTGTTGAGCTATAATCAAATCACAATCAAAAATATAACCTCATGCTGCTCATCAGTCAAATTATGCAATAACTTAGACCTCTGCTCTGCATACCAAAGCGGTGATGTGTGTCTTAAAGGAGGCAAACTGATCATCTAAAGCACTTTAAAGGCAACATATCTATTAACATTTCAAATTAACAGTGATGACTTGAGAAGGTTGTCTGTGTTTGTGGAAATGCTACTCAGACTGTGTTATGGTCAGACGGCATCCAACAACAGTTTGCGCATCTGGTTGCTAAAACAAACTCAAAATTTTAAAGATGGGAGTTTTTTTTTCTTTCTTTCTCTTTTTTCACCACGTAGACAGGAACTGGCTTTGTTCAACTGCATGAGGAAGCCTCCTATCTGGAGTTGAGGGCCTGCTAAAATCCACCAGCGGGACAGACAAAGAAAGGAGCCTGCAGCTGGGATGCGAAGGGCGGAAAAAAGTATTTTGCAAGCAAAAGCAGAGATTGTCAGAGAGCATCAATGTCACCACAACATTCACTCTCTAAACTTTGTTACTTTAATGGCATTTGACGAACAATAGAAAGACTAAATATTTGAACTTTCGAGCCTCTGGAAGGACAGATTTTCACAAAGAGTTTCAAAGTCACTATCTGGTGTATACGTGCATATATTCTCATGGAAGAGCTTTTCAAGCCTGGGAAATCAAACATGAATGTGATTAATCATCTGTCATCAGTGAGCATTAGCAAAACACTCCATCTGCTTCAGAGCACCGCGTCAGACAAGGACCGATGAGGTGTTCAGCACGAACAATGTTGTGGCTGAAAAGAGCTCCACTAGGCAGTAAAATATCAACTCTCTTTCTCTTTTGTCTGAAATCTTTTTAATATTAAAATAGACTTTTTTTAAGTCTCTTGTGATGTACTTGATATTGAATGAATGTGAACTCAATTTTCCAAGAAATCATCATTTCTGATTCATGTATGATTCTTTGCACTGAATCTGTCATAACATCAATCTTGTTGGGATTAGGGTTCAATTTAGGGACACCCATTTGCTAGTTTTATTGAGAACATATATAATTGGATGTTTGCTATCTGACATAATCACTATGCAGGGTGTATCTAAATGATATCAAGTATGAAAAGTCAGAGTATTCAGCATGCAGAAAAATTATATATGGTATTAGTAGTTTCTTTGTTAATAAGAAATTGCCACTTCTTATTTTACTATGTAAAATCTCAAGTGTGGAGTTAAAAAGTTCATTATTCCTCCTAATATATATCTGAGCAGTTGCATTAAGTAGCTTCAATACTCAACTAAAGTAAGTACCATCCTGCACTGAATAAAACAGTAAATGGTTCATAAAACATGTTATTCCACTTTGTCAAAAATCATAAGCGTTTCAAACTGTTCCAGATAGCTGCCCTGGAGGCCAAATTAAAAAGTGGTATAATTTGAACATGAATATAATGGTTAACATTTTCTCCTGGAAGTGATTCATAATTAAATTGTTCAGCAGAAACGTATGCAAAAAATAACCAGAGGTTAGCATTAACACTAAGAGAAAGTTACATTCACCATTTGTAAATGTTGAGAAAGTATTGAAATGAATGCAGACCATTATCCGTCTCTAAACCTGACCTAATCGGAACCAAAAATCAGAATCAGAATCAGAAGCATTTATTGTCAATCAAGCATTACAACATTACATTGCACCAAGTCCAAATCCACCAAGACCTAAAGTAAGTTAAAAAAATTACTAATCAATATTCGAACTCCACAGCAATGTAAGAACAAAATGAAACCAGATCTATAGAATGACCCCCCCCAAAAAAAAAAACTAGAAATGAGTAATATAATATGAAAGGACATTAAGAAATGTGAAAATATAAAGGTAAATCAACAATATTTGAAATAATAGTGGAAATGTATTCATCAAAATGTGTTTACTCAAATTCAATTTGATTTAAGCACATTTTATGAATTTTTACTTTTATTTTCCTTGTTATTTTCCACAGTGCTTTTGCCTTTTCTATTTCTATTACTTTTGCTATAACTTTCATTATTGCTCATTAGTTTTTGGAATGCTGTTTCTAATCTGCTTCTGTGTTTATATTTCAAGCAAAGTTTTTGCATCTTTGAGTTGCTTTTGCTATTCCCCAGTTATTATTATTGAAAATTAAATAGTATCTGACAGATTATGAAGTAAACTTTGCAACCTATGATTTCAAATCACCGAAGCTTACCAATAGACTATACTAAACCACTTTATCATTTGACCTAGGATGAGGGTTAAATCCTAATATTTAGGAATTCCTCCTTCTTCTGCCAAGAACTCGGCAGCACAGAAAAAAGGAAGCGACACAGTCTTGTGCAATACAAGCAAAGTGGGACACTGGTGATGTTTTTTAGGGCCAAGATTTTCTTCCTCTATGGGTACACCTAAGCCTTAGCAGGAAGTGGAAGTGGGAAGTAACGACAATTGGCTCACAAAGACTTAAAGTCAGGTTTTGAGCAACCCTTTGGGACAAAGTTGAAATCTGATCGAAGGTTGTAGGACTCCATTTGTTGGGTCTATTATTGCTACATCCTTGGAGTAGGCCATCACCCAGGATAAGGGGAACCATCAGGACATACAACGCCAGGCCTGACATTTTGTCATTGATTAAATTTTGTCCCTTTACATTAATGATATTACCGTTAACCTTAAAAATCATTGTTATAAAGCATATATTCAGCGTATAAATTGTAACATGGCTTTGACTAATGTACCAGACTCTGTCATATCACTTAAGTCTTCCTTAAGAAGCTGAATAAACCAGAAAGGAGGCTTTTGGGTGAGCTGAAAAAGTTGACAGTTAGTTGGAAATCTGGATGTGACATGACTTACTTGCCCACATGTTATTACATTTTTTTTTATTGTTACACTGTTGAGCAATAGGTTGATATATGGGTGGTAAACAGGCTTATTAGATAACAATGTTGGAATGTGGTTGAAACACTGAGCATTGGCCATTTGTTGTCAACAGCCAGTTAAATATGTTTGTCTTCTTTGCTTTTTCATGAGTAATAGCCCCAGATGGTACGTGCAAACAAGTTTAGAGGTTGATTACAGATATTTAAAACTAGATCTCTGAAACTTTTATATAAAGGACTGCTCAAATTCCCACGCTTGTAATAAATAATGTTTGAAGTGTGTTAGTATCCATCACTGAAGCAGTTTTAATGACTTTTTTCCTTTTTTAGGGACACTCCATCAATATTCTTTTTACCCATCAAGTTTGGTTTATTTATTCACATCCAGCATACAAGCCAACCTAGTGAAAACAGATGCATAGATTCTTTTGTGGCTCTGAAGGATAATTAACAAGTTTCTAGTGGAAAAAGCATGTAGAAATCAGCAACCAGGATATTTGTTCATGTTTTCTTTAGTGATATCCATAAACATTATGTTCTGATATTTGTCTTAATATAACTGTATTATAGCTGTATTCCACTTTTCTGCCGTGGTTTGAACATAATTGCTGTTTTAATTTTACAGATTCCTATCCTGACTATTTCTTAAATGGATGTGAACCTTCACTTTAAGATAATGTTCATATTTAGTAAAATAAATAAATCAATATATTTTAAAGGCAGTTCACCTGATGCATACTGGCTGTTAATGACAGAATGATCACAAAAGCACCTATCAATGGAAAAAAAAATATCATGATAGAATAAATAGGTAAGATAAAGATTTCTTAAGCTTAACAGTTTCATTATATACATTTGCATTGTACTGAAACTTGCAAGAGTAACATGTCAAACCTCTCAGCCTTAAGCCTGCTTTGTCTCTGATCAACAGTCTCTCATGCCTTAGGAAACAGCCTGTCTGCTTGAATGTGCAACACTGCCAAGGTATCTGTTTGCCACATAAGCGTAGGAAGTTAATTCTTTCCTTTTTTTCTCACACAAGCAGAGTGAGATGGCAAAGTGACCCCCCTCAGTTAGATGACTTTTCCCCCCTCTGCACCTTTCATCATATGCATCTGTTTGCGGTGTGATTCTCCAGATATGTCATTCCACTTATGTCAAACACGTCCCATATGCTCACTTGGACGTTCTACATGTGTGTGCGATAGTGAGTTCCATCCCATCTTCATCATTTGACTGACTTTGTTCTCTGACAACTGCAACTTAACTTATATTTCTTTTAACCTGCTGGGTGCTTTGATTATATAGTCAGAGAACCAATGACAACCCCCCCACCCCCACCCCCATTTCTCCAGGTTAGACTCTACTTATTATTATAAAATTACATTTTTAAATGAAAAAACACTTTATTTATCCTAAAAGCAGATCATAATTTCCCTTTAGAATAAAGTATTTTTTCCATTTAATTTTAAACCCATGTCAGTCTGAATAGAGTCCTTCAAAACTAAACTGAGCGTCATGTGGGTAATAGCTAACAACACCTGTGCATGCTGTTTTCTTGAAACTATACTGTAGAATCTTTTGATGAGCAGAGGATGAATGGGCACCTTCTTGCTTCTTGTTTCTCTGTAATTTTTACGATGTTTTCTTCATTATTGTTTTAGAAGTCATTCATATTGTTTCTTTGTAGTACACACTGCACCTTTGCTATCTTTGAGTGAAAAGTTACACCACGCAATGGTTCCTTTCTGTCCTTTTTCATCTCTTATCATGCCACACCAGATGAGGATTGATTTAATAACTTTACTGATAATATTTTTCAAATCGAATCAATATTAAGAGATTAGCCACAGCAGCACTGTGGTTAGTTAGCTTGGAAGTTTTTTGAAAACACACATATATGTTGTATTATCTATTATCTATCTGTATGATCTGTCTTAATGAGAAAAGGCAACTGTGACTTAACTAGGGATGTAATGGTTACCAGTATTACGGTAACCATTTTTTTTGGCATACCATTCATCATATGTCGTCAGTTCACTCTTGGTGAGTTTGAAAGGTGTCTGTATGGTGAGCAGTCTCTATTTATTTGGGGAATGACCATCAATTTGTTATTCTCTGTTGTACATTTGTCATGCTTGTTTAGTGTAGATTTTTGTGGCGGTATCAGTGTGGCGTTTTCTATTCCTGCTAAATGTGACTGTCCTATGCATCCGATAATGAGGGTAATGGGATGCATATACTGGATGAATGTAGGCTCAACCAGCTCTGATTCTTTCATCCTGCCCTTGTGCCGAATAGTGTCTTATAGCCATGTCTGATTTATATAATATTAAAATTTGTTCATGGAATGTTTATGGCCTCCAAAAACCTGCCAAGAGGATGGAAGTATTATCATTTTTGAAAAAGGAAAATGTTTCTATTGCATTCCTCCAGGAGACTCACCTGGATGACAAGGATAATGCTAAATTGCAGAGGAGCTGGGTTGGGCACGTCTTTGCTACCTCCTATTCCTCTTTCAGTAGGGGCGTTGCCATTTTGATTAGTAAAAAGCTGGGATTTAGGTCTCTTGAGTGTGTCAAAGACAGCCAGGACGGTATGTAATTGTTAAAGGAATACTCGCAGGGAAAGAGGTAACATTCATTAATCTATATTGTCCCCCAGCTTACTGTCAGGAACCTGTGAGATGTCTTGTTCTGCAGTCCGTTTTTTGTCTCGTCATTTCCTGTTTTATTTTGAAATTAACTTCCCCTCTCATTTCAGGTACCTTGCCCTTCCTCTTGTGTCAGATGTCTGATTGTTTGCCCTGATCCCTAAGTGTTTCCACCTGTTCCCCATGCTCCCTCATGTGTTCAAATAGTCTGCGTTTCCCTCTGTCCTGTGCCAGTGTGTCGCAACTCCTCAGTTCTTCACCCTCGCGCCTTGAATCCCTCGTATACTTCCAAGCCTTGAATCCTAGTCAAGTCTTCCTCATGCAGAGCCTTTTTGTTTGTAAGACTTTTTCCATAGCTTTAGTTCTAGTTGAAATAATTTTTCATAGCCTGATTTTCGTTCCTCCGTCGTTGGAGAGATTTTTTGTTGTTAAACTTTCATAGAAACCTCCGCTAGTGGAGCGCTTTAATTTAATAAGAGAGATCCAATACCTTCCCTCTCCACCGCGGGAAGAGGCAGGGTGACCCCCTCAGCTCCCTGCTCTTTGATATTGCAATTGAGCTGCTGGCCCAAGCACTAAGGCAAAACACTTTAATTTCCGGTATTTTCGTTGGTGAAAGGGAACACAAAATGACCTTATATGCGGATGACATTTTGATACATCTATCACAACCCTAAACTTATGTTCCCTGCTTGATTGAGGTTATTTCGTTATTCAGCGTCTTTTCAGGATAAGAAATTAACTTTACAAAATCCGAGGCCATGCGACTGGGGTCGTTAACATGTGTTCCAGATATGGCTGAGCCCTTCTCGTTCCGCTGGTCTCCCACTGGTTTTATTAATTTAGGAGTGCATGTAACACCTACTTTTGGTCAGTTGTTTAAGTCCAATCCCCACCCCCTCTTGGATGCTATAAGGGCAGATTTGGACCACTGGGCCCCTCTCCCTCTTTCCTGGCTAGGTAGGGTTGCTCTTATAAAAATGAACGTCCTGCCGAGATTGCTGTACCCACTGCGAATGATCCCTATCTTATTATCCAACAGGGTTATTAAGGTGCATGAAGGCTGGCTAAGCTCCTTCATTTGGAGCAAAAGGAAGCTCTGTCTTAAAATGGTAAAACTTCAAATGGCAGGTTGTGATGGAGGGTTAGATGTACCAAATCTTAGATTATACCAACTGGCATCACGCCTGCGGGCGATTGCAAGCTGGCACAACTGTGATCTGGCCTCGATTTGGCATGATATTGAATCCTCTCAGTCAAAGTGTCCCTTGTTGAATCTATTGTTTATGAAAGATCCTGATTCTGTTAAAGAACAATGTTCTAACCCTGTTACTCTTAGTACCATCAGAGCCTGGAGATCCATTCGCTCTATAAAAGGCCAGACTCAGTTGTTGTCTCTTCTCACTCCCGTTCTTGATAACCCGGACTTCCTGCTGTCACGGCCTCAGGACTCAGGACACAGATGCAGGGTCTTTTCAAAAGCAAAGTGTTTATTTTCAACACAGCAAGGCAGGTTGAGAATCTCCCAGCAGAACAAAAACAAAGGCTGTGAAACTCCTAGAGCGCTCTCCACAATAACTATGGCTGGGGAGATTGCTGCTATGAAAGTTACAAACATAAACCGCTCCACTCTGGGAGGAAAACAAAGGGCTCTTTAAATATAACAAAACAAAGACACGCTCTCCTAAAGAGGCGGATTTAACAAAGGACGCACTCTTAAAAAACAGAGGCACTGTGAAACTTTAACTGTAAACGTAAAACTTGCCTTTAACTGCGGCACAGAATCTTTCAAGAAACGAAAACATGAAACTTACAAATCAGAAACGCTCCAAAAACGGAGAACAAAACAAAGCTATGAAACTTAGTGTTGTTTAATAAATACATAAACTAGGACTATGGATGAATTACAAATACGCTCTGCAGGAGAGTCGCTCGACTGCAGGCTCGAGGCAAGACTGTGACTGTGACTGTGATTCAGGAGATGGCTGGTAATGAAGCTCATGGACAGAGACAACATACTGGCACAAGACAAGGGAAACGCAGACTATTTAAACACATGAGGGACCAAGGAGAACAGGTGGAAACACTTGGAATCAGGGAAGACAATCAGACGCTTGACACGGGAGGAAGGGCAAGAAACGAGAGGGGAAAGTTAGTGATTTCAAAATAAAACAGGAAATGACGAGACAAGACATGAAACAGAACATAAATCGTGACACCAGCCAGGCTATAGGGATCAGGGCTTTAAAGTGTGGAGCGCCCAAGGGCTGAAAAAAATAGGTGACCTATTTAAAGGCCTGATTTTACTATCCTTTCAGCAGTTGCAACAACAATTTCGTTTACTCAATCAAGGTGACTTCTACAGATATTTACAAATTAGAGATTTAATAAATAAAGACACCACCTTAATGACTAACAACACCACTTCATGTGTGGAGAAGGCCCTGTCTCTCCAGATTAGAAAGAAATGTATTATTGTTTTTTACAGAGCTCTGAACTCTAATTCTCCTCTCACTTTACAAATTGTCAAGCAAGCTTGGGAGAAAGATTGCTATAGATGATGCTGACTGGCAGGAGGTCTGGTCTCAAGCCATAAACATTTCTGTTCATAAACATTTGTTGTAAGAACAAAATGGACGCTAATATTTCCCGCTTTGCTGGAAGTGCACCTCTGATTATGTTCACTGCCTCTGGACGTGTAAAATTACAAAGGTATTGGTCTAGTATTGTGACTGAACTGACTGCTATCTTTGGTGTCCCAATACGGATGGACCCTATGTGCCTGATACTTGGTCTCCCGGATGGTCGGATCACAGACAGTAAACACAGGAGACTTTTCAATATACTGACTTTTGCTGCCAGAAAGAACATTCTATCCTTCTGAAACAAGAATGTTGCTCCAACAAAAAAGTCGGAAAGAAATAAACAACGCGATGGAGAATGTGCCATTGTGCATCGCGTTTGTGCCATAACCAAGCTTATCATAAACGAAATGGAGAGGGACGTAGCTTCATCTTGCACTTCCTTTGCCATCTTTCCCGAATGCCTTAGTTTTGTTGGTGGTGGTGGTGAAGACGTCAACCGGAAGTGGCTCTATTAGCGATAGTTAAAATGCATACAGCGCTACCTATCGTACTGGGGTATGGCATGTTTTGTGCCAGTGATTTCATTCATTCACTACCATATATCCAAGGATAATTACCCTTGCTCAAATAAGGAGCATAACCCAACTATAGCTATAATCGAGTTAATGTCATCATGTAGACCCACTGAGTGTGATGGACTGCATTCCTCGTGAATACATCATGTGCATACTTCACTCCAAAATAGATGCCTTCTATAAGGTCTGGGACCCGTACTTGCAGCATATCAGGCCCACACTGTCATCCTCCTTGCTTCGTGGATTTCCCAGATCAGCCCCGGCCTGTCTTTGTGACTTTGTCTTAAGTGGTCTTATTTTATTTTATTAATCATTTTCCATCCCCACATGTCCACATTGTTGTTGTTTTTTCCCTTTTCTATCTGAGCAGTTCTGTATATTTTGTGTTTTGAAATTATTTTTATAAAATTATTATGTAATAATTATGTAAAAACTGGTGGAGGATATTATCCTGTCTGCAGAATATGCAAGAAAAAAGTTGCTCTCAAAGGCAGTAACAAATCTACAGGCCCATCAGCGTGAGCAACATCCATAGCTTTACAGGCAATGCAAGGTAAGCGAACGTCAGTTCAAATCAGAGCATGTGAATCTAGCAGGGAGCGGGCGAGGGGCGGAGCGTGCAAAATATAATCGGAGCGTGGAGCGACTTTTTATCAAATGGTCCAGTTCTGCTGCAATAATGCTCACACCACGAGTCTAGGGCATGCAAACATCGGTTTTAGGAAGATTGTGTCACTTGTTGATAACTTGTCAATGATGTATACCAAAGTTTCGAGCAGTATGTATCCTCCTAAAATGCAACAGCATTTTCCGGTTTTGTTTTGAGACACTTGGGAGCTACTTGCTGAGCAGCTACTAGCCGTGTTAGCAGCTGTGTTGCTAAGTATCTCCAGGTTACATGCTGCCATTCTGACATCTCGCCATTCCGACATTGGCCTCCAATTGTCCTGACATTCCGACACTTTTTTCCTCTTATGGTCGGAATGGCGGTATGTTTTTTTTTTGCTCCAGTTACATACCTGAAATCACTGCCTACAGCGAGAACATGTCACCTGGTACAGAGGTGAGCATAATTAACATACAGAGACTCATTATAGCTTATAATGAGTCTGGGAAACGCAGCCAATATCTGGGGACTACAGGTCAGGACAACTGAACCGTGAACTAGTGTCTGTTTACAACATTACTATCCCTACCACTGACGAGCTCCTCTAAAACGGTTCGGTTATAATCAGACATCAACGACAGCTCACCTGTGTCGGACGTCCCGTTGCTGCAAATAAAACCAATTTCATATATTAGGCTACCCCCAACTTAGTTGTTTATTAGTTTTAAATCGGTGAACAGTGTTTGTCTAAGTTTGTCGCTCCTTTTTGTGTAATAAACTATTTCATCATTTATTTGCTTTTTGAGTGCGTTTTGAAAATTACTTTTTTGAAGGTTATCTGAAGGTTGCGTGATGGTTAAGTGATGGATTGATGTTGAGGTAGATACCCTCACACACAGTTATGATTTTCAAAATAAATCAAACATTAACTTTATTGGAACATACATTGGTGATGGGGGAGGGGGCAGGTGGTGGGTTGGCAGGGGGGGTCATTGAGGATTAGTTTATTCAAAATTAACTATACAGTTCTGCACAGCATCCCAATACTGCTGGAGGGTTCTTATGCCTCTATGGTACTGCCGCCTCAGCCTCTCCTCCAGCCTCCTCCACTTCCTCCGCTGTTGAGGTGCAGGGTCTCCGTGCTCAGCCAAACCACACCTGGTCTCCACTAACCGCTGTTCATCCTTGAGATGGCGTATGAAGACCCAGAGTGATGGGTGGCGCCGCTCCATCGCTGCGTTCCATCTGTGATGGAAAGCTGAAATAATCATAGATGTGTAAGAACTACATGCAGCACACATGGCCCATTGATGTTATTTTATACATTGTTCTGTGAAATTAGACTAATGAAACCCATTCTGAGCGAGAAGATGCACAGACGTAACCTCACTTTCAGCTTGATGTAATGATGCCAAACGTTTCTATTTTATCAAGGAAATTAGATGTGGCTGGATACTATTTTCAGTATCCAGACTGACCTGCAAGCAACACATGAGCTCACACCAGATCAGGATGGTCTCACAAAGTTACTTCACACCTCCTGTTTCCTCACAAATTGTATTTCAATCTGTAATATTTTGTGTGTAAGTTACTGGTTATTGCATCTTAAATTAGTCACAGTCTTCACAGTCAAATAATATGCTACCCATTAGGCTACAGCAAAGAAATGTAAGTTGTTACCTTCGACACGGTTGTTGGTCCTATTGTCAGACCCCCAGCCATAGACATTCCAGAGGGCCGGGGGGAAAAGAGCATTGACCCCAACATAGGTGTGCTCCATGTACTGGATGAAATCGTCCAGCACTGGGTGTACACGTACCAGGCGCCTGGTCTGCTGGGATGTGGCCATGGTGTGAAAGTTTTGCCGCAGCACAGCTAGGGGAAGGTAGCCCACCAACATGGCCTTCCTCACCCACTCCTTAAGCCGCCTGTTGTGCCGGTATGGTGCTGCAGATGTTGAGGAGAAAAGTAAAAATAATTCACTGAAATTTGATATAGTCTTCTAAGTCAATGGGTGAGCCTGTGATGTCATAAAAAGTCACAGCCTGAATCTTTGTCCATATGAACATTGACCTGCCAGACCAAGCTCCTGGACCTTCCGCCACAGGCTTTGGCAAAAATGAAAATAGAAGCCTAAAGTGCGGACTGTTGGCAACTCGGCCCGTAGTGCCACCATGAATGCCATTTCAAAATCGGTGACCACTCGATTTGGCATCCACCTACATAGACAGACAGACACAGAAAATGAAATGGTTATTCTTAGTTTTCACAAAAATAATAAGAAGCATAGTTAACCACGCAAACATACACGGATGCGCACAGGCAGGCAGACACACTCACACACCGTTCTCCTGTTATCCGCTGAATCCTCCTCTTCACAAGTCTGAGCAACGCACGGTACATGTGCTCAGTGTTCCCAGACATGAGGACCATAATGAAGGGGATGGTCCTCCCCATGTAAAGCCCGTGGATGGTTACGAACTGGTTGATACAGTTGAATTTGAGTTGTTAAAGACACAGTCCTTTGCATCATTTTTTTTGCTTTGCGGTAAGACATATTGCATCACTTCCTGTTGCTTTGTGTGTGCACTGTGACAGTACTCGCTCTTCTTGAACTACTAATAATCACCTTATTTCTCCCTATAATTTACACATCTTGCATAGTTAACTCTATCCCATACTTGTTATATTCTAACGCTCACTCTTACAGATCTTTATTTTTTATTTTTCACTTTTTAGCGGTGTGTCTGGTTCTCTAGCTTAGCATGGCTACCAGTTCTCTTCCTCTATCTCCTGCTTTCACCTGCTCCGTGTGTCAGATGTTTAGTTACTCCTCTGCCTCCTTTAGTGGTAATGGTACATGTAACAAATGTAGTCTTTTTGTAGTTTTGGAGGCGAGGTTATCTGAATTGGAAGCTCGGCTCTGCACTGTTGAAAACCACCCGATAGCGAGCCAGGCCCCTTTAGTCAGTGCGGAGCCACCTAGCGTAGCTAGCTCTGTTAGTCGTCCCCGAGCAGATCCCGAGCAGCCGGGACTTAAGAGTGGCTGGGTGACTGTCAGGAAGAGGAGTCATAGTCCTAAAGTTCACCACGGTTCACCATCAACCTGTCCACGTTTCTAATAGATTTTCCCCACTCAGCGACACACCCGCTGAGGACAAAACCCTGGTAACTGGCAGCTCTATAGTCAGAAACGTGGCATTAGCGACACCAGCGACCATAGTCAAATGCATTCCAGGGGCCAGAGCGGGCGACATAGAATCCTATTTAAAACTGCTGGCTAAGGATAAGCGTAAATACGGTAAAATAGTTATTCACGTCGGCGGTAATGACACCCGGTTACGCCAATCGGAGGTCACTAAAATTAATGTTTCATCGGTGTGTAATTTTGCCAAAACAATGTCGGACTCCGTAGTTTTCTCTGGACCCCTGCCAAATCTGACCAGTGATGACATGTTTAGCCGCATGTCCTCATTCAATCGCTGGTTGTCTAGATGGTGTCCAGCAAACAACGTGGGCTACATAGATAATTGGCAATCTTTCTGGAGAAAACCTGGTCTGATGAGGAGAGACGGCATCCATCCCATTTTGGAAGGAGCGGCTCTCATTTCTAGAAATATGGACGAATTTATTAGTCATCCAAAAACATTACAACCCAGGGTTGAGACCAGGATGCAGAGTTGTAGTCTTACACACTTCTCTGCGGCTTCCCACCTGATGCTGCCCCCCCCTCAATCAAAAAACACAAAAGGAGCAAATCCTCTTGTGCAAAAAAAATTTAAAACAAAAACTTTAACTGAACAAAAACATCAAACTATTAAATGTGGTTTGCTGAATATTAGATCTCTCCCTTTGAAGTCTCTGTTAGTGAATGATTTGATTAGTGATCATCATATTGATATATTTTGTCTTACAGAAACCTGGCTGCAGCAGGAGGATCATGTTAGCATTAATGAATCAACTCCCTCTGACTATTTAAATGTTCACGTTCCTAGAACCACAGGCAGAGGAGGAGGAGTGGCAGCTATCTTCAGATCAGGGTTACTAATCAGTCCTAGACCCAAGATTAGTTTTAGCTCTTTTGAATCTCTGATTCTCAGTTTTTCCCACCCAAAGTGGAAATCACAAAAACCTCTTGTGTTTGTTGTTGTGCATCGTCCACCTGGCCCTTATTCTGAGTTTCTGTCTGAATTCTCAGAGTTTTTATCCCAGTTAGTGCTGAGTACAGATAAAGTCATTGTAGTGGGTGACTTTAATATTCATGTAGATGTTGAAAATGACAGCCTAAATATTAACTTTAATTCTATATTAGACTCTATTGGATTTTCTCAAAGTGTTCACAGACCTACTCACTGCCTTAATCATACCCTTGACCTTGTGCTGCCTTATGGCATTGAGAGTGAACAGTTAACAGTGTTCCCTCATAACCCTGTCTTGTCTGACCATTTTTTAATAACTTTTGAATTTACATTACTTGACTACACGGTTTCTGAGAAGAATTCTACATATAGAAGGTGTCTGTCAGAGAATGCTGTAACCAGATTTAAAGAGTTGATTTCATCATCCTTTTCTTCACTGCCATGTGCTGATATGACAGAGGACGGCTACCTAAATTTTACTCCAGTAGAACTTGACTCTCTTGTTGACAGCACTATAGCTTCAATGCGTACAACACTGTTGCCCCTCTGAAAAGGAAGGTAATCAGTCAGAAGAGGTTGGCTCCTTGGTATAATTCACAGCTGCGTGCGTTAAAGCAGACTGCAAGAAAGATGGAGAGACAGTGGCGTTCCTCTAATTTAGAAGAGTCTCAATTAGTCTGGAAAGATAGTTTAATAACGTATAAGAAAGCACTTCGTAAAGCTAGAACTGCTTATTATTCATTATTGATAGAAGAGAATAAGAATAATCCCAGGTTTCTTTTCAGCACTGTTGCCAGGCTGACAAAGAGTCCGAGCTCTGTTGAGCCATGTATTCCTTTAACTCTCAGCAGTGATGATTTCATGAGATTCTTCATCAATAAAATTGTTTCTATCAGAGAGAAGATTAATGGAATCCTTCCCATTATTATCACTGATGTATCATCAAGTAGAGCAGCTTTAGAAGTATCTTTCGAACCTGAATTGTATTTAGACAGCTTCTGTCCAGTTGATCTTTCTGAGCTAACAACAGCAATAGTCTCTTCTAAACCATCAACTTGTATGTTAGACCCAATCCCAACCAGACTGTTCAAGGAGGTTTTCCCCTTAATTGACACTTCCATATTGGATTTGATCAATCGGTCTTTGTTGATAGGATATGTACCTCAGACTTTTAAGGTTGCTGTAATTAAACCTTTACTTAAAAAACCTACTCTTGATTCAGAAGTGTTGGCTAATTATCGACCTATATCCAATCTCCCTTTTTTGTCCAAAGTTCTTGAAAAAATAGTTGCAGCTCAACTTTGTGATCATTTACATAGAAATAATCTGTTTGAAGAGTTTCAGTCAGGATTCAGAGTGCATCATAGCACAGAAACGGCACTGGTGAAAGTTACCAATGATCTCCTGTTAGCTTCTGATAGCGGACTTGTTTCTGTGCTTGTCCTGTTGGATCTCAGTGCTGCATTTGATACGATCGATCACAGCATTCTGTTACAGAGACTTGAACATGTTATTGGGATTAAAGGAACTGCATTAGGCTGGTTTAAGTCATATTTATCTGATAGATTCCAGTTTGTTTTTGTAAATGAAGAATCTTCCTCACACGTTGGAGTAAGTCATGGAGTTCCTCAGGGTTCTGTGCTTGGACCGATTCTTTTTTCCATTGTTATGCTGATGATACTCAGCTGTACTTATCTATGAAACCAGATGAAACCTACAGGTTGGTCAGACTACAAGCCTGTCTTAAAGACATAAAGACCTGGATGACTCAGAACTGTCTGCTTTTAAATTCAGACAAAACTGAAGTTGTTCTCTTTGGACCTGAGCGCTTCAGGGAGAAATTGTCTAGTTATATAGTTACTCTAGATGGTATTTCTTTGGCTTCTAGTTCTACAGTGAGGAACCTTGGAGTTATTTTTGACCAGAATTTATCATTTGACGCACATATAAAACAGGTTTCTAGGACTGCCTTCTTTCACCTTCGTAATATTGCTAAAATCAGGAACATCCTGTCTCAGGGTGATGCAGAGAAACTAGTCCATGCATTTGTTACTTCAAGATTGGACTACTGTAATTCCTTATTATTGGGCTGTCCCACATATTCTCTGAAAAGCCTCCAGCTGATCCAAAATGCTGCAGCCAGAGTTCTGATGAGAACTAACAGGAGAGATCATGTTTCTCCAGTTTTAGCTTCTCTTCATTGGCTCCCTGTTAAATTCAGAATAGAATTTAAGATTCTTCTTCTCACTTATAAAGTTCTTAATGACCGAGCTCCATCATATCTTAAAGATTTAATTGTAAGATATTTTCCTAACAGAGCACTTCGCTCCCAAACTGCAGGTTTACTTGTTGTTCCCAGAGTTTCTAAAAGTAGAATGGGAGGCAGAGCCTTCAGTTATCAGGCCCCTCTCTTGTGGAATAAGCTGCCAGTAAATGTCCGGGAAGCAGACACCCTTTCCACTTTTAAGATTAGGCTTAAAACTTTCCTTTTTGATAAAGCTTATAGTTAGGGATGGCTCAGGTAATCCTGAAACATCCCATAATTAAGCTGCTATAGGCTTAGACTGCTGGGGGACCTCATCTGTCACACCTTTCCTCACTTTGCTCTCTTTTTCCCCCTGATTAATTTCACAATTGATTTTATGTACATGTGACATTATTGTGATTATTAACCTATGTTTCCCTGTTCCAACAGATATCCTTTGAATGGCGTTATGGTGTTTTTCCCCCCTCTTTTCCCTCTTTTCTGTCTTCTCAAACCCCAGCTGGTCGAGGCGGATGGCCACCCTTCCTGAGTCTGGTTCTGCCAGAGGTTTCTTCCTGTTAAAAGGGAGTCGTTCCTTTCCACAGTTGCCACAGGCACGCTCAGGACGGGAGATTGGACTGAAGACACGTTTCGGTGCAATCTGTTGGTTTCCTTAGCTAGGATATAAATTTTTTGAATTGGCTCTATAAGAATTAATTGGATCATGATTACAATGAATTGAATTCCAATTGGCTTGAATTGGACTATATTACTTAAGTGCCTTGAGATGACAATTGTTGTAATCTGGCGCTATATAAATAAAATTTAATTGAATTGAATTGAAACGGCCTAGGGCACGTTTTAAATGTCCCGTCGATATAGATCTAAAACAAAATACAAATCAAAAGTTAGAAAGTAATCTGTTCACATTCAAGAAGGTTGAGGTGCTGGTCAAAAGGTTGCCTCTAACCAGAGTCACATTGTATTTTTTTTTATGAACTTTATGCTACCCAGGAGATTGTTTCCTGATATTTTGATATATGGAGTTCCTTGCATCGTCACAGCACACTAAAATTTGGATAAATGATTAAGCTACTTCATTTAACTGACATTCAGAAAGTTTCATGGGGCAGGAATTCTAACCTGGTGGCATTGGGACAGCTTGAGAAAGTTGTCTTCGGTCCCAAAGACAAGGAAGTTGTGGGTGGCATTATGTTTGGACAGGAAGTCCTCTCCACCCCAGCTCTCGGCCCACTCCCCCTGCACGGCCACCTCCTCAAGAGTGTTGGGAATGGGGGGCATAAGGCTGGCCCTCTTCCTCTCAAGCCGCGACCTCACTGCCTCAAAAGGGGGCATAGCTGCCACGTCTGCAGCCTGGGCCAACACCTATTCTAATAAAGTTAGACGGTTTCTGTCTTGTTCATATAAAGCAACTTGAGCAGAATGAAAAGCACTAAAGCAGGGGTCGGTAACCTTAACTATTTTTGGCCTATAAAAGAGAAAAAATGTATGTGGAGCTGCAACAATTTTTTTAATCTTATAATGAAGGTAACACAACCTATTAAGTGTAAATGAGCACCACATGTGGCTACTCAGCAGAGGTCTAGCGAAAAGTCATATAGCTTTATATATATATAATTATATATAGTAATTACCTGGTTATACACCTGTTTGGCTGGGTGGGACGGGTCAACAGCCACCTGCAGAAGCATCTGCCCAATGTAATTTGTGCTAGCCACCAATTCTGCCTCTGCCGCATGGCCATGCTCCCCGGGTGGATTGACGATTATGTCGTCGGGACCCCCCCCCTCGACATCAAATGTATTAGTTGTCAAATAGACCTGACATCCCCTCGAAGCACAACGCCAGTGGATCCTGGCGTTTGTTTTTTTATTTTTCATCGAAAAACATTTCAATTACAATGTCAATGTACCGGAATGTAACTGATTAGATAGTTTTCATCCGTTGGCAGAAAAGAACAGAGAAAATTAATGAGTAAGTGAATAAATCAAAGAAGAAAGACAAAAAAATAGAGGTGAGAGAGGGCGAAGTGTCTTTCGCTCCTTCTGGCACATCACCCCCATCACCACCGCCATCACCCTCCAGGACTGAGACTGCAGAAGTGCTGGAGAAACAAAGCGAATCGTCAGTGCCATTGTAGAGATACATGTCTCTTCTAGCTATCACTGGTTCACGGCTACTACACAGGACACAGTTGCGAGCACTCTGCCTTGCCTTGCCAATAGGAGAGGAGAGAAACGACAGCATAGAACGTATAAAAGAAAATGCAGTAAAAACGTTTATTCATGTTATTCACGTGATTTATGAGTACTCCAATTTTGGGAAGCGCGGATGGGCTTTGCGCATTTGTAACACAATGTAAGGCAGTGTAAAATAATGTAAACATGTTCATTAACGTTAGGAGGAACATACAGTGATATTTATAATAGCGAGTTAAAAACCTGAGTTGATATTGATAGCGAGTTATATAATAAACTCTCTTTCTGTCCCAGTTGCTTGCCCTTTGAATGTTTGAATGTTTAATTTTGATAAGATTTTGGCTTCAAATGTTTTGGTATGACAAGAAAATCACAAGATTTCGTGAAATTATTTCAATGTAGGCCTATGTGTTTTTTGGACATTTGTACAGCAATTGAGAATATCATATATACTATCGTCAACCGTGATAATTTGGTCACTATAATCGAGATATCAAAATTTCCATATCGTTACATCCCTAGACTTAACAAGGACAACTTTTTGAGTTTTAAAGTGGAGTTGTAGTGAGACTTCTAATGAAACTTCTCAATTAATTCAATTTGCCTTACATTTCAAAACCGCCTCCATACAATATGTGTCAGATAAATAATACAAATCAGAACTCTTATAATTTGGAAAAAGAAATGCAGACCCTCTTTAAGTAGCACAAGTTCGCTGAAACTAATTAGCCTTTTCTTAGCAACACAAAACACCCCCAAAGGTAGAGCTACACAAAGCAAACATTAACAACTAGCAGCTGTGATTGAATTTCAGAGGTGAAGAATTACATGAAATTCAAAGTTAAATTCTCTTTTCGTCACATTTTTGAGACACAATGAAAAGCTTCAGCTTAAACTAAGACACTAATGTTGATCTTTTTAATTATAAAGAGGTCATTTCTTCACATTGTGCTTGAACAAGTAATAGGAGGAGTAGTGCCTTACTAATTCTGGTATAAGAATCCTCTGATATGATGCTTTTTGATAAGATTTCAAATAAACAGTAATTGGTCACTTCTTGACAGCTTCATCATGTTGTAGGTTTATGTGCCTCGCAGAGGACATATCCTTTGCATTTCTGTTGATCCACCGCTTTAGGTCCCCAAAATAAATGCAAATACTGTTCTGCAAGGGAGTTTCACAACACAGTGTTTAGATGCCTGCGATGACTTGCCTGGATGCACTGCCGCTGCCATGACTAATGCTGGCAATTTCTGACGATGCAGACGAGAAGAATAAAAGTGGGGGAAAAAAGGAAACAAGCTGTTGGTACTTTAGTTTAATGATGCTTCTGTATGCCTGAAAACAAAATACCTCTCAGACAACTCATACCTCTTGCTGGGGTGGCAGCATTACTGCTCGGCAGGAGGGGATGCAAATACCAATCTGGCCCATAGAAAGTCACACACCAAGGCAACACTGATATGTTTTTGTTTCTTGAAAGTTAGCTGCAAAACTCTTCTACAATGGATTTTGAGTGCATTGTTTCTCAGTCTACCGACACATAAATAGTTCAAGTAACCACTGCAAAGTTTATATGGGGAATAGGGGCTTTTTTGTGGCTCTGGATTATTGTGGATAAGTGCTGGCCATAAACTTGATAAAGCATAAAGGAAATGTCATATTGCTACATGCTGACATGAGTTGCTTATTTAGCTCTCATTACATATTCATGCACACACATTTCTGTGTACATGACAGAAATGACAGATTATATGAGTGAAAGAACTCAACCCAAAAGAAAAATTTTTTTGTATTTTTTATTTCTGTAAAACCAAACTACACATTCAACCCCACGTTTAAAATACATCTCTTCTTTATGTTCTATGCTACCCTTACTTTCCTCGTCATGTCTGAATCAGTCATGTAGCAGTATTAAATAATTTCATCATGATTAAATCCATCCTCTCAAAACCGCGGGCCACAGAAACACATAAATAATTGTCTTGAAAAATGATGAATACAAAAACCTAAAACATGAAACTGAAGGAGGTCTTGCTGCTGGCTACATGTAGTTAGAAGAAGGTAACTTAAGCCAAAAATCATCCATCTGACTATAATTACATGAACTTGATTTCAGACCAACAAACGCTCCATTCATCTTAATAATTCATGGCATCAGTTAGGTAATTACACTAAACTCATCTGGTAAAAGGCTTAATCAGCCAGTCTGTTCAAAAATGCCTCGCTAATAGAGACACTTCTAGTTGACGTCTTCACCACCAACAACATCAACAACAAACTCAGGTATTCGAGAAAGATGGCGAACGAAGAGCAAGGTGAAGCTACGTCCCTCTACATTTAGTTTGTGATGAGCATGGTAATTGCACAAACGCAATGCACAACAACAGCGCATTCTCCATCGTGTTGTTTATTTCTTTCCGACAGCTGCGACAACAACAGTAACATCGTCTTCTTCGACTTCTGGGTGACGATCCAGGGAAAAAATCTCGAGCATGTGCAGAACGCTCATTCCAATCCACCACGTGCTTCTGCTGTCTACATGCATGTGTAGTGTACGTTTGGATCGAGTTATCTCAGAGTCTTAATCCAATCCAGAGTAACCCGATCTGATCCGATATTTTGTCAGGTTAAGTTGTCTACATGAACTGAATAACTGAGTTTTATTGTAATTCAGCCATTAATCCGATCCAATGGGACTCATGTAACCCCACTGACTGTCACGAAGTTTCCAGCACCATACATTTTGAAAACTTGTGAATTATTTGACAATCAAAGATGCTAAATGAGGCACCAGGTGTCACATTAGAGCTACCACATCTCGTGGATCTCATCAAAACAGAGAGAAAAACATAACTTAGAGGAATGTTTCCCAATCCTGGTCCTCAAGGCACACCACCATGCATGTTTTCCATGTTTCCCTGCTCCAGCACACCTGATTCAAATGAATGGATCGTCCTCAGCCTTCTGCAGAGCTTAAAGACCTGACTGGTGTGCCTTGAGGACCAGGATTGGGAAACACTGACTTAGAGACCTGTAGAAGCTCGGTGGGCTCTCCATCTTGGGATGACTATAAATAGTAAATGGACTGTACTTGTATAGCACTTTTCTAGTCTAACCACTCAAAGCGCTTCAACACTACATGCTGTATAGGAGAGCTAACAGAGGGATTTATACACAGGGACTCTACTGGGACGACTTACGAGTTCCCCTTTAATAACAACAATAATGTCACATGTATATAATTCATTTGAGAATTTAAATAGGTGGAAAAAGAGAACAAAGTGAGGAAAGGTGGGATAGATGAGGTCCCCTAGCAGTCTAAGCCTATAGCAGCTTACCTGTGGGATGTTTCAGGATCACCTGAGCCATCCCTAACTATAAGCTTTATCAAAAAGGAAAGTTTTAAGCCTAATCTTAAAAGTGGAAAGGGTGTCTGCTTTCCAGACATTTACTGGCAGCTTATTCCACAAGAGAGGGGCCTTTTGCGGTCTTTACACAACAAGCTGGTAATAGGTCATCAGGCACGTCTGAGGTGTCTTCCTCTCTTCTATTTTTGGCACGTAACACACTGTTGGCATGGGTGGACTTGATTCCACATGTTAAATCAGCCTTTTATACGTCAGTGAGAGAAATCACTGTTTGGCCTGGCGAAATTGTGGACGGGAAGAGAGGTGGCACTGGCAACAGAAAGCAAAAGGCTAATGAAGGATGTCACAAAAAAATCTCTTTTAGCCAAATATAGATTGAAGATAACCTTTAGTTGAAACTCTAGTGGAGGAACTTACTTGTACCAGCATACACGAGAACCCAGATCAGCTTCCACAATGTGGAGCAGAGAAGCTCAGATTTAAATTTAACTTATTCTCACCCCTATGCATGGCACTGCATGCCATAACTGACATCACAAAACTAGAGAGCACATTATAGAGTGCCTATTTACTCATTTCTGACAGAAAGGTTTTGGATAAAATAGTGAGATGATGAGATTTTGGATCTGGAGTCACCGCCAAAAGTGCCTCTTGCATTTTGACATGTTGTTCATATTTAATTAGTCATTAATTATGCCACCATCTGGCCCAACACTATCACCTCAGCATTTGCAGGAATTTTTGCATTCTCATCTAGATGAAGAAATTCTGAAAAACAAAGGGACGTAGATTTTTTTTAGAAAGGGAGCGATCTGGATTACTGTAGTCAAGGCTTCAAAGTTTCACTCTCACCATTGCATTCTTTATGATTTGGTGGGTTGAACATCCCTGAGTACATCCAACAAAAGCCCTATAATTTTGCCTATACCGTGAGAGTGGGTAAACGTGCAGCTTATTTCTGCTGCCGTCTGTCTCGATTCTTTCGACCTGTGGTTATTATTTAATGGATGCCTGGATTTAGGAGATCTGGAAAAATAGTATTTACTTATAATGCACCTTGAGCATGGATTAATTTGCAGAAATATCTCACATTGGACATAATAATATCCCCTGTTGAATTTAAGAGCATCATAAAGGATGTGGTGAAGGAGATATGCGTTTTCTTTTCTTTTCTTTTCTGATTTTTTGGGGGGGTTGGAGGGTGTATTTCTGTGTACATTTTTGTGTCACGCGCCATTATTGCTGATGAGCTCCTTCTCGTCTTAGCCAGGACACCCTTGAAAAGGACATTTTCCCTTACTGGTTAAATAAGGACAAACAAAATTTCTTAATGATCTCTCCTGTTAGTTCTCATCAGAACTCTGGCTGCAGCATTTTGGATCAGCTGGAAGCTTTTCAGAGAATATGTGGGACAGCCCAATAATAACGAATTACAGTAGCCCAATCCTGAAGTAACAAATGCATGAACTAGTTTCTCTGCATCACCCTAAGACAGGATGTTCCTGATTTTAGCAATATTACGAAGGTGAAAGAAGGCAGTCCTAGAAACCAGTTTTATATGTGCGTCAAATGATAAATTCTGGTCAAAAATAACTCCAAGGTTCCTCACCATAGAACTAGAAGCCAAGGAAATACCATCTAGAGTAACTATATAACTAGACAATTTCTCCCTGAAGCGCTCGGGTCCAAAGAGAACAACTTCAGTTTTGTCTGAATTTAAAAGCAGACAGTTCTGAGTCATCCAGGTCTTTATGTCTTTAAGACAGGCTTGTAGTCTGACCAACCTGTTGGTTTCATCTGGTTTCATAGATAAGTACAGCTGAGTATCATCAGCATAACAATGGAAATTTATGCCATGCTACCTAACAATGTTACCTAATGGAAGCATGTATAAAGTAAAAAGAATCGGTCCAAGCACAGAACCCTGAGGAATTCCATGACTTACTCCAACATTTACAAGAACAAACTGGAATCTATCAGATAAATATGACTTAAACCAGCCTAATGCAGTTCCTTTAATCCCAATAACATGTTCAGCATGTGACATTCAGCAGCCACCAATCAAGCAATGCTATGTAACATCTTTAGAGAAAACATATATAAGATGTAAAATATAGGTATAAACGGTCTTCTCTAACCTCTCAGAAATTTTTGAGGTTTGTTGTTTCATATGGTGATATCTCTCCTCTGTGGTCTCTTTCTATGCAATTCCTGCCTTGTGGCTATTTTCCATTACATAATTCAGAATATTTCGCCTCTGCATGGCTCTTCCATGCTTCATTTCCCATTACAATATCATCAGCTGTTTGTCATTTCGTTGTTTGAAGCTGATGACACAACTTTGTTTTGTGCATTTATGACAGTACATTCATTAAGCAGATGCTCTTATCCAAATCATCTTACAAGTGAGTGGAATACAGATTTCCCTAATTTATGTTGGAAACTGTTTACCTTTTTGCTTTTAAAAGGACTTAATGGAACGAGGAAGTATGTTGGTGCGTGTACTGCTGTCGAGTGTTGTGTACACCCAATGGGGATGATTCTCTGACCAATAGATGTGCTATACTGTTTCCATGCCACCATATAAAAACTGGCTCAGCTCGCTTGGGAACTTGGCTGAAAAAAAAACAACAAAAGTACGAGGTAGCATCAATCAATACTGCACAAAAATTAAGGCTTGCTCTTGGGCTGTAGCAGTTGCTAGAAATGTTGACATTATAGTTAAGATTATTGGTTTCTACAAACATAATGTGAAATAAGAAATTCAAGATTCAGCTCTTTGCACTGATCTTAACGGTTGATGCACAAGTTTGACCTGCTGTTTCATGGGCATAAACTCTCCCTTGACGGGCTGTGTCCTCTCTCAACATGGTGACATAATTCCTGGTTGACTCAATTAAAAAGGTTTATTTTTCCATGTTGAAAGAAACATGATCAGTTTTCCATTTTATCCTGTAAAGATGTAGTTAGGAGTCTAGCAGCAAAGCTGTGAAGGCACCCATTGTGTAGTAGCTTTTATTATTATTAGAGACCCGAACTGCAAGCAGCGAAAGCCCTATTGTATCTGAAGGAGTTATTCTTTTTCTTATTATTCTTCCGCATTTTTTGGTGCTTTCCCGGGCTTTGCAAGGCACGTCATGGCCTGGTGGCCGTTACGTTTTAATGGACTTGCTCAAAATGACTGTAGCGCCACCAATACATTTTCTAAATACCCCTGCCATTGGGCTTAGTTTTGCGTAGGCTGGTCAAATTAGGTACACGCCTTTATTATGCCCAGGCGCACAAAACAGCCTTTTGACATCATAGCACCGGGTCCACAGGAAGTCGGCCATTTTGAATTGAACATGCAAATTAGGGCCATTTGTGCCTTTTTACACGCCTTGCATCTGATCGAACTCCTACAGATTTCATGTTAACAGCTTCAAACTTTGTGTGCTTACTCTTCAGCCATGGGGGATTAAAAGTTGTGATCAGATTTTACAAATTCTAAAAGATGTGTCCGTGGCAGACCCTCAAACTTTGACGACTCGCCTCTGCTCATCACAAAACACATAGTCACTCATAACTTTTGCAGACATTGTATGATCTTCACCAAACGTCATAGGCTTGCCGGGGACTTTGCCCTGAGTGCATACATATGCACATATACTGACACTCACCTATAGTGCCACCTGCTGGTGGTTGGAAATGTCACTGTGTTTCCATAACTCACATATGATCGAACTCCAACTACAAATTTAATGGTAACGGCTTCAAACTTGGTCAGATTACTCTTCTGCCATGGGGATTAAAAATTAGGAGAATTTCTTCCAAAGTCTGAAGGTTATAGCTGTGGCAGACCGTCAAACTTTGAGGACTTGCTACTGCTCGCCACAAAACACAGTAATTTATGACTTTTTCATACATTGTCCGATCTTCACCAAACTTTATATGCTGCACTTGGCCTCCACCCAGAACGCATACATATGACAAAATATACACGTGCTTATAGCGCCACCTACTGGTGGTCAAATAAGTCACTTATAACTTCTCCATACATTGTCCGATCTTCACCAAACTTCATAGGCTACTCTTGGACTCCACCCAGACCGCATACATATGACAAAATATACACATGCTTATAGCGCCACCTACTGGTGGTCAGATAAGTCACTTTTTTTTTCCCCTTGTCCTGTTCAGCATTATGGCAGCAGAATTGTAGTCTGAGTACCTTTTATGCCAAACAGATTTGCTTTGCCAAGGGAAGTTTTATAAATGTAAGCTCCCCTTGATGCCCATTTATTTATTTTTGTTTACAATATATAACATGTAATAGAACTGAACCGGACCGGGGGACAAGGAAAGAAGAAGAGGAATGAAGAGGAAACAGAACAAAAATAGAAACAAAAACCAGACAACCAGCTGCTACACCTGTAAAAAACAAAACAGACAACAATCCATGGCCTTTGAGGGGAATCCAGCCTTAGTGCCACCAGGAGCACCTGAAAGCAGACAAGCAGAGAAAAAACAAACACACAAACAAACAAAAACAAGCACAAGAAGTGGCAATCGCATACAACACAGCTGTGGATATAGATGACCTGAGACGACATGATAATACATCAACTGCTTAGCGACCATGCTACTGGATTAATGAATGTGTGTGTGTGTGTGTGTGTGTGTGTGTGTGAGAACATGCAACACCCATGGCACAGGACCTACATGATAACCGTGCTTAGTTATGAGTGTATAAGCGTACAGGGCCACAATCCACAGCCCCCCCCAAGCAATCAGAAGCAGGCAGAGAGGGCCACAAGACCCAGGCCACCAGCAGCCCCCACGGAGCACAGAACCCAGGAAGCCCACCGCAGGGGCAACCACGCATCCACCCAGAAGACCCACCCACCTTTGTTAGGAGACTCATAAGCCCCATTTTAGAGATGAACCCCTCCTCCTTAATGTGATATCAGCTGAACATGCTTGTCTTGCGTTGCCAGGACTTGTTTTAATGAGCACTATGGACATTTCTACAGAAATGCAATCTCATTAGATCAAACCTATGACTCACTCAGCTCTGGTATCTCATCAAACTCTTGCTTGTTTGTTATTGACCTATTATAGGCTCAGTCCCAGTTTCCAGTCATACATACCAATCAGGCCACAGTCAAGCCCTGTAGCTGCAAGCACTGCAAGTCCAAACTGAATGCAGTCACAGCAAGCGATAGGAATGCGTAAGTATGAGTGTTTTAATTTAGCATTTCATCTGCTTTAAATATATTGATAGGTGCACTGAACAAACTTTCAAGACCTGGAGCATCTGCAACTCTTTGTATTGTAAAATTGTAAATCTACTGCAGTTCTATTTTGCAAGCGCATACATTTCAATACTTTAATTTGCATTGATACTTAACAGTTAACACGTTCAAAATTGTACCTTTTATACAAGGTACAAAAATAAATTTTATAAGCTAAATCAATAGGTAGAAAAATAAAAAAGAGGTCACCACTAAGGTCAAATCGCTACAGAAAAATAGCAAACTTTTCATTGCATAATTTTTTTTTAGTTCTGTGTGAAAATTATTTAAATAGTGGATTAACAAAGTTACATTAAATCAGATCATTAATTTAAAGTAAAGCATTTCAATGTCATGTTCACATTGTAAATTTGAAACAGATGAATAAATATCCGGAAACTTTGTTGGACAAATATTTCCTTCCGGAAACATTATTTCGTAGTACGAAGTGGAAAAAACTGGTAGCGGAAGAGAAACAGAAAGATGGCAGAGGTAAGCTAATCATTTAGTTTGTGTTCATTCATTTTATTAATTTATTCACACGTCAGTGGTGTGTTAACGTGATAATCTTTATCTAATTAGTTGTGGTGTCTTTATGGGAGTGTGTTCGATAGAGAAATTGAAGGAAAGCTAGCTAGCGTTAGCCGTGTGGCTCGCGGGTTGGTTGCTAAATTGTGAAACCTAACTGCTCTTTGCTATTAAGCCACAACCTTTAAAGTGATCTACGGTTATAATATTGTCGGCCAGGTGTTTTGGCAAAGTCGGCGAAGAGCCAAGCTGTGTATGTAAGCTAGCGTTAGCAGGGTTTGAGTGACTGACTGCTATGCTAAAGGCTACCAAAATAAAAAAGAAAACTATCGGGATTAGGGTGTGTGGGCATCCCAAAAGTGCACCTCACTTGTCAATTTTGTCAGTTTTCACTCTTCGGGCTGTCGAGAACACTGAGCATAGATGTGACCTGCAATGAAGTGGGGCAAGGAAAAGGCACTTTTTGCCTAATCATTTCTGATAGCTGATATTGAGAATAGTTTCTAGCTATTAAGAACACTGTAGTCAGTTATTTATTTTCATGGGGAAAATGCTATCTTCTGAAGCAAAGGAAGTTTTCACTCCTGCCACAGAGTATGTAATGCATTAATGTTGTTAAATTATTGAAATTACTAATATTCCTTATGTTGTTGCTCAATAACATGTTTATTTAGTGGAACTGTTTCCTAGAAAATCCCATTTTTTCTTTTTAAAATGTGTCAGAAAAGCTATCCGTACATGTGGGATGTACTTGTGTGTTATCATGATTGCACAGCCAAAGACGACCCTTCTCTGGTTGAGTCAGTAAACTAATCTCAGTGAGACCGTACTGCATTCGACCTGCTGAGTATCATTTTAAAAACAGACAGATCACACTACAAAAAGGCTGAAGGTGGCTACAGTGAGGTGCATGGAGAGCATCAGCTTGGAAAATACCAAGAATCTGTTGTCTGCTGATCCAAAGCTTTTTCTACATCTGTACAATTATTGTTAAACATATCAGCTTTTGTGCTGAGACTTTACTTTTTATGTAAGTTGGGACAATTATGACAAAAACATCACACAGAATGCGATTATTCCCAATATTGCAACTAATAAATGTATTCTGATGTCAAGGTTTATTTTCATTAAAACAAAAGAATTTGTGCAAGAGTTCGAAAACTGAGTTCGAATTAAAAAAATTAGGTCAAGCTGAAACAGGTGAACAGAAGGGAGAGCAGAGATGAACCATGTTTTCATCGTTAAACTCTGTTTCAACAGACTCACAGCTTGCAGGATATGAGGCAGCAGGCAGCCATTGCAGCCAAAGTCTTCATTCAGAGAGATTACACCAACGGCACCGTGTGCCAGTTCCAAACCAAGTTCCACTCGGAGCTGGAGACCAGGGTAGGACATGCCTCGTCGCTGTGAAGCACCACTGCTGATCACACTGTGTGTTCAGGACTTCTGTCTGTTCTGACGCATGAAACTGGAGACACCCATACGGACAAGAAAGGAAATCTCATTTCAGTTTAGATAAATGATTTTCATATTTGTATTTTTTCTCATAATGAATTCTGTTCTATTTTTCAGGTAGTTTGGTAGGGATAGAAGAAGACTTACACAGCTGTACTCTCTTTACTATCTCAGAAATGGTTCTCTTTTTTTCATCAACATCATCAGCTACTCAACGACTCTCTGCACCTCTCAAGCAAAAATGCTAAGATGCTGCTCAGGCGTTAAAAAATAAAAAAGATCATTTCATTTGAGGTTTTGCAAAATTTCCATAGTTAGACATAGCTAGTTGCCAAAACAAAATAAAGAAAAATACATAGTTGCTGGACTTTGTCCTCATATGAGCTGTATCAAGTTCACGAGGGAGGATGCAAAAGACCACAAACTGCCTTTTTTGGACTGTGCCGTGTACATTGAAAAGACGGAAGTTTACTGAGGTTTACAGGAAACCCACACTTGCAGACCAGCACCTGCTTTTCGACTCACATCATCCTCTCGAACACAAACTATCAGTTATCAGAACTCTACACCGGGTGGAGAGTGTACCTACCAAGGCTGAGGGAAAACAAAAGGAACATCAGCACTCCAAGAAAGCTCTTTAGACCTGTGGATACCCAAACTTGGCCTTTGTAATATCAGCAAAGACAACTAGACACAACCACACAGGTAGAGAGGCTAAGGAGAACAGATGCAAAGATGCTGTAATTCCATATGTGACAGGAGTCTCAGAGAAACTTAGAAGGATCTTCTCCAGACATGACATTCTAGTGCACTTCAAACCCGAGAACACCCTCAGACAGAGACGGGTTCACCCAAAGGACAAAACACCCAAACACAAACTGAGTGTGTCATGTATGCAGTCCAGCCGGTGCCAGCCAAACCACTCAGAATCTGCAGGACACTGAACTGCAGGTTTGAAATGCTTGCGCCACATGAAAAGAGCTGCTTCACAAGACTTTTAACTTCTCTGTGGTGGCTTATTGGTAATTCCCTGTGGATTGGGTGGTCTCCCAAATTTTTTCCAGCCAGATTCAGTTCATACACTCACAAAGACACAAGCAGCCGGACAAATGGAGAATGGTAGAAGCTTAAAATGTTGTGCCAACACATACTTTTTAGAATATGATCTGTATCCCTGTTTTTATGAAATATGCAGTATAATATCAAACATTTGAATGACTCACATTTGTGTGTACATATAAGTGCTTGTTTATTTCACTTTCTTTTTTTTGAGCCAGTGAACTTTTTTCCCACAGCTTCATTTTTGATGTGCATCTGGGCTGTTCCACAGCTTTGCACGCTGGACTGTCACATTCTTGCAGTTAACCTGTCTTCAGCTGTGGGATCTCTTGCTTTGGTCACTTCTTCCTGTTTAAATGCCAGAGAATGTTGGCAAAGAACGAGATGAGCTTCTGAGTTTTAAATGTATTTGGCCTCTCACTTGCCAAAACATTCAGCAGGATTTCATTATTGACATTCACATTTCCTAAATTCACATTGAATCGACCGTTTGTAAATCATGCTCAACCTTGCTCTCTTCTCTGAAGTTTTGGAAATGGTAAATGGTGTCTGTGTCAGACGCAATAGAAAGATGCTCAGGTGATGTGGTTTGAATAACAGTCTCTGAATTTGAAAATTAGAGGGAGAACAAAAGCTTTTGATGGTGAGTGCCAAATATGCCTGAGACCACTGATGTGTTGGATCTTTTGTTGCATTCCTCGGGCACAAGTAAGCAGAACATTGGAGGGTTTTCAGTTGCTCATAAAGCCCCTGGATGACTCCACATAGGCTCTGCTTAGAGGCTCCTTCTTTTCTCATCTGTGCCATACGAAGATCGTTTGAACTGTTCTGGTCCAACATTGGACTACTGTCGACACCCCAATCCTAAAAGCTCCAAATCCCTCCATCAGTATCCCAAAGGCCGTCTGCAAACAACTGATATATGTCTCTTACCTAAGTCAAAGTGCATCTGTGCCATTGGAGAAGGAGAAATCATCAAAATTCCTTCCTGGATTGTCAGTGTGTGTGTCCAGCTTTCACTATGTCCTGGCAGTTATTTAGTGGAAACATTCACAGAGCACATAGCTGAGGCATCCTAATCATTTCAGTAGGTGTTTCCAAATGTGGGAAGGAGATCCAGCACTCCCCTAATGTATGACCAGTTAAAAAAAAATGAAGCCCCTCATTTATCTCGAGAGGAAAAGAAATGCTAAGAAGATGAGGTTTCTACTCAGACATCCTGTACACACACTACTGTTCAGGTGTACGTACATCTGACTCTATGCCCTTATTTAATCTTACCCTGTATGTTTCCATATATATGTGTACATTTCAGATCGACAAACAGCAGTTTGAGGAAACTGTTCGGACACTGAACAATCTTTACGCTGAAGCGGAGAAACTTGGAACCCAGTCGTATATAGAAGGCTGTCTGGCGTGCCTTACTGCTTATACCGTTTTCCTGTGTATGGAGACTCACTATGAAAAGGTGGGATATGTTCTACCTGTTTATCAATAATAAACGGGGCTTTTAAAGGAGACATATTCTGCTGTCGTGAGCACTGTTGCCTCTCAGGAAGCCTTACAGGGTGGCGTTTGCATGTTCTCCCCGGTACTCCAGCCTCCTTCCACCCCCTAAAAACATTCATGTCGGTTTATTTAGTGACTCTAAATAAATAAATAAATTATTTGTCTCTTTGTGGCCCTGTGATGGATTGACGACCTGTCCAGGGTGCACCTGTCCTCTCGCCCAGTGACAGCTGGAATAGGCTCCAGGTTCCCCACAACCCTGAATTGGAAAAGTCAGGTATAGAAATTAATGGTCAAAATACCACAGAGGCAGCACAACAGCTCTTTTTTCAACCTTGGATGCAAATATGCAGAGTATATAGTAAATAGCCCATAGAGCCCACATTGGCCCACTTAGTAAAACCAAGCTTATACTCCCACTCCCACAAAAAAATACTATGTTAATCTTAAATAGTTAGATACTGCTGTTTGGCTCCTGACGCCTGGTAATGATCCATCTTTCAGGCACAGTCTCAGTGTGCTATGTGTTGAGTTGGCTCCACAGGTAAAAAGTGAAGTCACAAATCTGGTTGGCAGATTAATTCCTCTGTCACATATCGGCGTGGTAAAAGTGTGTACTTTATTTAACTGTTGCTTATATGGGCAACATTTTACAGATTTTAAGAAGTTTGGTTTTTTTATCAGATCCTGCAGCAAGAAATGGGAACTTGGAAATGGGAGTTGTGTGTTAGCACAGTGACATATTTAGCAGTGACATCACCTAAAAACACTTGGCTGGAGTCACAATGTGATTCTGACAGCTTCCAGGTCTGCTCTGCTGGTCTGAAAACATGTTTATCTGAAATACTTTCTCAGTCTTTCAACAATCTTTTTTTTTTTTTTTAGCACTGCAGACCTTGTAGACTCATTCTTTTTTTGATTGTTACTGATAACATGATCACCTTTTTTAGGTTTTGAAGAAGATTGCAAAGTATATTCAGGAGCAAAATGACAAGATCTATGCACCACGAGGCCTCCTGCTCACCGACCCCATTGAAAGAGGCCTTCGAGTTGTATCCTACCCCTTCGTGTGAATCCAGACAGAATGTTTTAAACATTTATCTGTTTTTGTTCAGGCAAAACAACGGAGCAAAAGCCACACATTTTTCAATTAAACAACTTGTGTAAAAATGAGGATGTGCAAGAGAGGTGTTTTGTTCAACTTTAAGTCATTAAACATACCAGGAAATGTGAGTGTAACTGGATTGTGTCTGTAAGTAGAACAGGGATCTTTCACAATTACCCACTAGCTGCTGTGATTTAAAGGTTTGTAAACTTCTCTAACTGCTGGTGGGTGAATATAAAAGGCAGCAGTCTCTGCAGCTTACAGGAAATCCGATGCTATGAACGGATACGCTGAAAAAAAATTCGATAAAAGTTATATGTAATCAATAGCATCTGTGTGAAATCAGCGGCTGCGCCAACATCCTGGCTATCCTAGTGTATGTGTATGGGGTGACTCAACATCCGAATTAATTCCAGCTGGGTGGCAAAAGGAGATTAGAGATAACAAAATATGACTGAAATTGTTCTCAGCTGAGCTTTGTTCCCAGTCTTGCCTGTGATTTTATAGGACTGACCATGATCTGAAATGTTTCTCCGACACCGTGGCACTGCTGGACTGACTTTGACGGGAACATCGGGAGACTGACAGGAGTCTCTCATCCAAACTGGGCTTTTAACCCTTACATCTAGGAGTCAAAATTGTATTTGTTACTATCTTATATTGTGGCTGTTTTAGTTATGCATGTTTATTCTGAAAATTAGTGGTAGAAAGTTTTTTTTTGTTTATTTTTTTCTTTCAGTCTTTCAGTTAAACAAATGTTACTTGAATCATAGGGCTAACACAGTGTTTAGGCTGACTGTACATCTCCGTTGTTTGTCTCCTGTGATCTGTGTTGACTCTGGGATAGACTGGTGACCCTGTGCTACTCGCTTAGTCGCAGCTGGGATGTATGCTCCAGGCGTCCCGCAAACGGAAAATTAATAAATTAATGACTCTGATGCAACAGTTGTAGCAACAGAACACTGGATGCTAAAATAGCATGATCCAAATATAAAATCCTTAGAAGTCGTGGCCAACGGTAGCTAGCTATTCAAAGTAAACTCGTTAGCTTTGCTGTAAACCTTTCCATTGGTAATGTCAACTCCCCAGCATCATGCCTCTGTACCAGTGTCGAAGAAGCTACGGTGTAAAACAGCTTGTGATATTATGTTCCACTGCTACCGCATATTTAAGCTACAGGCAATGGTGGGTCATTGAACGTAAGTTCTCAGCTGTCTTTCCATTCAACTGTCGAGCAAATCTGATGTAAATTTTTGACACGGTGATTCAGAAAATGGCTGTGTGACGTCATCAGCAGATTGTTTTAAAGTGCATGTTCCAGATGGTGTAAGCAGGAAACAAGGAGAGGTCTTCAGGAATTAGTTTGAGGTGGGAACGTTGTGATCATGTCCACGAGTTTTGGACATGTTTATTCTGTGGAAGCAGAAACGGCTGATTGATCATGTTGGTGATGAAAATGTTTAATCATTTGACCCTGGTAGCTAAATACCAGAGCCACCAGATCTCCTCACCTTAGAGGTTATTGGATGTTTTTGTAATTAATATATATATATATATATATATATATATCCTGTAGCTCAGGAGGAAGAGCAGTCGCCCACCAATCGGAAGGTCGGTGGGCTTCCCCAGGATACATGTCGAAGCGTCCTTGGGCAAGACACTGAACCCCACGTTGCCTCCCAGTGTATCATTGGGTATGAATGTGTATGAATGATTAGAAAAAGCACATAGTTAAGAATCTTAAGACGTGCTGTATGAGTATGTGTGAGTGGGGTGAATGCGGCATGTAGTGGAGCGCTTTGAGTGGTCAGTTAGAGTAGAAAAGCGCTATACAAGTACAAGTCCATTTACCATATATATATAAAAAAAGAGATGAAGATAATTTACACTGAATGTAAACCTTTTCCTTAACTTTCTTGGCAAGATTGAGGTGACCATCTTTGAAGACAGAAGCCTGACCAGATAAAAGCTGACATGGTGAGTTGATCCCAACAAAGACGCATTGCTGCTAGCACAGATGTAAAACAGAATATGTATTTTTAAATGGGAAACACAAAAATTTCTGGGAAGCACCACAAGGAAAAGGGCTGATGATAAAGAGCAGTGATAAGCTCGTCTCAGACAGAATCCCTCCTCCACATTCAAACACATGCACCACATCAAAGTTTAAAGCTTTTTACCAGTGATTAATATTAGTTAGCTACCTCTTCTCCAAGAGGGCTTTATCTCAAAGAATTTGGAGGGTTACTCAGCTTACTTAATTTGTACATCAAATCGTCATATATTCACTGAGGGATTTATGCCCTGAGGTTTCCATCTGAAACTTGAGCTGAGACCAGTAACTAATCCAAAAAAGTAATGAAGTGTCTTTTCCTCACAATAGCGCTTTGTCTTTAGTTACAAGTCCTAAAGGAGCTGCTCTTAGAGAGTTATCCCACAACACAATTTGTTTGCTGAAAATCCTGAGGTCTTTTGAGACCGCACAGTACGATCATCAACCACAGATGGCTTTAAATATCCACAGATCTTCCACACTTCACGGCAGGGACCTCAAGAGCACAACTCATCCCATAAATTGTTTCAATCTCTTACAATAAATCTCTTTCTGCTTTTCATGTGTGACGCAGAATAAGACGGCGAAGCTGGGCTCAAAGCATACTGAAAAGTACTTTGTGTTAGCTGCATTGTAGCATACGGACCACCATCAGGCAGAGGAAGACATCCCCTGTACATACATTACAAGGGGTTTGTTATGTTTGGCAACATTTCGGAGCCCATAGACCCATGTGGTTGGATATACCACTGGCCTACTACTGCACAGATGCATACAGGAATTAATCTAATCATTTGAAACTTCTTCTGAGGGCCTCATGCATACACATGTCCTGGAGAGGAATGTAATGTAAACCCAGGACTTTTATAAGTAGCTGCTGATAGAGGGGTGCTTTGGATCTTTGCCACAGTCAAAGGCTGGGTAAGGCACAGCCAGCAACCAGACTGAAACCAGTCATGTGCACCCTGCACACCACAACATTTCTCCTGCCAGCATCTTTTCTCTGTCTCCTCCAGGCTTTGACTGATACATCCATGCAAAAAATAGGGAAATTCAATATCATATTTGCACATCTGTTAATAGATTGCCCTAAATTCTCTTGGAACTGCTGTAAATTAGAATAGATTAATAAATAAACTTTTTGTTGGCCTGTGGCTGCTGTTGAATAAGTAAAGCCTTCCCTTCCGTCCTCTTTGTGTCGGAAGTCCTAGCAGGCTTAAAGTAGGACTTTTGGTTGCTGAGCGCCTGCCCAGTGGGGGGCTGAAGAGCGTTGATGGATTTGCCTCTTGTGGGATTTCTGCACTGGATAGAAAAGTGGACTATGTCTGTACAGCTCCTGATTGCCAAGCATCTATTTAGAGGCAGATGGCGCCAAGTCAGTGTTCTGACAGCTCTTCCAAAAGACACTCTACCTGTGATTATGTGTTATTTGTGCAAACTGGCTGCCTGTACAGCTCACCACAAAACTTGTCAAGTTAGACTGCAAACGTGAGAGTATCTGTGTCTCAGTGGAGAATGTTGGACAAGGTGAGTGCATAATGATATTCATCATTACTCTGTTCTTTTTAGTGAATGAAGTTAGTCTATTCTCACCTTTGATGATTATATTTTACAGGCTGAACTAAAATATATTTTTTCACTTGAGTGTCATTTTTTGAATTGCTGTTATTACAGAGCATTGTAAATCAAACTGAGAACATTTTGTTCAAAATGTATTTATACATACATTAACCTACATTAAATCTTCTGATATAGTTGCTTTACGCAAAGGTTTGTGTTAGCTGTGCCAGTTTATACCGTGCTCTGCATCGGGAGGCAGTAAACACGTGTTTAAATACAACTTCAATGTCAGGCCACTCAGATTGTGGCTGTAATCACACATGAACACCAGCAGTTAGTCTTGTTGGAGACTGGTTACTTTCCTGGTCTGGAGGAGATATGAGTCCTGTGAACTGACACCCGCTGTGTTATTTGACTGTAGCCATCGTCATGACGCTCTCTCCTGATAGGAGTGTGACTGGATGAATGAAGGCAAGGCAAGGCAATTTTATTTGTATAGTGCATATCATACACATGTGCAACTCAATGTGCTTTACATAGCAGGTAAATAAATAACAGAATAAAAGGATGAAAAGATAAAAACGTGCAAAGACACGTAAACAAAGCAAGACAATAAAAGCTTCTGTAACAGCTGGAACCAGAAGTAGTGCAAGGTAGAATTAATAAAATGCTTCGGTAAGAAAAAAAAAAGGATAAGACAAGTAAAAAGGAGATAATAAACACTCAAGAGTATCTGTAACTCTAACCATTGGCACCCATCATCACATTTCAAAGGCCTGGCAAAACAAGAAAGTTTTAAGCCTTGATTTAAAAATAGCAACATTTGGGGCACATCTAAGTGTTTCAGGGAGTTTGTTCCAGAAATAAGCAGCACAATGTTTGAATGATGCTTTACCATTTTTTGTCTTTGGACTATAAACCGTTAGCAGTCCCTTTCCAGATGACCTAAGGGTTCTTGATGGTTGATAGCGAATAAGAAGATTTAGCAGGTATTTTGGGCCCAAACCATTTAGGGATTTGTGGACCAGCAAATTAATTTTAAATTCGATTCTCTCACACAGAGGGAGCCAGTGCAAAGATCTGAGAACTAGTGTGATGTGGTTGTATTTTTTGGTTTTTGTGAGTACCCGTGCAGCTGCATTTTGAACACGCTGCAATTTTTGAAGAATGAAGCTCGGGTCATTTCGGGCTTTAGCTTCGTTGGAGATTAACTTGGAAAACACAACAAATGGAGGGGATGATACCTGGTACTGTTCCTTATATTTGGAGCCATAGGATGTCCATTTGTCCAGCAGATGATACGGATGATAAGTTTTGCGCGGATGGGATAGATTCCTCTGGCTGTGTCCAAATAAGATAACCCAGGTAAGAAGTGATCCTCCTTAGCTGCTTCTATCTCTAATAGCAGGTCTGCCAGGTCCCGAAGCTTATGTACATCTCTGCTGGATATCTTCGGAAAGCTCTCCAGTCTGGCAAAAAGAGCGCTCTCAATGGCTTCAGGTGTCCCATAGCATTGCTCTAAATGGTTCCACGCCATTTTCAGACCAGCAGCAAGGTACCTGATATAAACGGAATTAATCCGACGCACATGCTCTGAGGACTCTCTCCCCAACCACTTCACAAGCAGGTCTAGCTCCTCAGCTTAAATTAACTCGAGACCTACGGTAGCATTGGAAAATGAAGACTTCCATGCCCAGTAGTTTTCCACCTTATTGTCAAACTTGGTCAGACCTGTGGTGATAAGTTGACTTCTGATGAGGAACTTGACCAGGTTGGCTGTGGCCGAAACGTCATTGAAGCCACCATGATCATAACGCCGATCTACTGCTAAAGCTTAATTTATACTCTTCCAGAACATCGACAATGTCGACGTGACGTTGTCATTGAGCATTCGAAGTTCTGCGTCTGGGGAACACGTTGCTCTGCAATTCACCGTGCAGGTAGGGAGGTGGGACTGTGCGTTTGTCTGGTTTCAGGGGTTATAGCTGAATCCTTGCTTTTTCTACCGGTCACAGTTAACAACAGTAAACAATGGCAACCGAGGTGGAGCAGCTGTATTTGCAGTTGGAGCTCATCTATATTGAAGAACAAATGCTTAAATTGCAAATGTTGAAGCGCAGGCGACAGAGAAGACGTTAGCGGGGGTGGTCTGGATGACCGGCCGATAATTGACCACATTCTTAGATAAGAAGATAATTTTGAATGTCAACGAGCTTCTTCGACGTATACAGCCATTAGGACCGGAAAAGGCAACTGCTGGAAATTACGTTCTGAGCGGACCAATCGCAGCCCTTACAGCCTGCGTCTACGCGACGTGTGGTTAGAATTTTTTGGAGGTGCACGTCAGCCTAAGGCGGAGGGGTTCACGTGTAGCTACGTCGTCAAAATGATGTTGAAGCATAAACTACGACTAAGTCAGCATTGACGTTTGGGCTATGGCGATATCCATGTCTTGATCTACCAACAGTCCTCCTTAGACTGCTGCTGGGAAAGGACAGGTTGTGGTGGATTGCTGTGGCCTGGTCTGCTGGCTCAGGGCTGATGTCTTCCTCATCTTTGACCAGTCGTTCCCTCAGACTGACTTTTGTAGTTCGCTGTGAGTGACCAATGGCTTTGTCAGACTGTTTTAGCTTCGGGTTCTGAGGGGGAGGACCATTGGATTCACTTAATCTTGGTAAGTAATCATCGTTATCTTCTAGCGCTTCCTCCAACACAGCTTCAGCAAAGGCTGCTTCTTTTTCTTTTTCTACTTCTATTGCCTCTAGCTCTCCATCAATCTGTGCTCTTCGCACTTTCATTTCAAACTCTTTCTGTGCAAAGGCTGCTTTGCCAAGGTGGTTATCCAACTAGCCCAAACAATCGAGAATTCCCAGAAAAGACTCATAGACTGGACTGTGGCGTTGTCAATGATCTTTACTGAAGATGTCACGACTGTGAAATTGTAATACAAAATATCCACAAATACAAGTTTTGTAAATGAAATTACACAAACAGAATATTCATCACAATGAACAAGGTAAGTACAGACAACGTTGATATGCACAAAAAGAGAAAATTAATCAACAGCATCTGAACTACATGGCAAAATTATGTCTCATACATGGCTGAATTATTACAATTTACAAAATTAAAAGTGATTATAACACACAATCTTCACTTACAAACGTATGAAACGTAAAAACTTACAGATATGGTCTTCTGTGGCTCAGTTCCAAATTAAAATCTTCCCACTGCTCAACAGATGAAAAAAAAATGGTCTTCAGCACCAGCCATGTGCTCTCTCTTTCTCCCAAAACCTGAAAGTGAAACTTGGGTAAATAAGAGTTAAGTCTGCGTTTACTCTTGCTTCCACAGGAGGCAGTATAGCATTAGACAGTTTGATAGAGGCCATGACAAAGTTTAGGATCAGCTCAGTTAATTGTCAGAACTGCTGGATTGAAAGCATTTCGGGTATCAGTCAAACTGTCACAGATAAAACATAATGCCATTGTATTATCTGATGTGTTGTTATTCATCAAAGGTTCTTGCTATTCCCTGGTAGTAAAACTGTAGGAGTAAAACTTGATGTACTCTGCTTTTCAAATGACTGTAATTTCATGTTCAATATTTTTAAAAACATAATCATCTGAATAGATAAAATTTGTGAACTAACTAATGCTTTTTCAATAGAAAGTCTTTGTTACTAGTATGTTTATTCAGACATTCAGTGAGATACAGAACAATTTTTACACACTGCTAACACTAACATCCCGAGCTAATATGTGCTAGCTGGCGAATTCTGGTAGCTATTGTTGAGCTTGCTAGCTTAATATGCTGTACAGAACGGGGGATTTGCCCAAACTTTGTAGCTCGATACTGAATGCCAATTGTAGCTTTTGTAGGTTTGAAACAAGAGTTCCTTGTTAGTTACTCATATAATTTTCTTTCCATGACACAGATTTACTTAAAGGGGAACTTAAACCTGGACCTTGTTTCTGGCATAAAAAATACGTTCATCCACTCGCCAACAGTTTGGTGAAAGTCGGTGTCCTTCAGACACTATTTAGATCACTCGAGATCCGCATATATCCATATAACGGGAGTGAGCGTGGCATAGACAATACAGCCTCTAAATAAGGGATTATCTGTCTTTATCTCACCAATACTTTAAGACGAACGAACGAACGAATGAACGCATACTATTGCACTGTTAGTTCAGAGCTGCCATGTTGTTGTTATCGGGGGGGTTTTCTACACGCGTCTAGTGGGATGATGTCATTAACGCGAGCCGCTGCAGCACAGTTTATTTACTCAGTGCTCTGTGACAGTCGGCTATCTTCACACGGAGTTTGCTACTGTGTCATGTTGCTCAAAACTAGCAGTTAATGCCTGTATTGTCTATGCCCAGTTCACTCCCGTTATACGGATATATATACGGATCTTCAGTGATCTAAATGGCGTCCAAAGGACGCCGACTTTCACCAAACTCTTATCGGTGAGTAGATGAACGTATTTTATGCCAGAAATAAGGTCCAGGTTTAAGTTTCCCTTTTTAACAAAAAAAACCCCCAACTTACCCTTTAATGCCCACTCAGTCATGTCACTGAATAATCCTCCTGTTTCTGCTGCAGCTGTTTGGCTGAGCAGAACCATGGTGTCTGCAGCAGCTCAGAAACAAAGCCCATCTTCCAGAGGACCTCCCAGACCGGCGCCCTTAATACTGCGTCTCTACAATCTATTCCTGTCCACCAACTATCATTTGCATGTCTCATTTGTCTCGTGTTCCTGAGACTTGATTAAATGTTTGAGCTTTATTTGAGACTTTCTCTGCCCACATTTTAGTTGAGGGCCATGTAACTGTATTCAACTTGGTCTTGGACAGATTAACTCATTGATTTACTGACATTCTTCAACCCATTTGATATTGGGTGAAAGGTATTTGTGATATTGTGAACTTTTGTATATTCCTTTTCTTGTCGGACTCTTGTTTTTGAGTTTTAAAGCTGACATGTAAGGTAACTTATTTTAGTTTTGGAACTCCCCAATGTCTGAATTTTATGTGAATATTTTGGCTGAACTGAGGAAATAAGCGAGTCATATATAGAGGGACTGTGGTTATTAGCAGATTTGTTACATGTTTTGTACCTTACAGTTAGCTTTATTTCTATTCTTTTTTTTTTTTTTTTTTTTTTGCAAAGGTGTTTGCCGGTTTACCACTTTTTATTTTTTGCATTCATCCCTTATTAGTTGCAACCTTCTGATCTCCATTACCCAACAGTCCAAAACAAATTTTGATCATATTGTATGTCTTTTATTTCTATGCAGTGATTTAAGAATTACATTTTTCTCTTTTTGTTATTAAAATGTTAAACTGTAAACACTGCTCCTCGATTCATGGTTATCTTTATCCTGAGTATGTGCTATACATCATGTTTGGTGATTACTGTGCTAATAATTTCTGTTTTGATCATATATTCATATATTGTGAGGCTACCTTTGACAGAAGTATTAAAAGTGCTCTTGTCAGCTGACAGTGCCTGGATTGTCTTTGAATGTTACCTTTTATTTAAATTTAAAGGCCTGGTCACACCAGGAATCAAACAGCAATGTTTTACTTTGATTCATTTAAGATTACCACAAGGTATATCCACACTAATCTTTCACAATCAGGTTCAACTTGAGCATTTCAAAATGTTTATTCACGTACAACAAACTCTGTTCTGTTGCTGGTCGTTAGCTTCAGAACTCGAAAAGTTGGTTACTCTTAAAAGTACGAGGACTCTTTTAAGCTTTTAATGTCGGTGTATCTGATACGAGGGAAAAACAAAGGAAAACTTCCCCAAATTGCATAATTTGTCTTCCAAATCCTGTGAAATGTCCATAATTGGTTTGTTTCACCCTGTTGGGTTGAAGTAAAAAGCTTGTTTGGTTTTCTTTCATTACCATTTGTCATAGCCAGACTTCTTAGTCTGCAGCCTCGCCCATTGTGTGAGCCATGTGTACCTGTACTTGGTGTGATGATTGTGAAATTTGTTTGGAGGATTTGCACATTTTCACTGCACATAAAAATGTGTTTGGAGGGGAATAACCCAAAAGAATAATTGTTCTGGAACACTTTCTGCTGTGAACGGGCCTGAACTGGAAGACCAGATGTCAGTTTATTGTTTAGTTTAGTGAAACTAAAATCCACAATCAGGATTTTTGACTGACTGTAAAACAAAAGAACCTCAGTTTGTTATTGAAACCTTCATAATCTGCAAACAATACAGCTGCTCGTGCTAAGCTTCAGCTGTCTCAGATGTTTAAAAGAATGTGGTCAGATGTAAGCATATTGAAATTCAGCTATAGATTTTTGAATGATATAGCTACAGAATCAACACATATCTTGATGTCTCTGTTGTACTTATGTTTTTGTTCATCTTAACTCCAGTTAAAATTTTCTATGTTCCTTTGTCAGTTGAAATCCAAATATATTGTTAATCTTAAAGTTGTATGCTAATAAACATGTAAATATTTAACGCTTTCCTGCCCCTGGTCTTATGTGGTGCTCAGCCAGAAACTGGTCCATTTTTATATTGCCTCTCCACATCACACTTGTTTTATTAGGCACTGCTGACCACACTAAAGGCTGGATAGCCAACTGAGTGAAAGACACTACTTCAGACTAATGATTTAATGTAACGTCTCAAGTTCAGAATTTGAGTTGATCCGTCTTCAAAGTTTGACTTACTAGTTAGAGCAACATATTGCAGTCACGGGCAGATAAATCAATAAAACACATCTAACACAGTCATTTTGCTTCATAAAACAAACCTCAAGAAATTTAAATAAAAGTCCTCTGATTAATGCCCTTTAATGGATGGTGAATGTTTGTAGCCTGTTATTTTTTGGGAGGTTTGTTGTGATGCAACATATTCTCTCATATTTTAATAATGGATTTAATGGTGCTATGAGGAATGTAAGAAATAAAAACAATTGTTTCTGTTTAATTGCATTGTATGAACCCAAAATGTGTAATGTTTGTCTTGTCAACTACACTGAATTTGTCAAAATACATCAAATTGTTTAAGGTTCCCACAGCATGTGGTTGTCACGTTTTTCGCTTATTAAATCTTTACATATTTCTTTGTTTGAAACAGGTCAAGTATGCAGGCCAGTTAAGTACTCAGACTGTACCCTCTTCTTCCTCAACCATGCCTTTGTAATGTGTACAAAATGTGATTTTGCATTGTTCTGTTGAAAAATGCATGCATGTTACTGGAGAGGATGTGGTCTTTAAGGCAGCATATGTTGCTTTTCTGCATTATTGTGTGTGACTTGTTGCTGATAGCAGTCTGGGTGGTTATATTTGTATTTGGTCTGGAGCACACAGGATCCATTTAAATCAAAATTGATCTGGAATACTGTTTGGTCTGACCACAATACATCTTTCCACTGTTTGAAATTTCATTCCAGATGCCTCTGAGCCCAGAAAAGTCGACTGTGGACAAGGTAAATATAAGGATTCCTTTTTGCGCAGTAAAGTTTTAAGTGACATTTGTGAATGTAACTCTGTAATAGGTTTGTCACAGTAATCCCTTGTCCATGTGGTTTATATCAGCTATTGAAGAATGACGGTTCTCCATGCAGTGCCGTTTGAGGGATCAGAGATCACGGGTGGCCAGCTAAGGGCTTGTACTCGTTTAGGCACTGAAATATATGAAAGTAATATTTTGCACTGTAGAAGCACAACTATACAAATGTAACATATTTGCTCCTCAAAGACTCAGCCTTTCATGGAAGCTGTCTCTGTGCCAATCCATGATTACAATCTCCTGTTTCTGGTTGGGTTATTTTCATCTCAATAGTTGCCCTTAATATCCCCCATAACACATTTTTTATGTGTTGCAGGCCTAAAAAAACCCAAAAACTGATATATTAACAAGTAAATTTAAGTTGACAAGACAAAACATGAAATATGATGGGCTCATAGTGTGCAATGAAATCAACGTAAATGTAAGAATTGGTGTGCAGCACAAATATACTGGTTGGTATTTTGTTAGAACCAGTGTTTTGACTCTGCTTCCCTCACATAAGAAAATAATTGTTATTTGTTCCAAGTTGAGCAATGTTTACATCTCCACTGAGTTGATGAACCTGTTGACCAATCCTCAAAATGTCATGGCCCAGAGCTTTAAAAGTCTTTGCATACTGAACTAAAAAGGAACAGAGCCAGTGGTCTGTTTGAGGCAAGTATAAACAGAAGAAATAAAGCCAGATGAGAGAGTGCCAATCCGTTCACAGCGGTGTGTTTGAGGCACATACTGTATGACTGCATTCAAACCCATTCCTCTTCATGCCTACATCCTGCTCGCCCATGACCGTATTGCTACAATTGGTACAGACTAACTTGTGTTCTTTTCCGAACACCTTGTATTTGTATGATTTCAGCAACCATGTCAGAATGTTTGTTTTGTTCTTCCTCTGAACAATTTGATGTTTACACTGTATTCCTCATATCTGCACTCACTGGTTACTTACTTTGTCAGCTGTCTGTGTGTTCTGTTATAGACGGCTATTAGCAGGATTCTGGCTGCACTGTTAAAATGACTGCATTCCTCTTCATCTTGGCATTGCTGCATCCTCTTTCACAAGGTTTTTATTTTCACAATTTGTGTGTTCCACCTCATTACAGCTTTTGTATTTCTTTATTTGTCTTGTAAAGAGAACCCAGTAAAACCTGCAACCTGAACCTGGAACACAGAGGCTCATGGTTTTGCAAGTCTGAGAATCTGAGAAACCTCTTGAGAATCAACTGTCAAAGTTTCACATGAAGTTTTGTCTGTCCCAAAGCAGGACACAAATCAAATGTTAGGCCATTGCATGAATGGAGCCAAGCTATACATACACACAGTTTTAATCTTTTCCTTCAAAGGTTTTCTCTCATTAGGGGTCCCATGGCATCCTGAAAGAGAAAATAGACTTGATCCATCATCCTGAAAATGATTTATGTTACCAGGAATACAATGTATGCATTCACTGCAAACTGTGGTTTTCCAGCTGCACAGAAATACTTAGTGAGACAGAGCACAGGGTACCATTTGTTACTTTCATGAGGTTAAAATGCATACCAGAAAGGGATAAGTCTTGAAAGTAGTCTAGCAGAACTAAATTATTTTCTGTTGGCACAGACATACAGTTTAAAACATGATCGAAGCTTAAAGTGGTCTTGCAGAACAATATGTTGCATTTCTGAAACCATCTGGTCTAAACAGTAACCCTTTTGGAGACTAAAATAAAAAATTCTTAAACCTCCTAAATCTCACGGTTTTATTGCAAAGAAAACAAATTTTACACCCTCTTAAAGATATACTAAAGACTAGTTTGCGCAGTTTTATAACCAAAAGTGTCATAAATATAAAGGAATTTTCCATGGCAAGACTCAGAAAGGCCCAGAGAGGTAACATTTCATGTAGCCATTTCTACATTTCAAATAACACAAAGAATCAGCTGCTTTTAGTTTGGTAGATAACAAACTTCAGAAATGTTTAAAGACTTTTTTCGGCCATTTCATATATATAAATATAAATATATATATATATATATATATAAAACACAAACTAAAAACATTAACCATCACAGATTTATACACAATTTAATGCAGCATGTGTTTAGCAAAATTTCAAGCTGAGACAGACCTCAAAAAGACCTCAAGTTTATTCTGATACATAGGTTTTTCTTGTAAATAGATTTTGAATAATACACCATATCAGTGAATCAACTAATTGTTCATCACATTTAATCATTTTCACTGTCAAAGGCAACTAAAAGTAGGGGCTAGACTATCTGAATTGTTTGCTTATGGCAACAAATAGTTGAAAACTAAAATGAACTAAATTAAAGTTACTTAGCTGAAAGTGCTCGCTACATGCAATAAATTGATGGCTAACAAGTTAATATATTTGAATAGTAAATGTTGGCACAAAGATGGCATATACTATAAATAAGTTATTATAAATGCATTAATACATTACTTTATTTAGTTATTTAGAAGGTCCACTTCCTGGTTGAGGATGGTGCTCTCAAAAACTTGCCCACCTGAATGCCTCTTACTCCACCAGGTGTTGGTAATGTGGACTGAAACAAGCATGATTTTGAAGATGGGGATAGGGAAATAATGGGTTTTTATATGTGCTCTGCTTTCAAAGCATTTAATAGAAAAACGCAAGCCTTGGTTGCTGTATCGTTTAGGTCCCTCTGAGGTATAGTTTGTTGATTAAGATACATTAGTTTTAATTGTTCATTTTACTTTGTCTTTGTTATTAGCAAAATAGTTTTCCCGGAAGTATTTAAAGATGGTGTGTAATTACAGTTCTGAACTCCTAGAACTACTGGTAGATATCCTGATCAGCCAGGGTTTAATCTCTTAACTTAAAAGTGCTACCAGTATCCTGTCGACTTGAGACAATGGCTCATGATCACCACATGCAATGTCTAACTTTAGCTTCCTGATGGAAGCTACCTGGGTGTAGTTTCCGATCTAATGCTTTACAATTGCAGTGTTTAATTTATTTAGGGCAACTTGTCAGTTGGTAATATTATCCTGTTATTAACTGTTATGTATGTATTCTCATTTTTGGGGTGCGAAACTGTTTAAAATCTACCATGTTTGATGTGACTGACAACGGTGGCTCCTCCAAACATGCTTAGGTAGTTCTAGGAGTTTACTGCATTCTCTTACATTTGGGCACCTCTGACATTTCTTTTTTCCATAGAGTTTTGTACAGTTGTTGTCCATTTCATTCAAACACCATTGGATAGACGGGGAAGTTTATTCTGTTACTTGTCGGTTGCTGCATAAAGCAAAAAAACATCCTCAAACACAGCAAACTACACAAATCTCTGGCTGTCTTTACACGCTATATAGAATCTCTCAAAATGACACACAACCACAGTGTTAGCCATACATACAGCCTTCACAGGGGACACTTATAATTGAATAAACCTGTAATATACAGTCTGTGGTCACTCCTCTCAGCTTAAACTGCGACTTCATAAATTTCAGAAATATCTGGCCTTACTTCAACATCCACGCTCTCCTGCAGAGAAAGCAGCCCTGATTCAAAGAGCTTACTTCCTTAGCTTGAAATGACTGTACTTTTGACAGCTGTAATTTATTGTTTTATGGTTTATTAAATGTACTCTGGCACAGAAAACATAATTGGAGTTTACAGTAAACTCCCTCCCATTTGCTCACTGGCTTTGCAATGAGATCTGTCTGTGGCAGATGGGGAAACACGATTGTAATCTTTGAGGATGTACCACCCTATTGTTTCAGTGATGCAGCTGTGGCTCAGTGTTTATGTGGCTTTTTCTTTCCACACTGCAGAAACATGAAGTTCACGTGATGTAAATTAGAAACCACACTTTACCTGTGGGGTAGCCTGCATTGCTGGTGATGTCACATTGGATTCCTCTCACAAAGTATATGCTGGAATGAACATTAACATCATAAAATCTGAAAATGTAAATCTTATTAATAGAGAAATGTTGTAATATCAGGTTGAGGCCACTGGAGGTCAGTGTTGGACCACTATTCAGGTTCCTGTTTTAGAGACCTTTGGTTAGTTGTCATGGCTCTTGAGAGAATTGTGGAAAATGTGCCTACTATCTTCCAACTTTTCTCCATTTATAGATAAAATACAATTCAGTTACTGCTGAACTCCTAACTGAACTGGTAATCATAATTAGCTTGTTTCAGCCTAAATCAGTGCCACCTGTTAACCAGCAGGTGCACATTTATGGGAACTCATTCCTAAAATCTTGCATGTATGTCGCCTGGAGTCGCTAACGACTCAAACTCAACTCTGGCAGTGTGGAAATATGTCAGTCAGTGAGCTGTTCAGATATAACATAACATGTCAGAATATATATCTCTGTACCAGGTTATCCAGCTGCCTCCACCATAACTTCAAATGATGCTGCATTCACTGTACCTTGGATGTGGAAATGGAAACGCTGGTTTTGCTATTATCATAATATGAAATGTTCAGCTAAGGACCCTAATATTTTTATATCCTGACAAGAACATCTGTTTATTTTTAATCTGTAATTGTTTTCCAGTTGGAAGTTGGGAAGTATGATTTCCCAATTGTCCTTAAAAGCACCATCGTTACAACTTCAATAACTGTCGTTAATAAAAATTTTAAAAAACGTTAGTGAAATAATGTCCATTTAAGTAACAGTACTTAATGTTGGCCGTTAAAAATGGCATGAGAAAACTATTGCCAGGTGTTATATATAGATTTAGAAAGTTTTCAGTCGAGCTGTTCCTTCTCATCTCGTGTACAACGGTAAAGGCCGGAGCTGGTGTCCTGTAGTAGAAATGTAAAATTGAAGTTGTTCACATCTATGCTTTTTACTGTAGTACAATTAAATACTCTCAAAAAACTGTTACTGATTTTAAATACTACCATTTTTGTGATACAAACTGTTCAACAAGTTTTATCATGTGAAAAAACATGTTTTCAATTGTTAACATCCATAACTACTTAAAAATGACGTTTTTGGAAATCTGACTTTACAATGACCTCTGTATTGATGTACTGTCCAATCTACTGCAAATGGCAGATATTGTGTCCACAGTGCCATCACTCTGTGAGGAACATGTTAAAGTGAACAGTGTCTGAATGACTTTTAAAAGATTGATTAAGTTTTATTCTTTAATGTCTCCTGTCTGAAAAGGACAACAGTGGTGTAGCGTACTTGTGATGACCGGCAAGGGGGAAAGACCAAAGAAACCATTTTGCTTTGATCTGTTAGGAGTGGTTTCAAAACAACAAAACCACCTAATTTACAATCATGAGAAAAGGGGTGAACAAACATTCCAACCGAAGACCTTCCACCTTTGAAAGATTCTGGAGTCAGATTAATATCTGCTCGGCCGACCAGCACTGGGTTGGATAAACAAAGACTCACCTTTTGGTACCAAATGGGTGAGTGGAGTGCCTACCAAGAGAACATTACCATTCTTATCTAAAGAGTTGTAAATTAAAACAAGACGCTCACCACCCGGACGAAAAACAGACCCTTTTTTTAAATAAGGAAAGTCTTCAGAGCCAACTCCAGGTGGATTAATGGATCTGTTACAAATATGTATCATAGCTACCTCCCGCCGTAAATCCCGACTGTCGTGCCGTGGAGCCACAGCGCCATCTACAGCTCGGTGACAGCGAATCCTTGAATTAGAATCATTCTGCATTTTTATACTCCTGTGAATAATCCTGTGACTGCAACATTAGTACAAATTAAATGTGTGAGTGTTACAATGAACCGGAGGTCCAACCAACAGAATAACAGTCAGTAAATGAACCAAGTGTATAAAACATCTCCACTTTAATAGGCCACTCACTATAATCAATTGTCTCTCTATGTCAAATGATTTACGTTGCTTATATTTCATGCCTTTGTGATAAATATAGTATTAATGTATTCTTTAAATGTGCTTTGGGATGCCGGGATAGGAGAGATTAACTTTTCTTTTATAAAAGTTGATTTAAAATGAAGCCCCTCTATGACGCCCAAAGACAAATCAGACATCTCATTGGTAGAAAACCATAGACGAAACTCCGCCCTCACCAGTGAAAACCGCGCGCGCAGCTATTCAACTACCACAAGCAATTCAACAGCTATTCACTTTTTTAAAAAAACTTTTTAACTTCTTCTACTCCATTAGCTTTTTACTTCAGACTTCAACTATAAGTTATTACTCTTGAATTCCACTTTTCCACTTGCTTTTACTTCTCAGTTGCCTTTATATCATTATGCTCTTTTGTTTCTCTGCCCTATCATGCACCTGTCCTTAGACGTGTTTTTGTACCTTTTCCCTGACTCCGCTTATCTAATTTTTGTTACCTTTTTGGGACGCTCATTTCCTAAGCAAAACCCACGGGGCAGACTCAACCAATAATTCCCTTTGTCACAAAGTTTATTTGAAAACCTATTTTTTGGTTATTTTGACTCGACGCCGCCCAAAATCCACTCAGTCACAGGCCCGCGTTCTTCGGCCAGAAGGGAAGACGATACCACCAGCATCAGGTGCCTTCAAACCGAACCAGAACCAGAGACTGGACCGCACGCTCCAAGGATTCATTCATTCATTGGCAACGACTTCACCGGAGAAAGGGGATCCACAAGTGTCCGTTTGGGATTCGTTTAGCAGGCGACCGGAGAACTCCTGGAAGACCAATACCTCTGAGATTCTGCTCAAGGTAAGGTCAACCCATGGCTACCTCCCTAAGAATGGTAACGACTCTTAGTTGATCAATTTTAATACTTTCCCTCCAACATGAATGGTAGGTGGTGCCCTGAAAAGATTTTAAGAAATAATTATATATTATCTAGAACGCTACAGCGCACAAATGGTTTCAGGAATAATAATTCACTCTTTAACTCTTCATACTTTGCTGTGCTGCAGACTTTATTATTTACACCCAACAAACCAAAATGACAAGTGAATCTGACTTTTTAATATATATATATATAGATATTGGAAAATCTAACACTGAAATTGTATCTGTTTGGGGAAAAGGGGTAGGAAAAAAAAGACTTGGACTATTTAGAAGTCACATCTGTTAACTTAACCAACACTATTTTCTTTCTATCCCCTATGAAGAATGCAAAAAGAGGAGACATGCCTGACCCCCTTGCCCTGTTTGATTGCCACGCAAGGCCCATGTATTTGAAACACAACAAGGACAAAGATGGCGGACAGCTATTCTGTATATAAAAGATAGACGTTACTGTTGTAACATCGCCACCTTATATACAAACTGTCCTTTTGAAGTCTTGAGTTCAGCATCTGGCTTTTTATCTTTCTTATCCACCATTTAGTGAGAAGCAGGGAATACATCGCCACCCTAGGTCAGTCACAGGGACAAATGCTTGCTTCGTAACTCTGACCTTTATTATAGTTTAAAAAACAAAGCACATCATTTTGTACGCTCAATTCAAGTATACACAATGTAGCTGTTCAACATGTACTGTGCCCTCAGAAAACAGAGGACCAGTTTGATAGCACCATAACAAACAGTATGATAAAACTAGATTCACACACACATGAAAAGGTACAAAAGAATAACACAAAGAATAAAATTGTAAAAACCTAAACTTTAAAATGTTAGGAGATAAAAACGACTCATCTGCAAATCTGACAGTTTAGAAAAAGAAATGTTCTCTGTGTGATGAGAAGATGGTATATGTGGCACTGAAGGATGGAAACCAGCTCTTCTCCCTGCCAATATTTATTTTTGAGGACAATGTGGGTGGTAAATGAGCTGAAAAATCCCTCAATTGCATATGTGGGTTATTTGCAGGATTACCCTGGGACCAAGCCCTGTAGCGTATTTGTTGATCCATTCATTTTTTTACCCATTTTGAGCACATGCGCCTATTTCTGTTAGATTATTAAATATACAGCTAGGATACACATACCTGGGTTTGCCCATGTGGGCCCCAGATAAGATGCTAATTTTTGAGTTGCATGTTCACTCATGTGGTGCGCATTCATTTTGACTTCTTGTGAGGGCAATAAATGAGGCAGTGAAACTCCTCTGGCAGCATGTCACTGCAAAAAGTCCAATAATAATCATGTAACATCTGCGAAAGACAAGACATTCTAAAGTGAGGCATCTTAAAGCAAATTTTTTTACGAGAGCGTTTCACGAGGGTTTTTTGCATTGAAAACTACAATGAATTGGATTAAATTTCATCATAATTCAACTAAACTGGACAGTATATAACTGGACTTACATTGAACTAGTTAATTTTCTCTTCAAAGTGCCCTGAGATTACTTTTGTTAAGTGGCTCTACATAAATAAACTAAACTCAAATAAAGAAGCTTGCTGGAGAAACTTAAAGGGGAACTCCGGTATTTTTAAACCTAGACCTTAATTCTGGCATGAAATACGTTTATCTGCTCACCGAGAACAGTTTGGTGAAAGTCGGCGTCCTTCGGAAGCTATTTAGAAAACTCGCGATCTGCATATATATCCATATAACGGAGTGAACGGGGCTTAGAGGATGCAGCCTCTAAATAAGGCATTATCTGTCTTTATTTCACCAATACTTTAAGAAGAATGAATGAATGAACGTGTGCTATAGCTCTGTTAGCTCATAGCTGCTGTTATGTGGCTACTTGCAGCTATAGGAGAGCTAACGGAGGGATTTCTACACAGGCACACAGTAGGAATACTGGGACTTCAGAATATGTTATGTGTTACAGTATCTTGTGGCTGCATGATATGGATTCAGCAGATTCTTTAGATTATTTAATTTAGTGTTCAGGTAACGGTAGTTTTTTTTATGCTAATAAGCTCCTGAATATATAATGGTCAGATAGCAAACTTATTAGCTTTGTTGCAAACAGGATAATAAATTACAAGCCATAAATTACGGGACACTTGTCTGAAAACCATCTAGAGAGAAGTTTGTACTTAAACAAAGGAGTTTAACTAAAAGAGGAAGGTTCAGTGCAGCTAATTAGCTTTGAATGGCTTTGACACTCATTTCATACAAACAATCAGAAACACCAAAAAGGCTATCCATCAGACAGTGATGCCAATTAGGCATTGAAATTCTCTTTCAATCTTGATACAGTGCAGTGGAGATTACAGGTAATTTCTCAGTTTTAAAAGTTGTTGTGGCCAGGGCTTGATCCGGTTTAAAATAATTTTACTGGTGGTATATTAAAAACATGTCTACCTCGATAGGGTGGCTCCCAAGAACATTCTGATGATGCTGAAAAGTTTTGTTTCAAAGCCCTTGTGGTCACAAGTCTAACATTTGGTTCAAATCTATCCAGAAGAGTCATTCAGAAAACCACACACATAGGTGCTTTTCATGATTCTTTGTGTCCCCTCTTCTCTGGTGACCTTGTAGGCCTTTTTGTCTTCCTCAAGGAGATGAGAAGAGAAGGCTTCTCGAGGAGCTCAGACACACATTTGTGTCCTATGTGGAAATCTTTATTAAGCAATTATTAAGTGGCATGGTATATAAATCCTTTGACATTAAAGGAAAACAACCAAAGATTCTTGGTTTGACATTTCAGTTCCTTTATCCTCACGTGTCCTCCTAGCATCTTTCCTGCATCCTTTTTAGAGGGAGCTAAAGCACGAGGGAGCCAAGCAAGTGAAGGTAGCAAGTATACCTAAAAGTATATTGAAAAGCAACCTATGATATCACAGAGTACAATCTGGAGTACGCTTGTCCTTCACTGCATCAAGGTGGGAAATTAAACCACTAGAAAACAATTAAACCAAGGATTTCAAAGGATGTTAAGTTACTCTTACAAGACATAGGAATAAATAAACACGAGGTCCCATTTTAGTTTTATGCATACACTACTATATTTTATAAAAAAGGAATTTTTTTTCTAGATTAAATGAGATTATGTTCAAAATACATTGATAATGCCTTCTCCCCCAAAGGATTATAGTGCAACTCCTCTTTGAAATGCAACTACAGTTAATGCTCAAACTGTTTAAAGAGAAGCCTTTCATTATCACACTTTTCAGCGATGCCAGATTAGTTTTACAAGCGGCCCAGGTAATAATCACTTATGATTTGAGATAAATGGACTTACTTCTGCAACAGCTGAATTGGCATAAACATTTTGTTGTGTAAATATGTGACGTGCCAAATAAATGTGTGTGCAATGTAAAGGCTGCTGCTATCAGTCTTAAGAGAGGCAGGGACATCATAACCCTCCAGTGAGAGCTTTGTAAAAAATAAATAAATACAAGAATACTGCAGCAGGGCTCTTCTTAAAGTGCTGCATTTCTATGAAGACACATTTTTAATAATGCTACTCCTAAACTGTCTTCACAGGGAGATTGGAATTGCTGGTAAAGTTCAAGCTTCCTCGGTTTGGACAGGAGAGACTCAAATACTGCTGCTAAAATGAGATGGTCTGATCAAGGCAGGGCTGGCAGGAGAAATCCAGAAAAGATGAAATGTGTAGTGGTTGGTGGATTCCAGACTCTATTCCTCATCTTCATCTTTATCTGTGGGTCACCTGGTTGTTGAGAAGGCCTGGGAATGTATCCTCAGTTTCAGAGCTTAATGAGCCACCTAGAAGTGGAACGGCAGTGACAAATATTTATCACCCACACACTCTGTCCTTGATTCACAACCGACCAATAGTTTAATTTACTCAGTAAATTCTGGTGATTCAAAAGCATGAAAACTAGGTCTGTTCATCTCTCTAAATTTGTGGATGTATAATTTAACTAACTTAAAGTAAACTGTTAGCTAAAGGTGACTAGTTCTCGCTACTGTATATAAAGGCGAGTAGACATGGTTAAACTCGCTAAAAGTATTAAATATTCATTTAAAAGTAGCTGATAAGTATGTTTGAAGTCGCTTACTAAAAACAGTAATTGCCTGACTGAAAGTAATAGATATCAAAACGCCTTAAGGAAGTAAGCTATAGTTTAGCTATAGCAAGCTAATAACTAATAGTGAAGGAATATTTAACTTAGGGTAATGGATAATTGTCATTAGCAGTGGGGATAACCACAGTTAGCTAGCAAACACCAAGTGTTAATATGTGCAATGGAGGTTTTAATTTTTTTAAATTCCACTCAGAACCCGCTCACAGGGGCCCAACTCAGCATAACAAAATAAAGTGATAAAGTTTTGGTAATGTGAGACTTTTTAAATGTGTCTTGTGTGTCTGAAAACTTTCTATTCTGAACAACAGAATTTTACTGTTTTCTTTTAAAGCTACATGAAGCTGTATTGTGACGTGTAACAGTTTTGTTTTTCTGTTTTGAAAGTAGAACGAGTTTCACCTTTCAGATCATCAACAGTGCAAAGAAAACAGGTTAAATGTTCTTCTTCATCTTTGTTTTACCATTATGGCAGCTGTACATCCACACACGATAACCATCATATCGACATCTGCATTTCATGATGTTATTGGTGTAGTCTGACTCTGACACTTCATAGTTTGGATTAATTATGATCTGTTCGAGGGAAAACATGAATGAGCGGAAGGTTGCAATTGTGAAGAAACTTTGTCAACTGATGATCACTGATAGAGAAAGAGTTGAAGGACACCTGGAAAATGTAGTCCCCAGGTTTGACATCAGTGATGTCGATCCATTGGCAGTCAATGTCGTGCCTGTAGGTATCCCAACAGCCCACAGTGATACCCTGGTCTCCAAAGTTGGCACATTCATACCTCTTTTCAATACCTGCAAGATACAATATGATCACACACACTAAAAACATATTGATTCATTTATTTTAAGGGCCACTTGAGGTCAGAGCAAGAGCCTTTAAATCCTGAAAGTTGTTGGGATGTTAGTTCAGTTGTGAACATTGTCGTTACACGCCTTCACAGTATCTGCTGCGTCATGTAAAACATTTAGGTCTAATTTTAAGACTCCTTTTAACTCAATGTTGGTCTCCACAGGTTTTGAGTAAGAAATCTGACCCTTCAACAGGAAGTACTTCAATGTATTAATCAGGTAGCTTCATATTTTTAAGGGGTTTCTACAAGAGGCCCCTTCTGTATCTCAAAGTCACATGAGCAACAGTTCAGTCACAGCTTTGAAAGGTCATTACTGACTGCAGCATTTTCAAAAAGTGAAAACGTCTTCTTTCACGTCATGAAATTAAATTGGGATATCAGTGTCGTTCTTACCTTCATCACACTCTGAGTCCTCCAGGCAGAAACTAGCTTTGTGTCCCTCTGCCACTTTGGTTCCATTTAGGCTGAACAGGTCATAGGTAGTGAACACATCCATGCTGTGATAATGCCTACACACACAGGCAGAAATGTTTTACACATCCACTCAGGATTAATAGAAGTGCACCCAAATTCTTTACACTTGAACATGTTAATCACAGATAGACATTTAAACTTATTTCACCTTTTCTTCCAAGAGGTCATTAGTTCAATGTCTAACTATATTCATTAAAAAAATACGTGTATCAGCAACTCTATGTTGAAAAAGCGAAACTTGTTCAAAATATTCTTTAATAACCAATTTAAGAAAACCAGCTGTTCTGTAATTAAGTGATGGAATTGAATTTAAACCAAAGGATTGCTTGTACTCAGTGACACCGACCTGTGACAGTCGTGCCACACCCATGAGTTCCTGTCGGCTTTGGGCCGGAAGTCGGACTGGCCGTTGTTGTGGATCTGAGAGGAGAAGCGCAGCAGGCGGCGGTAGGAGTTGGCGGGCGCCTGGCTTGAGTTGGAGGACAGACAGTTCTCCTCGTACGCACACTGCAGCATGAACATTGGCCGGTCCTCCATGTAGGTGGTCTGTTCCACCACCTGAGGGTTCAACACCAGGTCCGGGGCCGCTGCAGACAGGAGGATGTGGCAAAAGAAAAAATACAGAGGCAGACACAGATGAAATGTATTCAGAAACAAGGAGACTGCAATGAAAGTAAATGAATGGTTACCGTTCCAAACAACACAGCTTTCCAAGGATTCAGGAGGAACACTTTTATACATTTTTGTAGGACAGAGCATCTCCAGAAGCAGAAATAGTTTCAACTGATCACTGAGGTTTAGGAATTGCCTCTACTCAGTATTTCATATCAATGTTCAGGCAGAACCAGCCAGTGGGACCCTGGAAGCAGCTGATAGGTACCGACAGGCCAGACGGGCTGCGGCTTCGGCGGTTGCTGAGGCAAAAACTCGGGCCTGGGAGGAGTTCGGTGAGACCATGGAGAACGATTTCCGGACGGCCTAGAAGAGATTCTGGTCCACCATCCGGCGTCTCAGGGGGGGGAAGCGGCTCACAGTCAACACTGTTTACAGTGGGGACGGGGCTTTGCTGACCTCAACTAGGGATGTTGTGAGTCGGTGGGGGGAGTACTTCGAGGAACTCCTCAATCCTACCAACACGTGCTCGGAAGAGGCAGAGTCGGAGAGCTCGGAGACGGGGCCTCCCATTTCTGGGGCTGAGGTTGCCGAGGTGGTCAAAAAGCTCCTCGGTGGCAAGGCCCCGGGGGTGGATGAGGTCCGTCCTGAGTTTCTCAAGGCTCTGGATGTTGTAGGGCTGTCTTGGCTGACACGCCTCTGCAGCATCGCGTGGACATCGGGGACAGTGCCTCTGGACTGGCAGATTGGGGTGGTGGTCCCCCTCTTTAAAAAGGGGGACCGGAGGGTGTGTTCCAACTATAGGGGTATCACACTCCTCAGCCTCCCTGGTAAGGTCTATTCGGGGGTATTGGAGAGGAGGATCCGTCGGATAATCGAGCCTCGGATTCAGGAGATGCAGTGTGGCTTTCGTCCTGGCCGTGGAACAGTGGACCAGCTCTATACCCTCGGCAGGATCCTGGAGGGTGCATGGGAGTTCGCCCAACCAGTCTACATGTGTTTTGTGGACTTGGAGAAAGCGTTCGACCGTGTCCCTCGTGGAGTCCTGTGGGGGGTGCTCCGGGAATATGGAGTGCCGGACCCCTTGATAGGGTCCGTTCGGTCTCTGTATGACCGGTGCCAGAGTTTGGTCCGCATTGCCGGCAGTAAGTCGGATACGTTTCCGGTGAGAGTTGGACTCCGTCAGGGCTGCCCTTTGTCACCGATTCTGTTCCTAACTTTTATGGACAGAATTTCTAGGCGCAGCCAGGGCGTTGAGGGTGTCCGATTTGGCGACCTCAGAATCGGGTCTCTGCTTTTTGCAGATGATGTGGTTCTGTTAGCGTCGTCAGGCCGTGACCTTCAGCTCTCACTGGAGCGATTCGCAGCCGAGTATGAAGCGGCTGGGATGAGAATCAGCACCTCCAAATCCGAGACTATGGTTCTCAGCCGGAAAAGGGTGGAATGCTCTCTCCGGGTCGGGAATGAGATCCTTCCCCAAGTGGAGGAGTTCAAGTATCTCGGGGTCTTGTTCACGAGTGAGGGACAAATGGAGCGGGAGATTGACGGGCGGATCGGTGCGGCGTCTGCAGTGTTGCGGGCTCTGCACCGACCCGTCGTTGTGAAGAGGGTGCTGAGCCAGAAGGCGAAGCTCTCTACTTACTGGTCAATCTACGTTCCCATCCTCACCTATGGTCACGAGTTGTGGGTAGTGACCGAAAGAACAAGATCGCGAATACAAGCGGCCGAAATGGGTTTCCTCCGCAGGGTGTCTGGGCTCTCCCTTAGAGATAGGGTGAGAAGCTCAGTCATCCGGGAGGGGCTCGGAGTAGAACCGCTGCTCCTCCGCATTGAGAGGAGTCAGATGAGGTGGCTCGGGCATCTGGTTAGGATGCCCCCTGGGCGCCTCCCTGGGGAGGTGTTCCGGGCACGTCCCACTGGGAGGAGACCCCGGGGAAGACCCAGGACACGCTGGAGAGACTATGTCTCTCGGCTGGCCTGGGAACGCCTCGGGGTCCCCCCGGAAGAGCTGGAAGAAGTGGCCGGGGACAGAGACGTCTGGGTTTCTCTGCTCAAGCTGCTGCCCCCGCGACCCGACCCCCGGATAAGCGGCAGATGATGGATGGATGTTCAGGCAGAGCTCTAGATGTTCCTGATATATTAATATGACTTTCGAGCAAACTGCATTGATATTTTGGTGCCTTACTCTCGGAGCAGGAGACTCCTGCGGCTTTGCCCCCGCCTCCTTTCGGGCAGCTGAGGTGTTCGCCGTGGTGCAGGCAGTGGGACAGAGACATCTCGGTACCAGAGCAACGAACACCACTCATCGCCACGTTGTCTGCGCTTACCTCACCCGGCCAGTACCACGTCTCCTGTGGAGAAACCGAACATCTAACATGAGAGTGACATATAAGTATGGTTTAACGTTTGCAAGACTTATGAGGAAATTGTTAGGGTATTTTGTAAAGGTAAAAATTTTAAATGGTACATCAGAAGCCATCAGTAAAACAAACTCTTTATTAGCAGATATTAAATGTCAAGATGGAACGCCATAAATTCTTTATGAACATGTGCAGTTTGATGTTTTAATGAGCCATCATGAAACCTACGTCTTTACAATGAATGCTTCACCGTGTCGGGGAGCTCAAACCTCCTATGAGTGAACCAAAGGCTCTACCACGTGAACCACAGTTGCCCAGGTATTACACTTTTCCCAACATTTAAAATATGATACTGTGAATTTTGGAACAGAACAGCGGGACAAAATGTATGTACCAGGTTTTTAACCAGAACCACGTGTGACCAAACAACCATCTCCCAGAGCTGTGTGGTAATTACCATCAAGGCTCCTTAGAGCTCTGTTTCAGCAACATGAGCCAGTTTTAGATGCTCAAGCAGAGGCCTTTAACGAGCACAACAGGACTCTGAAATCTTAAAACGTCTCCAATCTGGTTTTGATTTAAATCACTCTCTAACGGTGATCATAAGGTGTTTTATCCCGCCCCTCTGGAGTTGGCTTTATCTGTTGATTTTATGTTTCTGTCCCATTTAAAGCCCTTTGATATCTTAAACTTTGATAGCTGCTCTCCAAATAAGTATTACTATTCACTTATTCATAGTATTCAGACTGAATATTTTCCTGTCTTATCATATTTTTGATTGGTATCAGACAGATAATCAAACTTTTCTTTTTTCATGTGGCACAGAGTTATTAGCTGATATACAGTTTTTAATCGCTGCAGCCGCGTCTCTAACATGTGGATGAGTGATGTATCTGACAGCTGAGGGGAAAGGCCGAACAGTTAGTTGCTTGTAACAAAGCCAACATCCTATAATCTCATAGCTCTGCAGACACTTTCAAAGGCAGTTGGCATTAAGCTCCCCAACCTTGCCTTCCAGTACCGCTCCAATGCTGCTCTGTAAATGACGCTGGGAACCACCCAAGAAAGTTTTCTTTATGTCTTACATGTGTCAGCAGTTACATGCAGTATGCAGAGAAGCACGGGACAGAGGGATGATTGGAGTTAAAATGATAACTTGTATCTTTATTTCTAAACTAAATATTTAGATTCTAATATTTTCTATGTGTCAAGTTCCTACCAACTGAACAGTGTACACATTTCATTGAAATGAAAATTTGAATTATTTATGTGTTGACTGTCATTCAAAGCTCACCTCAAATACTTTTTGTTCAAATAAAGCAAAAATCACCTTACCATTGTCCTTTTAGAGTTAATATAAAATAGACAATTTTTATCAATATAGTCTGGTGAAGAACAACACAGTAGTGTGTTTTTTGGTTAAAGTTGCAGTTAAATGTTCATTTATATATAAGAAAATGAAGCAGAGTTCATTCTTACATTATCTGTTATGTTTTAGTTGTTGTATTTTTGTCTCTTTGTAAAAGAGAACTTTAAAATGTGTATGCCATTCCCTTGGCATAAACAAAAATCCCACAACTCTGAACCAAAGGCAAGATCATCACTTTTTCTTCACGATGAAACCTCAGTTTAAATGTTGGGGCACTTTAAAGGCAAGAAAACTGGAAATGCTTTAGACCTCAGGTTGTATAATAATGCATCGGACCATTAGAAGTAGTTTTCCTGGTGTTCCAGCAAAGGGCGCTCAAACTTCTTAGTAAAATAAGCTATAAAATGCTATTAAAATAGAGATTAAATAGCGGGCCAAGCTCTTTTAAATGTATAACTACAATACAAATAATCTGAGAAGTATTGTTAGAAAGTATTTTGAATTTTACAACATAAATGTTAAAGTGACAAATAGAAAAAAAATGTGTGTGAACACTTTAAACAAAGTGTCTTATACTACAACAATAAATCATTCATGTGCTAGTTAGCTTGTCCAAAAGCCTGCCATTTAGCACAGTCAGCTACAGCAGGTCCCCTGTCAGACGTTTGCAAAAATGCTATCTCAGAAATGCAGTCAATTTGTATGATTTTGGGATGGTGGTTTCATGAGCTTATGAAAACCCTGTGAAATTCTGACTCATGACTCATGGGGACTTCACAGTTACATCCTGTGAACTAAGACGCCGAGAAGAAGCCACGCAGTTGGGCCTGTTTGCGGAAAGTATCACCAGTACAACGCTTGCATTTAACATCTCCTGGAAAGCTTTTGTAGCTGTTGCCATGGACAATGTTCAAAACTATGAGAAACATTCTTCATCTTGTTTACATAGTTCAAATTTGAAGAATTGTATTTTTATTTCAAATCAGTTCTAACTTGACTTTTGGATAAAGGTGACAGCTCTACAGCTAGTTTGCAGAAAGTAAGGTTATGAATATCCCGCACTGACATTAGACGCACTAGCTGTAATAAACAAACCAACACTTTGGCTCAAGGACCATACGCGGTTGACTCATACACTAAGTTGTCACACTGTCTTATTAACAGCTAGAAAAACCAAGAGTGGCTTTAAGCCAATTTACAACAGGTCAGCTGAATATGAATTTAAATATATATGCTTGTATATTTTTGGAAATGTGTGCATTTCCAAAAATAGACTGTTCCATCCACATAAGTTTAAATGGAGCTGTTTTTTCAAAGGAATCATACGAGCTGTGCTGATTTCCATCCCCTGGCTGCAATGACTCGTACCTGGAAAGCACTGCTAGCAAAGCCCAGGCCCAGTTGTCTGCAGACCACCATGGCCTCCATGGTTCCCCAGCCTTCGCTGCACACCGTCCCCCATGCTAGAGAGCCGTTTCTCTCCACCAGGACCTCAACACGGCCTTCGTAAGGGTTGTGACCTCCACTCAGACGCAGCTGTGGTTAACAAAAAACAAAGAAAATAAAAACACAGCAGAAGATCCACTGATAGCGGATGTGATCATTTGATGGTGCATTTAGTTGTAAATGCAGATTATGTAAGACATGTCGGATCAGATCCTATTACACACATATTCATTCAATTATTTTGACTAAAACAGCATTATTGCAAATTAAACAAAGACAGTAACCAAGGCGATGGGCTTGTTTTTTGAGCAGAATGTACTCCCCTATGTGCAGTAGGCTGTCATACATATGCATTAATGAAAAGGAAAAACAGAGGTAGTATGCTGTAAGGGTTGGCACAAACTTATAATCTTCTATTGATTTTAAAGGATTCAGATTCAGTGAGTCTTTTATTTGTGGCCTTGCAAGTACTGTAGCAGTAACTGCTGTTCCCTGTGAGAACATCTGCTAAATGTTGCATCTTGATTGAGTGAAACGTGACTTAAACAGAGTGGACACGGACCCGCTCCTCAAAGCCCATAGCGGGAACGTTACATCTGACGGCTGCATCTTCCTCATGGCTGCAACCCAGAACCTCCTTGTTGAAGAAACACTCGGTTATGGACTTCTCAAACCCTGAGCACTTCACCTCATTCATGTGTACTGGGCCCATTCCTGAAAAAACACAGAATTGAAAGCCTGTGAGTTTTTGATTTTAAAGTTTTGTAAATTTATCTTTCAGTAGATGAGCAAAACGTAATCACTTTTCCACCTGCTCAGCTTGGTTTTGTATTCCTTGACCTGTTTGTAGCTCAACTGGAGTCACTCTGAATGAACTGGATGATGTTTAGAAGTGTGTGTGTGTACAGTAGAGTCTTGGATAAAAATTAGGATATACAAGTATTTTTTACAGCTTTGAGCAAAGTGGCTTTAATAATTGTTAATAATATGGCAAATGGCATGAAACTTGTGGATCAAGATTCCTACAAGGAGATTTAAGTTAGGGTTAGGGTTATTTATATGCAGAGCATGGACAGAGTGCCTAGGCCCATATGAGTGTAATTGAGCTTTTACATGGAAGAGGCATTAAATCCCCAACGGCATTATCCGATTGTGTTAGTCTACCATTGAGAGTTTTAGTTTTTTGGGTTTTTTTACAATCTGAATAGCATGTTTACATGCTTTTTAACAGTCCAGTTTTGGTCTAACTAACACAATAATTCTTTCAAATGTTAGTGAAACATGCTCAGTATCAGAAACTTAAAGTGTGACGGATGCCATGACGTATGTCTACCAAGATAACTGATTTCCCTTTGGTCCTTTCAGGACCAAACCCGCTGTTCAACTCAGCCTGCTCCACAGACACAAATCACAATGTTTGCTTTCGACAAGTCTTTATTTATTAAGACTTTATTCTGTTTCTGTATTTATCAGACGCTTTTATCCAAAGAGACTTACAAATGAAGATATAACAGCTTTATAAAAAGCTAACAATAAGCTCCATAGAAGGAACCCAGGAGTCCGACTCTGTCAGAGGGGACAGAGTAGAGATAGGGTGCAGGCATAGAAGGAAGAGCAGAAAGATAAAGTGCAGAGATAGAGGGGGGAGGGAAGTACAAGGGAAGTGCTGGGATAGGAGATGCTCTCTGAAGATTATTATATATTTTTTCTGTTAAGATGTTTTTCACTACAATTTTTCCATGTGACTTTTGTTTTTCACAAAAGTTACAGAGCTATAGAGTTAATCTAACTTCCTTCCACGTTCTTCTCAGTGCCAAACAACAGCAGACAAAGTTCAGGGCCTGTGGGTGGAGTATATAGTGGCAAGAAAGCCTGACTTGTTCTTCATTGCTGGTAATGTTGTAAACAAAGCTGAAAAGAGAACCAGTACTAAAAGTTAATGTGTGGATGGATGAAGTTGAAAGATACAGGCATACTAACACACTGCCATAATAACAGTGTGATGTTGTAAAGTCAGTGTTGTGGTGACAGCGAGTTTAACTGGCCCAAAGTGACAATGTAAATACAGCTTTAGTACAACCTTAAGTAGCAGTTACTTTCCATCAGATCTGTGAGGTCATGACACTCTGGTAACATAGACATGACATGAGGATAGCAGTTTAAAGGCTAGAATTACTTTCTGAAATGTCTGTCACATGTGGTTTTACTTAGTCCTAACCTGTTATCCTGTACCATGTAGAAAACCCAGAGGGGCTGTAGTTTCAGCAATAAAAATTGTCATTTTGAGCTCACCATCATGGGAAAGTTTGAGGTCTACTTCATAATTAGTGCAAGTGGGGTTTTTTTTGTCTGTGTTTTTTATTTTTTTCTTTGCTCACGTTTCCTTATGTAATCCTCTCTGGCAGCAGCTGAGGATGGAGCAGCACTTTGAATGAGACTAAAAAGCTGGGAAAAAACATAAATGAGTCGAAGTAAAAATCTATCACAAATACTTTGCATAGAGGGTATACCTTGTCCAAGCCGACCTCCAGACAGAGCCTCCTTTGCTGTACCGAAGCCCAGCTCTCGACACACCACAGTGGCAGACAGCAGGTTCCAGTTGTCATCACAGATGGTGCCCCATTCTCCATTTTTTAAAACCTCCACTCGGCCCTCGCCTACAATGGTCCCCCCACGGAGACGGACCAAGGGCTGCTGGAGATGAGACGGGGGACAACGTGAGGAGGAGTCACCATAGAAGCTAAAATGTCCAAACTCTCAAAGAAGAAAACCACATATTATGGTTACTCTCTCAAAAATAGAAGCCAATACTCTAGAAATTCATCTTTTCCTTCTCTGTGCTGAGGCAGCAGACTGGGTGGTTATGTTTATTACTTGCACTTCTCCCACTAACTGTTAAGATAAACTGTAAGTGTTTTATTTTACAAGTAAAGACATTAATTGCACACTTAAATCTGCCATTACTGCTATTTGTATTAAAAAAGGTGAGGCCAAATGTCTGTGTGGGGGCACTGGAATCTGCTTTTACACTCATTGTTCACCTCCTTACCATACTAGAAACATTTAAAAAAGTGACACATAAACCTTCAAAACCGTCATCTGTGAAAGATGGTTTATCTGTTTAATTAATTTACAACTGAACCAGAAGATTGAAATATCAGAACTAAATGAATGAGTCAGAACCAACACAAAAGGCTACTGTAAAAAAGAATTGACAGAAAAATGGAAGTATCACAACACACAGTTGATGTCGTTGCAGAGGAGGCCAACATGCCAACCTTTTCCACCATCACAAGCGCCTAATTGGACCTTTGAAGAATAAACATAACTTCAGAGGTACTCAGATAACAATTTCATCCTGATCAGAAAAGCTAATATCTGCTATTTCGCTTCTTTCTAACGTATGAACAACTGTGATCAACTGTCCACCCAACATCTAATATAACTTGAGAGCTTGATTTGGGCCACTGACATAAGCTAATTAGCATCATTCCCCCGCTTATCTGTTATTGGTCATACTTTTTTTGGCTAATTTCTGTTGTCCTAGCACGGATCTTAAGTTATCAGAATCCAGGCTCCTTTTGATCCTTTTGTTCTAGTCTGTCACACAGATCCATCATAAGCAGGACTGACAACAATTCAAGGCCATGGAGGTACAGTATTCTTCCAGCTGGAAGGTTGGTGGTTCATTCTACACTTTTTGAAGTGTATTTAGGCAAGACATTTAAACCCCACATCGTCCCTTATGCTTGGTGGTGTGTGATATAAAAGAATATAACACTACTTATACGGTTTGTGTCAAAGCTGTGGCATGTTGTGTATGGATTTGAGCATTAATTCTGCCAATATGATATGATATAAGTGCAGCTTCCCTGTTGTACAAAATGAGAAAGCAATGTCCATATATTCTCAATATCTATACATCTATCATTCTATCATTTTCATGCTCCGTTTATTTTCATTAATATTTTCTTTTCTGCAACTACAATGCAAAAGGTTGTGGCTTTTTCTTTTTTAAGAAAATACTAAATATCTTGTTTTATAATATTTCTTTGAGTGGGGCCTGCTGGATGTGCTGGAATATTTGGAACATGCTGCCAGGCAGGCCACTCCCAGCTCAGCACTAAGCTGTGGAACGTGACAGAGAGCATGCAAGCTCAAACCTCACATACTGAGGGAGCACAGATGAAGTCACACAGATATGAATCCGTGTCAGCTCTGCGGTGCAGTAATTATTGGCATTAACTGTGCTTGAAGTTTCATGACCCCTGAAATTTAGAAACTGAGAGCAAATCTCCCTCATTTACTCACGTGTGAGATCAGAGGTTGGTGCGAGACATAGAACAGCTGCTTTGGAGCTGGCAGGGGCACAAGTGAACGCTTACACAATGAAAGATTTTCCATACAGGACACACAAATCAAAGCACTTCTGGTGAAACTGTTATGGTCATAGCTCCTGATTCAAATGGAAATACAGTAATTTTGTAGGTGCACATTACATGACCAAAAGCATGGAAACCAAAGCAGTACCCCCACACTTAGCTGCTGAATAGTCCAAAAACTATGGGCAGTAATAATGCTCTAACAACCTCCGCTCATCTGGTTTCAGGTTTTCCACCAGATGTTGAAGCAGCAGGGCAGCAGGGGTATGCTCCCACTGAGGCACATGCACATAACTGAGCTGATGTCAGGCACTTCAACAGTTTCCTCTCGTGAATGGATTCAGAGGGTTATACTATGTAGATTTTTTTTTATACCTTTCATCATGGAGTTGAAATATATACATGATATTAGTATGTTATTAAAGTAGGATGTTTTCTTTTCCGTAACATGCCGTGGAATCCATACTCCAATCAAGTCAGTTGGAATCAAAGATCGGAAAATAAGAAAACCCTGCAGCTAATCAGGACCATAAAGCTCTCATTCATTTTCTTACTAACTTCCTGTTTGATACATCAAACACATACAAACTACTTCTGCTCATTCTTTCTGTAATGACCTTATCGTGTCTGAATGATGTGGTGAGGAACATTAACAGTAAAGTCGTCATCTAACGGCCACAAAGATGAAACCCGGAATCTGTGTCTAATAATAATACTTAGATGTGGAAGATGGTGAAATTTTCACTCATAATGACAAGCAACTCAGATGTTGTGCATCTAATAAAGAAAATGCTTAAAATCTGTGGTTTTGTTTTTGCTCTTCAAGTGTCACAGAGCTGTATTACAGGTAGCGATAAGGTGCTACCTACAGCAGAGCCAACGAAGACAAAGACAGTTTTAAAAGTTTAGGATGAAAGCACACTTTTTATATGATGAGCTGATGTCCTGTTTGAGAAAAACACTGCATTTTCGAGCATGACAACATCTCAAATTGTGTTAGACCATGCATTCATGTTAGAGCCAGAACTGAATCCAGAATATCGGAGTAAGCAGCGTGATGATCCACTACTCCAAAGATTACAGCCAGTCTCTGTTTGGTTAATATGATCATTACCTGCAAACACCTGCAGCCAGGATCTAGACAAGATAAATATGCATACACACCCGCCATTGTTACCTGAAGTTGCTAATTGCTTTTCTCTGTACACAACATGTGAAGTGCATAGGGAGTGGTAAATGCAAGGTGCAATTGTTTGAGCAACTCAGTGTTTCTAATCCGCCTTTTTACTCATTGTACGCATGATGGTTGAACTAAAATGCATTCATACGCCTACAGCCAACACAAAACAGGTTTCACAGTGCTTGAGGCTCAGACTCGTGCCCTTTTAGTGCTGGAACAAATTTGACTTTCTGCATCAGTCTTCCTGCAAAACCAGCGTCATACTAGGCCTTATCCATAGAACTGCTGTTCATTAACTGTAGCAGAAAAATACAAACCTTTTCTCTAATGTGTTGCTGACCAAGAAAATCAAACCGCATCCATTGATCCGGATTAGCAGGGTCGGCTTTGCTTTGCGGTAAGACTTATTGCATCACTTCCTGTTGCTTTGTGTGTGCACTGTGACAGTTCTCGCTCTTCTTGAACTACTAATAATCACCTTATTTCTCCCTATAATTTACACATCTTGCATAGTTAACTCTATCCCATACTTGTTATATTCTAACGCTCACTCTTACAGATCTTTAGTTTTTATTTTTCACTTTTTAGCAGTGTGTCTGGTTCTCTAGCTTAGCATGGCTACCAGTTCTCTTCCTCTATCTCCTGCTTTCACCTGCTCCGTGTGTCAGATGTTTAGTTACTCCTCTGCCTCCTTTAGTGGTAACGGTACATGTAACAAATGTAGTCTTTTTGTAGTTTTGGAGGCAAGGTTATCTGAATTGGAAGCTTGGCTCTGCACTGTTGAAAACCACCCGATAGCGAGCCAGGCCCCTTTAGTCAGTGCGGAGCCACCTAGCGTAGCTAGCTCTGTTAGTCATCCCCGAGCAGATCCCGAGCAGCCGGGACTTAAGAGTGGCTGGGTGACTGTCAGGAAGCGGAGTCATAGTCCTAAAGTCAAGCCCGTGGTTCACCATCAACCTGTCCACGTTTCTAATAGATTTTCCCCACTCAGCGACACACCTGCTGATGACAAAACCCTGGTAATTGGCAGCTCTATAGTCAGAAACGTGGCATTAGAGACACCAGCGACCATAGTCAAATGCATTCCAGGGGCCAGAGCGGGCGACATAGAATCCTGTTTAAAACTGCTGGCTAAGGATAAACGGAAATACGGTAAAATAGTTATTCACGTCGGCGGTAATGACACCCGGTTACGCCAATCGGAGGTCACTAAAATTAATGTTGCATCGGTGTGTAATTTTGCCAAAACAATGTGGGACTCCGTAGTTTTCTCTGGACCCCTGCCAAATCTGACCAGTGATGACATGTTTAGCCGCATGTCCTCATTCAATCGCTGGTTGTCTAGATGGTGTCCAGCAAACAACGTGGGCTGCATAGATAACTGGCAATCTTTCTGGAGAAAACCTGGTCTGATGAGGAGAGACGGCATCCATCCCACTTTGGAAGGAGCTCTTCTAATTTCTAGAAATATGGACGAATTTATTAGTCATCCAAAAACATGACATCCCAGGGTTGAGACCAGGATGCAGAGTTGTAGTCTTACACACTTCTCTGCGGCTTCCCACCTGATGCTGCCCCCCCCTCAATCAAAAAACACAAAAGGAGCAAATCCTCTTGTGCAAAAAAAATTTAAAACAAAAACTTTAACTGAACAAAAACATCAAACTATTAAATGTGGTTTGCTGAATATTAGATCTCTCCCTTTGGAAGTCTCTGTTAGTGAATGATTTGATCTGTGATCATCATATTGATATATTTTGTCTTACAGAAACCTGGCTGCAGCAGGAGGATCATGTTAGCATTAATGAATCAACTCCCTCTGACTATTTAAATGTTCACGTTCCTCCAACCACAGGCAGAGGAGGAGGAGTGGCAGCTATCTTCAGATCAGGGTTAATAATCAGTCCTACACCCAAGATTAGTTTTAGCTCTTTTGAATCTCTGATTCTCAGTTTTTCCCACCCAAAGTGGAAATCACAAAAACCTCTTGTGTTTGTTGTTGTGTATCGTCCACCTGGCCCTTATTCTGAGTTTCTGTCTGAATTCTCAGTTTTTATCCCAGTTAATGCTGAGTACAGATAAAGTCATTGTAGTGGGTGACTTTAATATTCATGTAGATGTTGAAAATGACAGCCTAAATATTAACTTTAATTCTATATTAGACTCTATTGGATTTTCTCAAAGTGTTCACAGACCTACTCACTGCCTTAATCATACCCTTGACCTTGTGCTGACTTATGGCATTGAGAGTGAACAGTTAACAGTGTTCCCTCATAACTCTGTCTTGTCTGACCATTTTTTAATAACTTTTGAATTTACATTACTTGACTACACGGTTTCTGAGAATTTTACATATAGAAGGTGTCTGTCAGAGAATGCTGTAACCAGATTTAAAGAGTTGATTTCATCATCCTTTTCTTCACTGCCATGTGCTGATATGACAGAGGACGGCTACCTAAATTTTACTCCAGTAGAACTTGACTCTCTTGTTGACAGCACTATAGCTTCAATGCATACAACACTGGACAATGTTGCCCCTCTGAAAAGGAAGGTAATCAGTCAGAAGAGGTTGGCTCCTTGGTATAATTCACAGCTGCGTGCGTTAAAGCAGACTGCAAGAAAGCTGGAGAGACAGTGGCGTTCCTCTAATTTAGAAGAGGCTCAATTAGTCTGGAAAGAGCACTTTGCAAAGCTAGAACTGCTTATTATTCCTCATTGATAGATGTGAATAAGAATAATCCCAGGTTTCCTTTCAGCACTGTTGCCAGGCTAACAAAGAGTCCAAGCTCTGTTGAGCCATGTATTCATTCAACTCTCAGCAGTGATGATTTCATGAGATTCTTTTTCAATAAAATTGTTTCTATCAGAGATTATTAATGGAATCCTTCCCACTATTATCACTGATGTATCATCAAGTAGAGGAGCTTTAGAAGTATCTTTCGAACCTGAATTGTATTTAGACAGCTTCTGTCCAGTTGATCTTTCTGAGCTAACAACAGCAATAGTCTCTTCTAAACCATCAACTTGTATGTTAGACCCAATCCCAACCAGACTGTTCAAGGAGGTTTTCCCCTTAATTGACACTTCCATATTGGATTTGATCAATCGGTCTTTGTTGATAGGATATGTACCTCAGACTTTTAAGGTTGCTGTAATTAAACCTTTACTTAAAAAACCTACTCTTGATTCAGAAGTGTTGGCTAATTATCGACCTATATCCAATCTCCCTTTTTTGTCTAAATTTCTTGAAAAAATAGTTGCAGTTCAACTTTGTGATCATTTACATAGAAATAATCTGTTTGAAGAGTTTCAGTCAGGATTCAGAGTGCATCATAGCACAGAAACAGCACTGGTGAAAGTTACCAATGATCTCCTGTTAGCTTCTGATAGCGGACTTGTTTCTGTGCTTGTCCTGTTGGATCTCAGTGCTGCATTTGATACGATCGATCACAGCATTCTGTTACAGAGACTTGAACATGTTATTGGGATTAAAGGAACTGCATTAGGCTGGTTTAAGTCATATTTATCTGATAGATTCCAGTTTGTTCTTGTAAATGAGGAATCTTCCTCACACGTTGGAGTAAGTCATGGAGTTCCTCAGGGTTCTGTGCTTGGACTGATTCTTTTTACTTTATACATGTTTCCATTAGGTAACATTATCAGACAGCATGGCATAAATTTCCATTGTTATGCTGATGATACTCAGCTGTACTTATCTATGAAACCAGATGAAACCAACAGGTTGGTCAGACTACAAGCCTGTCTTAAAGACATAAAGACCTGGATGACTCAGAACTGTCTGCTTTTAAATTCAGACAAAACTGAAGTTGTTCTCTTTGGATCTGAGCGCTTCAGGGAGAAATTGTCTAGTTATATAGTTACTCTAGATGGTATTTCCTTGGCTTCTAGTTCTACAGTGAGGAACCTTGGAGTTATTTTTGACCAGAATTTATCATTTGACGCACATATAAAACTGGTTTCTAGGACTGCCTTCTTTCACCTTCGTAATATTGCCAAAATCAGGAACATCCTGTCTCAAGGTGATGCAGAGAAACTAGTTCATGCATTTGTTACTTCAAGATTGGACTACTGTAATTCCTTATTATTAGGCTGTCCCACATATTCTCTGAAAAGCCTCCAGCTGATCCAAAATGCTGCAGCCAGAGTTCTGATGAGAACTAACAGGAGAGATCATGTTTCTCCAGTTTTAGCTTCTCTTCATTGGCTCCCTGTTAAATTCAGAATAGAATTTAAGATTCTTCTTCTCACATATAAAGTTCTTAATGACCGAGCTCCATCATATCTTAAAGATTTAATTGTAAGATATTTTCCTAACAGAGCACTTTGCTCCCAAACTGCAGGTTTACTTGTTGTTCCCAGAGTTTCTAAAAGTAGAATGGGAGGCAGAGCCTTCAGTTATCAGGCCCCTCTCTGTGGAATAAGCTGCCAGTAAATGTCCGGGAAGCAGACACCCTTTCCACTTTTAAGATTAGGCTTAAAACTTTCCTTTTTGATAAAGCTTATAGTTAGGGATGGCTCAGGTAATCCTGAAACATCCCATAGTTAAGCTGCTATAGGCTTAGACTGCTGGGGGACCTCATCTGTCACACCTTTCCTCACTTTGCTCTCTTTTCCCCCCTGTTTAATTTCACAATTGATTTTATGTACATGTGACATTATTGTGGTTATTAACTTGTGTTTCCCTGTTCCAACAGATATCCTTTGAATGGCGTTATGGTGTTTTTCCCCCCTCTTTTCCCTCTTTTCTGTCTTCTCAAACCCCAGCTGGTCGAGGCGGATGGCCACCCTTCCTGAGTCTGGTTCTGCCAGAGGTTTCTTCCTGTTAAAAAGGAGTCGTTCCTTTCCACAGTCCCTCAGGCTCAGGACGGGAGATTGGACTGAAGACACGCTTCGGTGCAATCTGTTGGTTTCCTTAGCTAGGATATTAATTTTTTGAATTAGCTCTATATGAATTAATTGGATTATGATTACAATGAATTGAATTCCAATTGGCTTGAATTGGACTATATTACTTAAGTGCCTTGAGATGACAATTGTTGTAATCTGGCGCTATATAAATAAAATTGAATTGAATTGAAATTGAATTTAGAGAAGCTGAGAAGGGTCAACTTCTCATCACCAAAAACACATTTTCTTGAAGACACAAGAAACCCTTGTTTCTTGCGGCGCAAAAACTGCTGCTTTTAAAATGGTCACAGTGAAGAACGTGCACACTCTAGCTGGGACACACTGCCGGGATAATGACAGTGCAAGGAAATCAGGGAACTATGACGGAATCGTGACCAGGTTGCTGAAAAAAAGTCTCTACTAAACATTAAAACGTGCATAACCCTCTTTTTTAGCTTTGTGTCATATTTAAGGCATTATAACACAGTTATAACACAGGAGATAAGCTAGAAAAGATTAAATAGCACGCCATGGGTCCTTTGAACTCTAATATTTGTTAATGCAGAAATTCCACACGGAACATCTTTTATATTGTGAGTAATGAGAATGACCTCAGCTGCCGATTATTCATCCTAGATTTTTAAGACTTAGCAAAGAATAAAGAATTTAGGAAATACAACTCAGCCTCAACTACTGTGGAGAGCAAACTGTTTCTTTAACGATGCAGCTGTACTGTATGTGAACCCTGTTCTGCAGGACATCTGAAAAAACAAAATGCTATCTGACACTGCTCTGCTCTCCTTGAGATTGAGCATTTGACTGCTTCATGTCATCCCTGACAAAATGGGATGATGATAATTAATTCTGAAGAAGACATTTGTTAAGCGGCTACAACTGAACTTCATTAACTGACAGAGACTCCAACTTCTCTGTTGGCTTGAGGAAAATATTTAATCCACTGGCTCTCTTCATGAGAATTTTGTTTATCATTTCACTTTTCTCACATCATCCATTCAGTGCCCACTAATTGTTACAGTTACAATTATTACAATTCATTATACTGAGACATGTGTTTATTACCTCTTGTCTGAAGGCCTTCCTAAATCCCGTCATAGGCGTTGGGGCGAATGCTCTACCAGGCACACAGCTCACTACCACAGGTAACCCCTCAGCACAGGTCTCATTGGACTTCTCACTGGATATGGCCTGACCCAGTTTACAGTTGGACAAGTGGGCTTCGTTACCAGTGCAATTGACAGAGAAGTCCCAGTATGATGGCTTTCTCCTGCGAGCAAACATTCTGGACAGAAGGAGGAAAAAAGGAGATTAAAAAAGTCATTTGATTTACCTGATTTACCTATACTGGGGTAAGGGTAACTCTTTTCAGGCCAACTGGGATGCTACTTTCCTCCTCTCCATTTATTAATGAGCCTATAATATGCATTTAATGATCCTCATTTACAGAGCATCATGTTTTGTCTTCATGTGCCATATCCGAGGTGTAGCAGATTAAAACAGGGCAGGCTGCATTTGTTTTTTTATTTGCGAGCTGGCGAGGGTGGTGCTGCATACTGGAAACCATTCAGGAGTAATGTTTGAAGCCTGAAGACTGACTCTGCTATGTCCTCAAATTTAATTTGAACACGATGATAATATAAAGGAGCTGTCCTGAGACAGCGAAAATGGACATTTCTCCAAAATCTTTTCATCCTGTTATTCTGAAGTTTTCTTTCCCAGACTTTAATCAACTTGAATGTTACTATTCATAACCAACTTTCCATCACAATTGTTGAGGAAATAAATTTAGGGGATCTTCATTCTATTTCTCACAATTTTTCATCATTTACTGCTCAACTCATCAAATACTCTCTAGCATGGGCATCACAGGGAGAGCACACTCCTGGTTTGAATCATACCTCACTGGTTGGTCATTCAAAATATCCTGGCTTGGTCACACTTCTGCAGCGCACCACCTCGCCACAGGGGTCCCCCAAGGCTCAGTACTGGGACCTCTTCTCTTTGCCATATACACCACCTCACTGGGCCAGATCATCCGATCACATGGCTTCTCATACCAATGTTATGCTGATGATACCCAGCTCTATCTGTCATTCCCACCTGACGACCACATGGTCTCAGCACAAATCTCAGACTGTCTCTCTGACATATCAGCATGGATGAAAGCCCATCATCTCCAATCTAACCTCTATAAAACTGAACTGCTGGTCTTCCCAGCCAAACCAACCATACACCACAGCATCTGCATCCAAACTGAATCCCTATCTCTTGCTCCATCAAAGGTAGCTAGAAACTTGGGTGTCATGATTGATGACCAACTAACTAGCCACTACCAGAACAGCGGCGTGCGTCCCTGTCTAGCTTCAAGAAAAAACCCAGCCCTTCAGAGAGCATCTCCTATCCCAGCACTTACCTTGTACTTCCCTACCTCCTCTATCGTTGCACTTTATATTTCTCTACTTTACTCTATGCCTGCACTCTATCTCTACTCTGTCACCTCTGACAGAGTCTGAGACTAGTGGGTTCCTTCTATGTAGTTTATTGTTAGCTTTTTACATAGCTTATTATGTCTTCATTTGTAAGTCGCTTTGGATAAAAGTGTCTGCTAAATACAGAAACATAAACATAAACATAACCTCTGAAAAACATCCAATAAGTCTCTTTGAGTGTCACTGTTTACTGTAGCTGAAAGCCTCGACTGAACTCCAGCTATGTTTGATACTGCCAAGATCCATTATTGGAATTAGAATTTTGGAACTCGAGCCACACAAAGGATGAATGTAGAGAAATTAGATAAACAGGACTGTTCATACTGATTTCATCCTACTCCTTAGCTTACTTTCCTGTGTACTACCTCTGTCACCGGAGGAATCCTCTAGGGGGTACAGCAGAGAACCTGAAGTATGCAAAGACCTTTTGAATTAGTAGGACGTAAACACTGAAAACTGAGACAATGGAGGTTAGCGTTTGGTCAAAGTTACGATCACAGCAGAAAAAGCGACAGCTCTAGCATTGTAGATGGTAGATGCCCCCACTGGTCATCTGCACACTGCATCTTTTGTTCACATGATCGTACTGTAAGAGGAAATGCACAACTGACACTCCAACAACGCATTACACACCAGGCATTATCACAAACATGAACGCAAAAATCAAAAGCAAGAATATATGCAGCCTTTGAGCTCCCACCCATCCGTATCAAACTGAACCAGGGTGGGTTTTTCACTGCTGTGAAAACTACTTTCTGGATGTTTTAAACTTTTTCAGGTGTTTTTTTTTTTGCATTGTGAGACAAAATAGAGGAAGATACATATAAACAATGAAATGCTATTTTTTTCTCTTAGTCTAACAGATTTTATTTTTATTAAGGAGGCACAATGTGAAGTAAACTGAATAAAGATTTCAACATTGGTGATTAATAAATTTTTACTGTTTAAGACACAAATATCGTTACCAATTAAAATGCTGAAATTTTAATCTTAAAAAGTTAAATGACACCAAACTATGAATTCTTCACTTGCGTGTTTCATAAAGACATTTTGATGAAAATCTTGAGAACTGAACTGCAATCTAAAAAAGATCCAGAGAAAGGACAGTTATGAAAGTCAGGATTATGAAACAGTTGCAGCTCCTGGCTCCATTTCATAATGGCAGCCTGTGAAAGTACACTGCATGCTTCACTGCAAGAGCAGGCTGACACGTAGATGGAAAGTTAGGGAGCAGCTGAGCTCTGCTGTGGTTACCTAAAGCAGAAGCCTTCCAGCCCAGGCAAAAGAAAATTCAAGGTTATCTTTAGTCCTGAAAGTTTTATGGTAGGCCATGATTAATGTGTGGGTTGTAGGCTGTGAGCTTACTTATGTAAGCAAGATTTAGATCCCTCAGCAGTTGCTCCAACATTACGTCAGCTTTGTGGAATCCATCAAAGTCGGACAGGCAAGAGCCAGGTAGGGGATTCACTGTTCAAGGACCTGTGATATCAAGTACTCTACACCTGGTTGTCATCCTAAATTATGACAAACTTTGGCTGAATTTGAATATTAGGCTTTGACACATTTGTCATCCAGTAACAAAGACCAGCATATGGAGACATCGTGCTCCTTGCAGCCTTGCAGCTCCGCCACATAAAAAAAGCACCTTCAAAGATATGATATCAGTGCAGACTACATGCCATTTTCACGATATTTGGGTAGTAAAAAAATACACTTAATCTCAAGCAAGCTAAGCAGGCTAACTGGGATTAGGGCTCTCAGAAGGTGACTTGAAGAGTCATGCTTGTAGTATGAACTTGATATTGGAATAGTAAGCCAGCACACAGTGGGGTATGTTCAGCTACAGAACTTGTTATGCCTCAGAAAAGTTTACATGTTACGTGAAATGATAAGCTTATGTGCTCTCTCAAGAAGTCAGCTCAACATAGACGGATTACCAACACGGTAAAGCACGAAACCCTCAGGGCTCAGTTGACCTATCGTGGGTCTGGATGTCTGAGTTCTAGTTTCTGCATTTGGAATTTGCACAACTGAAACTCTGTATGGACCGAGACCTTACTGGTCTGTAAGCTGAAGTTTCAAACTGTGGGTAACCCGATTTTTTTTTTCAATTTAAATTTATCGGTATCTCAAAGTAAAAACATAAAGTAGAAAAATGCAATTTGGTCATCGTCAGGGTGTTGGATTCAGCAGGAAATAGGAGTATTGCAATTAATGCATGTAAGAATCTCGATTTTAATTTTCAAGTCGTATCAAGTCAAGTCGTGTTAAGTCAAGTCAAACAAAGATATAAACAAGGATACTTGGCATATTTTGAATGTAAAATGGAGTAGTAACAGTCAATAAAAGCTTAGCTACAACCACCAGCCTACTTTTTACATTCACAGGGCTGATTGAGGACATATTGGTTTTTTTTTCCTGTGTGCCAGTTCATGTCCAAAACCATCTGTAAGTTCAAAGATTACCTCTAGTTTCTATGTATTGTGATATCACCATGTTTCATTAAACGATATCCAGAGCCGTTTCTGCAGGTATAGTTTTTGATAGTTTGAATTTCTCTAAAGAAGATGCCTTTGTGGAACCTTAGAATTGTATAATTTCTGTGTATACTCAATGCTTTTGCTTTGCAGTGCGGTATTCAAAATCAGCAGTAATTGTTTAACTTTTAAGAAGGGGAAAATAATGAAAATTTGTCATTTTATTTTCATTATTTGTAAATACAACGTATTCTCATGAAAGGGTTTGTATGGAAACGTACGAAAAGTTATGTACAGATTTTTGTGCATTATCCTACGAACATCCAATGACACGATCGACCAGTGCACATGCACAGTTCCCTGCAGTGAAAAATGGCTGCCATTCGTTTCAGTTATTGAACACTCCCCTTTCCGTCGGCGAAACAGAGTGGCAGGAACCATGTCTAAATTAGCATATTTTTATGTTTTCATAACATAGCTTTTCTTACGACATAAACGTACATGTAAGGGTGATACTTTTTTAGTTGAAGAATGCTCAGATATATGTTTTTTAAACCCTAATTTCGCAACCCTGACCCTAACCCGGAAGCACGATATAAAAACTACAATTCGTACTAAATTGTACACAGTGGCGGGCAGCGCCATGTTTTATAGTTCAAATGTGTTTCTTCTAATATGTCAAATTGTGGCCAGGAAACTTTCAGACTTATTATAGGTTTTGGGGTTGGGAAGCACATCTATTTGGTCAGATTTGATCTTGCTTATAGTTAAAGGGGTGAAATCACAATTTTTCTGGGTTTTGACCCTACTTAGTGGCGCCCCCTACAGGTGCCCCCAGGTGATGGTAGTATAGGTCTAGAGCTTTCCTGTTTACAACTGGTCTGTTTCCCATTTTGTTGCTGCCTTGTAAGCCTTCAAAAGTGTCTCAGGTTCAAGGTTCAAAGGTCACCTCTGAGGAGCAGGAGCAGCCCACAATTTTTATATATGTTACTCCCTCGGTCAAGACTTTTCTAATGATGTCTTCACTTTTGTCCTACACCAAACTTTAATTTTCACCTTGCTCCATTAAGGCAAGGCCCTTTGAGGTGTACTTTCTCAGACCCATTATAATAAGCTAGATGGATGAAATAATTCAAACATGTTTTAAGGGGTAGTTAGTGGCCACGTGTGTTCAAAATATTGACGTCTGCTTAATACACTGTCAGACTTTTAAATTTGAACCAGTTTAGACCTGGTTTTCCCCATAATTTACAGTGAGTTTCATATTGTATTTTCTAATGACCTAATATGAACAATGATGCCTACTGTATCCCTTCCCCCAGGCTGACAGGATGGTCCTAGATGACCAAGACTTCTGTATATTGTAGTACCAATACGTATCTGGATATACAGTTTTAACTTTTGCATACATAGCTTTACAAATGTTGTTTATTTGCGAGTGTGTGGTGTCTGTAGCTGTTTATTTGTTGGAGCACTTATCAAATGATCATTTTTGTTCTCTTTTATCCCTGACCATTTTTATCTGTTTTGATTTATCTATCCATGTTTCCTTATTTATTGTTGAAATTAACTGCACTGATCTCCAAACGGTGAAACACAATTTTGTCTTTATGTGATGCATAAGAATGACAAATAAAATTATCATTATTTTATTTGTTTATATATTAGCTGTCTCCATTCGCCTCAGCGCTCTGATTTGATGCAGGAGATGTCAGTGGGCAGTGATCTTTGAGGGTGCGCTGTTGTTCATCCAAAACAAATTTATTTCTCCGTTGCCTGCGTGTATTTTCTTTATAGGGTGGTTCAGCAGCGAAGCCGGAATAAAAGCAAATTAAAACAAACAAACAAAAAAGTAGCCTATGGTGATTAACGTGACGTTTGCGGAAGCTACAGCGATAGTAGCGTCCTTAGTAACCATCATAGCAATGTTCGAAACAAAAATAAACTTTACAGATTAATAACTAACAAACTAAAGCTTGCATAAATTCCCTGAAGGAAGACTGTAAAAATAAAAAGTAAAATTTTCGCTTTCAACAATGAATTATAATGCTGGAACTATTTTAAAATGTTCATTTTCCTCTGTGAATAAAAGGCATGTCAGGGCTGACGTGCCTTTTATTTGGATTTTATTTAATTTTATTTTATTATGGAATTCTACATACACCTCTAGTGGGACCACTTCATCGACATGCATGGCTGCAGCACAGCTCATTCACTCCAGTAAGAACTCAAAGTCGTCGTTCACGTTGTCAAAATCTGATAAATATCCTGCCATGTTGCACAAAACTAGCAGTAGCAAACTCTGTGTGAAGTTAGCTGACTGTCACAGAGCACGGAGTGAATAAACTGTGCTGCAGGGGGGCGTGTGGATGAAGTGGTCCCAGTAGAGTGCCTGTGTAGAAATCCCTCCGTTAGCTCTCCTATAGCCGCAAGTAGCCACATAACAGCAGCTATGAGCTAACAGAGCTATAGCACATGTTTGTTCATTCATTCTTCTTAAAGTATTGGTGAAATGAAGACAGATAATGCCTTATTTAGAGGCTGCATCATCCCTACCCCATTAACTCTACGCCGATCACGAGTTTTCTAAATAGCTTTCGAAGGACTCCGACTTTCGCCAAATTGTTCTCGTGAGTAGATAAACGTATTTCATGACAGAAATAAGGTCTAGGTTTAAAAAAAACGAAGTTCCCCTTTAATTCAGTTTATTTATCAGCATTCAGATTGTAATCTGTTTTATTTTTGTGAACATTGTTAAAAAAAAATTAAAATAAACATTCTTAAATAACTCCATAAACTTTACCCTGCTTTTAAGCTTACTTCTGTTTCTTTGCAAACACTGGACTTAAACACATACTGAAATCACAACTCTTTTGTTAGGAAACAAGAACTCCTGCAAGTTTAATTGTCACAGTTCAAATATGAGTAATTTTGGTTGATGTGATTCCCACAAATACAAAGTTATTGTAGAAAATAAGTACAATTCATGTTTTAGGAGCTTTCAGAGCTACAACATGTTGTTATGATAGTATAAAGAAATGTGAGACCAGCTGGGAGTATGATTAACATGAAATTACCAATTTGTGTTAAAGAAACATGATAGGGGGAAAAACAAATCACAGTTTTGCATCCATCAACTGCCCCAACAGAACAGCCACCGAGTCACAGCTTTGTTGGACACACCAACACCATGAATTATCTTCACCTGGAGCCTCCTAAGGTCCCTACATACTCACTTGTAGACTCTGGCGTTGTACTTCCTCTCCCCAGGGAATCCAAACATGCCACAGATAACTCTGCTGTTAAACTGGGTCCACTCTGAGTTACATATCTGCTTCCATTTGCCACCATCCTTCACCTCTACGTAGCCCTCAGTTACAGGGATGCGCTTTCGATACGACGACAGGATGGCTCGTATGCGCACATCCTCTACGCGAATGTCAAGGTTCTGTGGGAAGAATGTTGAGAAACATGTCAAGTAACTTGCTTCAAAAATAGGAAATATTTAAGAAACACATATATAATAATAATACTTTGTTGCTTTTTTATGTAAAGAGAAGGAAATGCAACCCGTGTAGCAAACTGAGATTTAAAAAAGCTTTCCCTCAAGTGTTATGGTCCATAAGGAACCACGTGTTTTCTGCCATCTGATGGGATGTAAACGTCTGTCTGACGACTGCATTTCCTGTGTTACATAACGTGGCAGAAGGTATCAAAGGGTTTCCATGGTAACATGTGCAACAGTTCTTCGACAAGTCTGCTGCTGGAAAAATGCACAAACATGGCATTGTGGGTACAAACACACTTGGAGGTCGTTGAGGAACTGACATTTATCTTCGGATGCCTCAATCCTACACCATCATCGACCACAAATCGAAGCAGAGCAGGGTTTGGAGAGTCCAGTGCTACTTAGATCAGAACACCAGAAGTGGTTCCATATTAGTGTCCCACAATGTTTAATAATGGTCAACTTGGATTCTGATATGATATATCATAAACACAGCCACAGATATGTCGTGTGAGACCTCAGTCCATCATGTTAACTTCTGCATACAAAGACTGAGTTAGTCTCTCCATTCTGCACCTCCTCCTGAACAACACTACAGGTGCTGATCTTTTCTGCTCATAATTTCTCAGGAGGTACTCCTACAGATGTTAAATCGACCCAAACCCACAGAGACATTTTTCTTTATTTATTTAAAGAGATTGAGTTTGGTAAAGTGTGCCAAAACTGGGGAGATGCGGTGATATTTAAATATCAACACAGACACTAAATATTCCCTCTCCGCCCTGCTTGTTTTTGTGGTAAAATGCCTAGTAAAGAAGATATCATTGTAAGACAGAGATGATCCCACTGACTTTATGTTTCTCTCACTTGTTCCATATCAGCACCAGCCTCATCACAGAGTTTTAAGGTTTTTGGGTCGCCTCTTAAAGACATTTCCAAAGTTAGCGACATATTTTTGGACCCACTTTTTTTTCTCTCCTTTCGGATTCATATAGCAGGGATTTCTACTGGTCCTGAAAAGGCCTCTTCAGCATTTTTTCTGTTTAGGTCTATTATAGTGAATACAAAAAAGTAGGAAAATCCCACCTCTTGGCATTTTTAAAAAAAACTTTGTTGCAAACTAATAATGAAAGCTGTCTCTCTGCTGGGAAATGTACTGTAGTCCCTGGAGCTGATAATGCAAAGAAGAATGTTGCAAAAGCCATCCATCATAGGTAACAATGCTGAACACCCTGCTTATAACAGTCATCAAACAACAAAGTGTGTTCAGTCAGAGACTTCTTCATCTCCACTACAACTGAGAACGCTACAGGAAGTCATTTTTGCCCAAAGTTACTCTACACAATGACTAATGAACCATGACTGTTTTTGATTCTTCATGCCAGAAAAAATATTCATTTTGGATGGCTTTGAAGAAAATAGGAAAATAGATAGATAGAAACATTTGAGAGGCAGACTGTTGCTGCTCCAGGCTTGAAAGGTAAAATGATGCTCCAGGTCATACTGGGTTAAGATCTGATGCTCCCAATTACCTTCTGAGCACATCAGCTGGAGAGTTAAAAAAAAAGGCAAAACATAAGCCTGAAAGTATTCCAAAGATGCACGGCAGGGAATGGAGTCAATGTCCATTGGATCAATATAAGCAGATCACGCTACAAAAGATGGTCTTCATACAAAATAGCTGTTGCTTTAGGAAAAAAAAGAGAAAGAAAAATAAAGCATCTAGGGGACTCTCCAAACATGTGCAAGAAGGTAATCTGGTCAGATGAAACAGAAACGTAACTTTTGGGCCATCAAGAAAAATACTTCATGTGGTGCAAATCACAGTGACGCATGGTGGTGGCAACATCATGCTCTGGGACTATTTTCCCATCAGCGGAGGCAAGGAAAGTGGACGGTTTAAAACGCAGAAAGATTCTTACCCAAACCCGGTTTCAGTCTTCCAGAGAGTTCAGACTGGGTTCATGGTTCAGAGTTACAATGACTCTAAAAAATGCTTCAGGCTATTTCAGGGGAACTATTTAATTTTATTGGAATAGTCTAGTCAAGCTCAGACCTCAGACACTAGCAGAACCCATCCAGCTCGACAGAACTGGAGCAGATTTGCTTGGAGAAATGAGCAGAACGCCAAGCAATAAAACATAAAGCTGTGATTGTTGCAAGCAGGCAGTGCAAGACTTTTTCAAGGATTTATATTTCACAAAGATCTTCTGTGAGCTGGGAGGAAGGAGCTCAGTCTGGCTGGAGGCAGAATTTGTTGGGTCGCTCAACAGATGAATTCACCACAGACTTATCTCATATAAAGCTGAAATAACCTTGACAAGAAAGAATGAGAGAGGAGGTTTTCCTCAATTGGTATTTGCCTCCAGGGAAGGGCAAACGCCACCAAAGGGTGCCTCAAAAACTACAAATCATCTGTTTTTCTATCCTCTGCTATTTTCTCACAAAGGTAACCATATTCATCATTTGGATCCACCACAACAAGCTGTGGACTGCAGAAGATGTTCCAGAGCATAAAGACTGAAATCACGTGTAGAAATGTGGTGATGGTGACTTTGCACATGTGGTGGATAAACATTACAGGCTTGCAGGCATGCAAATTAACAAGTACAGGCAAATGTTGCTACTAAATCAGGAGCAGGTAAAAGCATCTCCACTACTGAGTTTCCTTTGAGGTCAGCATAAGAGACCCAGCTTGTTCCTCGTATAGTTCACATTCCAGCTTACCCCCTCCCCCTGCTCATTCCTGTCCCATTCATTTTCATTTCTCCTGATGAACTTCCTGTTCATTCCGACAGCTCTCATATGTGTTCAAATGGTGCTCTGACTGGGAAAAACAAACTTGTTTCAGGAGACTCTAGGGAGTGGGGCTTTTTCCTGAGTTTTTGCCTGTCTGAGAGGGAAAGTGCCACAGATGGAAAAGCCATTAGTGAGATGAGTTGTACAGGAGAAGCAAAAGGACCTCAGATTGTTAAAACACAGGTTCTGACTTTGAGGTAGTGCTGTAAATGTTTTTTTTCTCCTTTGTTTAGATCCATCACATGTTTTCACTGAGAATTTTAAAACTGCTGCTATGGTCTGACGTGTTTTGGTCTGACTCTTTCTCACAGTATTACTTCCTTCCTGTTGCTGTTATCAACATCAAAGTAGAAATGGAGAGGCAACCCAAGTACAGTGGGAATTTCTTAAAAGCTTTTGAAAAGGTTGTCACAGCGTGTAGTTACATTAACTCTTAGTTTAAGTTGCATTAATTGATCCTTTAGAACAAAAACAAGCTGAAATCTGACATGTATTAGTTTTTTTTTGTGTAGACTTGATGAATATACATACATGCATAGAAAAATTGATAGATATACAGATACTTTATTGATCCTGTGAGGGAAATTACTTTGCCACATCAGCAAATAGTTGCATGGTAAGGTGGCAGCATAAAAGGTAAAAAATAAAGCATGATATCATTATTACATAACTAACTGGCAATAATAAAAAAGAAACATCATTCACTGGTGTCAGTGTCATTGGACTGTCTGTGATGGAGAGCACTTTGTTTAGTGCCCTGTCCATCACTGACTCACGTGTCGCCAGGTTCTGACCAATAGTCTCTCCACTTTGGTCTGGTCTGTCCAAAGGATGTTGTTCCAAAAGTCTTGTGGTTTGTTCAGATGCAACTTTGCAAACCTAAGTAATATGTTCTATCTCTACTGAAGCTTTCACCACCAGGCCTCCTGAGCCCAGCTGCACCTCCACCTCTGCAGTAACCCCCACCCCTATCTCTATGATTGATAGCAACATCACTCCTGTCACCATCCCTCCGCTACAACCTCTGTGTCTAACTATAGAGGAGGTTGGAGCTGAGCTCAGGAGACTTCAGTCAGGGAGGGCTGCAGGCCCAGATGGAGTCTGTCCAAGGCTTCTGAGGGACTGTGCTGGTCAACTAGCAGTCCCTCTTCAGAGGCTCTTCAATATGAACCTTCACATGGAAAAAGTCCCGGTGCCGTGGAAAACCTCCTGTCTCATACCGGTGCCCAAATTAGGGCAACCGGTGGAGCTGAATGACTACAGACCAGCGGCTTTGGCATCTCATATCATGAAGACCTTGGAGAGACTCCTTGTTCGCCGCATGAAATTGCAGGTTGCTGAGGATCTTGACCCCCTCCAGTTTGCCTACCAGAAACACATAGAAGTGGAAGACACGATTCATGCTGCATTGGGCATATGCTTATCTGGATGTGCCTGGTTCATATGTGAGAATCATGTTCTTTGACTTCTCCAGTGCCTTCAACACCATACAGCCTCCCATACTGAAAGAAAAGCTTCTAGGTATGGGTGTGGCCCCCTCCCTGACATAGTGGATTATAGACTATTAGACTGCCAGACCACAGTATGTCAGGATGGGGAGATATGTTTCTGGAACACTGGAATGCAGTATTGGGGCTCCCCAGGATACTGTTTTGGCTCCTTTTCTTTTCCCTCTGTACACATCGGACTTCAGGTACAACTCAGTGTCCTGCCACATACAGAAGTGTTCTGATGATACGGCTGTTGTGGCATGTGTGCGCGGTGGGCAGGAGAAGGAGTACAGGGACCTTGGCTGGACCAAAAATAACTGTTTGCTCCTGAACACTACCAAGACCAAAGAGCTGGTGGTGGACTTCAGGAGATCTAAAACTCCATACCAGTTAGTCTGCATTGATGGAGGGGAGATAGAGACTGTTCAGACCTGCAAATACCTGTGGGTGGTGCTGGATAATAAACTGGTCTGTGGTCTGCCAACATAGAAGCAGTGTATAGGAGAGGCCAGAGCCGTCTCTTCTTCCTGAGATGGCTCAGGTCCTTCAATGTCTGTAGAGATATGATATGCATGTTTTATCACACTATCAGTGAGAGTGCCCTGTTCTATGCTGTTGTCTGCTGGGGGAGTTGCACTACAGACAAAAACTGTAGATGCCTTGACAAACTAGTGAAAAAGGCCAGTTCTGTAGTAAGCAGAAGGCTGGGCCCTCTCAGTGCTGTGGTGGAGCAACGGATGAGGAGGAAACTGTATTCTGTTTTGGAGAATAATAAACATCCTCTCCACAGCATCCTGGCAGGTCAGAGGAGCAGCTGCAGTGAGAGGCTGCAGGACTGAGAGGTTCAGGAGGTCCTTTGTCCCTACAGCCACAAGGCTTTTTAACAGTAACTGCTGACATGTTCTTCACACATTTATTCATTTATTATTATTATTATTGTTGTTCTAATAAGCAATCATTGTAAATAATATTTTTTTGAGCTACTTAACTAATTTGAATTTGCCCCACTGGGGGATGAATAAAGTATTTTCCTATCCTATTCTATTCTATTCTATTCTATTCTATTCTATGTATTGCTGCTCATCTAAGGTTGTAATTTTAAGAAGGGATAAGGACCAGATTATTTTTTCATTATACCCTGATACATAAAACCTTTAGAAAATAAAAAATACTTTTTTATTTACATAAAAAAATTACATAAAAAATTGAAAAATGGCTAACTTTCTTTTCACATGACTATAGCTCCTCCATAGCCTACAGTGAGGTCAAGACTTCATTTGCCAGAGGAGCTTAACAACATGTGGTTCCAATAGAGACTTTCAACAGCTCGTTGCCTGCAGAAATCACCTACAGCAACATACCAACACATTGGGTTCATATGGAGTGTGGAATTTGGCTGTACGTCTCCTTCTGAGATTTTTCTTAAAATTCTTGTATGTCTTTGTCGATCTGCACTTCAAGAAATCAAGCAACATAAGTTGAAGATGATGTGTTTGTGCAGTTGGTGTTAACAGAATGCTGAATCCTTTGACTCACAGTTTGGACTTCCTCCTTTAAAAGCCATTAAAACAGCTCCTTTGTTAACAAAATGGAAACAGAGGTTTCTCAACTCCATGAATAAAGAGCTAAACTGGGGTATAAATTACATAGACAATGACTGAATGGAAATGAGGTGCTTTAACGTGGCTTTATAGCTGAACTGAGATTAAAACATGAGGAATATAAAGATACTTGGTTGTGATTGCATAGCACAGGTAGCTGACTGGTTGAATACAACTGAATGCAAACTGGCTACAACGCACCAACACTTAGAAACAGTCTAGTATTTTGTGTCCTCTCTCCACTAAGTATTACAGGAATGACAGATGACATAAACCTCTCTGCACTTTTTTCTGCGTTTTTTCCCCACAACACTACCAAAATCTAGCTCTAGTCTTCAAAATGGATGCCTACAATTAGCATTTAGTCCTGCTTAAAATGATCCCAGATATTAATCAAATGCAGCACAGATTCATAGGAGGTGGAGCCATAACACTCTCTGATGTTCACATGGAGTTCACTGGAGCATCACAGACAAAAAGAGCCTTAATGGATCCAGATTACTCATCTTCATGGCAGCTCGCACTGTCGAACCTGCTGTGTGGGACCAACTCCTGCCATCCAGTCAAAGATAAACTATTTTTTCTCAGAAATTCTTGTGAGACATTGTATCGCTGCACAACCTATTATGATGATACCTCCAAAAGATGAGTACTACCACATATGATTTTTTAATGAAATTAACGCATTTAATGAATAATGATAAGTTAGTATGGGCTCCTTTTAATATATTATGATAATTGTTTTGAGCTACTTCAAAAAACAATTAAGGGCCGGTGTAGCCAAATTATATATCGCCGCACACAAGGCACCAACAATATATATTTATAGCGGATATATACAAAAGGCCCTGTCATGGTGTCTCTTTAAACCTGAAGACTCTAAAGCTTTAGAGGACTTTGCTCTATATCTAAGGGGGTGCTGCAACAGCATGGAAGAAATCACACACAATAAACTTGATTTATTTTCCAATCTAAAGGCTCTGGTTACCAAGTTGCCATATAAACATCGTGAAAAGTGGAGATTTGAAAAAGCAAGGTGAGGTTCGGCGACCTGGTCAAGTTCATCGAACGTCAAGCAAATATCTTATCAGACCCTGTATATGGCAATATTCAAGACCAAAACATTAATAACCCCAAATATAATAAAGTCACATTTTCAAGAAGGACAAAACCCACCAGCAGCAGCTTTGCCACCAGGATAACAAACATCAAATACAGCCATAAATCCCCTCAGCCTCAAGGAAGCGAAGTTCAGGCGGAAAACAGACCGTCTGTCTGTTCTGTTCAGGTGAGCATAAAATGGATGCATGTCTGCTTCTCAAAAGGAAACTGCACAGAGAAAAGATCAGCTTTTTAAAAGAAAGAGGAATCTGTTTTGGGTGTCTTCTACCAGGGCACATGAGTAGAGATTGCTGCAACCGCTTGTCATGTAAAGTTTGCAATCTAAACCACCCAACTGTGCTTCACATAGGAAGGAAAGGAACACCAGCAGGTGAAAAGCCTGAAGCTACACAGAACAATGCAAAGGTTTCTTCGAAAGCATGTTGGCATATTGGGGCCGGTGAAGAAGAGTGTGTCCTGTCTATTGTTCCAGTTCAAGTAAAATCCAGCAAAGGGAATCAAATTGTTCAAACGTATACCTTCCTTGACCCTGGCAGTTCAGCCTCATTTTGCACAAATAGACTCATGCATCAGCTAAACATGACAGGAAAGAAAACTAACATCCCTCTACGCACCATGGGTCAAGAAAAGACTGTCAGTAGTCATGCAGTTAAAGGCTTGGAGGTGAATGAGCTACATGGCAACACATTTACAGCCCTTCCAGAGTTATACACCCAAAAAACAATGCCCGTTACAAAAAATAACATCCCCAACCAGATAGATTTAGCAAAATGGCTCAAATTTGGCAACTACCTACGATAGATGCAAACATCAGCTTACTGATCGGCACTAATGCACCCAAAGTAATGGAGCCATTGCAGGTCATTAACAACCAGGGAGAAGGCCCCTAAGGACCTTACTTGGTTGGGTGGTCAATGGCCCATTAAGAGGAGGAAGTGCAAATGTCAATCTGTCAACAGGATTTCAGTAATCAATCTTCATGAGTTGCTGGTCACACAGTACAACACAGATTTTAATGAAAAATCCTATTAAGACACAAAGGAAATGTCATGTGAGGACAAACAGTTCATGAAAATTGTTTAAGACTCAGCCAACATTGTGGAAGGACATTACAGTCTCAGATTGCCATTCAGAAAAGACGACATTTCACTGCCCAACAATCGCCAGGTTGCTGAGCAACGTCTTTCCAGCTGCACCATTTAATGAGGAGTACACAAACTTTCCTCAATGATGTCATGAATAAAGGCTACGCTGAAGAAGTGCCACAGGGGCAGCTGAAGCGAAATGATGGAAAAGTGTGGTACATACCTCACCATGGGGTTTTGAGGTGCAGACACTGTCAGACCAAGACTCCAGTGAAGTGTGCCACATGTGATATGCCCCCATGCTTTGTGCCAGGCAGAGACTGCTACAATGTTTCCAACAGCAAATAATGTCAATACAAATTGTGAATAGTGTTCAGTGTTGTTTGCTATGTCATTATTTATGTATATAAACTAATTGCATTTAGACCATACAATTTGTTTGGACTTTTATTGTATGCACAAAGATCTGGTTATAGTAAAAATGTGTTTGTGCTTCTGTTACTCTTTGTCAGTAATACTGACAGAGGATCTGGATGTGGGATAAGACGGTCCCAAGTGTAACCTTTCATTAGAGCCCAAGATCATGACTGTATGTTGAAGCGTTCAGGAATGGCAGCAGACATAAAATTTCATCTCTTTCACTGTATTCAAGCTCATTTTTTTTTTTTTTTTTAGGAGTTGCAGGCAAAAATTGCCTGACTGTTAAGGTGTTAAGATATTAAAGTAAATTTTGAGTACCATAAAAAGCTCTCACAAACATTACCTTGCTTCCTTTTTTCTTTTAAAATAGACCTAAGGATCCAACAAACACTTTAAACAGCACAAGCCAAAGACTGGAGCCTTTATGATTTTACAATTCAAAATGTAAAAGGCGTTCTTCATATTTCATAACACTGATAAAAGACCAACAAACCTAAAACTCTCTGACTGTCCCTCCCTGTCTGTCTGTTCATTTCTCCTGATAACATCATAATGAAACATTTTCATTTGAGCTTCCCTCCTTTCTTACAGACTTTAGCAAACTGCCTTTGATTTCAACAAGGACAATTTGTTTACTTGGGGTTTTGGTCACTGAAAAATGACCAGATGTGTACTTTTGTTTTCCCTGATATCAGATGACTTGCCTACCTAACGAACAGACACGCAAAACACACACCATATGCACTCGCAGGGGAAACAGCACTGCTTAACTGAGCAGTGACTTGGGTTTATTTTTCCAGATACAGCAGATATCTATTTTCAGTCAACAGGTAAAAGTTCAGATGGATTAAGTGTTTATTTCACCCTTTAAAAAAAAACACTCTGGCAGCCAGCTAACATGCAACAGAAAAAAGAAAATGCTTAAAACTTCACTTTTTGAGAAAAAAATATATAACTATTAGCTTGTGATATCATAGGCAGAAGTGAAGAATCGTTATAGGCACTGAACTTCACTCAAAAACTTCAACACTTGTTGAGCTTTTTATGTGTGGACTTTGGTGACTGTAACCATGCCACAAAGTGACAGAACAAGGTCAAGGAAAGAAAAAAACACTTATGTTTGATGAAGATCATATGACACAGCTGAAGGCTTCAGAGGAAGCAGGATCTAAAGTCGCCATTCCCAAGGCTATCTATGACTTTGATTTCAAGTCTAATACGGCTCTTGAAAATTAAAATAAAACTTTTCCATTCCCGCCACCACAGTTTGTTCCACACACTGCACATTCTAACAGTGGAGAAAACTGTCTGACCATTTAAATAGCTTCATGATTCTTTAACAACAGCTCAGTAAGACAAAGCTGTTGTGCACATGACCGGTCTGTTTCTTTCACATCAACAAACACGGAATTTGTCAGCCTGCAGAGACAGATCACAGCAAATAGACAAAGAGCAACAGCTGTTCCAAATGACATCCCTCCTTCATTGTGATTTCAGATAGAGTTCAAATCATTTTCAATTCCCGAGAGACTAAACATCCGTTTGTGATGTGCTGTGGGACTGCGATGTCTTGGGGTAAAACTTGTTCTTAGCTGCAGAAACATTGAGCAAAAAAAAAGAAACTCAAATCCTTTCGAGGCTGTGTATAAATCCACTGCATAAACATGCTGAAGGGCTGACAAGGCAATACATAACACCATAGCACGACGTGGTTGGTTTCACAGGGAGGCAAGTGGAAGATTTTACCTAAAGCCTCAGGGGAAAAAATGACTGTAGAGAGGAAAATGGGAAATGCAAACTCCACTCAGGGGAACTTGATGGCTGCTTGTCATATCCTCATGAGACAAAAAGCAGCAGAGAGAGAAAGAGGATAAATAAAAAGACAAAAATGCACATACAAAGAAAATGTCTGGTTCTATTTATGCCCCACAGTCAGACTGACTCCAGCAAGATGGACATGAAGATTTGACAAACAAAAAGAAGAAAGCTCAGCATCTTATAACCAAACTCTTCATCTACAGCAGAAAGCAGCAACTCAACGTTGAAAGCATTCACATACAGAAGTCAGCTAACATGGCCTTAAAAAGTCTAAAAAAAGAAAAAAGATTATAGAAAAATGGACTGAAACTTTCTTTTTAACTATAGGAAACAAAATCAAATAAATAAACAATTCTGCTGCCATCTCCAGCCATTGTTATCGTTACGTCAACAGCAATGTTAATTTCCAACAGCCCCCAGTGGTGTCACCCCCTCACCCACCCTTTTCCCCTTTCCAAAGCTTTTAATGACTTTTAATCTAGCATATTTGCTCCAAAAATGACTTGTAGCCAGTCTTCACATTACTTTACATTTCCCTATGGAATTTTCCTCTTTCTCAATCAGTTATCCAGATATTTCAAACTAGACTTTGTCATTTTTTGAGTTCTTTGAGTTCTTGATTTCATTAGCCCTGGAATTCTGTAATGTTGAAACTGGTTCACTATGGAATGAAATCCACACCACTGCTTGCAGGTCAGACCTCAGAAATCCTCTGTAGCCACTTCAGCACAAACTGATGGACTTCCTCAGAACCTGACAGGAATATATAAATAAATGCTGAAAAGATGCTGCAGTAAATATTTCAGGGATGCAGAGCTGAACACGGACTGTCAGTGCGTGTTGTTTACAGTCCAGCTGGCCGAGACAATGCCACATATAGTCGCTGGAAACCATACAAACCTCCAACCACAAAAGAACAAATCCATGGAATGATGCAGCTAAAAATACAACACGTCACAGTGAGAAGACACAGAGGCTGTACTGAGGAATCTGAACCGAGGTGACATAGGTCAATAACATGTGCCTGCAAGAGTTCACAAGGGTTCTGCCCGGATCTTAGCTCACTCTCTAAGTATTTCCTGTTTTTCTTTCTTTTTTTTCTCTAACTAAGCTTACCACCTGCAAGGTTCTACACATGCAGCCTACTAATCATCCCAAACCATACAAATCCCCAGCGACATGTCGTCATGGCAGCCATTACACTCAGAGATGATCAATCACAATCATTATTTTTAGCACGCTGTAAAGCAACACAGCTGCTGCAGCCAGATAACTAAGGAAAGCTGATAAAAAGAAAAATACACGTTATCTAAATTAGCTTTTAAAAGACTTAATAGGATAGATGTTGATAGAAATATAAAAGTACGGACATAAGTTTGATACACTGTATGCTCAAAGAGTAACGTATCAGAAAAACTAAACGGGAATCGCTAATAGTTTAGTGATGATTTTAATGAATAAAAGCAACAAATGTTTGCTCCAAATCTTTAAAAGTGAACAGGAACAAGTTTAAGACTAAAAGCAATCCCTGTTTTAGGCTACATGGACATTCTTTTTGGCTGACACATCTCATATCAAGAAGAGTAAAAGTCAAATGGTGTCATTAACCACAATCATAGACGAGTGAGATGCTAAATCCATAAAGTTAAATATCAAACTTAACTTTTTACCATTTGGAAGAATTTCTTCATCTAAGAAGGTGATGCCTTAAAGAGTTATAGTACAGGGCAACATTAGCATTCGTTTGGAGCCTTCATTAATCCAAGCCTACTATTGTCTCTATCAACTCCTGGGGGAAACTTCTGGCTCCTGAAACTCTTTGGAGAGTTTAATAATGCCAGATTTTTAAAGTGAGTGTTACACATTTCTATTGGTAGATTTTCATTAAAGGATAGTTATAAGTGCCTGTCAGGAAATCTTAGACTTCAACTGTAATTTTCTCATTTGGCAAAAATGTCTTAGCAAATCAATTGCACAAAGGGGACAGATAACATCCTTGATGGGATTTTCTGTTACTTATGTGTTATGTGTTAGCATTTTACTATTTTGAAATGTTTATATAAAGTTCCCATCCACAGCCTGCTTGAACATCTTCTTTGCAATGTTACCTCATCTTCCAATCAAATGGAATCCTTTTCACACTGCTATTCCTCTTTGATAATTCATATGGACCATAGAGAGGTAGATCAGAACAGTAGGGCTGTAATCAACCAAAGAAATTCTTGGTAGACTGAAACCCTGAAATTTTGGAGAAAAAAATAAATAAATAAAAAAATCGACTAATCGGGAAGAGGAGGAGGCGGCAAAATTACTTTTGCCTTCATTCAAAACTTGAGAGCCATGCGTATATAGAGAGATGCTGCCGTTGTTGCAGGCGGGTGCGCCTGTAGTTATATACGATTATTAGACTAAAATATTGAAATGTGTTTAATATGATATTAATAACTGAAATGAAAACTGTTGTTTGCAAATTTTGCATTCGACTTTCTTCCTGCCATCTATTTTGGTAAAATTCTGCCACACTGCCGATGTCTTTGACATGGATGGTAGAGGAGGACTCACTGTAAATGAAACGCTCAAAATAAAAAGAAATATTCAGCAAACCACTGGACGTTGAATAATGTGGACGTTCAATCTACCCGTCTCCAGTGGGTTGGGCTCATCCAAAATAGTGAAAACAAGGGGGGTGTTCTCTGAAGACAGGCTGTTACCTGTGAAACAGGGGTGCTCTGAAAATACCCGCTGTTGTTGTCTATTTGACAGATTACAACAAGAGGGTGATATACTTTAACATAATGTAATTACCAGCAACACAATCCGTTATTTTCTTCTGATGGCCTTATGAATGATATAGACATTTTTATCTATATTAACTGTTTTTTATTTTTATATGTTTATTTATTTATTTATATGTGTTTTATATGTTTATTTATTTTATTTTATTTTTATTTTATTTTTATAAAGGAACAGTTTCAGATGATAAAATGCTATTCAGTAAGCTTTTGCCTCATTGAAACAGAAAATGTGAATTAAATTGATGGGTAATGATTAATGCTGACAGAATTTTACAATCTCGGTCATCACTTTGATGAAGAATGATAACTCTAACGCAACCTATGAGGTTATGAAAGAGCTCAGACATTACAACTCTACAACAGTGATCGAGCAGCCCTATATATTAGCTCATAAAATTCACCCATTAATGTACAACCTTTCATTTACATCCAAAAAAGACATTAACAGTGTGTTCATCTAAAATAACCAGGATTGTCCTCCCTGTCGCTTCGTAGAAATATGGAGCCCTTTCCTGTCATATTGCTCCATGCATAACTGAAATGATACATGACAAGCCAGAATCAAACAATACCACATGAAAATAACATCTACAGACGATGGAGAGAACATCTTCACCTACAATAATAATCTGATCCGTATGGGACGAAAACAATATCCATCAAAAGCCTTCAGATTCAACATGTGAGCAAAGTGGTGGTTATTGTGAGTCTCAATTTTTGTAATTCTTTGTCAGATATAATCCAACATGAAATGGATGATAAATGATAACAAATGATAAATTACCGCTAAAATGTATTATGAGCTCCAGCATGACAAGAAGGAGTGGTAGTCCTTCATACCATTGATGCTAAAACAGACTCCTTACAGAATTCATCAACTTGTGAAAAATACTTGTCAAAGAGGGAAAAAATGAAATGAGGTCATGACAAACTGAGATGAACAACAGCCTATGACATATCACACTGTGTTATTATTTAATGAACAAAGATCAAGCCAAAATACAGAAGCAGTGGGCATCCTAACGTGTGCATCCTACCTTTCCAAAGGAATTAAGATAGTAAGTAGCAGCCAGGAGCTGCTAATCAAATGAACTTGATTAACTGATCATCTTCAAGTGTGAGCACCTCAATAAAAGCAGAAGTTTTGTCGGTTTGCTGGTCTGGAGCATTCAGGCGTGTGTTAACACAGTGCCAAGGAGGAAAGACATCAGAAATGATCTCAGAGAAGCAGCTGTTGCTGCCTATCAATCTGGGAAGGGTTATAAGGCCATTTCCAAACCATTTGGAGTCAGAAACTTTTCTTTTGGTTGTTTTCTTTTTTACTTGAACAGTAGCAGACATTTTTATGTGATTACAAAACGATCAAAACTGGTAGCAGGAAAAAAACGTCCTCTATGAAAGCACAAAAAAATTTGATGCTATGACATGCAAAAGATGTACTGAGGCTTTTGTTAAGTTTACCTCCACGTGGTTGGGCAGAGTGTTAACGAATTTGAATCCTGGGATCCTCCTGTCACTGCACACCACGCCTACGTCCTCGCTGTGTTTGCAGTCTGAAACACCGATCCCATTGGATAGACACAAAGCCAACGTCTGCTCTTTGCCGTTGCAGTGGAGATTATCAAACCAGATGGGTCCTTACGGGATAAAAGAGAGATTACTCTGTGTTTCTCTTTGGTTGTAGAAATAAGAAAGCAAAGAGAACACATTTAATTTGATGATAAAGTTGTGTTTTTTCCCCCCAAATACTACAGAATATTCAACCTCCAACAATTACTAATAGATAAGAGTACATAAATCCAAAGATAATACATATCTAAAAAAATGTTAAACCAATAAATGAAGGTTTTCAAGCTGACAAGAGGAAAGAAACTGAAGTACCTTGTCCTCTTCCGTACTTTGATGATGGCGACCATGAGACGGCTTCTAGGTACCCCAGTTCCCTGCACACCACCTGGGCAGCGTGGATGTTGAAGTCATCATCGCACACAGTGCCCCACTCACCGTTGTAGTAAACTTCCACACGCCCCTCATTATGTTTCCTCTTATCTCCTGCCAGTCGGAGCTGAATCCTGGGCGTGTCAGGCGCAAGCACAGGGGGGGTGTACTGCTCCTGTTGCGGGCTCAGGTAGCCCGGTGGGTAGCCAAGGTGTTCGGACTGGGCATTTGCAAGCTTTAGTACCAGCAATGCAATGACAGCGCAGCAGGGAAGAGTGTGGGCGCTCAGCATCTTGCTTGGAACTTTACAAAAAGAAGAGAAGAGAAAAGATGCTATTAAGATTTGTTGTCCCTTGTCTCAGACAATTCCTCATTCATTGTTTATGACAAACTGAATAAACAGCAAGGGGTGGTAGGTTAAAGGGGCATTTTACTGAATTCACATACAAAGATTGTTTTTATAGTCTGAGAATGAGGTCACGTGGGTAACGTCGTGTTGGTTTACTGAAAAAAATAAAACTGAGCAGTGAGTTCCAGACGACAAGTGGTTTTCTGTTGCACTGAGATGGAGATGGATTCCAGGAGAGACAAACATTAACAATGCAAGCTCCAGCTCTTTGACTGGTTCCTTGCGTCTCAGCTCGGTTTATCTGACTGATGTAAATTCACTGGTTACTTTGATACACAGACTCAATCGACTGCTAATAATCTTTATAAAGCACTTGTCCTTTTCCAAACAGCTTCAGCTGAGGATTTTCCACATGGATTTGTGAAACAAAACATCTGGTGACTCAGCTTACTTTGCTTTCAACTCCATGGAGCCTTTGAGAACATTTCAGCTCATTATTTTTTAATTCAGTAATACCCACAATTTTACTGTTTCGGTTCAATCTCTCAGCTCACAACAATCCAACAACAATAGCCAAAAAGCTTTTACATAAAACCTCTGATGAAGCCACACTATGATACCTGCAAAGTGTAAGAAATCTTTAAAAAGTTAGCAACTGGCTAGAGCTTTTATTTAGTCATCTTTTGCCATTTTAGAAGCATACGTGGGACCTTAAGGAGAATGACGAGGCAGTGGTTTCAGTGTTGTGGTTGGCAATTGTGATACCCACGTAAAAAGAATACTTGTTAACCTCTTCCACACCCTCTGCCAGTGTAGCTAGTTGGATGTCCATTCGCTGACAAAGCAAATTGAGTGACCTTTTGAAAAGCTGCGAAAAATAAACGCGAAGCAGACATTTATCAATTGACTGGTTCAAAGGAAACAAACTAGGTTGCATTGCGTTTGTGAGAGGGTGGCAGAACAGGCTACGCCGCTAGTAGTTATAATTCAGGAGAAGAAGATGTTGCTCTAACGAGAAACAAACCTTCAGGAGGAAGAGAAACAACAACAACTGCAGTGGACATCTGCAAGGCGAAAATGGGGATGGTTCTCACTGAGGAATTACTTTCACCTCTGATATTATCTGTGATATCACATAATATCACAGATAATATCAGAGGTGACGTAGTGGTTTATTGTTAGCGGACGCAGATCAGAAACAGCTGTGGAGCCATTTTAAGTGTTTCAATTCAATTAAATTTTATTTATATAGCGCCAGATTACAACAATTGTCATCTCAAGGCACTTAAGTAATAAAGTCCAATTCAAGCCAATTGGAATTCAATTCATTGTAATCATAATCCAATTAATTCATATAGAGCCAATTCAAAAAATAATATCCTAGCTAAGGAAACCAACAGATTGCACCGAAACTTGTCTTCAGTCCAATCTCCAGTCCTGAGCCTGAGGGACTGTGGAAAGGAACGACTCCCTTTAACAGGAAGAAACCTCTGGCAGAACCAGAACCAGGAAGAAACCTCTGGCAGAACCAGAACCAGGAGGAAACCTCTGGCAGAACCAGACCCAGGAAGAAACCTCTGGCAGAACCAGAACCAGGAAGAAACCTCTGGCAGAACCAGAACCAGGAAGAAACCTCTGGCAGAACCAGAACCAGGAAGGGTGGCCATCCGCCTCGACCAGCTGGGGTTTGAGAAGATAGAAAAGAGGGAAAAGAGGGGGGAAAAACACCATAACACCATTCAAAGGATACCTGTTGGAACAGGGAAACACCAGTTAATAACCACAATAATGTCACATGTACATAATATCATTTGAGAAATTAAACAGGGGGAAAAAAGAGAGTAAAGTGAGGAAAGGTGTGACAGATGAGGTCCCCCAGCAGTCTAAGCCTATAGCAGCTTAACTATGGGATGTTTCAGGATCACCTGAGCCATCCCTAACTATAAGCTTTATCAGAAAGGAAAGTTTTAAGCCTAATCTTAAAAGTGGAAAGGGTGTCTGCTTCCCGGACATTTACTGGCAGCTTATTCCACAAGAGAGGGGCCTGATAACTGAAGGCTCTACCTCCCATTCTACTTTTAGAAACTCTGGGAACAACAAGTAAACCTGCAGTTTGGGAGCAAAGTGCTCTGTTAGGAAAATATTTTACAATGAGATCTTTAAGATATGATGGAGCTCGGTCATTAAGAGCTTTATATGTGAGAAGAAGAATCTTAAATTCTATTCTGAATTTAACAGGGAGCCAATGAAGAGAAGCTAAAACTGGAGAAACATGATCTCTCCTGTTAGTTCTCATCAGAACTCTGGCTGCAGCATTTTGGATCAGCTGGAGGCTTTTCAGAGAATATGTGGGACAGCCCAATAATAAGGAATTACAGTAGTCCAATCTTGAAGTAACAAATGCATGAACTAGTTTCTCTGCATCACCCTGAGACAGGATGTTCCTGATTTTAGCAATATTACGAAGGTGAAAGAAGGCAGTCCTAGAAACCAGTTTTATATGTGCGTCAAATGATAAATTCTGGTCAAAAATAACTCCAAGGTTCCTCACTGTAGAACTAGAAGCCAAGGAAATACCATCTAGAGTAACTATGTAACTAGACAATTTCTCCCTGAAGCGCTCGGGTCCAAAGAGAACAACTTCAGTTTTGTCTGAATTTAGAAGCAGAAAGTTCTGAGTCATCCAGGTCTTTATGTCTTTAAGACAGGCTTGTAGTCTGACCAACCTATTGGTTTAATCTGGTTTCATAGATAAGTACAGCTGAGTATCATCAGCATAACAATGGAAATTTATGCCATGCTGTCTGATAATGTTACCTAATGGAAGCATGTATAAAGTAAAAAGAATCGGTCCAAGCACAGAACCCTGAGGAACTCCATGACTTACTCCAACGTGTGAGGAAGATTCTTCATTTACAAGAACAAACTGGAATCCATCAGATAAATATGACTTAAACCAGCCTAATGCAGTTCCTTTAATCCCAATAACATGTTCAAGTCTCTGTAACAGAATGCTGTGATCGATCGTATCAAATGCAGCACTGAGATCCAACAGGACAAGCACAGAAACAAGTCCGCTATCAGAGGCTAAGAGGAGATCATTGGGAACTTGTTTCTGTGCTATGATGCACTCTGAATCCTGACTGAAACTCTTCAAACAGATTATTTCTATGTAAATGATCACAAAGTTGAACTGCAACTATTTTTTCAAGAACTTTAGACAAAAAAGGGAGAGTGGATATAGGTCGATAATTAGCCAACACTTCTGAATCAAGAGTAGGTTTTTTAAGTAAAGGAGTCTTCAATGACCCCTAATGAGTCTCAAATCTTCCTCAAACAGGCAAATACCACCTCAAGCAAGCGTATAAGCTCATTTGCTAAAGTTTTTACTTTTTCTAACTTAATGTCTTCTGAATGCAAATCAGGAACGGTAATGTAAAACCCTGACAGCTTCTTTGCTTTCACTAATGACACATTACGAGGAACGTCTTGTTCTATAAAACAGCAAATGGAAACCTTTATTCATCCTGCTGTTGACTGAATCTTTACGACATCAACAGGATGGTAAACTAGCAAAATATTAAATTGTGTTTTATATGAGCTGTCCGAACCAGACATCCACACCCTGTCTCACAAAAAATGACCCAATACAGTCGTGCTGTTGCTCCCACTGTATTAACCTTTGAAGAAAAATAATAATGCAGAATTCGGAATAAAGACAGCTGCAATCGTGAGTTTGGGACAGAATAAAAATAAATGATAAAAAATACGCTCACAACTGATACCATCCACTGACTCCTTAACAGATGTGTTTGTCTTGTGCTTCGGTGTGAACACATCTGGCAACACACAGATGTCCCATCAACTGCAGAGTTTCTCCCTGCCTCGTTGTAACGTGGCAGAAGTTACACAAGCTCGAGTCAATGCACATTACACAATGAACAGATGGAATGAAGCCCACAGTCTCTGGGTCTGCTCACAATGCGTCAAACCAAACAGCAATGCTGTCAATCAAACAAATGTTATCACAGCAAGGAAGACAAAGCATGAATAACTGAACAGCTTCTTTCTGCGGCAGCTCATTTTAACACTGTCTGTACATCATAGTGCAGAAAAAAAGATGTACCTCCTCCTGAAATAAAGCACAGAAAGGATGAGGACTGGATGCAGCTGCAGACTCTTCAACCTCTAACAAAATATGGCGAAACATGCAGGATGGTTAAAACTAAAAGTCTGGAACAAAAATGAACCAGAAACTTCTCAGCCTCAAAACACTTAAATGTCTTGAATTGTGCATAGTGATATATAGAGCTCTCTCTCTCTGTATGTATGTATATGCATACATACAGAGAGAGCTTTACTGCATGTAAGTGAACCCACCTTTTAACTACTTTAGTAGTTGTCTCATATACATCCTTATTTCACCATCACACATGTCCCACCTGCTGTTGGAGGAGAGCTATGCAGTGACTGCAAAGGTCAAAATGTCAGTTTCTAAGAATGTCAACTACCTCACTTTTCTGCAAAAGGCATCCCTGCAAGCAGTCACAGAGAAAACGGAGAGATTTTCTCTCTTAGACACAATGTCCACACTGACATGATCGGATTTCTTTTTGTAGAAAACACAGAAAAAATAGAGCCCAATATTTACTTCAGCTTTTCAAACACAAGTAGATAGTTAAACAAAATGTATTTAAATGCAGTCTTAAATTTGATATAATCCAATTTGGCATGTAGCTTGATTACTCATTAATAACTTGGTTGTTGTATAGGTTTATCAAGCCAATCAAATGTCAGAAAACACTAAAACACAAGTTCAGTGATGGCAACTTAAAAACATCTGTCAAAAGAAAAGTTAAATCAATGACAACAGATTTCCACAGTCCTCAGGCTGGACGGTGAAAATATTGCTGAAGTGTGCGGACTACTTTCTCCATATTTTTTTAATGTGATGCACAAATGTAACTTAGAAAAACTAAGCATTATTCCAGACCGAATTTCACCCTCTCAAAGGTCCCTAAAAGTTCTTCTGAGGCTTAAAATAATGTTAGCATCTAAAGATAAACGCCTTGTTTTTTGAGTGAAAATTCTGCAGCAACGTTGTAGGGCTTAAAGAACATCATTACAACGTTTCACATACACTCTGGCCATGAATCAGCCGAGTCTCATTCTCTAAGTGACTTTTCAAGCTGTGAGAACTTACTGTTCTTGCCTCCCTGGAGCTGGAGCTGCAGGTAAATAGTTAGAAGTCTGAAGTTTGCTGCTCCTGCTTCTGCTGTTTTATGTATTTTCACTGTCCTCCTCGTGTATATATGAACGAGTGTGAGCGCAGTGCCCCCGCCCACCGACGCCCACCTTTACCATGACCTCAGCTGAGATGGCCCGGGACGTGAAAAGGCGTATCCAACTGGAACAGCCGTGCGCTCATGTGTCGGATGCTGCTTTCAAGACTATCGGAACATTTTACAGAAAACTACTCCTCTGGTCAGTAGCCTACTCTTTATAGTAGTTAGTTGTTAAACTATATGCATTTAGGTGTTAACTCAGTAATGAGCAGAACATTGATCTGAGAGCATTAACAGTGATTATATTTCACATCTACTCAAAGTAGCTTACAGTAACCACAAAAATAAGAGTAAAAGATTGGATTTTTCCAAGTGCCTCTGGTTGGATTGTCTTAAAATGATCGCCATTACTAGTTTATTTTTTCGATTTTGTATTTGTTGAATTAAGCAGTCATGGATTGCACCAATTTCCTGGTTGTTTGCTGCTTTAGGTATCAAACAGACACATTAAGTTTAACCTCAGATTGACTACCAACACGCTAAACTCTGCTGCCACCCTGTGTAATATACAGTAGCTGTGAGTCATTGCACTTATACATTTTAGAAGTAGATGAAAGATACAGGACTGCCTGCTTTGCTCTTATTACATTTTGACGTAGTGTGACTTTTACAGCACTTTCCTTCCTTTTCAGAACATAAGTTACAGAACAATTGTGGGTTTCACTGCAGCATGTGCTCCACTGCTTTCACGCTCAGCCCTGTCAGACCTTTCATTTTTGAGAAAAAGATGCAGTGACTAATCAGCTATGTATGAACCCCCCCCCCTCTTTTTTATTTCTATACATGATAGCTTGTTGTCAGAAATATTTGTCACAGTGAGTATATGACAAATATACATCACACCTATGACATTATTTGTTATTCGTCATTGGATATGAGGTTTAACAGCATTGTCAACTTACGGCAGAGAGCTAGGTTTTAATCACCTACACAGTTCTAATTCATTTGATTTTATAGGATTATGATTGTATTAGAATGACTTGGGTTATAATTGGTTTGAATTGGACTGTATGTTATAAGTGCCTTGAGACGACATTGAGATGACATTTGTTGTGTTTTGGCGCGATATACTGTAAATAAAACTGAACTGAATACATTATTTACACTGAAATTTTAGTTTTGTAATCTACTGTGCAACCCTTGTTAGAAGTGATGATAAGTCACGAGACAGTTGAAAATGCTCTGAAGGCCCAGTTTTGCCACTTTATTGTGGTCTCTGATCATCTTTCTCTGGTAACCTTATTTATTTAGAACACTGCGAAAACATTTGACTTGTGAACCAGAGCGTCATCATTACAGAAATAGGGTTTTTTAATGCTGCCGAATTCCCAATAAAGCTCTACTTCACATTTTCGGTTACTGCGATGGTGAAATAAGCAAAATAATGCAGTAAAATATACTTCTATTGAAACAATATTTTAGTATCTTATGTGCTTTCCTCAGCCAAAGGAGGCTAATGACCATCATAGAGACATTGTGAAAGTTTTTGAGAAACTACAGGTTATGTAAATTCTGTATTTATGTCAAGAACTGGTGGAGAGGTAGGACCCAGATGCAGCTCTTTAACGTCCAAAAAAAGGTTTATTCCAAAAAACAAGACAAGGCAAAAACAAAGCGCGGCAGAGCTGGATCAAAAATACTTAACTATGAAAATAGAACAAGACTATGACTGTGAATAAAATAACTGAACAGGACAATGTTAACAAGGCTGTGAGGCATGTAACCAAACTTATCTTTCTGTGGCATGAAGGCAAGGCAAGGCAAGTTTATTTGTGAAGCACAATTCAACAACAAGGTGATTCAAAGTGCTTCACAGAGACATTAAAACAGAAGAAATAAAAAGCATGATTTAAAATTTAAACAAAAGAAGGAAATAAAAACAATAGATAAAATCAGAAAAAAGTATATATATGAAAGATTAAATCAATAGTTAAAACATGATTCCGTTTTGAAACTCAAGCTTATTCAAATGCAGCTGAAAATAGATGTGTCTTCAACCTGGACTTAAATACACTGAGTGTTTCAGCTGATATGAGGCTTTCTGGGAGTTTGTTCCAGACATGTGGAGCATAGAAGCTGAATGCAGCTCCTCCAGGTCTGGTTCTGACTCTGGGAGCTGATAAAAAACCGGATCCAGATGACCTGAGGGGTCTGGGAGGTTCATAGTGGGTCAGGAGGTCACTGATGTATTTTGGTCCTTGACCATTCAGAGCTTTATAGACCAGCATCAGAACTTTAAAGTCTATCCTCTGATGGACAGGCAGCCAGTGTAAAGACTTCAGAGCTGGACTGATGTGCTCCACTTTTTTGGTCTTAGTGAGGACTCGAGCAGCTGAGTTCTGGATGAGCTGCAGGTGTCTAACTGACTTTTTAGGCAGACCTGTAAAGATGCTATTACAATAATCAAGCCTACTAAAGATGAAACAGAAACCTGGCTGCAGCAGGAGGATCATGTTAGCATTAATGAATCAACTCCCTCTGACTATTTAAATGTTCATGTTCCTAGAACCACAGGTAGAGGAGGAGGAGTGGCAGCTATCTTCAGATCAGGGTTACTAATCAGTCCTAGACCCAAGATTAGTTTTAGCTCTTTTGAATCTCTGATTCTCAGTTTTTCCCACCCAAAGTGGAAATCACAAAAACCTCTTGTGTTTGTTGTTGTGTATCGTCCACCTGGCCCTTATTCTGAGTTTCTGTCTGAATTCTCAGAGTTTTTATCCCAGTTAGTGCTGAGTACAGATAAAGTCATTGTAGTGGGTGACTTTAATATTCATGTAGATGTTGAAAATGACAGCCTAAATATTAACTTTAATTCTATATTAGACTCTATTGGATTTTCTCAAAGTGTTCACAGACCTACTCACTGCCTTAATCATACCCTTGACCTTGTGCTGACTTATGGCATTGAGAGTGAACAGTTAACAGTGTTCCCTCATAACCCTGTCTTGTCTGACCATTTTTTAATAACTTTTGAATTTACATTACTTGACTACACGGTTTCTGAGAAGAATTCTACATATAGAAGGTGTCTGTCAGAGAATGCTGTAACCAGATTTAAAGAGTTGATTTCATCATCCTTTTCTTCACTGCCATGTGCTGATATGACACAGGATGGCTACCTAAATTTTACTCCAGTAGAACTTGACTCTCTTGTTGACAGCACTACAGCTTCAATGCGTACAACACTGGACAATGTTGCCCCTCTGAAAAGGAAGGTAATCAGTCAGAAGAGGTTGGCTCCTTGGTATAATCCACAGCTGCGTGCGTTAAAGCAGACTGCAAGAAAGCTGGAGAGACAGTGGCGTTCCTCTAATTTAGAAGAGTCTCAATTAGTCTGGAAAGATAGTTTAATAACGTATAAGAAAGCACTTCGTAAAGCTAGAACTGCGTATTATTCATTATTGATAGAAGAGAATAAGAATAATCCCAGGTTTCTTTTCAGCACTGTTGCCAGGCTGACAAAGAGTCCGAGCTCTGTTGAGCCATGTATTCCTTTAACTCTCAGCAGTGATGATTTCATGAGATTCTTCATCAATAAAATTGTTTCTATCAGAGAGAAGATTAATGGAATCCTTCCCATTATTATCACTGATGTATCATCAAGTAGAGCAGCTTTAGAAGTATCTTTCGAACCTGAATTGTATTTAGACAGCTTCTGTCCAGTTGATCTTTCTGAGCTAACAACAGCAATAGTCTCTTCTAAACCATCAACTTGTATGTTAGACCCAATCCCAACCAGACTGTTCAAGGAGGTTTTCCCCTTAATTGACACTTCCATATTGGATTTGATCAATCGGTCTTTGTTGATAGGATATGTACCTCAGACTTTTAAGGTTGCTGTAATTAAACCTTTACTTAAAAAACCTACTCTTGATTCAGAAGTGTTGGCTAATTATCGACCTATATCCAATCTCCCTTTTTTGTCCAAAGTTCTTGAAAAAATAGTTGCAGTTCAACTTTGTGATCATTTACATAGAAATAATCTGTTTGAAGAGTTTCAGTCAGGATTCAGAGTGCATCATAGCACAGAAACGGCACTGGTGAAAGTTACCAATGATCTCCTGTTAGCTTCTGATAGCGGACTTGTTTCTGTGCTTGTCCTGTTGGATCTCAGTGCTGCATTTGATACGATCGATCACAGCATTCTGTTACAGAGACTTGAACATGTTATTGGGATTAAAGGAACTGCATTAGGCTGGTTTAAGTCATATTTATCTGATAGATTCCAGTTTGTTCTTGTAAATGAGGAATCTTCCTCACACGTTGGAGTAAGTCATGGAGTTCCTCAGGGTTCTGTGCTTGGACCGATTCTTTTTACTTTATACATGCTTCCATTAGGTAACATTATCAGACAGCATGGCATAAATTTCCATTGTTATGCTGATGATACTCAGCTGTACTTATCTATGAAACCAGATGAAACCTACAGGTTGGTCAGGCTACAAGCCTGTCTTAAAGACATAAAGACCTGGATGACTCAGAACTGTCTGCTTTTAAATTCAGACAAAACTGAAGTTGTTCTCTTTGGACCTGAGCGCTTCAGGGAGAAATTGTCTAGTTATATAGTTACTCTAGATGGTATTTCCTTGGCTTCTAGTTCTACAGTGAGGAACCTTGGAGTTATTTTTGACCAGAATTTATCATTTGACGCACATATAAAACTGGTTTCTAGGACTGCCTTCTTTCACCTTCGTAATATTGCCAAAATCAGGAACATCCTGTCTCAAGGTGATGCAGAGAAACTAGTTCATGCATTTGTTACTTCAAGATTGGACTACTGTAATTCCTTATTATTGGGCTGTCCCACATATTCTCTGAAAAGCCTCCAGCTGATCCAAAATGCTGCAGCCAGAGTTCTGATGAGAACTAACAGGAGAGATCATGTTTCTCCAGTTTTAGCTTCTCTTCATTGGCTCCCTGTTAAATTCAGAATAGAATTTAAGATTCTTCTCCTCACATATAAAGCTCTTACTGACCGAACTCCATCATATCTTAAAGATCTCATTGTACAATATTTTCCTAACAGAGCACTTCGCTCCCAAACTGCAGGTTTACTTGTTGTTCCCAGAGTTTCTAAAAGTAGAATGGGAGGTAGAGCCTTCAGTTATCAGGCCCCTCTCTTGTGGAATAAGCTGCCAGTAAATGTCCGGGAAGCAGACACCCTTTCCACTTTTAAGATTAGGCTTAAAACTTTTCTTTTCGATAAAGCTTATAGTTAGGGATGGCTCAGGTAATCCTGAAACATCCCATAGTTAAGCTGCTATAGGCTTAGACTGCTGGGGGACCTCATCTGTCACACCTTTCCTCACTTTGCTCTCTTTTTCCCCCTGTTTAATTTCAAAATTGATTTTATGTACATGTGACATTATTGTGGTTATTAACCTATGTTTCCCTGTTCCAACAGATATCCTTTGAATGGCGTTATGGTGTTTTTCCCCCCTCTTTTCCCTCTTTTCTGTCTTCTCAAACCCCAGCTGGTCGAGGCGGATGGCCACCCTTCCTGAGTCTGGTTCTGCCAGAGGTTTCTTCCTGTTAAAAGGGAGTCGTTCCTTTCCACAGTTGCCACAGGCACGCTCAGGACGGGAGATTGGACTGAAGACACATTTCGGTGCAATCTGTTGGTTTCCTTAGCTAGGATATTAATTTTTTTAATTAGCTCTATATGAATTAATTGGATTATGATTACAATGAATTGAATTCCAATTGGCTTGAATTGGACTATATTACTTAAGTGCCTTGAGATGACAATTGTTGTAATCTGGCGCTATATAAATAAAATTGAATTGAATTGAATTGAAATTGAATGCATGGACTAGTTTTTCCAGGTCCTGCTGAGACATCAGATCTTTTAACCTTGATATATTCTTAAGGTGATAGTAGGCTGACTTTGTTATTGCCTTAATGTGTTTGTCCAATTTTAGGTCTGAGTCCATCACTACACCCAGATTTCTGGCCTGGTTGGTCGTTTTTAGATTTATAGATTGAAGCTCTGTGGTGACTTTCAATCGTTTATCTTTGGCTCCAAAGACAATTACCTCAGTTTTGTTTTTGTTTAGCTGGAGGAAGTTGTGGCACATCCAGTCATTAATCTCCTCAATGCATTTACCAAGGGCCTGTACAGGGCCTCGGTCTCCTGGTGACATTGTAATATATATCTGTGTGTCATCTGCATAGCTATGGTAGTTTATTTGGTTTTATAATCTGTGCCAGTGGGAGCATGTAGATGTTAAACAGAAGAGGTCCCAGGATGGAACCTTGGGGAACTCCACATGTGATTCTTGTCAGCTCAGATGGAAAGTTACCTATTGACACAAAGTACTTCCTGTTCTCTAAGTATGTTTTGAACCAGTTTAGTACAGTTCCGGAAAGACCAGCCCAGTTCTCCAGTCGTTTGAGTAATATATTGTGGTCAACTGTATCAAAGGCAGCACTGAGATCCAGTAAAACTAAGACTGACATTTTTCCACTGTCTGTATTCAGACATATGTCATTAAACACTTTGGTCAGAGCAGTCTCAGTGCTGTGGTGCTGTCTAAAGCCTGACTGGAAGGTATCATAGCAGTTATTTTGTGTTAAAAAGTAATTAAGCTGTTGAAAAACCGCTTTTCAATTATCTTACTTAAAAATGGGAGATTTGAGATGGGCCTGTAGTTGTTCATTTGCGTCTTGTCAAGATTGTCCTTTTTCAGCAGAGGTTTAATTACAGCTGTTTTTAGTGGCTCTGGAAACACACCTGACGTTAAGGACAGGTTCACAATCAGTAACAGGTCTGACTCCAAAGTCTTTGAGACCCCTTTGAAAAAAACCTGTTGGCAGGATGTCTAAACAGCAAGAGGAGGACTTAAGATGTCCTCCAGGTCTTTACTGTTAATGGGTTGAAACAGTGTCATGGTGTTTAAACCGGTTTTCGGTGAACACGGTACATATGCTGAACCTGCTGCTGATGCACCAACTGCTTGTCTAATATTTTGGACTTTGTCTATGAAGAATTTGGCAAAGTCATTGCAGGCCATGGTGGAATGGAGTTCATTTGCCACTGACACAGGAGGGTTTGTTAGCCTGTCAACTGTAGCAAATAAGGCCCGAGCATTATGACTGTTTTTGGTGATGATGTCAGAAGTAGGACTTCTTTGCATTCCTCAGTTGTGAATTATAAGAGTGAAGTTTCTCTTTATAGATGTCATAATGAACCTGGAGATTTGTTTTTCTCCATCTGCGCTCAGCTTTCCGACACTCTCTTTTCCCATTTTTCACCAGTGTGGAATTTCGCCATGGAGACTTCTTCCTTCCAGAGATAACCTTCACCTTAATGGGAGCAATAGTATCCATAACATTTAACATTTTAGCATTGAAGCTACTGACGAGCTCACTGACTGAACCCCCGGACAGGGCAGGTGTTAAAGAGAAGACCTGGTTAAAGATCTTACTCCTGTTTTCAGTTATACACCGTTTTGAGATCACTGATGTTGAGACATTTGTGTGCACTGGAATCGTTCTCTCAAAGAAAACACAGGAATGGTCAGACAGGCCCACAGACACAGTAATCTTTGAAATGCTTAGACCCTTAGAGATCACTAAGTCTAGAGTGTGCCCCCTATTGTGTGTGGGCTCTGTTATATGCTGAGTCAGCCCAAAGTTGTCCAGAGTGTTACTCAGGTCTTTAGTCCCTCTGTCCTGAGGGTTGTCCATATGGATGTTAAAATCACCAACAATAATTATACAGTCAAAATCAACACAGATCATAGACAGCAGTTCACTGAGGTCTTCAGAAAAATCTGCACAGTATTTAGGGGGCCTGTAAATATTCAGAAACAAGGGTTAGTGAGTATTCTGCAGTGACTGAAAGGAAACCAGGAGGCTAAATACTGTGGAGGGAGTGATCAGTGAATGAGGTGCAGCTGTGAACAGTGAACCAGGTGACGTGAGTGAACCGAGGTGGCAGGGGAAAACAGGACTAGAACATAACCTGAAAACGTGACTAAAACATAAACTGTGATATGAACATAGACTGTGACAATATACTGAAGTAGCTTTGGTATGCCTATGTAAATAAAGAAAACTGGCTATGTCAGTATTGTAGACATTGTATGAATATGTGGTTTCGTGAAAATTTTAATTTAATTTTAGTTTTTAGGGAGACAGAGAGTCATGAAATTTCAATTTCGAATATGTCTGTGGATGTATTGCAGATTTGACGATAAAGCTGACTTTGAAATGCAACACATTTCAAAGTCTATATGCTTTTGGTAGCTTGGATGAAACAAGCCAGAAATTGTGATTGAAAAGTGGTCCATTTAGGTCCTGCACACACAAACACAGATAATTTGAGAACTGCAGATTTTTCTTTGCGTTTGTGTCTTGAGAGAGATGCAATTCCACATGGAGGGTTTTAGAAGAGCAGATAATCAGCTTTGATTTGGGTTGACAGTGACTGCAGTTTATGGGCATAGTTTAATACTTCTTTTGCTTTTTGTAAAGAAAAACGGAAAGATGTGAAAAATAATTACTTTTCTAAAAGTCTGGCTGCTTTAATGAATATCTGGATGTCTTTGACTATGCAAATTTTCGATTGACATTATCTAGCAGCATTTAACCACCTTTCATAAATTACATTTTTTTCTCATGGTTCTAGTTTCATTCCTGTGTGGAACTATTTCAAATGTCCTCTGGGTAGTTCTCTACTTCTATGTTTTGTGCCTATTTTCAAATAGGCCTATGAGCTGCACTGTTGTTTGAATACCACACTATATCAAATATCGAAGAATTATCTTTGGGCAACTTTTAAAACTTACTTAAATAAAAAAAACAAAAAAGCAGAAAAAATCTTCAGCATTATCAGAGCGTGACTAGCTTCGGCTGAAACCACCAGGTGAGAAAAGATGGGAGATTACTCAGACCAATCATTTGATTTCATCATAGTTTTAGGGAGAGAAAAGCAGTTTCCATGTCTCGAAAAAAACTGATGAAAGTCGTTTTTACAGATTCTTTCATGTGCACCTCAGATGATTTTATCATCAAAGAGCAACCAATCTTCCCGGAGAAGCACCGTACAGACAAAAGGGAAGTAGTTTACTGGAGCTGTGTCGGAATGCAGCACTTTGAGGGCAAATTTTCCAGAGTTGTTCAGGATTTTTGGACAGAACTGCACAAATCTTACCAAACACCTACAGAGTAATTGTAACTGAACCAGAGCTTTACACTTTGGAAACAGATTGAAAGACATGTAAACTTTAATTATCTGTGTTAAGGTTAAGGATAAATTGCCAGGTCATCTAGACCTATTTTACCTGGCGATTTTTTGTTTGATTCATTAAGATGTATGACTGAAATATTGATTTTTCAGTAAAGTTCCTCTTTTGCAACAGAACTGTCCTAGAACTATGGGAGTACCTGCTAATAAGGACTATTCAGGCATGTAAAAAGGAGAAATAACCCTACATCAAATCTAGGTTTATATATATCAGGACATAATAAAGAAAAACATCTAGTCCCTACCATTTCGTGAAAATCAAATATATAAAGTCCACCCTTACTGCTTCCACAGAAATTAAGAGGGTAGGTAGCAGCCAGGTGCTGCTGATCAATGCACTGATTAACTGATTATCAGTAAATGTGAGCAGCTCTATAAAAGCAGAAGTTTTGTCAGTTTTTTGATCTGGAGCCTTCAGGTGTGTGTTAACATAATGCTAAGGAGGAAATACATCAGCAATGATCTTAGAGAAGCAAGTGTTGCTGCCCAACAATCTGGGAAGGGTTATAAAGGCCATTTCCAAACTATCTGGAGTCCACCAATCTTCAGAAAGAAAGGTTATTCACAAGTGGAAAACATTCCAGACAGCTGTCAATCTTCCCAGGAATGGATGTCCCAGCAAGTTCACCCCAAGGTCAAAACCCAAGAGCTACATCTCATCTCAGGCCTCAAGTAACAAGTTAAATGTTAAAGTTCACAACAGTACAATTAGAAAAAGACTGAACAAGTATGGCTTGTTTGGAAGGGTTGCAAGAGAAAGTCTCTTCTCTCAAAAAAACAAACATGGCAGCACAGCTCAGCACAGCTTAGCAAAGCTGCATCTGAACAAACCACAAGTCCTTTAGACCAAACTATTCTTGAGTGAAATGTGAGGCCATCTGTCCCACAGCTAAAGCTTGGTTGAAACTGGGTCATCAACAGGACAAAGATCCCAAACACAGCAGCAAATCTACAACAGAATGTGGGAAAAAGAAAAGAATCAAGGTGTTGCAATGTTCCAGTCAGAGTCCAGACCTCAACCTGATTGAAATGCTGTGGTGGGACCTTAAGAGAGCTGTGCATAAACCAATGCTGCAAACCTCAACGAACTGGGTGTACTTTATTTTTTCACATGACTGGATGTACAGCTAATGTAAGAATAATGTCACTATATTTAAATTTGATTTGTTGGAAAGTTTGACCTATGTTACAGCTCAACGTTGTTTTACAGGTCATACTCCTCTTGGGAACATAACGAAATTTTATTGATGATCTACTCAATAATTATCAAAATATTTCACTGTGAGCTATAAATGTCACTTCCAGTTGCCCAAAAGACTAATCTGTGGAGTAAATGTCCGCGTGGCATTTCACAGAGTAGCTGTGAATACAGTGTTATCTCTTCCAAAGTGGCTTTCAGTTATTCTGCCTTTGTTGAGTCTTTACCAAACACTGAAGACTGCAAATAAACCTTTGCTGCACTGAACCATTTTATCTTGACCGGGGATTTTAACATTCGCATAGATAATATGACGGATGGTAATGTCAAAGAATTTTCCTCTGTGCTGGATATGTTTGTTTTATGGCAACATGTAACAGAACCAACCCACCTTCAAGGTCACACTCTGGACCTGGTCATTTCTAAAGGTGTTGATATTTCTTCTGTTGTGGTTATTGATTTGGCCTTGTCTGACCATTTTTGTATTTTATTTGATTTATTGATCCGGTTGACGGACTGCTGGATCATTTCAACTTAAGAATTTTGAATGTAATAGAAGCTGTCGCACCGATAAGAATCAAGAGCCTTTTGAGCAAACAGAAAACACCATGGAGAAACACCACAACGGTCAAAAACCATAAAAGAGAATGCAGGAAACTGAACGTAAAGAAAACAAAGCTTCAGATTCAGTATGAGCTGTATAAACGAAGCCTGCGTAGTTATAACAATGAGCTGTGCAAGGCCAGAGAGCTGCATTTATCGGAACTGATTAATAAGAATGCCAACAATTCTCAAACTCTGTTTGCTATGGTTGAAAAACTCACGAATCCTCCTAAACAGTTAAACACAGACCTCCTCTCCACTGAGAAATGCAACGAATTTGCCTAGTTTTTTTGCCAAAAAATCAAAACAATTAGACAAAACATTCACGCCACATAGACAAACAAGGAAACTAATCTGTGTCTAAAACTTAGAAATAACTCTGACGTTATGTCACAATTTAATATTATTGATTTAAAAATCCTGGAGGAAACAGTTCGGCATCTGAAATCAACAACTTGCACTCTGGACATAATACCATCTGACTTTTTAAAAACAGTTTTTACCTCAGTAGAAAGTGATCTCCCACAAATAGTTAACAGCTCACTGGCATCAGGCATTTTTCCCAGGTCACTAAAGACAGCTGCCATTAAGCCACTCCTAAAGAAGAGAACTCTAGACGCCTCTGTGATGAACAACTACAGAGCTGTCTCTAACCTCTCTTTTATAAGCAAGATTATTGAGAAAGTTGTATTTAACCAGCTCAACGACTTTCTGAATGAAAGTTGAAGTCTTGATAACTTTCAATCAGGCTTCCGACGTCATCACAGCACTGAAATAGCTCTGGTGTTAAACAACATCAGGTTGAACTCTGATTTTGGTTATGTTTTAGTCCTGGTTCTGTTGGATCTCAGCACTGCATTTGATACTTTAGATCACAGAATCCTGGAAAACTGGGTTGGACTTTCTGTCGGTCCTTAACTGGTTCAGGTCCTATTTAGAACGCTGGAGTTTTTTTTGCTACAATTGGCAGCTATGAATCTGAGCGAGTGGCCATGACTTGTGGAGTCCCCCAGGGATCAATTCTTGGACCTCTTCTGTTTAACTTGTATATGCTCCCTTTGGGTCAGATATTACAGAACTTTAACATCAATTATCACAGTTATGCAGATCATACACAACTTTATGTGTCTCTGTCACCAGACGACTGCAGCCCAGCAGATGTACTGTGTCAGTGTCTGCAGGAAATAAACTCCTGGATGAGAGAGAATTTCTACAATTAAATGAAGACTAAACTGATATCATTCTGTTTGGTAGCAAAGAGAAGACGGTCAGCATTGGTAAATATCTTGAGACTCTGGCCCTTACAATCACTGACCAAGTTCGTGACCTTGGAGTGTTGATAGACTCAGATCTGACTTTCAGCAGCCACATCAAAGCTGTCACCAAGGCAGCTTTTTACCAACTCAGAAACATCAACAGAATTAAAGTTTTCTCTCCCAAAAAGACCAGGAGAAACTCATCCATGCATTCATCTCCAGTAGACTCAATTACTGTAACTGGACTTCCCAAAAAGAGAATTAAACATCTGCAGCTCATCCAGAACGCTGCTGCTGGAGTTTTAACCAGGACTAAGAGATCTGAACACATCCCACCAGTTTTAAAATCTTTACACTGGCTTCCAGTCAGTCACAGAATAGATTTTAAAAGCCTACTGATGGTTTACAAATCCCAGAACGGTTTAGGCCCTAAATACGTGATATGTTCAGAGAATATAAACCCAGCAGAGCTCTTAGATCCAAGGACTCAGGTCAGCTGGTCCAGTCCAGAGTCCAGACTAAACCTGGAGAAGCAGCATTTAGCTGTTATGCTGCAAACAAGTGGAACAAACTCCCAGAGGAGGTTAAACTGTCACCAAATGGATTTTTAAATCCAGGTTAAAAACATTCCTTTTCTCATGTGTCAATGCATGAAATCTGCACGGTATCTTTTATCGAGACTGTTGCTTGTTTTTATTCATTTTAATTCATTTAAATTATTTTATTTATTTCTCTTTATATTCTTTTATATATTTTTAATGCTTCTTCCACTCCCTGTTGCAATGCTTTTATTTTATGTAAAGCACTTTGAATTGTTTTGTACATGAAATGTTCTATACAAATGAATTTGACTTGACTTGACTTGACTTGACTGAACCGACTACAACTTTACTGCAGGGAGTCAGGGCTGCATTACGTCATGGAAGAGATAAAAGTTATGAGGAATAAATCACAGCTTTGCAGAAACACATTCTTTTATTTTCTGGGCAAAAATTCAACTTTAGATATGATTTCAAATAAATATTTACATCATTAACAGATAGTTCTCACTCACTTCAGAGAGCTGCTTCGACATTCAAAAGAATGTCAGTGATTAGCAGTGAGCAGTTTTGAGGTTCTCCTTTGTTTATTCATTTTCTTCTTGAAGCAACGGCTGTGAAATAAAATAGACAACGATTATTATTAGATAATCAAATTAAATGTTATTTCTTTGGTTACATATCAACTACAGTGATGTTCTCACCATGTAAGCCATATCCTCAGGTCTGGAGTCTGGTCTCTGCCATTTGCCAAAATCTTGAGGACTGTCAGGACTGTGTGTTGCAGGTGGGGCGGAGCAGGTCATGGAGAGTGTTCTGCCTTTCAGGCATTTAGGCTGAATTTGCATCCAATTAATAGTGTATACTTTCTGTTTTATGCAGACTCTTATTTTGACGTTTCATGCAGACTCTTATTTTAAAGTTGTGTTCTGAGCTAAAACCGGAAGTAGGTGAAAAAAGAAGATCGCAAAAACGTGTTAACGATGTTAAAGACAGCAGGCTGGAGATCGATGCAGTCCATTACACCAGAGGAAATGTATCTCACCTGTTGATTCATCAGCAGAGGCATCGCTTGTATGTATTACACTTTTGTTCTAGATAAGTTAATTCATAAGTATGTTAAATTCATATTATAAAAAATTAGTTATTATTATCTCACGGACATGTTAGCATTACCAGTTGGTTAAGCCATGGAATAATTTGCACAGGAATAATTTAGAAAATCTCTGATTTAAGTTCATGTTTATGAAGCTAGGTAACTAATTGCAATATTGTCTGTTTTTCCTAGTTTCACTCTCTCTTAGCTCATCCCTTTTGTATGGATTCAGTGCAATGTGAAGAGTGAAAATAAATCTACAAACGAAACTACTGCATTCTTCATGTTCATGAATATAGAGAGAGTTTAGCTCACTGTCTAGTTGGAGTTATCACACCTCAGCGAGGACAGAACAGAGAGTATCAGGCAGTGTCTTTTGCTCATCTACCTTCATCAGTCACTGGCTTTATAAGGACCGGCTGGAGCCACAGATGATGCCAGATTGTCTTACTATCTTTGTGCTCGCGTGTTTAAGATATCCCTTATGCCTTACCTTTGCCTTCTATTTCAGTTACTCCCCGTTGAGCTCTTCGTTCCTGGAATCCGGTTCAATTAATACTCCTTCGCTGATTCACCATTCTACTCCGGATTTGCTATCTGCTGCCTACACATGTCTGCTTGCCCTGCCTGCGCCTCAGACCCGCTTTACAACCATCTACAACTCCTGGAACCCTTCCTGTGTCAAAGCCCTGCTGGAAATAAGTAAGCATCTCTGTCTGCTTCATATTACAGATTCTCCTTGGACTCAACTAACGAACACTCTCTTATAACTTGTTATAGTGACCCACCGGACCATAATCTCCTGGAAACTTCCCTACCATCAAATCCTTGTAAATAAACTATTCTTCGTCTTACTCTGTCTCAGTCTGCTCTTAGGTACAACCTTATTTGTGTGTGTGGCTACCAGCAGCCATGACAAGGACAACCAAGTCAAAATCTACAATCAAAACCCCCAATGAATTCCCTAACAGAGCCCCTGGTGGAAGGCCAGAACATGGCTGAGTACCACTGGTATTTAATTTAATTTCCTTTTTGGAGTAACTTTTACATTTCACCTGAAACAAAATAATTCATAAATAGCAGCACTTGCAGGACAAAGAAGAGCTTCTCGTTGATCCCGGAGATGCAGACAACAATGCTGAGTAACATTGGGTTGCCTCTCAGCCACACGTGAATGGGGTCCGGGAATTTACGTAGTGACATGGGAGGGCAGGGCAGGATGAAGCCGGCCATCCCTGCCACCCACTACACAAAGGTGGATGATACAGGGAAAAAAAGGAGGTACAACACAGCTCCTGCAGGGATGAGTCAGCAGAAGAAATCGTACTTCTTCTATTCTTGCGATATATTCATATATGTCCATTTGTACCTTTTAAAAGTGCTGCATAAATGCATGGCTTTTATAAGATCAGATTTATTTTCTCTTGATTCATACTAGTGACCTAAGGTTGACATATCATATAATATTATGGCCACTAGTAAGGCCACTAACAAAACACATGCAAATCCCTAAATGAGAACCTGAGATAGGGAGTCAACTATATGGTGTTCATATAGGTTCAGGGCGGCTGTAGCTCAGGAGGAAGAGCAGTCGCCCACCAATCGGAAGGTCGGTGGTTCGACTCTGGCTTCCCTGGGCTACATGTTGATGTGGGCAAGACACTGAAACCCCACGTTGCCTCCCAGTGTATCATTGGGGTATGAATGATTAGAAAAGCACGTGCTGTATGAGTGTGTGTGAGTGGGGTGAATGCGGCATGTAGTGAAGCGCTTTGAGTGGTCAGTTAGACTAGAAAAGCGCTATACAAGTCCACAGTTTGTGCTTTGAAATTTCTCCAGAAGTACTGATTTATCAATTCACATGCACAACATTTTATACCCTAATGCTTTTTTTTTCATTTTGATCTTATCTATACTATGAAGAAGTATATGCCTTCTCATTTCCAGCCACAGAGCTCCTTGGACAACATCCATGTGTACCATAACTGATTCACTTTGGAATCTAATCTGCAATGGCTCCTGTTTCAGTTGAGTGTTCTGCACATGAACATGGTATGGAGCACATTTTCTTGTTAACGTGTTCTGTGCACGACCAATACATGGGTGACTCCACCTAACACTCGCACTGAACCACTGACTGTATATGTGACGGGTGATGTCCTCTTACTAGTTTGAATCAGAGTTGGTTTAATAGTTTTAAAACAAAGCCAAAACTAAAGAGAATCTAATACTGGACAAAAATGATGGTGTCTGCTCTCTTACACGAACCCCATTTCCAGTCCATGCAGGAAAAGACAAAATGAAGTAGTCAGAAAGGGGCTTCAGGACCTGTTACAGTGCTCATACTGATCTTAATATTACATACAGATAAACAGATAATGTATAAACAGAATCCTGTGTGATGTGATCTGATTATTCGTGGTACTGGATGAGATGAAGTAGGTTGCAAAAACAAGATATTTTGGAAGCTGTACTTAGACTAGAAATAAGGTACAAAATTTAACTGACATTTAATTTAATTTCTACCTCTGGGTTTACACACAAATAATACAACATATTATTTATGGGGTCTTGAGTCGTGCTTTAGAACACAAGCCAATCAGAAATAGGAACTCGATTCCTTGTTTTCATCTTATTAACTACCACAAAGACATGTGCAAAAGACATACCTGTATAAATAAAGGTTAATAAATAAAATAAAAAAATTTAACATTTCACATTCAGACCGCGAGGCTATATTCACCAAACGTGGCTTCACAAATTGGAAAAAAGCCCTTGAAAAAGACGCCAGCTTCCAAAAACAAGCATCCAGTCAGATCAATGTCTGTGTGGCAGGAACACCACCAGCGTCGGGCAGAGACGTGTGGAAAAAAAAGAACAGTCCGCACCATTCAGCGGCAATGGTATGAAAAGATACAAACAAAAGGAACCCAGAGCATTTATACCTGAGGAGGGGGCTTTGTTCTTTAGATGTGAAAATGTATCATCATGGCAGTTGTTTAGAGGAGATCAAATCAAAGCAAACAAAACAATCCGAAAATTTTTTTTTACAGAATGTCATCATCAGAGTCAGAGTATGAGTTGGGGTAATGATCAGGGTCAGGAATATGAAGAGAGGTTGAATTTTGATCAGCATTATTAATGTTGACATGAACATATGTGGAGGAATGAGTCATCTCTTTCATGAGCACATCAGACAGGCATTTCAATACACATGGAATTAAGGTGCAGAGCAAAAAGAAAATCACTACATAAGGGATTATCATTGTTAAAAACCATGCTGGCCATCCTTGGCCCAAAGATTTCAGCCAAGGGAACCATGAGTCATTAACTGCAGGAGGAGTTTGAATGGCATCTTGCATATGTTTGATGATGTTGGTAATATTTTCGTACTCGTCGGGGACATAAAAACAACAAGAGACGTTAAGTATTTTGCGAACACCTTCTTTCTCAGATAGAATGATATCAAGAGCAAGTCTGTGTTGGATAACTGCTGTTCTAATAGCAAACATTTCAGTGTTCATCAAAGTGAGAGCGGCTTCAGTTTGATTTGCTAAGGAGAGTACAGACCAGGCGAGTCCATTAATTTTGTTTGGGGCCGCAGCCGTCCCACCTCCTAGAAATAGGGACCACCCCACATTAACGTTGGGGGTAGTCCAGGGATCAGCTAGTACATAACCATCATATCTGAAAGGAACACCAGTAATTTCCCTGCGAGCTTGAAAACGTGTGGTGGATTGAATGCTGGTGACAGCAGACTTCTAATGGAAGACTTTTGTATCAGTTGCAACAACTGATGGATGACAACAGCCGGACCACTGAAATAGAGGTGGCAAATCACGATAGGCCTTTCTACCACAAGACCACATTATTCTTGGTTGGGAGGACAGTTGTCTAAAGGGACAGGCAAATTTTGTCAAGGTGTTATTAGTCCATTTGTGAGAACAATTAGTCGGTGTTGTGGTATTCACAAATATTCTAGTTTGACAACTTGATTGGCCTAGATGAGGCCCTGATGATGACGTTGAACAAACACAAGTCTCTGCATGCTGTAGAGGAACCTCAAATGCCATGTTAGTCGGGGTTGAATGGGAGTCGGCACGGGTAATATTGGGATGTGGAGCCACCAGGGCATTATTCCTGATTTGTTGACCAGCAATTAACAACATCATCATTCCCAGGGGAATAATGCATTTACCATGATCTTCTCTGCCCCAAGATTCTTTCATGTGACCTTGTAATACAACATTTGCTGTTAGAGGTTTCGCTTACCATCTAGCTGTTAAGGCATGGCACACCCAACAGTCACCAGGAATGTTCAGCTCCTTTTTGTGTAAAAGAGCTAGAGCGCACGCACTGTTGTCATTACATTGTCTGAGGGCTTGCTGAACTGTGTTGTCTTTGGGATCTGCAACGTTGAAACTGGAGTGGTTGTCTTCCATTGCAGATGTAACAGAGACAGTCTTAACCCCTGACATCATGTTAGGTGGGGCTTCAGTTGGGTCTGGTGGCCCACTGACTATGACTGTGAGTTGTCTGTACATATCCGAGCTTGGATATTCAGTTCCACACCAATACATGCCTGCATCAGTGGGTTTGACATCAGAGATTTGAGCTCCGTTTGAATTTGGGACTTTTGTTATTGTGAAGCAGGGATCTCTGTTTGGAGCAAGGGCTTTGTCAGTGGCGGCAAGGATCAAATGCCAATCGTATTCACTCTGCATAGGTACTTGTCATACTTGGCATAATATGCCTGAACCCATCCTGAATTTCAGGATAAACGAGGCAGGTGAATGTTGCACTTTGACCTTCTGTCAAAGTGACAGTCCCGGCAGGTTTGTAGGTGTAAGCCTCCATCAGCTGCGCCAAACATGACAGCATCAGAATCAGGTGATGCATGGTGGAGTTTGGTGGAACACGTCCAGTTGGTGTTTGTTGAATTTACAGAGTTGATTCCTCGTGTTGTTCTCCTCGGCGTCTGCGCGTCCTTGTACCGTCCTCTTTGCCGTCTGTGCAGCCTTGCACCGTCTGTCCTCCTCGCCCTCTGTTCGTCCTCGTGTCGATCAGGTTGGCTCCTCCGTTGGCTCGGGGATCTTCCTGCAGTGGCTGACGTGAACCCACGTTGCCCTCTCAGCTATCTTCACAGCGGTATGTGTCGTCAAAAGCACCTGGAATGGACCTCGCCACCATTTGAAATGCCAGTGCTTCCTTCTTAGGTCCTTTATCACCACCCAGTCGCCAGGCTGGAAGTCATGGAGTGATGTGGAAGCTGGTGGTGGAAGGGCTGATTTCTGATCTGAGAGAGAGTGGAGGATAAGTTTTTGCAATATTGTAACATATTGTCCTCACATAGGCCAGTGGAGGGGCGTGGCCTGGCCTGGTTCCCAGAGATGGAGGTCTGCCAAAAAGAATTTCAAAGGGACTCATGTTTACTATAGATCGTTTCCTCATTCTCATATGCATTAGAACAATAGGCAAGGCTTTTGTCCATGGCAGTCCTGTTTCCTCGCAACACTTGGCCAATTTTGATTTTAGAGTGCCATTTTCTCATTCAACAGCACCTCCCATGGCAGGGTGATATGCACAATGTTGTCTGAGGTTAGTAGCGAGAAATTCACTAATTTGGGTTATGGCAGAATTGACAAAGTGAGAGCCATTATCGCTGCTCAGTTTAGTTGGTATTCTCCATCTGGGAATAATCTGTTAGCAGAGCCTTTGCTACCACTTGGCTACTCTGGTGTTTTGCTGGAAATACTTAAATCCATTTTGACCACATGTCAACTATTACTAAGCAGTATTTCTTTCCTTCTGCTGCTGACAGTTCTATGAAATCCATCATTAAGTGTTCGAATGGTCTGTCTGGTGATGGGCGTGTGTGATTGTTTTGGTTTTACCCACGTTATGCGTTGCACAAACCATACACGATTAACAAAACTTCTGCGGCTGAACTGAAAATCCTTTGGTGAACCAGTGTTGGGTTATGGCATCCATCATCCCCCCTTTTGACACATGGTCCAATCCATGTGTCCAATTCAGCTTTCCACATGTCTAAACATTCTTTTTGCCCTTCCATGATTTCTAATTTCTTAACAGAAATGTTGTTTTTTTCTACCAATTTCTTGTTATTTTTTCTTAAGTTTTTTCTTAAGTTTTTATTGGGAACCAGAGCTCATTCGTCCATACATTTAAATAATTTAGACTTTTATCCCCAAATTTCTTTTTCATGATTTCTACGATGGGCCCCTCCGGAGGCATAACCACCTCAACGGAAAAACTACTCCCCATGCCGAATGGGGATGGGGAGGCCCTACGACAAATTCAGTCCAGACGTCTCTGCTACTGGGTGCTTTTTTCAAATGCCAAGTCACAAATGCTAACTGTTCCGTATTTTGGCCACAAACAGCAAAAAAACCCTTCCTTTTGTGTTTTCTTTTCTTCTTTTTCTTTGTCCAAAGGATACAAACAACAAACGGAATTATTACGTGTTCGTTTTAAAAGAAAAAGAAAAAAAATTAAGAAAAAAAGAAGTCACTTGTTTCTCGTTACTTGTTTATCCAAGTACAGTAACATTACTTGGTCTTATTTAAACTGCTACAAGTAACAAAAAGCATGGCCACTTCGTCTCAACGCTACAAGTGGCAAAAAGCTGGCCAACTATGGAGACCATGGAAAAAAACTCAAATTTGCCTAATTAAAACCCAAATTTGAAAGAAAATGTATGAAGTCAATTTCAACACTCACCGGACGAGTTTTGCTGAACTTTGTTCTTGGAACCCCGGGGGCAGCGACTTAGGACGTGTCACCGGTTAGCTCTCCCGTCTCACAAATTAATCGAGGTTCGGATACTAGAAATCCCAGGATGGCCTGTCACTTTCCGTGCCTCGTCCTGAACGGCTGCTCACGGTCCTGCAGACAACGCCAAATTGTTATGGAAGTTTTCAATTGCTTCCTTCCTAATACCTCTGATGAGCAATGAAATAGAGAACTTAACTTTTTCTGCCGGCCGGCTAAGTTCTTATTCTTCGTTGCAAGGAAAAATATCAGTCCATAGATAAGAGATCAGTCCAAGATACAAACAAAAGGAACTCAGAGCTTTGTTCTTTAGGTGTGTAACCACATCTGGGGGCGGTTGGAGGTTAAAACAATTATCTTGTCTGAGTGTTAATTAGACAGCATTATCAGACAGCATGGCATAAATTTCCATTGTTATGCTGATGATACTCAGCTGTACTTATCTATGAAACCAGATGAAACCAATAGGTTGGTCAGGCTACAAGCCTGTCTTAAAGACATAAAGACCTGGATGACTCAGAACTTTCTGCTTTTAAATTCAGACAAAACTGAAGTTGTTCTCTTTGGACCTGAGCACTTCAGGGAGAAATTGTCTAGTTATATAGTTACTCTAGATGGTATTTCCTTGGCTTCTAGTTCTACAGTGAGGAACCTTGGAGTTATTTTTGACCAGAATTTATCATTTGACGCACATATAAAACTGGTTTCTAGGACTGCCTTCTTTCCCCTTCGTAATATTGCTAAAATCAGGAACATCCTGTCTCAGGGTGATGCAGAGAAACTAGTTCATGCATTTGTTACTTCAAGAGTGGACTACTGTAATTCTTTATTATTGGGCTGTCCCACATATTCTCTGAAAAGCCTCCAGCTGATCCAAAATGCTGCAGCCAGAGTTCTGATGAGAACTAACAGGAGAGATCATGTTTCTCCAGTTTTAGCTCCTCTTCATTGGCTCCCTGTTAAATTCAGAATAGAATTTAAGATTCTTCTTCTCACATATAAAGTTCTTAATGACCGAGCTCCATCATATCTTAAAGATTTAATTGTAAGATATTTTCCTAACAGAGCACTTCGCTCCCAAACTGCAGGTTTACTTGTTGTTCCCAGAGTTTCTAAAAGTAGAACGGGAGGCAGAGCCTTCAGTTATCAGGCCCCTCTCTTGTGGAATAAGCTGCCAGTAAATGTCCGGGAAGCAGACACCCTTTCCACTTTTAAGATTAGGCTTAAAACTTTCCTTTTTGATAAAGCTTATAGTTAGGGATGGCTCAGGTGAGCCTGAAACATCCCATAGTTCAGCTGCTATAGGCTTAGACTGCTGGGGGACCTCATCTGTCACACCTTTCCTCACTTTGCTCTCTTTTTCCCCCTGTTTAATTTCTCAATTGATTTTATGTACATGTGACATTATTGTTGTTATTAACCTATGTTTCCCTGTTCCAGCAGGTATCCTTTGAATGGTGTTATGGTGTTTTTCCTCCTCTTTTCCCTCTTTTCTGTCCTCTCAAACCCCAGCTGGTCGAGGCGGATGGCCACCCTCCCTGAGTCTGGTTCTGCCAGAGGTTTCTTCCTCTTAAAAGGGAGTCGTTCCTTTCCACAGGAACAGAGATGAGATGACAATTGTTGTAATCTGGCGCTATATAAATAAAATTGAATTGAATTGAATTGAATTAAGAGGTAAATTGTTTAAAACAATTATGTGTCTGGGTGTTACAAATGGTTAATGTGGATTGGAGAGTCTGTCAGTCCTGAGACATAAAATGTACCATCACACTGTCAATGAACTAACCCTGCGTGGTCACGAGGGTGGGGAGGAGGGACTTTTGAAATTGGCATAAATTGTAAAACATATCCCAGACAATGCAAAATACACGTCAAACAGAATACAAAATGACATAATTGAAAGCCTCACCAAAATGGTGCTAAACAATATCCAAGCCAGATACGAGAAAGCAGACTCTCCTGGACTTTGCATTAAAAGTGATGATACCAGAGGTCGCTGTAACATAGAGAATTTGTCTGTAGTAATTAGATTTGTCCAAAACTCTGTCCCCAAGGAACACTTAATTGGATTAATTGAACTACATCAGCTTGATGCTGAGTACATTTCCAACCACATTCTTTCACATTTGACTGAGCTGGGTTACAGACCAGACAATTTAGTGTGTCAGTGCTATGATGGTGCGTCTGTCATGTCTGGGGGAAAGGGGTAGTGTCCAAGCTTTGTTGCAAAACAAAGTGGGGAAGTAGATTCCGTACGTGCACTGCTACAACCACCAGCTCCATTTGGCAGTGGTTCACGCAATGGAAGCAGAACCCCTGGCAAAGAAGTTCTTGACTGGTCAAATTCTTGAAACACATTTTGTCACAGACATTATGTTGCCCCCACATACAACACACCTACACTGAAACGACTACCGGAGATACGGTGGACCAGTCATTATGACGTTACGAAGCCCATTGTCACCAATGAGGACACAATCAGTGTGCTTCTCTCAGATGTAGCAGATGCTCCTTTTGACATCAGCACAGAGGCATTGGGTCTTTCGACCCAATTAAAACGACAGTGTTTCTTTAACACAGGAAAGTTCCTCCTTCAGGTTCTTGGTGCACTGAAACCAGCTAATGCAATTCTGCAGGCCCAAGCAGTGGATGTATGCACTGCTGCGGAGGTGGTGACAGCTTCACTGGCTCCTCTGAAGGAGATGAGGAGTGACTCATTCTGGCAGGAGCATTTCTCTCAGGGTGGAAGCAAGCCTACCAATTCGCCCCCACCTAAGAGAAAACGCAAAGTTAATTCACTGCTTGGTGATAGCGTTGTCTTGTCAACACTTGGACATTCTGACCAAATAGTCATCAAGCTTTTAAAAGGGCCATGTTAAACATTCTTGACAGAGCTATTGTAGAGATGGAGACAAGATTCTCTCAGAGAAATGTTGAACTGATGAGGTCCACATCATTTCTCCTGCCAAAATCAAAGTCGTTTCTTGAGCCCTCTCTCCTGAAACCACTTCAGGTGCTTGCAGGTACAGAGCTTAACAGCATAAGCTTCAAAAATGACATTTCTGTGGCAAAAGCAATGTTACTCAATAAATTGCCAACTGATGCTAGCCTCTCTGAAGCATGCAAGTGCATTCAGCAGTACAAAGAGGCCTTCCCCATGTTGCATTCAATATATGTCACAGCATTTGTCATTGGTGTGTCTTCAGCTGCATGCGAAAGCTCTTTCTCCACCTTGAACCGCATCCTCACTCCACTACGCTGAACAATGCTGCATTCAAGGAAGAAAAATTTAGTCATTCTGGCACATGAGAAGGAAATCACAGAAAATCTTGACATGAATGAATTTGTTTCAGAATTTGCTAAGTGTAACCGCAGACATGTACTGTAGAAAATGGTCCAGGTCAAAGGTCAGCTATTCATGAATACCAGTAGATGGTGCATCCCAACATTTTCAATGTCAACATTAAATTTCCATTCAGCATAGCCAGGCTTTTAAAAAAAGATTAGTTTTGTTGGAAGGTGGGGACGGATGGGTGTGGGGGGTGGGGGGTTGCTGGTGCACCATAAGCTCATCTGGCCCACAGCCTAATATCATAATGACTACAATGGGCTATGTTTCTGTTCTAGCTCTCCTGTAGTAATCATAGTATGTTGTATACCTTTGATTTTATTGATAGCTTGCTGTTGGTTGCATGGCTCATACAAGTTCTACATTTATTTACAAAAAAACAAACAAAAAAATATTCATTAAAGAAATCCACTGAGCCACAAACGAGATATGACATAGGCCTACTCTGAACAGTTTATAAACAGTTTTAAAATATTCCAGATGGATGTGGCTGTCTTGAAATTGTCTAGATAGAGTGATAGTTGGGTTTCATCCTTTCTTACCTTAACCATGCCTCTGAGTGTTGAACACTTTGTTCTTCTGCTGGACAATGGATGTAGATTTTAGCTCTGGTATACAACAGGACTGGAGGGTAATAGTATTCTGGTACTCTCAGCTTTATTTCTTCTCTTTAGCAGTTACTTGGTGAACTCATTTCTTGTGACCCTGATGGCGTTGTAATGGTACATTTGCATGCATCATACAAGGTCTACATTTCTTTAAAAACAAAAAAAAAAAAATAAAAAAAAATAAAACTTCATAAAAAATTCCACACTGTTAACAAAATTGACGGTCATGATATGCTAGTGTGACCATATTTTCATTACCGAACTGAATTATTTCTATTATTATTATTATTATTATGCTTGAAGTGGTAGTAGTGGTTTTCCACCGATTTTTTCAGGTATTTTTTTCTGTCCCCCAGATGAGCTGCCCACCCACACACCTCTGTTTCACACTCACACTTTGTAAGTTGTCACATATAGAAGCAGAAGCTGAAGAATGTCAGCTACATTTAATTAATATTAGAAAGAATGGGAATATAACAGCATGTGAGAACTAACCTAAATTCCACTAAACAATGGCAGTCTGTCACCAGGAAATCAACTGCAAGACATCAAGAATGTCTGAGTCCTTTAACAGCCATAGTTTATTCCAGCCGTTAGCTGTACACTTGATAGCCATCAGAAATTGGAACCAGTATGACATGCCTTACTTTGTTCTCAGCTGCTGGGACAACTGACAACACCACTTAAACAACAGTACTGATATATATTTGCATTTTGATTTGTATCGATTGTCTCACCAAATGTGCCGCTTTAAAAGTCAATGTAATAAATGAAAAAGGCAGAAGTTTCCTTGCAGAGACACAAACCTTCAGCCCCACCATTGCTTATCAAGCAAACATACAAAATATTTCAGATAAATTCTTATACTAAAAACATAAGTTTCATGTATACCAAATAGATGACAATATCCAATAAATAGGTTGTCTTGATTTTTTTTATAATGGCATTTGTCCCCTTTTAGCGAGATGACGTCCACTTAGCATGTTAATCTAATGAAGTGTCATAACCTACACCAGTGTTTTTTGATCCTGGTCCTCAAGGCACCCCGCCCTGCATGTTTTCCACGTTTCCCTGCTCCAGCACACCTGATTCAAATGAATGGGTCAATTCTTAAGCTCTGCAGAAGGCTGAGGACAACCCATTAATTTGAATCAGGTGTGCTGATTCCCTAGCCACCAGGAGGCCCCAAAGCTGCATGTTCAGTTTCATCTGAGGAGAATTAAAATGTCCTGTATTTATGTGTAGCTATTTCATGTATTTATTACATCCCTTATATTCTTAAAAAAATAAACGTAGGATATGAATGAAATAAACTGCAAAGATGAACTGTGGCTGGTGTTTTTGTGGCATTATTAGGTCATATTTGTTGGGCAGCACTGTCACACATTGAGTAGTGTAGTTGGTCTCCGACAGGTATTACGGGAATGATTGACATCTACCCATCATTCCCGTTAGCGAGAAAAGTAAACAAAACAAACATCGTAGCCTAATGGCATCAAAAATAAGTGATATTAGTAGCGCAGAAAAACGGCAAAAAAGAAGGAGGAAGAAAAACGGTTTGAGGATACAGGTAAGTAATGTTTTGGGTGATGCGGGCTGGATAGTTGGCGGTGTAACGCCTTTTTGTTTGTTTAGTTGTCCTGCTTCCTAGCCTCGGATAAATGTTATGTAGCCGGCTAGGATTTATTTGTTATAAACTCAGCTTTAGTGTTTGCTTCATGAAAGTTTGCTTGTATAAAATTAATAAGTCACATGTGAATGAACAGTCTGTCCTGCCATGGGAATGACAGATTGACTCCAGACCCGTAGACCCGTTTATTCAGATACAGCAGGGAGGGAAGCATGTTGTTGTCATGCTCTGTCATTGTTCAGTGGCAGTTGTCTCTCAGATATTTGACACATAACATTCTTTTAAGCATTACTTAGGATTAATTTACTAAGTTTGGTGTGCATTTTATAAGCCTCTAATTAGAGGTGTGCTACTTTTTATGATTTAAAAAAATATATTTTAAAGGTTTGTTTTTTCAGTGATATATAAATATTAGGCATCATGTTGACTATTTTAGAATACTGTGGCAGTGGATCATTTTTCTTAGTTTTATTACTTTAACTAGTACAATGTGGAAATTAATGCAGAAACTTCTTGAAAGTGACAACTTTGCAATTGGGTACAAGCTTTAAAGGGACGCTGTACATCACAATGCTTAATATTTTTTTAAAACAATCAGATTAATATTTCAATATTTCAGTATTTATTGATTGTTGTTTTCTTTGAATTATTATTTTTTTACCACTTTAACTTGTCTGAGTGGTTCACCTTAAGATGTTTAATTTAAACTGTAGCCTGTTTTACTCATAATGTGTAATATATCTTAGTGTACCATCTAAAGGGTTTGGAATCTCTTCATTGTAGTTTGACAAACTAGGGGCCCCCAAACAGCATCTTTCTTAGGGCCCCCACAAAGCTATAAACGACCCTGGTAATCCTAAATTACATATTGCCACTAGCATACATATTTAAATCGAAATTCCACGTCTCCACATAGTATATTATTGTGTACCTCATTATTAGACACTCCACCAACAATTGGACAACTGAATTCTTTAGAATGTATTCATTATAATCTACTTTCACAGGTGTAAGATTATTATTTCAGGAGATTATGTGATGGCAAGCTTGGGTGGAGACTTTCAATAAAGAGATTTGGAAACTGCTCTCGAAGGAGAAATTTTCTTTTACAACTATAAACTAACTATATATTTTATTACCCTGAACATGCAGAATGGGATACTTATCAAAATTAATACAACTCTCACTCATGGAGATATACTCACAATGTCAAAATATCTAACATAGAAATCCAACAAAAGGAACAAGAACAGAACAAGTATGATTGCCATACTTAAGTAACATGAAGTTTAAACATTTTAGAACACAATTAAAGGCAATTATTGCACAACAATCTGCAAAGCATCATGGGAACTCCATTTGTCAATTCCAATACGCTACAAAACTGTAATGTCCAGATGGACGTTTTGAAAGCAGCGAACAGCTGCTTTACAAAAAAGAACTGATCATTGGTGGCCGTAATCACATCCAAACAAACAGCAACCACAAAAAAAAGATCAACAGTAGGTCTGAGTGCGTCCTCCACCGCAACCACACCCTCACACACGGGCTCCAGTCACACACACGCTCTTGTCCCGCCCTCTTGCCTCTCTCACATGCCCACCTCAGCCAAATACATTCAGTATAACCCACACATACATGAACTACAGAACAACATTAACACATTCATAACTAAAAATAGATGCAGGAACGCTACACTATTTACCTGACCCATTTATGTATTGCCAGCACAAGGCCATCTGGGAAATGTGGCTTTATTAGTTACCAGCTTGCTGGGCAGCACGACCCATTGAGTAATATTTCTACCTGATCATAAACCTCTGCTTCTGCGGTTTATTGGGATAATCCAAGGTGGTGGGCAGCATGATTTGATATTTAGCCCTCCCGTTGTTCTGTGAAGGTCTCTGTAATAAAATAAAATCAACAAAACTTCTTGGAAAAGTGAGGTAATTGCAGTACTCGGATAAAGATGCATTACAAGACAGAAAAATATAATTTGTGATCACATCTGTTTTAATAACAATTCAAAGACAAACCAGATACAAGTGGAAAAAAATCATAGAGCCAATAAAGGAGTCTGAGGTAGCCTGAGAAAATGAAAGATAGAATTCATTCTTGCCTTTCAGGCTCTCATTCCATTTAACCAATTATCTAAGATCTGTCTGTCAGCTTAACTCTTATGTTACTTCCAAGAATTCACAACAGGGGACTAATTGATTATTGATTTAACATACCAGAATCTTACGATTCTGGTATGTTAAATGGTATGTCTTTTTCCTTCGATTGAAGGTGGTGCCCTAAAACGAGGTAAAATAAGGCTTATTCAGCTATAAATATATAATGTTGGTGCCTCGGGTGCCGGCGATATATAATTTGGCTACACCCCACTACCCTGAACTGGATTAATCTGGTATAGAAAATGGATGGATGGACAAAGCACAATCCAAATTCAGTAGAATCTGATGGATAAGGTTCCTGTGGATCTAATTCATCACATTGACTAGATTTAGATCCGAGAGGACTCATGATCTAAGGAACTTCTTAGGTGATTTAGTTAAACAATCAAAAGCTATTTGATTAGTAATAATTGTGTGTGAACAGAGATGTGGATAAAAGCAATTCCTATATAGAACATTCACTTAAGTTTTTAGGAGTCTCACTCATGTAGGGACAGGCGAAAATGTACATATAAGTGGGGGTCTAGCAGCGAAGGCTACTTTCCGCTGCAATTGAAGTCTATGGCAGCCCCAGGAACGCTATGGTAAAAAGTTTGGAAATTTGGCACACGTATTCAGGACAGTCCCATGAGCAAACTCAAGAATTTTCGTGACCAAAAAGTGATGCCACCAACACGTCAAAGTTTGAAGTGCATTCAGCTGCATAACTTTGGACTCGTTGGTCCAAATTGCACAAATTCGGTACCGTTGGAATCCTTGGATCATGACGAGTCCAATGCGCCCTATGACGTCAATTTCTGCCTCAGTTGATTTTCTGCCATTTTGGATTTTGTTGAAAACCTTCAAAAGTTTTCAGTGGTCAATTGTAACGATTGTCAAAAAAATCTTTAGCTCAATCTGCACTAAAGTTAGGAGATGGATTTTTCAATTTCAACTTTGTTCGCCCACTACAACCAATCAAACTTGGCGGCAACCATGCCAAACAGGACGTGAGGCCATATCTCAGCAACGGTTTCATCTTTTGACATCAAACACCTTTAGGGGGTGCTATAAGTAGGAAAAATGCATTTTTGCTCATAACTTTGGAGCCATTGGTTAAAATTTCACAAATGAGGTACCGTTGGAATCTTGGATTTTCCACTATTTTGAATTTTATCAAAATCCATCAAAAAGCATTTCAGGCCTCCCAGATTGTCTGATTTCCACAGGACTTGACTCATAGAATCTTCAGACCAAGCCTCATAAGAGTTATCATGTATTTTTTTATTTCACTTCCGTTTGCCTGTAGCAGCCAATCAAACTCAGTGCCAGTACTCCAAACAGGACGTGAGGCCATATCTCTGTGATGCATTGATGTTTCGATGCCAAGCTTGGTGTGTGAACTCATGATGCCTTCCTGAGCAGCCATAGGCTTGCCTGCTATGCTGCTAGGCCACCCCATCACTGCTTGCAGCTATACTTTTGTAAGTCCTTGTTAAGAGAGATTTTTGGTTGTCCTTTTGCCATTTTGTATGTTATCACTCTTTGAGTTAAGTCAGAGCTTTTCTAGTTTTGTTGCTATTTTCTAATTATTCGTTAAGAGAGATCTTTGGTTGGCCTTTTGCCGTTTTGTATTTTCATTGCTCCTTTAGTGTAGTTAAGAGCTTTTGCCCATCATCCCTCTTTTGAGGTGTTTTTTATTCCCTTGGATTTCCCTGTTTTTGGTTGAAGAATAAAGTTTGCCAGCTGACACCTGTACTCTGCGTTCGAGTCCTCTCTGAGAGTTCCCTGCGTGACAGGGTCTTACAGAGTTATTTGTATATTGGACAACCGTACCTTCAAAGGTAAGCAAACAGCATATTCTACATGTCAGAAGTTTAAAAAGATAGATTCCATCTCTCACTCATAAGAGTGTATAATCTTTACTGATTCTAAAGAGGGTAACTCTTCTTATGCAAACTTTTTGAAGATAACAGTATCTATATAATTTTTTTAATATCCTTTATTCCTGGACTCCACATAGTTGTCTGCTGTTGTAGCACATAGAAATAATCATCAGTTTGTTGAGTCACTTCTATCACATTGTTTCTTCATTAATGGTTGATGAGAACCTGAACTGAAACGTGACTTGCTGATTTGACTGTTACATCATAAGATTGCTGCACAAATATTTTCCAAAAAAGTACTTGTTGAGTATGATCATAACATGCTTTCAGTGTGAAAACAATTCTAAAACAAAATACTAGGTGGCAGTCATAACAGAAAATTCTTCCTTTCCCTTTTAAAGTCTTTACTTTAAAACAAGAACAAAACAAGAAATCTTTTTTTTTTACTTTTAATTTAGTTATTTTAATTTGTTTTTAACAAAACAACATCATTCACTGGCATAGGACATATTGAATTAAAATTAAACAAGTAAATAAAATTGTTGTTGGGGTTGTGGGTTTTGGTGGGGGTTTTTTTTGTTGGGGCCTTAGGTTTTTCAAGTTAGGTTTCCATTAAGTCATTAGTTTTACCATTGTTTTTTCCCTAGTCACTCTTGTCCCGTCATTGGCTTCATCCACGTCACCTGTTTTGTTCTTAGCTGACTATCATTCATGTTGTCAGGTTGGTTTTTAATCGGTCTTATTCATAGTCATTGTCCATAGTCATGTTTTCATAGTTCAAGCCATGTTTTGTTTTGTTAGTTTTTCATGTTCAGAGTTTTTTTTTGTAATCCAGCTTAGCAGCGCTTTTTGTTTGTGTCTGAATAAATCAAGTTTTTCTTTATACATATATATATATATATATATATATATGCATCCGGGTCCTACGTTCTTGCCATGCCACACCACAGCTTACTCCTTGTGACAAATTATTTCCATAATTGATTGTTAATTCCTTTGTGACTGTCAGGATTTAGGTTTTGTTTCATGTCTCATCGCTTCCTGTTTTATTTTGAATGTTAACTTCTCCTCTCGTTTCAGCTAACTTGCCTTTCCTCCCGTGTCCTGCATCTGCGTGTCTCCCCTGATTACCCAAGTGTTTCCACCTGTTCCTCTTGGATCCTGTTCATGTGTACATAGTCTTTGTCTTCCCTTGTCTCATGGCCAGTGTGTTGTACCTAACAGTCCTCATCCTAGCCTCCAAAACCTATTGCTAGATTTCTTGTGCCCCAGATTCCTGACCATTGTGGTATTAAATATTTTGATGCCTTGTTTATTCGCTGAAGTCAAGCGTTTCTCCTTCAGAGTTTTTCTTTTGGTTAATGTTTTCTGTAGTTTCACAGTTTAGCTTTGACTAATTTTCATAGTTGTTTTTGGTTTCCTCCTTTTGAAAGATTTTTTTGTTGTAATGTTTCATAGCTCCTCCGTTATAGGAGTGGATGCTGATTTTTGTTCTTTGATATATTCTATAGTTCCTCCATTAGAAGGAGAGTTTTCTTTGTTTTACCTCTTGAGAAGAGTGTTGTTAAATTTAAATATTAATCTTTTCATAGACCTTTCGTTTTAGAGTGGAGAGTTTTAGAGTTCTCGAGTGGAGAGAGTGTTTCTTTTGATTAAGTTTTATAACGGCCTCTGACGCTTCTATAGTTATAGCGATCAGAGCCTTAGTAATTTTCATAAGTGTTTATTTCTCTGTCCGGAGACTTGATAAGAAAGTTTATATAATAAACTATCTCACTTTGAAATTGATCCTACACCTGTGTCCCGTGTCCTGCCGGTTTCTGACAGTGACAAATTGTAACTCTTCCCATGTACACACTAGTTCCCATTTTTCCTTAATATTTCCAGTATTTTGCAGGGACTAATTTATAAGCCTTTTATATATTTATGAGAAACATGTTTCTTAATTGGGAGGTGTTTTTCAATAATATTAATGAAGTAGTCTTCAATGCTGTTTGGAAATTTACTATCTATATTTCCTTCTTTATGATTTAAAATGTAATGTCTTATTTAAAAAATTTCTATATATAGATCATTAGAAGGAAACTGAAATTGTTCCTCAACTTGGGTATATGGCTTAAGCTCTGTTATATTAAATAGTAAATTAATCATACTAAGACCTGTATTGACCCACCTCCTGAACCACTGTCCCACACAGAGGGAGGAAATTCCATATTGCCCACCATTGGCATGGCTTTTGAAACAGATAATGGACCTCCAAGCTTTTTTCTTATTGCTGTCCAAACCTTCAGAGAATGTTATATCTATTCTTTTTCGATTTTTAGGTAATTAATCTATTTTGTATTAATTATAAGGCAGTGTTGATTAAAGATATGTTCTTCGCTGTACTTTGTTCTATGTGGGCCCACCCAGTTTCCTGATTATTTCTAATCCATGTCACTACTGCATTTAGCTGTGCAGCCCAATAATAATATTTAAGGTTTGGTAGGCCCAGACCCCCCCCTTTTCTTTAGGGAGTAGGAGAGTTTTAAGTCTTATCCTGGATGTCTTTTTCTGACGGATGAATTTAGAGATTAGTTGATTTAAGATATTGAAGGTAGAGATGGGAACTCTTACAGGTAATGATTGTAATAAAAACAAAAGTGGAGGTAGGAGGACAAAATAAGAAATGTAAAATAGTGTTTGTTTTTAAAGCTCTCCACAATTACATTTTTGTTTGTAGTTTTATCTATGACTGTTGTCTTTACCATCTCAACCTTTAAAGATTTGAAAGAAATCTTTAAAGGTTGAGATGGTAGAAACCTCACAAAAAAAATTCATACAAACTGTCTTTGTCTGACAAAGTTGTAACTTCACGTATGAAAATTATTCAGAAAATGGATATGCAGTATTGATAGAAATAATTGTGTTCTGTGTCTACCTGTTCCACTTATCTTCAGCCGTCTATGTACAAGAGATGGTGGATGGTGTAAACAATCACTCCTGACTGTATAAAACTTAAAAACCTAAATTTTGGCAGTAATTTATGAAAGACTCCCAAAGTATTTCCTCATGTTTCACCAGCCATGTATCTGACTGACATAGAGAGCCTCCTTGTGGCTGTATTCCTTTAGACATGTGGCTTCTTTTTTTTCTCTAGCAAATGGCTCCACCTCTTCCAGACACTAAGGAAATTTGATTGTTTCATGCTTCCTTTGTGGTTTACTCATCAACAAATTCTTTGTTGCAGATTAAAGTACCAAAAGAAAAAAACTTCTGGACTCAAACTTAATAAACCACAAATGGGTTGACCCTCTTTTATGTTGTGGTTCAAATTTTGTATCAGCACCTGCACAAGATTGGAATGTACATACTTGCTGTCTAGCTGCATTGTTAAGATCAATCAGTTCTGCCAGTTCAGAGTACTCTTTGATTTTGCTTTAATTAATTTGCTTTTACTTTTATTCTACAATGGTGTGAAGACGATATCCAAACGAGATACAATACATGGAAACTGAATGCCAACTACAGGGACGTCTGGGTTTCTCTGTTAAAGCTGCTGCCCCCGCGACCCGACCGCCGGATAAGCGGTAGATGATGAATGGATGAATGCCAACTACTAATGGGCTTTTTATTTTTATACTTCTGTCACAAAGAACATTTTGGGTACAACGAACATCAGCCTGATGTTTCAAAAGATGACTGTATCCATATAGTGCACATAAGACACTCATGATAATGCTATATATTACAGGAACGTGTAAAATAAAAATATTAAAAATATTTTAAAAACAAAAACATTATGTTCTTAAATATGAAGGTCTGTACTGAACTGAAATTTTTAGTCAGAACAATAATAATAATAATTTGAGGACATCACTGACATCACATTCATCCTGTGCAAACTGTGAATATCTAGACTAACAATTTTACAGCACAGTCAGGAGTTGTTTCAGCAACAATTAGCTTGCTTTATGTAGTTATGTTGATGATTAGAATTTCAAAGATAGATCTAAACAAGTTTCCTGAGTCTGACAACCACTGCAAGTTACAAATATAGTGACCTAAATGTGAATATATTTCCTAGCTTAATTTTTTTTCTAATTTGAAAAGAAAAACACATTTCCCATAAATCTCTTCAACTCTGGATCCCTCCCTTTAGCTATACTGAAGAGGCAGCTCTTTATGCTGATAATAAATCGATATATGATTTATCAATGTGATTATGCTGCAGGCAGCATAAATATTTTTCAAATTTATTCATTTAACTTTTATTTAACCAGATAAGACGGTTGAGAACCAATTTGCGACGACCTGGCTAAGAGGCAGCAGTAAAGGGCAAATTAAACAAGTAACAGTCATGATAAATTGGCACAAAACAATTAAAAACATGACCATTCCCACACATAATATATACATTACATTACTGCCTATTACATTACTAGGCAGCAAAGTTGAATGAGAATGACCAAAGGAGGTAAAGACTTTTGGAATGATTGTGATGATAAGGTTACTAGAGTGGAAGTTCCAGTTGTTGCAGGAAATGTTGAGTAGTAAGCAAAGATATGGAGGGGGTTTTACTAATGACGATGAATGTTTTGTAAAATAATTGGTTTTGATGGATACTGGAAGATTTGACAGCAGTAGAAAGTACATCAGAATTAGACCCTCACCCTGACAGCTGAGCCTGAAACAGCATCCCAAGACTATGACACCGGTGTAGTTTTTGTAACATGATATGGTGTGTTAATGGAGTGGGCAGATGTGTTGTGTACCAGATCATGCTGACCACCATGCTCAGGCCTTTAGCTGTGCATACACTGCTGGTGACCATGAGGCTGTATTAGCATCATATCGACTTCCTGACTCACCTCTCTGGGGAGCAGCCAAACAGACACAGCACTCTTAAGGACACATTACGTGAGCAGAAAAAAAAGAATCAATAGAGGCATGCTGCAATCAGCTGGTCGAGGCGGATGGCCACCGTTCCTGAGTCTGGTTCTGCCAGAGGTTTCTTCCTATTAAAAGGGAGTCGTTTCTGTCCGCAGTCGCCTCAGGCACACTCAGGACAGGAGATTGGACCGAAGAGAGGTTTCGGTGCAATCTGTTGGTTTCCTTAGCTAGGAAATTGCTTTTGAATTGGCTCTGTATAGATTGGACTAATTTTGAATTTAATTAATTGGATATGATTGGATTATTATTACAATGAACTGAACTCCAATTGGCTTGAATTGGACTATATTATTGACCTTGAGATGACATTTGTTGTAATTTGGCGCTATATAAATGAAACTTAACTGAATTTAAATTGTACATGATGTGAAGCATATTTTCACACCAAACACGATTTAATATGTGACATAAAGTAGTGTTCTTGTATTTTAGGTAACTGCACCTCAATTCAAACACTGTGTCAGTGAAAAGCTACCACTGGCCTAAATCCAGGAATATCAGTATCAAGCCTCAGTTGTATATGTCTTTAAAGGTATTCATTCTACTTCTTTCCCAGCTGAGCTATTGTATTTCTTAACTCAGGGTGTAACCTGCAGTCAAACAAATGCAGATTGTCCTGATACACATTACTCTGTATGATTACATTACTGAGTGTATGGCCTGAAAAGGCTGTGGTTTAAGCTGTTTGTGACACTGGCTGAATTCTGCTGCATTGGGGAGTCAGTAACTTGATATGTGAAGTGGTTCTCTCAGCAGACCAGAGACCAGTTGTTCCCATAACACCTATTTACCTCAATATCTGTATGACACAGCATATGCCCAGATGTTCAATTAACGTCAAAATGTATCTGATTGGGATTTTTGTGCTTATATAACCACATAAACATTGTTTAAACTATGATGAGAATACTGCAGTCAATATGTTGCCAGTAGGAAAGGTAAGCTTATGCATACGGTTTCATGTCTGCTATATTTGTACTCTATCCTGATCTCCTGAATTTAACCTCTGGCCTGTGTTGAACTACACTAAATTTGTTTTTTTAACAATTCATACTTGTTCATTGTTTACATCGATTGTTTCTAAAATGCAACTTCCATTGTTTGTGGGTCACTCACAAGAAAATAAACATGCCAGACAACGGAAGATTTGTGCGGACGGAGGAAGAATTTGTGGCTTCTCGCGCGAGTTAGTAGTTTTCACCTACTAAAGTCCGTACTTTTGAAGAAAACGCACGATTCGAATTTCTTTCAATGCGCATTTCCCAATGATTCTAATCACTTTTGGGTGGAAACTTGACTACTGAGGAACCTTTGAGTTATTTTTGACCAGAATCTATAACACATATAAAACTGGTTTCTCGGACTGCCTTCTTTCACCTTCGTAACATTGTTAAAATCAGGAACATCCTGTCTCAGAGTGATGCAGAAAAATTTGTGCATGCATTTGTTACTTCTGTAATTCTTTATGATTGGACTGTCCGACTCTCTGAAAAGCCTTCAGCTGATCCAAAGTGCTGCAGATAGAGTTCTGATGAGAACTAACAGGAGAGATCATGTTTCTCCAGTTTTAGCTTCTCTTCATTGGCTCCCTGTTAAATTCAGAATAGAATTTAAGATTCTTCTCCTCACATGTGGAGCACTTAAAGACCAAGCTCCATCATATCTTAAAGATCTCAGATTTGTATTTTTCCCAACAGAGCACTTCCTTCCTGGTTCCTAGAGTTTCTAAAAATAGAACGGGAGGCAGAGCCTTCAGTTATCAGGCCCCTCTCTGTGGAACCAGCTGCCAGTTCAGGTTTAGGAAGCAGACACCCTCTCTACCTTTAAGATTAGGCTTAAAACTTTCCTTTTTGATAATTCTTATAGTTTTCTGGGATGACCCTGAAACATCCCATAGTTAAGATGCTATAGGCCTAGACTGCTGGGGGACCTCCTGTGATACACCTGTCCTCACTCTGCTGTCTTTACTCTTCATGTACATATGACATTATTGTTATCATTAACTTGTGTTTCTCTTTCTGAGCAGGTTTTCCTGGTCTGGTGTTATGATGTTAAAAAAGACTGCTTTCTTAAATTTGAACTATACTATAATATACAATGATGCTGATTCTTTACTAGGCAATTGTAAAATAATCCCTAAACATTCCTTATTGATATGCCAGTGTTTTCCAGCTATCCTGATACTTGTTTCTGGTCTCTGAAATTAAAAGAATAACCAAAAAAGAGATCTTGATATCATTACTTACACTAGTTTGACTGTGCTTACATAAAATTGAATATACTTTTCAGCTCCTCACAAGATTCTTTGCTATTAGATGGATAATGGCAGTTGTGGTTTTATTTATGTTTTTCTTGTTTTTTTTTTAGCATTACAGCATTGCACATTTCGTTGGTGTGTCTAACCCTACATCTGTTTCCCTTTTGCATTATGGATCTGGCTGCTGGAGGCTGAGTGCTAGTTTCTGCAGTGTCCTGAGAGATGCTGATTCATGAGAAGCAGCATCAGTTCACTAGTATTTCTCAGAGACGCACAATACATTGCTGTACTGTGGGCATTTCATTATCACAGTACACTGCATTACTGTGATAATGAAGTGCTTTCAATACTCAAAAAATAAAACGTATCAGAAATGTTTTCCAAGCACATTGGACTGTTAACAAATTTAATTCCAGCTAATCCAATTCATGCTGGCACTGCAAACCTATTTTAAAAACACATCATCCTCCCCAAAGAAATTGATCAGTTACCGCTTAAAGGTTGCAGATAAATTAGATAAGAAGTGTCTGAGATCAAAGAGAATATACACCAGTTATTGAGTCAGACTCTAGAACACAATCGCATTGAACTTTTACATCTTATTATTTGCAGAGTTTAGTCCACTCTCTGCCAGGTTAAAAAAAACTCTTTACAGTCCACGTAGTACAACATGGTGTGTAATTGAAGTGTAGTTTATACAGCAATCCATGTCCTGAACAAAACCTTCTCATTTAATTCCTATTGCCAGCATTTTTTTGGACCTGTGAGCTAATTTCTAACATTAGCATACTGACATAATGGCAGTGAAAATTTTGACTGCGGACATGTTTACTATGTTAACCTTCTTGTTTCAGTGGTTCAATCAGACAGATTTTGACCTCATGATGACATAAAATAAGAAAATATTAAAGAATATCAGTGTGTTGTAACACTGTTCCACCTTTGAACAATTCTTTGAAATAATTCCCACTAACCAGTGGAGTTTATCATTGAATTTAGAGACCAATATAGAGATTTTAAAGGAGTGTTCTGAAGGGGACATTAGCGTGTATACCTAATGTCACAGGAATCTAACTGAAACATGTTGAGACATATCAATTGGCGCAAATAGGATGTCATCGGGGATAAATGTTTAGGTAACATATTGTTTTTTATCAGCAAATGCAAAATAACTGTTTTGCTGGTTTAAAAAAAATGGTACACTTCTGTTCATAATATAATGTGAACATACTACATGTACAATATATGTCATTCTGGCTGTTACATTAATACAACTTACAAGTGCATACAGTAACATTTCTAAAATAAATTTTCTGGCAGCAGTTTGGAGATCAGTTGAATGAAGGGAATAGTTTCAGGTGTGGGAGAACTTGGTAGGCTTGGCTGAGAGCCTTAAATTTCAATCCCACACAACAACTCTGGGGTGTTGCCCTGTATATGGAGCTATGAACTGTGGTTCTTTGCTGAAGAACCTCAAAACTCACAGAGTTTTTCCTTGCTGTTTAATTCTCAAATTCTGCAGCTTTCACTGAAAACGTACTGATTATAGGTCAAGTTGTAAAACTGAACATTTCAGAGGGAGTCCATCTAAACTTTTTTCTGTCAACTAACTTCAGCAAGCATGGCTGAAAACAAAAGGGCCAAGTGCAGAGATGGGAACTAGCTGTTCATTTGCCTGCGTACTGACTCATCCTCTCTGGGACAGCTATGCCATACAGCAAACAAAGATAGCTATTATGTGTTAGATAATAATGCAGACATTGTAGAGATATAGGCATGGCCCACATACTGAATAACATGAAAGGTGGTGGTGTGCCTGTTAAAAACCCCAGGCTGAGGCTAAGAGACTAAGAATTCAGATTAAACTAGACTTTACAAGTCTGCACAAAAATTAATCTACATAAAAATGCACGGTATGTATTTCAACGTGTTAAAGTCTGCATAGAGCCATGGCAGGCTTCAAAGGGCCCTATATGAATCTACAAAAATCTACATAAAGCCTAGTTGTCATGGCAACAGCAACCTGAAAATGCTTACTCTGTCCTTGGCTATAGCAACTGTAGCATTCTAGAGTCACAGTCACATTCTTGCATGACATTCAGATTAACTATTAATAAGACCATCTGCCCTCATTCAGCAGCTCAAGCGGACAGTACAAACATGACTGTCAGCCTCAGTTTAAAAGAATCTCTTTCTCATTCCCATAGAAGATAAACTAGCCAGAAAAAAATCTTACAGTAACACTGGAGGAAAAGGGGTTAACATAATGTCCAAGCCTATTTGTTTTAGATGTAAATCACTCTCTCTTAATCAAAATCAGTTTTCTACATTCTTAAGACAATATATATATATAAACATAATGTTACTGCCTTTAAGTTAAGTCATGTACCGTAAGACCATGATCCATTTATCCAGAACTCCACATCATTGAAACTATACGATAAAATGAGCTCCTATAGCTGAAGTTTGTGACCAACTGGACTTCCTGGCCTAGAAAACGTGACAATTTCTGTTTTAATACTCTGCTAGCAATGTTTTTGCTGGTAAAACTATGACTTATAAGATTTCTTTCTCATAAATAATGATTACTAAAAATTATTCTATAAAAAATAGAACACTTCCTTGTCAGTCGAATGTGCCAAAGCACGACTGTAAAACACAGGACAAAATCTGCCGCATTTCCGTATCACCATCACGAGTGTGAGAGGCCAACGTCTACAGATTAGACGTTCGTCATACGTTTGCTATGAATGTGATTGACAGGCAAATTGGCCAATAGCGGAAAAGTATTTCAACATTTAATTGGTCAAAATTTGTCCCTGTGAATGCCATTAGCCAATAGACATTTGAGTATAGGCACAAAGGGCGGATCCCATGACCCTATAAATATGAGTGTTCAGGCACTGAATACGCACTTGCAGGAAATCAGAAGTCGACTTGGTCATCGTACAGTGTGTAAACAGCAAATATGAGGGAAATTGTGCATCTTCAGGCCGGCCAGTGCGGGAACCAGATTGGTGCCAAAGTAAGTAAGCCTATATAGGTCTTTTGAATGCTTAATCATCTACATTTTGTTCCGAAACGCCGTGCCCACTTTTGTTGAAGTCGATGCTTTGTGCTCATAGCGCCCCATAAGCCACACCCTATGAATATCAACGTGTCCTATTTTATCTTACCCTTTATCGTTTACTTAAAACGGTTTCTTCTGGGGGTATCTTGAGAACCGTAGTTCCTCGTTGTATAATCAAATAAAACTTCCCCCCCCTTTTTTTTTCAAATTTTATTATTATTTTAAAGGATGTATATCTTTTTTAAATGTATTTTAATTCCACTGCTCAACCGTCTCGTCGAAACATTACCCGACAAATGGAACGCTTTTTGGAGGCGGATTTGAGTTTCTTGCTAAAATTCGTCATTGTTCTATTGGCGTAGTTGAAAAGGGAAGCAACTATGAAGATCACTAAGAGGGTAGGAAAAAAAAACCTAAATATATTATGTTGTGCAATTAAAACAAATGTTTTAGGAGAGCGCAAAGGCTTAATTTTAAGCTTTTATTTTGTGTCCGTTTCTATAAATATCGTTAAGCTTTTGTAACTGTTACAGGTTTAAGGCCTACATGCAATTTGAGCAGCGCCCGGCTTTTGCCTTGAGAGGGCGGGGCGGTTAGTGACGTACTTGGGGACGCTTCGAATTCATAACAGTCAGCCAATAGAAGATCAGGGCGCGCACCAAGAACACAATGCGCGGGAGAATAAGTCAGCCATGTAGTAATCCTGAGGCTTAGAATGAAACTAGTACATAAAGATTCCCATGATTTTGATTTGCTATTTGAATCCTTTTTAGGATCTAACAACTTTGCATTCATTTTAGTTTTGGGAGGTGATCAGTGATGAGCATGGTATTGACCCAACTGGTACTTACCATGGAGACAGTGACCTGCAGCTGGACAGGATCAATGTTTACTATAATGAAGCATCCGGTAGGTACAGTAACACCAATTTGATTTGATTACCTTTCTGATTATTTCCCTCTCACCAGTTGTGTCTCTTGTTGTAGGTGGTAAATATGTGCCCCGTGCCGTGCTTGTGGATTTAGAGCCAGGCACTATGGACTCTGTGCGATCTGGACCTTTTGGCCAGGTCTTCAGGCCTGACAACTTTGTTTTTGGTAGGTTGTTAAATTGTTCAACCAATATTGCATCCTGGGAAAGTAGTATAAGTTAGATTAATGTGTTCTTCTTTTGCAGGCCAGAGTGGTGCTGGCAACAACTGGGCCAAGGGTCATTACACAGAAGGTGCAGAGCTTGTGGACTCTGTTCTGGATGTGGTAAGGAAGGAGGCAGAGAGTTGTGACTGCCTGCAGGGCTTCCAGCTCACACACTCCCTTGGTGGTGGAACAGGCTCGGGTATGGGCACCTTGCTAATCAGCAAAATCCGTGAAGAATACCCTGACCGCATCATGAACACATTCAGCGTGGTCCCTTCCCCAAAAGTGTCTGACACTGTTGTAGAGCCCTACAATGCCACATTATCAGTCCATCAGCTTGTTGAAAACACAGATGAGACTTATTGCATCGACAATGAGGCACTCTATGACATCTGCTTCCGCACTCTCAAACTTACAACTCCCTCATACGGGGACCTTAACCATTTGGTCTCTGCCACCATGAGTGGTGTCACCACCTGCCTCAGGTTCCCCGGCCAGCTCAATGCTGACCTGCGCAAGCTGGCTGTAAACATGGTGCCTTTCCCCCGTCTGCACTTCTTCATGCCAGGCTTTGCGCCCCTCACAAGCAGAGGTAGCCAGCAGTACAGATCACTCACAGTACCAGAGCTCACACAGCAGATGTTTGATGCCAAGAACATGATGGCTGCCTGTGACCCGCGTCACGGACGCTACTTGACCGTGGCTGCCATCTTCCGTGGCCGTATGTCCATGAAGGAGGTGGATGAACAAATGTTGAATGTGCAGAATAAAAACAGCAGCTATTTTGTTGAATGGATCCCCAACAATGTCAAGACTGCCGTCTGTGACATTCCACCCCGAGGCCTCAAGATGGCTGCTACTTTCATTGGTAACAGCACAGCCATTCAGGAGCTGTTTAAACGCATCTCTGAGCAGTTCACGGCCATGTTCAGACGCAAAGCTTTCCTCCACTGGTACACTGGTGAGGGTATGGATGAGATGGAGTTCACAGAGGCTGAGAGCAACATGAATGACCTGGTGTCTGAGTACCAGCAGTACCAGGATGCTACTGCTGAGGAGGAGGGGGAGTTTGAGGAGGAGGGTGAGGAGGACCTTGCCTAAATTTTACATTTGTACAAATGTCTGCAAGTTTTTCTACTGAGGTGTAACCTCATGTATGTTTAAGTTTTCAGCGTTGAATAAAAGTTCCAAAGCATTGGATTTGTCTCTTGGCTTTTATTTGTTTAAACGAGCATAGGAAAGGAGTTTAACCAAAGCACTCACTACATTGTAGCTTTAAAATCACGTTTCTTTCTTTACTATTAAGCATATATAATTTCATCACTGGAAATGTAGCTGAACTGAATATTGTGTTAGAAATGCTCGCTTCAATTTTAGGTGTATACAAAATGTAATTGGTACTATATAAATGGTTGAACTATCAAGTCTGTACAGTTTAAGAATGGGATCACTCTTGCCACCACAAGGTGGCAGCATTGGCTAAGCCATTTTCTTTGATTAAGAAGTAGGTGAGAATACATATGGTCAATGCTCGCAGTGACCAGGGGCACCTGAATCTCCAAGTCTTCCTTCTGTCCAAAGCGTGACTCAAAACCCCTCTGTAGGAAACCTGTGTATGTATATATATTATTTGGGTGCTGTATTTAAATTGATAAACAACTGAAATATTAGTCTTCTGATCATCATTTAGTCGGGTACCAAAACAATTTCACTGTTCAGCGTGATCACAAACCACTGTGTTAGAGTAGAGTCAGGATGCAGTTTATTTTTTTTAAAGTAAGGGGTGACGCCTCAAGCGTCAGCCATTCTCGGGTAAAGACTAGCTGCGCGTGTCCACCGAACAAGGCAAACCTGTCCTACCTGCGTCATCCATGTCGCTCTGGTCTCACCACCTGCTTTAAAATGTGCCTCAATCCCATTCCTGTTGTCTCCGGCTCCAATAGGTTTCCCGCAACCTAAACAACAAACAAACCTCCACTCTCTAAAGCCCACTTCACTCTGTGACACGCCCTTGTCTGTGGGGTTGTGGAATTGCCTATCGGTGGTAAACAAAGCAGATTTCATTATGTCTTATGCCAACCACGTGTCTCTTGACATCCTGGCTCTCACTGAAACCTGGATTAAGCCTGAAAACACAGGTACCCCGGCTGCACTTTCAACCAAACACTCATTCTCCCATACCTCTCGTACATGCTCATTTCCAACAAATGGAAATACACCCAACTGCTACCTGATACTAAATACAATGCCTTTGATTACCATGCCATCTTGGTAACTGCACCAGTCAAAATCTATATGATTGTCGTATATCGGCCACCAGGACAACTCGGTGACTTTGCTAAATGAACTAGCTCTGTCCCGGAGCATAACTGTCCCATAATGGTCCTTGGTGACATGAACATCCACCTTGACAGTCCTAACTCTTCTGATTTTCTGACACTAATGCACTCATTTGACCTACAACTGCTCAGCAGTCCTCCGACCCATAAAGCTGGCAAAGTGCTAGATCTCGTTTTCTCAAGAAACTGTGCCACAGAGGCCCTGTCTGTCACACCTCTGCAGTTCTCTGACCACTATTTCATTCAGTTCAGAGTGAGTCTCCCGAGAAGACCATCTGCCTCTACCCCTATGGTTTCCTTCCGCCGCAATCTCCGCAACCTGTCGCCCACCCGCTTCTCCTCCGTTGTTGCCTTCACTCTTCCAACCTCCAGCACATTCTCCTCCCTTCAGGTTAATGATGCCACGGAGTCCCTTTGCTCTACACCAAGCTTATCTCTGGATAGTCCTCTATGTGTCCTCTATCCACCAAACACGCTTGATCCTCCCAGTCTCACCCCTGGCTTAATGATACTCTCCGAGCGTTGCGCACCAATCTCAGAGCTGCCGAAAGGAAATGACACAAGTCAATAGGTCCTGCAGATCTAGCTAAACTCCAGGCGCTACTGTCATCATTTGCATCCAGTGTTACTGATGCAAAAAATTCTTTCTACATTAACAAGATTCATAGTACTACTGACACCCGGAAACTTTTTTCCACCTTCAAAACTACTCAATCCTCCGCCTCTGCCACCTGCTACAAATCTAACAGCAGACACCTTTGCAGATGGTCCAGAACGCGTCTGGTCTTGGATCAGCCTAAAAGAGCACACGTCCCCCCTCTGTTCATTGAGCTCCTCTGGCTGCCCTTAGCCGCCCGCATCAAATTCAAATCACTGATGTTAGCTACAAAGTGCTTAACGGAACGGCTCCCATCTACTTGAATGCTCTTGCAAAGGCTTATGTCACAACTCGGTCCCTGTGTTTGTTGCAGGATTGTCGTCTAGCAGCTCCTACACCACGCCTAAGACAATCCAAACTCTGTTCATGTGTCGTCCCACGATGGTGGAATGACCTACCGAGCGCTACCAGAACAGGGGCGTCCCTGTCTATCTTCAAGAAGCTCCTGAAAACCCAGCTCTGCAGAGAGCATCTCCTATCCCAGCACTTACCTTGTACTTCCCTCCCCCCTCTATCTCTGCACTTTATCTTTCTGCACTTCCTTCTATGCCTGCACCCTATCTCTACTCTGTCCCCTCTGACAGAGTCGGACTAGTGGGTTCCTTCTATGGAGTTTATTGCTAGCTTTTATATAGCTTGTTATATCTTCATTTGTAAGTCGCTTTGGATAAAAGAGTCTGCTAAATGCATAAACATAACATAACATAACATAGATTGTTTGTGGCTCACTTAGAATTTAGTATTTCTCAAAAAATGTGGCTCACGTTGTTACAATGAACTTTATAATAAAGTTGTTTTAAATCCTAGGTCACACAGAATGACAACTATCTCATCCCTCACCTCTGTCTGAATTCTCACTTCACCATAATTTCAGAATGTTGACTATATAAACGCAAGCATGAACACAGTCTTATTAGGTTTAAGTTAACTTGGACGATTTCCTCTGAGATCTTTCTTATAATGTGTATGGCTAAATCTACGCTGTCCTTTAAGTGTTTTTTTTCCTTTCCTCTTATGAAAAGTCTTTATGTGCCACATGAGGATCAATCAAATGCCCTTTAAATGACATTCATGTTTGTTGTTAATTTACGTATTCATAGAAGGAGCAGGTATGATCAAGTAGTGCCATTAGAGGTTCTGTGTTATCTGACCATCTGGTCCAACATATATTGTTAATGTGCATGGGTGGGAAGATAAGCCTAATCATCCAAAAATAACCACAACCAACCTCCTGCATAAACACGTACACAAGCACACACTCTACTTCAGATGTATTATCAGAGTGAGTGTGTATAAGAGCTACATAGTTGTTCCTCATTGCTGAGCCAGGAACAGAGGAAGTGACATGGTTGATAGAGGCTCCTATCAGGCCTCTCATATGCTCATGTGGCAATATCTACATGCAGGGGACATTTCCTGTCTCCTATAGAGAAGTCTTTGGTCTACAAGGCTGCATTGAAGGGGAAGGTATAATTATGTTGCCCCTTGATTCAACTGTGCATTTTTCTATTCAAACAATTGCATGTCACACCAACATTCTGGTGAGTGGCAGGTATGTTATCTACATTCACCACATAAGTGTAGCATATTAGCATGCTATTTGCCAATGAGTGGTAAATCCATATGAGGCATGTAATCTTTTTTGCTGAAATTTACTCATAAACTGAAGGGACGTAACGTTAAGGTCTGTTGTAAATTTCATTGTGATTCATACAACAGTATTGTGTTGTTGGAAAAATTACACTAAAGCATCACTATTTTTTCCTACGGAAAGTCACTTTCCATAGAAGCGTCTGCTAAATGCACAAATCTAAATGCAACTATCAGTGTAACTGATCATAGTCAGGATTCATCCTCTGTGGATAAGCTGAGTCATGCTAAAATTAAGTTTTTTTTCTTCAGTCCTTCATAAACATAAATGCAATATTTTATGGAAAGACGTCAAATAGATTTTCAATATTTCAGTTTTCTACCTTGCAAAGGGAAAATACAGTCAATTTTATTTGTTTTGAAGCATATAAATAGCAAAATTGTGTCTTAATGACATAATTCAATTTGATTCAGTTTATCTATATCAGACCAATTCATAACAAAAGTCATCTCATGATATGAGTTCAATTAAATACAAATAAACAGTTAAATTCAAACCAGCTATAATCTAGTCAAATTCATTATAATCCTTACGTACCATTAGTAAGTCATGCTTTCATATGTCACACTGAGATTAGCCAAACCAAAAAAACAAACTGCACTTGGGCTAATGTATAGCCTTAACAATAAAATTATTAACCTACTTTTTCCTGTTGACTGAAATAAATCTGTTTTGATGGACCAACATGTTTAAATAGGATATTGACTTTTCAACACCACATGAATAATACAAACTTTAATATGGAGAAGACAGAATCATAGGTAAAGAACTGCTAAATGCTAATGCTAATAATTCTACCCCATTGACCGGAGCCTCAGAGAAGCAGAATTGGTGCAGTCTAATGTGGTTTAGTAATGTTCAAATCATACTGACTATGTAAATGACTATGTAAATGTAATTATACTAATTATAATATATAATAGTAATATTAAACTCAACATACACATGTTACTGTCTTGATAGCATTTCCCTTTCCAAACTACTTGAGTGTGGGAAAAAAATCTAAATGCTTATATGCTTTGTTTAAGGTCCGACACTACAATTACACTGATAGTAAGAATAATAACACATGCTAAGTAAGTTCAATTCAATTCAATTCAATTTTATTTATATAGCGCCAGATTACAACAATTGTCATCTCAAGGCACTTAAGTAATATAGTCCAATTCAAGCCAATTGGAATTCAATTCATTGTAATCATAATCCAATTAATTCATATAGAGCCAATTAAAAAATTAATATCCAAGCTAAGGAAACCAACAGATTGCACCGAAATGTGTCTTCAGTCCAATCTCCCGTCCTGAGCGTGCCTGTGGCGACTGTGGAAAGGAACGACTCCCTTTTAACAGGAAGAAACCTCTGGCAGAACCAGACTCAGGAAGGGTGGCCATCCGCCTCGACCAGCTGGGGTTTGAGAAGACAGAAAAGAGGGAAAAGAGGGGGGAAAAACACCATAACACCATTCAAAGGATATCTGTTGGAACAGGGAAACATAGGTTAATAACCACAATAATGTCACATGTACATAAAATCAATTTTGAAATTAAACAGGGGGAAAAAGAGAGCAAAGTGAGGAAAGGTGTGACAGATGAGGTCCCCCAGCAGTCTAAGCCTATAGCAGCTTAACTATGGGATGTTTCAGGATTACCTGAGCCATCCCTAACTATAAGCTTTATCAAAAAGGAAAGTTTTAAGCCTAATCTTAAAAGTGGAAAGGGTGTCTGCTTCCTGGACATTTACTGGCAGCTTATTCCACAAGAGAGGGGCCTGATAACTGAAGGCTCTGCCTCCCATTCTACTTTTAGAAACTCTGGGAACAACAAGTAAACCTGCAGTTTGGGAGCAAAGTGCTCTGTTAGGAAAATACCTTACAATTAAATCTTTAAGATATGATGGAGCTCGGTCATTAAGAACTTTATATGTCAGAAGAAGAATCTTAAATTCTATTCTGAATTTAACAGGGAGCCAATGAAGAGAAGCTAAAACTGGAGAAACATGATCTCTCCTGTTAGTACTCATCAGAACTCTGGCTGCAGCATTTTGGATCAGCTGGAGGCTTTTCAGAGAATATGTGGGACAGCCCAATAATAAGGAATTACAGTAGTCCAATCTTGAAGTAACAAATGCATGAACTAGTTTCTCTGCATCACCCTGAGACAGGATGTTCCTGATTTTAGCAATATTACGAAGGGGAAAGAAGGCAGTCCTAGAAACCAGTTTTATATGTGCGTCAAATGATAAATTCTGGTCAAAAATAACTCCAAGGTTCCTCACTGTAGAACTAGAAGCCAAAGAAATACCATCTAGAGTAACTATATAACTAGACAATTTCTCCCTGAAGCGCTCAGGTCCAAAGAGAACAACTTCAGTTTTGTCTGAATTTAAAAGCAGACAGTTCTGAGTCATCCAGGTCTTTATGTCTTTAAGACAGGCTTGTAGTCTGACCAACCTGTAGGTTTCATCTGGTTTCATAGATAAGTACAGCTGAGTATCATCAGCATAACAATGGAAATTTATGCCATGCTGTCTGATAATGTTACCTAATGGAAGCATGTATAAAGTAAAAAGAATCGGTCCAAGCACAGAACCCTGAGGAACTCCATGACTTACTCCAACGTGTGAGGAAGATTCTTCATTTACAAGAACAAACTGGAATCTGTCAGATAAATATGACTTAAACCAGCCTAATGCAGTTCCTTTAATCCCAATAACATGTTCAAGTCTCTGTAACAGAATGCTGTGATCGATCGTATCAAATGCAGCACTGAGATCCAACAGGACAAGCACAGAAACAAGTCCGCTATCAGAGGCTAACAGGAGATCATTGGTAACTTTCACCAGTGCTGTTTCTGTGCTATGATGCACTCTGAATCCTGACTGAAACTCTTCAAACAGATTATTTCTATGTAAATGATCACAAAGTTGAGCTGCAACTATTTTTTCAAGAACTTTGGACAAAAAAGGGAGATTGGATATAGGTCGATAATTAGCCAACACTTCTGAATCAAGAGTAGGTTTTTTAAGTAAAGGTTTAATTACAGCAACCTTAAAAGTCTGAGGTACATATCCTGTCAACAAAGACCGATTGATCAAATCCAATATGGAAGTGTCAATTAAGGGGAAAACCTCCTTGAACAGTCTGGTTGGGATTGGGTCTAACATACAAGTTGATGGTTTAGAAGAGACTATTGCTGTTGTTAGCTCAGAAAGATCAACGGGACAGAAGCTGTCTAAATACAATTCAGGTTCGAAAGATACTTCTAAAGCTGCTCTACTTGATGATACATCAGTGATAATAATGGGAAGGATTCCATTAATCTTCTCTCTGATAGAAACAATTTTATTGATGAAGAATCTCATGAAATCATCACTGCTGAGAGTTAAAGGAATACATGGCTCAACAGAGCTCGGACTCTTTGTCAGCCTGGCAACAGTGCTGAAAAGAAACCTGGGATTATTCTTATTCTCTTCTATCAATAATGAATAATACGCAGTTCTAGCTTTACGAAGTGCTTTCTTATACGTTATTAAACTATCTTTCCAGACTAATTGAGACTCTTCTAAATTAGAGGAACGCCACTGTCTCTCCAGCTTTCTTGCAGTCTGCTTTAACGCACGCAGCTGTGAATTATACCAAGGAGCCAACCTCTTCTGACTGATTACCTTCCTTTTCAGAGGGGCAACATTGTCCAGTGTTGTACGCATTGAAGCTATAGTGCTGTCAACAAGAGAGTCAAGTTCTACTGGAGTAAAATTTAGGTAGCCATCCTGTGTCATATCAGCACATGGCAGTGAAGAAAAGGATGATGAAATCAACTCTTTAAATCTGGTTACAGCATTCTCTGACAGACACCTTCTATATGTAGAATTCTTCTCAGAAACCGTGTAGTCAAGTAATGTAAATTCAAAAGTTATTAAAAAATGGTCAGACAAGACAGGGTTATGAGGGAACACTGTTAACTGTTCACTCTCAATGCCATAAGTCAGCACAAGGTCAAGGGTATGATTAAGGCAGTGAGTAGGTCTGTGGACACTTTGAGAAAATCCAATAGAGTCTAATATAGAATTAAAGTTAATATTTAGGCTGTCATTTTCAACATCTACATGAATATTAAAGTCACCCACTACAATGACTTTATCTGTACTCACCACTAACTGGGATAAAAACTCTGAGAATTCAGACAGAAACTCAGAATAAGGGCCAGGTGGACGATACACAACAACAAACACAAGAGGTTTTTGTGATTTCCACTTTGGGTGGGAAAAACTGAGAATCAGAGATTCAAAAGAGCTAAAACTAATCTTGGGTCTAGGACTGATTAGTAACCCTGATCTGAAGATAGCTGCCACTCCTCCTCCTCTGCCTGTGGTTCTAGGAACATGAACATTTAAATAGTCAGAGGGAGTTGATTCATTAATGCTAACATGATCCTCCTGCTGCAGCCAGGTTTCTGTAAAACAAAATATATCAATATGATGATCACAGATCAAATCATTCACTAACAGAGACTTCAAAGGGAGAGATCTAATATTCAGCAAACCACATTTAATAGTTTGATGTTTTTGTTCAGTTAAAGTTTTTGTTTTAATTTTTTTTTGCACAAGAGGATTTGCTCCTTTTGTGTTTTTTGATTGAGGGGGGGGGCAGCATCAGGTGGGAGGCCGCAGAGAAGTGTGTAAGACTACAACTCTGCATCCTGGTCTCAACCCTGGGATGTCATGTTTTTGGATGACTAATAAATTCGTCCATATTTCTAGAAATGAGAGCCGCTCCTTCCAAAGTGGGATGGATGCCGTCTCTCCTCATCAGACCAGGTTTTCTCCAGAAAGATTGCCAATTATCTATGTAGCCCACGTTGTTTGCTGGACACCATCTAGACAACCAGCGATTGAATGAGGACATGCGGCTAAACATGTCATCACTGGTCAGATTTGGCAGGGGTCCAGAGAAAACTACGGAGTCCGACATTGTTTTGGCAAAATTACACACCGATGCAACATTAATTTTAGTGACCTCCGATTGGCGTAACCGGGTGTCATTACCGCCGACGTGAATAACTATTTTACCGTATTTACGTTTATCCTTAGCCAGCAGTTTTAAATAGGATTCTATGTCGCCCGCTCTGGCCCCTGGAATGCATTTGACTGGTCGCTGGTGTCTCTAATGCCACGTTTCTGACTATAGATTTGCCAATTACCAGGGTTTTGTCCTCAGCGGGTGTGTCGCTGAGTGGAGAAAATCTATTAGAAACGTGGACAGGTTGATGGTGAACCACGGCCTTGACTTTAGGACTATGACTCCGCTTCCTGACAGTCACCCAGCCACTCTTAAGTCCCGGCTGCTCGGGATCTGCTCGGGGACGACTAACAGAGCTAGCTACGCTAGGTGGCTCCGCACTGACTAAAGGGGCCTGGCTCGCTATCGGGTGGTTTTCAACAGTGCAGAGCCGAGCTTCCAATTCAGATAACCTTGCCTCCAAAACTACAAAAAGACTACATTTGTTACATGTACCATTACCACTAAAGGAGGCAGAGGAGTAACTAAACATCTGATAAGTAAAACAAATATACATTTTCAGTTTCTTAATATGATTTTTGTAGTTTTTTTTCAGTTTGTCTATAGTAGGTTGAATGTAGCTGACCAGAGAAAATATACAACCTGAATGTGTAATTGTGTTTTTTTTTTATAGTAGTAGCTTTTTTCTAATATATACTAAAGACTTAATCAGATAACCATAAGCAGCAGATAGACCTAATTAAAACAAGATCTGCATTTAATCATTTCCTTGCTCTGAATTTGATTATTTTTCCTGTTGTGTTTAATCTAAATCTATTAAACTGAAAAGTAAATGAATCTGACTTTATCATCAACAAATACTTCCACTTGAAATTACTTTGGGCTAAGGAATTAGTTCACAGGGGCCTGATCCTGTATGGATCATGGTTCACACCCCTATGTTCTACGCTACTGAGGTATTTTTGCCTGTATCAGTATCCTCCAGGGGACCTCGCAACACACAGAAAACATATGCCATAATTTTGTGTAAAATATCACACCACTACCTTCTCTGCTTCGAGAAGAACACAAAGCAAATTGCAGAATTTTAGAGGAGTATTTAACTGAAGGCGACAGTGATCAGTGAGATGAGGCATGTATTTTCCAGAGAGCAAATTTAAACACTTTGCTAAGCAGACACAGCTACGTTGTGTCCTAATGAATGGAACAATGCTGTCTCTCTGTGTTCGTATTTGTGGGAGTGTGTGTGTGTGTAAGTTTTCCTGTTATCTTTCAGCAGCACAAGAGTATCTTTCACTCTCAGGAAGTGGCTTATCAACATCTACGCAGAAGTTGAAATGCACTTTGAAGTTTCAACCCACTGCAAAAAAAGAAGAAAAAGGCTCCAGAAAAAGCTGCAAGGTGACAGAGAAAGGTTGAACAAAGCACACGGAGGAAAACCGACCTCCTCCTGTTCCTCCCCACCAACCTGCAGTCAAACAATTGCGATCTCTACACCTCTTTGTTCAGGACTGCCATCAGTCTCACAGTGGGAGGTGTGGTCAGAAAGAAGAGGAAATTGTTCTGAATTTGTAGGTAATTGAAAACACCTCTATCCCCTGTGTCCCCATCTCTATCTACTTTAAAAAACTCCACACCCCTTCTTACTCCCTGGTGCCCATCTTCTATACCAATACTCTCTTAATGGCACCCCATGTCCATCCTGTCCTCCATCTCCCACTGGACTGAATTGATGCAAACGATTGCGTATCCATTTGCTGTCTGAAGGAGAGGTGACCCACTTGTGTGGTTTGCCCGTTGTCTCCTGCCCTTCCTTTCCCAATTGCTGGTATTGATGCCCCATCATTGTTTCCCACCTGCCCAGGGGGTGGAGTGGTTTGTGGGAAAATTGGGGGACCCCTCAGGTGTTTGATGGCTTTTATCGATTCACACCAGACTCTCCATCTCCCATTTACCCTCTGCTATGCTGTCCAAGCTTTTTAAATAGGAACTGAACTGCAGAGGTGAGTACTGTTAAGCGGTATTTTGTTATTTTGCCTGTGCATAAGAACTTTTTTTTTCTTTTCTTTAGTGGTCACTGTTGTTGTGCTTCTGCATCTTATATCATCAATATTTGCTATAATTACACAGTTGTGTGCTTTAAAATAGACTACAAGGAATTTGGAAATAAATGGCATTTCTCTAACTTAGAGGAGTATCAATTAAAAGGTAGTCTAATAATGTATTAGAAAACCCTTCATTAAACTAGAACTGCTTACTATACATTATTGATTGCAGAGAGTAAGAACAACCCCAGTTCTTTTAAGCACTGTAGCCAGGCTGGTGAAGAGTCCCAGCTCTGAGCCATGTGTTCTCAGTACTAATGATTTCATGAGCTTCTTTACCAATAAAATTGTTTCTATTAGAGAGATGATTTTTGGAATCCTTCCCACTATTATCACTGATATATCACCAAATACAGCAGCTTTAGAAGTATCTTTAGAACCTGATTTGTATTCAGTTTTTGTTCAGTTGAACTCTCTGAGCTAACAACAGCAATTGTTTCTTCTAAACCATCAACTTGTATTTCAGACCCAATTCCTAGCAGACTTTTCAGTAAGAAAATCAACAATCATCAATACTGGATTTGATCAATCGGTCTTTGTTGACAGGATATGTACCTCAGACTTTTAAGGTTGCTGTAATTAAACCTTTACTTAAAAAACCTACTCTTGACCCAGGACCGTTAGCTAATTATTGACCTAAATCCAATCTTCCTTTTTTGTCTCAAGTTCTTCAGAAAATAGTTGCAGCTCAACTTTGTGATCATTTGCTCAGAAATAATCTGTTTGAAGAGTTTCAGTCAGGATTCAGAGTGCATCATAGCACGGAAACAGCACTGGTGACTTTAAGTCATATTCATCTGATAGAGTCAAGTTTCATCTTGTAAACAACAAATCTTCCTCGCACACCAGAGTAACTTATGGAGTTCCACGAGGTTCTGTGCTTGGACCGATTCTTTTCACTTTATACATGCTTCCATTAGGTAACATTATTAGACAGCATGGCATAAATTTCCATTGCTATGTTGATGTTACTCAGCTGTGAAACCCAGATGAAACCAATCAGTTGGTCAGACTGCATGCATGTCTTAAAGACATAAAGACATGGATGACTCAGAATTTTCTGCTTCTAAATTCAGAAAAAAATGAAGTTGTTATCTTTGGACCTGAGTGCTTCAGGAAGAAATTGTCTAGCTACAGTATATAATTTCTCTAGATGGTATTTACTTGGCTTCTACAGTGCTAAAGCGAGGAACCTTGATTTTTTTTTTTTTTGCCAGAATCTGTCATTTGACATATATATAAAACAGATTTCTAAGACTGCTTTCTTTCACCTCCACAATATTGCCAAAATCAGGAACATCATGTCTCAGAGTGATGCAGAAAAATTGGTCCATGCATTTGTTACTTCAAGATTGAACTACTGCAGTTCTTTATTAGTGGGCTGTCCCACAAATTCTCTGAAAAGCCTCCAGCTGATCCAAAATACTGAAGCCAGAATTATAATGAGAACTAGCAGTAGAGATCATATTTCTCCAGTTTTAGCTTCTCTTCATTGGCTCCCTGTTAAATTCAGAATAGAATTTAAGATTCTTCTCCTCACATATAAAGCTCTTCAAGACCAAGCTCCATCATATCTTAAAGATCTCATAGTTAGATATTTTCCCAACAGAACACTTCGCTCTCAGGCTGCAGGTTTACCTGTGGTTCTTAGAATGTCTAAAAGTAGAATAGGAGGCAGAGCCATCAGTTATCAGGCCCCTCTCTTTTGGAACCAGCTGCCAGTAAATGTCCGGGAAGCCTCTCTACCTTTAAGATTTGGCTCAAAACTTTCCTTTTTGATAAAGCTTATAGTTAGGGATGGCTCATCCATTGTCATGCTGCTATATGCCTAGATTTCTGGGGGACCAGAAATACACCTTTAATACACCTTTCCTCTCACTCTGTTCTCTGTTTTGTTTATGTACATATAAGACTATTGTTGTCTTTAACTTGTGTTTATCTTTCTCAGCAGGTATCCCTGGTCTGGTGTCCTGGTGTTTGTTGTCCCCTCTTTTCTGTCCTCTCAAACTCCAGCTGAGCAAGGCAGATGCCATCCTCTCTGAGTTTGGATCTGAGGTTTCTTTTTGTTAGGGAGTTTTTTTTCTTTCCACTGTCACCTCGTTCTTGCTCAGGATGGGAGATTGGATCAAAGTGAAGTTTCTGTGCATTCTGTTGGTTTCCTTAGTGTGACAACTTTCTTTGAATTGGGTCTGTATGTATTTATTGGGCATGTTCTCCCTGTGTATGCGTGGGTTCTCTTCGGGTACTCTGGCTTCCTCCCACTGTCCAAAAACATTCATGTTAGGTTAATTGGTGTCTCTAAAATTGTCCTTACTTGTAATGTAGGAGTGAGTGTGAGTGTGTGTGTGGTTGTTTGTCTCGTTTGTCTCTGTGTGGCCCTGTGATGGACTGGCGACCCATCCAGGGTGTAACCCGCCTCTCGCCCCGATAACTGCTGGGATAGGCTCCAGCCCTGCCGCGACTCGACCGACGGATTAAGTGGGTATAGAAAATGGATGGATGGAATATTCAACTCAAATCAAACTTCTAATTTCATGTTATGCAATAGGAATAAACAACCTCCATCTCTCACAGAAATACTTCTAACTTAAACATCCACCCACAAACCATGATATTGTAACTAGACAAAAGCCATGATCTCTGCCTTTGTAATTTGGCATGCATGCACTGTAATATAAAAAAATATTGTTCAAGTTACAGACACATCCATTTTAATTCTGGTTGTAAAGCGTACTTGAAAATGAAAAAAAAAAAGTTTACTTGTATCAAGAATCTTGAGTACTTGATACAATCCCTGGTCTGGTGTCCTGATACAGGACAAGTACAGTGGTTCACAGCTAGAATATAATATCAACTAAGTATGTGGAGTTTATGTCTTTCTTGTTAAAATCATGCAATAAGAAGCCAATTGTTTGCTTCTTTTTCAACAATAACAAGAAAACAAAGTAGTAATGAAAAATATTATTTTGTCACTATTGTTTGAAGCACAAAGAAACTAAGTGCATCAGAATAGAAATCACGCAACCAACTAGCATCTTGGCTGTGTACATGCAGACTGGTGCAAAACCATCATCGCACAAGTATGGATTTTCACAACAGCTTACATAGACTTGGGTGTAAGATCTGATTTATTTATTTTGGGTACATAATGAAACTTAAGGTCTTATGGCAAGGATTCAAGTTTAGATAAACACAGTATCATTTCTGCTGTTCATATAATTGTAGGCTATACGTTGGTGTGCTACATCAGTGAACCACAATGCTCTTGGGAAACAAACAAAAACCTCTCTTAGCAAGGAAATAAAAAAAATAATTTGCTAACACAAAAAAAAAAAAGCTCTGAACTTACTCGAAGAGCAAGTTAAAAAAAAACAGCACACAAGGCCAAACTAAGAATCCCACTTTAACGAGGTATGTACAAAAAAAATACTATTCTATTAAAGCAAAAGTAGCTAAATGGCAAAGGCCAACAAAAGGATTCCAAACATGGTTCGAGACAGACTTGACTTGACCTGACTTGACTTGACCTGACTTGACTTGACTTGACTTGACTTGACTTGACTTGACTATGGCAAAGAGGCTGGTGTGCAAGACGAAAGGACATGACACAGTGGCACGGAACAAAGGGAGACACAGACTATAAGTACACATGAGGAAAACGAGGGAACAGGTGGACACAATCAGGAATTAGGGAAGACAATTAGACTGGTGAACCATGAGGAAGAGCAAGGAACATGAAACGAGAGGAGAGTTAATTTTCAAAATAAAACAGGAAGTCACACAACAAACCTGGTGACAGGATAAAAACTCAACTTGACCAATGGGTGTGACATGAAGTACAACATAAAAGCGTTTGATAAGCATCCAGCCCCATGTCTCATGGCTCTGCTGTAGCTGTGGATGTATCAGCTCCAGTTAGTAGTCCAATTTTGCAATAAAAAAGATGAAAAAAGATTTGCCAAAAATTATGGCAATTTTGTTGATTATATTCTGTTAAATTAAATCAAGGGTTACTCTGAAACATTTCTAAATATTTTCTTCTTTCAAATGTAGGCCTTTGTATGTAGGAATATTCTGAAAAGATGAATGCACACCACCCTCATTTTGTGCTGTTTAAATGTATTTCTCAACTCCAAAAAAGTAATTTTAAAATAAGGGTAATTTAAAGCTAATTAAAACAGTGTGATGGCTAAAGAAAGGGGAAAGGATAGGTTCTCTTGGAGTTTAAAACCTGGTGATAGATCAGCAAAGTTAAAAGGTGGCAGAGCCTTCTGGTGAGGCTCCATTGCTATTATAAAGAGGTGGAGATGGAGAGGAGGCAGGTTACAAGAGAGCCAGCCTGGTGGGAAACTGACAGAATGGAGGAGAGTTTAGAGATTGGGATTATTTTGGCCCTCATGCATGCTACTTTTTGAGCAGGCAAGGTCCATTGGACCAAAGAAGTGACAACTAAATTAACCTCTTCAACCCTGTTGATCTGACTTTGATGAAGGCTCACAAATGTTACAAGCTTTATTTTGAGACGAAGATGGTTTACACAGAGTTTGTAATTGCAGAAAAATACTCAATTAATTTTGGGCGTGTCATTTTCAAGCAGTAACCCTAGAAAGACTCCTGGAGCTAAACAGGTAAAGAATGAGGTGAGTTTGACAGTGTGGAAAAACAGGATTGACAAATAATAAAAAGTTCAAACATCTGGAAATGAGGGCAGACATGGGAAAAGATAATTCTTGTTGAACCTACACTATAGCTTTAGTTGAATAGGTTATATTGTTATTTTTTAACATCTAGTCTCAGAACCTACAGCATACAGTAACAATAGATGTAATATGATAGTTACCTTCACAGCTCTAAAATCTTTAAAACCTGTGACCCTTTTTTTGCCATAGACACTTGTTTCTTTTGTGAAAGAAGTTTGAAGCCAAAATTTGGCAACTGATGAGTCTCATTTGTTCATTTCTAATTGTTGCAATTCATTAGATGCACAAAAAAGACAAAACAAAAACTTTACATCAATCAAAGGCCAAGCAAGGGATGAAAATGAAAGGAAACACTTTCATTAATTGGCAGAGCAATAAATTGTACAACATCACATTTCTGCAGACAATTTCATTCCAAAAGGATGTAACCTTGTCTGCAATACAAAATTACGTTTAGCATATAAATTTACAAGTTCTCATTAAAATAATCATACACATTGGTTGAACAGACGGAAACTGCATATTGTTTAGAGACTGGAGGAAACAGGGTAGTAATGGTCTCTTAGCACTTCATACATGCCCCACAGGGACCATTTGAAAGTCAAATAGCAATAGCCAACAAGCTGATATCATTACACCCAAATAAGCTATGGAGAGCTAATTGCATGATGGTATCTGAAACATTAAGGTACTTTATGTTCCCAGCTTTGGCCACCCAGTATGTTAACATATCAGACAGCTTACTAACTGAGTCAGACTTTAAAGTTAATTCAAATTGAGTCCTCAGTATTACAATTCCTGCAGGTTCATCTATTTGGTGATCCAGCTGCATCCAATTCACATTATGACAGGTTGCAATTGTTTGTTCTGGTTTGAGGTATATCTTTTATTAGTATGAGAATTGGGAAGCAAGCTGTGCAAACAGAGAGGCTAAAAGTGGTGAAGTTGTGCCAACAGGTCTGGACTCCACAGAGTGGAACCAGTCAAATTTACCATTATTTGAGTTTAAACTAAGCAAAGGTTTCTGGAGTTTGTGACTTTGGGAATTTAACTTTATTGTTGTTATTTTCATTGGTAAAGAATAGCTATTGATGAAAATATAAAGTTTATGCATCACTACGTTCTGTCTATTCTAAGAGGCAGAATTTTTTTAGATTTTGTTTGCTTTAGTTCTGCAATCTGACTTAATGCTGGCGGTTAGGCAGGTAAATACCATGGTCATTTCATTCAGAGCACACACTAATCAGTCCTAACATTATGACAACCTGCTTAATGTTGTGAAGGTTGCCCTCATGCCGCCAACAGTGCTACGACTAATCAGGCAGTGAACAAAGAACACCTGAAGATGTACAAGAGGGGGTGGGTCTTCATGGCTTGCTTGTTAGAGATGCCATCAAATCCCATCAGAATGGTTTGTGGGGGAATTGGAGGCCAGCAGACTGCAATACGAAAATGTTTAGGTAGCTGGCGAGTAACATCCATATGATTATCGGGATGCAGGTTCTCTCAGCAGAACATTGCATTGTATTAAAGTGATCAGTGGTAATCAATTTATCACTTGTTCTGTCAGTGGTCACTAAGCCAAAGAGCAGATCAGTCTACTTTAGCCTCTGCTGTCACACCTTTCAGAATGCCAAAAAATAGCATATTTAGATAAAAAATTTTAATGAAGCTCTTGGCTCATAGAACTTCTGAAATTTTGTGCACAAGTGAAATAGGCTTTGTTTTATCATCAGTCCAAGATGTGTTAAATTACCTACTCATCAACTTGTCCACTGTTCCAACATAGAGTGAGACATAAATTAATTTTACAATTACTTTATGATACAAGTTATAAATGTTATCACTTAATGATGACAATATTGTCATAATGTCCAAATTATCACTAGCCTAAAGGTAATATTTAAAAAGAATTGGGGTTTTCATAACGTGCATGCCCCAGCGGCCAAGGAGGCAATAAGTAGAATTCCAAGACTGATGATCCGGATCTATTTATTTTTCTTCACAATAATTTACATCACATACATCAACACAGACTTTTGTCAGGCTTTTGTCTTCTACTGTCCATAAGCACACACCTACACACTCTCACAAACTTACACATATTTTATGTAAAGCGACCTTGGGTGTTTTGAAAGGCGCTATACAAAACGAAGGTATTATTATTATTATTATTATTATTATTATTATAATATTCATGGGTGTGTCTACGAGGGGCTGGGGGAGGCAACACTGCTCAACAGACTGCTTTCCCTGTTCTCTACGCACGGCCCCTCCCTCCTCAAGTCCTTCATTCAAACCACTCCTCCTCAATACAAATCAGTCTGTTCTCTTGCCATTTTGAAATTTGCTAGATTCGACTGTCACTAAGCTGTCTCCTGTCTGAAATTGTCGCTGCCTTCTTAGCTAGCGAGCTGTTATTACAACATTAGTACGTAACACCAAAAGACATGCATAGGTGGCTCCTTAAAAAGCAGACTTCGTCTGACCCTGTCGCTGCACAAGCTTCTGACTCCGCTGTTGAGCCCAGCATCGCTGCTGCCAACACGGAGCAAAGCCCCTTGGTAATCACGTCAGGGTGTGCGAATCCTTCACAGGATCTGAATAGTTCCGCGCCATCCAGCAGTTCTGCGGCCGCTTCAGGCACTCAAAACTCTGCATTTCACAAAGCATGCAGTCATCCCAAACCTCTGATGTACACGTCCCTTCCAACTTAAGTATGGATAGCCAGTCCCAGCCTATTTGAACTAATTACCCCAAGCGCCCATTTGGACAAACCCTTCGGTGCTTTAGTGCAAGCTGGTATCGTTCTCGACCGTGGCTCGAGTATTCCGTTATCCGCGATGCCAGCACCATCACGAGGGTGGGGAGGAGGGACTTTTCCTGAAGCTTTTTGATTATACAATCAAAAAAGATGAGAAATTGGCATAAATTGTAAAACATATCCCAGACAATGCAAAATACACGTCAAACAGAATACAAAATGACATAAATTGAAAGCCTCACCAAAATGGTGCTAAACAATATCCAAGCCAGATACGAGAAAGCAGACTCTCCTGGACTTTGCATTAAAAGTGATGATACCAGAGGTCGCTGTAACATAGAGAATTTGTCTGTAGTAATTAGATTTGTCCAAAACTCTGTCCCCAAGGAACACTTAATTGGATTAATTGAACTACATCAGCTTGATGCTGAGTACATTTCCAACCACATTCTTTCACATTTGACTGAGCTGGGTTACAGACCAGACAATTTAGTGTGTCAGTGCTATGATGGTGCGTCTGTCATGTCTGGGGGAAAGGGGTAGTGTCCAAGCTTTGTTGCAAAACAAAGTGGGGAAGTAGATTCCGTACGTGCACTGCTACAACCACCAGCTCCATTTGGCAGTGGTTCACGCAATGGAAGCAGAACCCCTGGCAAAGAAGTTCTTGACTGGTCAAATTCTTGAAACACATTTTGTCACAGACATTATGTTTCCCCCACATACAACACACCTACACTGAAACGACTACCGGAGATACGGTGGACCAGTCATTATGGCGTTACGAAGCCCATTGTCACCAATGAGGACACAATCAGTGTGCTTCTCTCAGATGTAGCAGATGCTCCTTTTGACATCAGCACAGAGGCATTGGGTCTTTCGACCCAATTAAAACGACAGTGTTTCTTTAACACAGGAAAGTTCCTCCTTCAGGTTCTTGGTGCACTGAAACCAGCTAATGCAATTCTGCAGGCCCAAGCAGTGGATGTATGCACTGCTGCGGAGGTGGTGACAGCTTCACTGGCTCCTCTGAAGGAGATGAGGAGTGACTCATTCTGGCAGGAGCATTTCTCTCAGGGTGGAAGCAAGCCTACCGATTCGCCCCCACCTAAGAGAAAACGCAAAGTTAATTCACTGCTTGGTGATAGCGTTGTCTTGTCAACACTTGGACATTCTGACCAAATAGTCATCAAGCTTTTAAAAGGGCCATGTTAAACATTCTTGACAGAGCTATTGTAGAGATGGAGACAAGATTCTCTCAGAGAAATGTTGAACTGATGAGGTCCACATCATTTCTCCTGCCAAAATCAAAGTCGTTTCTTGAGCCCTCTCTCCTGAAACCACTTCAGGTGCTTGCAGGTACAGAGCTTAACAGCATAAGCTTCAAAAATGACATTTCTGTGGCAAAAGCAATGTTACTCAATAAATTGCCAACTGATGCTAGCCTCTCTGAAGCATGCAAGTGCATTCAGCAGTACAAAGAGGCCTTCCCCATGTTGCATTCAATATATGTCACAGCATTTGTCATTGGTGTGTCTTCAGCTGCATGCGAAAGCTCTTTCTCCACCTTGAACCGCATCCTCACTCCACTACGCTGAACAATGCTGCATTCAAGGAAGAAAAATTTAGTCATTCTGGCACATGAGAAGGAAATCACAGAAAATCTTGACATGAATGAATTTGTTTCAGAATTTGCTAAGTGTAACCGCAGACATGTACTGTAGAAAATGGTCCAGGTCAAAGGTCAGCTATTCATGAATACCAGTAGATGGTGCATCCCAACATTTCAATGTCAACATTACATTATTATTATTATTATTATTATTATTATTATTATTATTATTATTATTATTATTATTGAAGATTTCCACCAATTTTCAGATATTGTTTTCTGCCCCCCAGATGAGCTAACTGCCCACCCACACATGCCATTCTGGTCACACCTCTGTTATTATTACTTATATACATCCTGGGCTAGAAAATGAGCTGGACTATACCATTTAACCCAGGTAAAATCAGAGACACACACATAGCTATATCTACAGCAATATTTACATAACTCATCACTAGAAAATATATATATAATCTTAATAACCATCAACACCCACAGTAAACCTAATAAATGCCCACATATATTTTACACCAGTTAAATACATATTTACACACCATGAAACTCCCTTCTATCTATTTCCCACTTGTCCTACTCCCTCCCGGATCTAATAAGGTGCGCGTGCCCCCCGGGGAATTCTTTTGCCCGAACACCTCGGGAGACAGGACAAAAAGCTGAGGTAAATTTATGCAAATCCCCGCTCAGTACAACCACCACGCGTTGTGTCAGCCTTAATTGCCTTCTACCGCTATCGGTTTATGAGTGTTGTCTCCTTCACAGGTGAACTACGAGGTGCGTCAGCCCCGTGTACCAGTACCGCACTCACTCAAAAAATACCTTTTTCACCCGTACCCGTGTGTTTCGTCTGTGCAATCTTCCAACTGGTGAATTGTTCAAAAGTCTTTTTAATAACACTCATCTGGTGAGCGCATGACGGCGGCGCGTTGTCACAGTGCATAAAAACACGAATTGTCACAAGTGTTCACACGCATCTTTTATAGTGCTGGAAGTGTTTTCCTATTTGTTTATACTCTGATACCTGCCTCTTCCTAATTTCTAATTGGCCAGTATGTGTATGACATTGACAAGTCAGACATTTGCTCATATAGTCACCTTATTTTCAAATGAAAGGACACTTGCAGGAAAAAGCTGCTAAAACAACAACAGCTATCTTTGCACAAAGACTCAGCAGTGAGTCCAGATAAGTCTCTACACACATCATGCAAGGCAGAAGACCTTATACACATAGAATTTTATATATGTATATATATATATGTGTGTGTGTGTATGTGTACATGGCAATTCCATCATGTTTTACTGATGGAAAGTAAAACCTTCCTGATTCCACTTTCAATTTCTGCTGGCCGTTCACTCCAGCAATTCATTTCCCAGTCTCAGGCATGAATAGTATACACTTCTAAATAAAGGTCTTAGCCAAGGGTTTACTTATAATACAACCATTAAGGGAAGGCTTAGGAAAAATCCATAGTTTTATTTATTGCTGTAGAGAAGCGTTGTTCAGGTTTCACATTGTTAGCCCGATTTTTTTCATTGGAAGCCCAAGAACAAGCTGGAGAAATCGTTTATTAAAAAAGTATTTATTAGTGGTCACAAGTAAAGTATATTACAGCGCTGGACTCGGAGTGCCAGAGCTCCCGCAGGAAATCCGTCAGGCCGAGCCCCGATATCCGGAAACATGTCATATTCAGCTTTATCTCACAGAAGTTGTTTTCACACTTGTCAGAGTATAATCGGCCAGTTTTGAGTGGCATGATCAGGCCAGCTGCTGTCCTTGTTGTGTTCTTTGGATGTGATAAACAATGTGTGTGTGTGTGTGTGTGAGTGCTGTTTTAGGCGTGGATCTAATGTACCAGACCTATCTGCCCTAATAGAGATGTTTTGTCTGACCCAGTTGTTTATGTCATCCTAAGGTCTTGGACCATTTAAGGTCATCTGTTGTGCAGTATGAGCAAAGTGGAACAGTACCAGCTAGGAACATAGGTTATTTAGGAAAATACAGAATATGAATTTATAATGTCTAAGATCAAAGCCAATTATAACAACATTATGAGTTTGGCTTTGGTGGTCTCTGTGGCTTACAGAACCATGGAGCTGAGCAGGGTGCTATTGGCAGCTTAGTAGGAAGGGAGCTGCTTTCCTGCTGCTTCACCCAACAGCAAGTCAAACCAGATGGGGGCATTTATGGCCAATTAGCAGTGTGCTGTGAATGGAATTCCACTGACTCACCTAGCATTGTTATTATTACAGCTTTTATCGGAGCTCAACAGAAACCTGGCAGTGTCCAAATTGGGATTTTGATGCTTGCTTGACCCCAGATGTATGAGGAAATTGCAGATCTTGTTCTGAAAATTGTGACAGACTGAATATGATAAATTGCTCAGAGAGTGTGTGTCACTTAATCATGGCTTAGATTTGTAAAGAGGTTGAGTGCTACGCATATTCGTAGCAAAAGTGAGAAGGCACTTTGAGCTTTACCACTGAACAGGAAAACATAAAAGTAAAGGTAGTGGGACTGCTTCTAATTGGATATGGGCAACGTGCAGAGACAAGAGTGTCCTGTTACTGAAAAATGGGATCAAGTCCAACATAGGAATGTTGCTCTTGCTCTCCCACCCCCTTTCACCCCCATCTAATCATTCCCTCCATCACTTACTTGGCCTTTGCTTGACTCCTTCTGTGATGGTCCACTTCACTTAGCTCATAAACAATGCCCCTAACCCCCTCTACACCTTCATATTTCTGTCTGAATATGAGCTTCAGCCTCCACTGCCTACCTACCTTCAAGTTATGTCAGACCTTTTAAGAGTAATTAGTTGAGGGACTGCAGCACAGCAAGATATTTCCCTCATTTATTCCCATCTCTGGAATAGAAAGAACAGTAAGGTAATGCTGCACTGTTTGGAGTCCTGCTGAGATAATGACAGACTCATCACACACTTCCAAACAAAAACCAGACATGGTGGAAAAAAACTCATATTTGTTATCCTTATTGTGTGCAACCAGCATTACAAGAAAACTGCATAAAAAAGAAAAAAGGAGCAAGACCAACTGCTGCAGTCTATTGTCTGTGTACATGCTAAGAGAAAATGCTGTTCTGATCAATGCAATTACAACTCTGAAAAGATAACACTTCTTGGGAGGATTTTTCTTCACCCAAGCAGTGGGCCTCTGAGTGGAGGTGCTCTCTCACTGAAGAGAGCGTAATTTTCTGCCCCATGCTATGTCTCAGGGGGCATCAACCGCCAGTGACAACTCAGCAGTGTTTGAAAGCCTCTCAATGAGAACTCCTACCTCTAATTGTCCCTGCAATGCTTATCAACGCTGCCAATCCCAACTAGAGCGGAAAGACAGAGCAATTTTCCCATTACAACAGGAGCAGAGAAATGGAGGATAGACAGGGTAGCCCAGTGTCTCCAGAGAGCCGTGCAGATGGCTTCATCTCCAAGTTCAAAAACAGATGGGAGGGATGGGGGTGAGGGACACGACACATGCAAACATACTTGTAATGTCTTTGTGTGGAAGATATGCTGCACAGGCAGAGACAGATTTCATGCTCTTTCACAACTTAAAATCAATAAGATATTAACCTCCTTTTTGCAGCCAGTTTCTTTCAAGGTTACAGTTGTACAGAGCACAGCCATGGAGGACTCATATCAATTAGCACTGAGATCATTGCTGTATGCTTACAGTAACTGAACCCCTGCCACAGTGGTTAGATAAGTTCACTTCACCACTCTATCCTGTGCTTTGATCTCCTTCAACTCAAGCAAAGGCTCCAAAGAAATTCATATGTTTAGAGTTCCTCCCCTAATATAGATTTACATTGAAACTTGATTAGAAGAGCTACATTTCTTCTAAAAGCTGCATTATTTGGAGCAAAAGAATGCAGTATGACTGTGATGCTATGGTTATGACAACAAATCCTGATAACATCACAGAGACGAGGATTCAACTTGAGCTTTACTCACCATCCCAGCACTACTGAGAGAAATCTGTTTACCTACTTTCTTGAAAGAAAATGTATTCAGAAAAATGCAACTGCATATACAGTTCACTGTGGGAACCCAAGTTGAAAGTAAAGCAGTTTCATATGTGTTTGGAGGAGGAGATGTTGTCTAAACTAAACTCTCCCTTTATTATCAATGGAGTCATCTTTAAGAGTCAGCCGTCTGGCTCCACTAGGCTTATCAGTTCTTCATTGGCTTACACAATTAAATAAAACACACACTAAAGTGTGTAGCCGCACATACACCCAAGGCCATATTTGTGTGCAGACATACACACACATGCAAAGAGGTATTTCAAAGCCCACTTAAATCTAAAATAGATCAACTCAACCTCCTCCCTGTAGCAGAGGGGTTGTACAAGACCCCACTGTCTACACTGCCAGACAGTGACAATTCCTTTTTTTGTATTACAAAAATTCATCATGATGTTTCCCCATCAGCTCAGAAATTGAGCCCTGTTTCAGCTTTCCCTTTTCAGCAGTCACGACCAGCAAAACAAACTAACAGTAAAAGATGAAGCCAAAGATTGGTGGAAAGCTGTCGGCCTGATCTCTTATCTAGCAGCACCTCTGCAAACCTCCACTGGCAAAGGAAAGCCCAGGTCAACAGCAAAAACAGTCAATGGCGCTTGGCTGCCAGCCATCAGACTTTCAGGTCTAATATTTTTTGTTAAAATTTTCTAATAAAAGATGTTCTCCTTTAAATTGAACAATTCAACATACTAGTATCATACCTCATTGTCTACCTGGCCTTACCTTGCCTGTCCATTTGTTTGCCTCACCACCAACCATACACAACACACATACACACTCGCATCCTATTGTTCGGACTATACAGGTGTATGGGTGATAAGAAGCATAGGTACCCCGTGGTTCATGGAGGTGAGGCCACATTGGCTGCGCTCTGCCCTGACCCCTATATTGGCATTTCCATTTTGGAAAGGTTCTACCAAAGAGGGCAGAACAGAGACAGAGCTTATCAAAGACACAGTTGAGGACCAGACACTCTGCAGAGCTATAGGGCCTTGAAATTCTTAACCTGCATCCCAGCATCTCGCCCAGCACTGTCTGGTAGCACAGCCCTGCCGCAGTCAGGAAAACCACAGTCCACCACTCTCAGGGTGAGACTGAACATGCACGCCACCCCCTCCCTTAACCAACTCTGTGTACTTCTCATGCTGCTCTGCAATGATATCTCTGTCTGAAATGTCAAACCTCAAACACACACACATGGGAACGACACACTAACATTTCAGTTGCACTTTTTCTCATTCATGTGCTTGCACTTGGCTCTTCCCAACTCCATAGACTGCAGAGTGGTTGTAAATTGTGTGGGAGATGCTGTGAAGGTATACATATATGAGATTGTAATTTTGTAATACCACCAATAAAGTGGACCTCCCTTCACAAAAAGAAAAACTGCAGGAAGACAGGATTCCGCAACCTCAGAATGCCATCCAGAGATTATTACAAACCCAATGCAGAGAACCTATTTAGGTTAATTTCTGCTCAATCTATCAAACTGATCAACATCAGACAGGATATCTCCCTTCTTGATTTTTAACATTTTGATGTGGTGTGCCTGGTATAATTCCACGAAACACCTGTGCAGTAAAAAGCATACCTGCAGATTATAGACTTTAAGCTCTTCCTTCTGTTCAGTACTGTCCATTGGGACATTGGGAAGCCCCTGACAATGTTTCTGTTCCCACCCCACACACACTATCGCACTGGTTTATTGGATAATGAGAAAAATTTCTAAAAGGGATTTTGTGGCTGGGAATCATACAGCAGTCAGCTTCCTAACTGGTCCCAAAGTGATTAGTCACTAGATTCACAGTGAACCTGTAAGATGTTTGTGTTGTGATATCAAAATGATAATGTAATTATATAAGGCAACCGGACCATTCTGTGTGCAGCAAATGGTAATTCCTAACATGCTTGCTTCAGTTGACAGTCAAAAGATGTGTCTAAAATAAAGCAAATTTCTCTGTTAATTTAACTTCAAAGTCTGATGAATGTACTTCATTTTTTCTAATGTTTCAACTAGTTTAGCTCGGGGGCATCTGCAGCCCCTTGCAGGGTGTAAACCAACTGTGTCTGTGGAAATCCAACCCACTTTTCCAGTACAGACGCCTCAATTAGGGAACAAGGTTGGAGTGTTGTGAATTAACTTTTAATGGGTAAAATGGGCATATTAGCTTTACAGCAAGACCCACTGGAAAGAGAGCAGCTGGGTTTGGAAAACTCTGGAATTCTCTCTGTTGAAGGGAATTTGATCCAAAATATCCCACTTGTTTAGAAAACATGTATTTACAGAAGGTTTATGTCTGTGATAGTGCAGCTGAAGCACTGGATACATATAGGAGCAATTTCTATGTTCAAGGTATTAGTGGGTCTAGCTGGATAACATCCTGACATGGAAATGTTGATAATGACTTTGTTAGTTTCTAATAGGATGTTGTTTGGAAACCTGAGTTTGTCACTGGAGATAAATTAAAAAAAAGGAAATGTAAAAGTCTTTAATATTCCAGTATTTTTTTCTTTTTCCAAGAGTGAAATGAGAAAAAATGTCAGACTGAAAATGCACAACTCTGCCAAACTCTAGTTGGTAGGTAAAGTGCATCTTATTTTAGAAAAAGAAATAGATAAATGATAGCAACACTGTACAAAAAGAAGAATAATTTTGTTTAAAAAAACCAAACAGTTCTTTCAGTTTAGTGGTTGACAGTTATGTTCGTTATAGTTATTCTAGAACTAGATATTTCCTTATTTCCCGACAGACATACAAACATAAAAAGCACTAATAAAGAGAGCCCTCCGAGAGGTGTTTCATGTAGCATCTTAGCATGCTGATGTTAGTAGTTAGCTCAAAGGATTCCCAAACGACTTGATGGAAAAATTAAAGCTAAGTCATCTGCGAAGTGAAAGGTGAAATGCCAGTTTGATTCCTGGCTTCCCTGGAACCCCTTAGCAAAAAGTTGTATACTTGAAGTTAATCTTATTAAGTATGCTTGAGTATAAGTATAAGTATAGCAAGTATACTACGGACCATGTACTTGTAGTGTACTAGAAAGTATACAAACGTAATACTTCTTTGGACTAAATTGGAACATTTTAAGTTGTATACTTGAAAGTACACTTTCAAGTATACAAGTAACAAGTACACTCCTCTATATACTTCTAGTGTACTAGTTATATATTTACAGTCCACATTTTAATTTATTGAAGTATACTTTAAGTATACATTTATGAACTTTGAATTGCTAAAACTAAAAAAATATTTTTTTCTGCGAGTTACTCAGCATATTACTTGTAGTATGCTATTTTTATACATGCATTTGGCAAATGCTTTTATCCAAAGCAACTTACACTGGTAAGATAAGGGAGCTTGCATAAGGAACACAGGGAGAGGTAGTACCTGTCATGCATGGGATTTGAGCACAGGCCATCCACATGAATGGTGACAATGTTAGCACTAATAAGCTTGACAAATTTAAAGAACATTTTAAGAGATACCATTCAGTCTATTTACAAATATCTACATTTCAAAAACAAAGAGCCTCTATAAAATTAAGTCCTTCTTTGCTGGGTCAACAACTTGAGCTTATTCTGTACTTGGATCAAGAAAAAATAAGTATTAGTACTTTGTGACATAAATAAGTAAGAAGTATACTAAAGTACAAGCATAAGCTTTAGTGTTAAAGTATAAGTGTAAGTCTTAGTATTAATGTACTTAGGCTTAGACTTTTTCTTTATACTTTTTCAGTATAAGCCAAGTATACTTCACTTAATTCTTAAGTATATAAAATATAATACATAAAAAGTAAACTTCAAGTATACTGCCTCAGTTTTAGTATAAAATAAGTATACTCGTACTACACTTGGATAAACTACTTTTTGCTAAGGGACACATGTTGAAATGTCCTTGGGCAACACACTAAACCCTGCGTTGCGTACATCAGTGTGTACAGAGAAATAACGCTACCTGTAACACTGTATAGATTAAGATTTGCGGTATGAGAGTGTGTGTAAATAGAAGAATGTGGCTAGTAGTATGAAAAAAGGCTTTGCGTGGTCAGCTAGTCAATTTATTGTTTGTTCCTGCAATAGCTGTGATATGTCTCTGCCATTTTGGACTTGAACTAGAAAGGACTGTACAACAATAGACAAACTACATTTTTGTCATATATGCTTTATTTATATTTGTAGCAAAAATTTGATAAATCAAAATATCATGAATATGTATACATCATTACAACTATATACTATAGAATGGGAGGCAGAGCCTTCAGTTATCAGGCCCCTCTCTTGTGGAATAAGCTGCCAGTAAATGTCCGGGAAGCAGACACCCTTTCCACTTTTAAGATTAGGCTTAAAACTTTCCTTTTTGATAAAGCTTATAGTTAGGGGTGGCTCAGGTGATCCTGAAACATCCCATAGTTAAGCTGCTATAGGCTCAGCCTGCTGGGGGGCCTCCTATGTCACACCTTTACTCACTTTGCTCTCTTTTTTCCCCCTTTTATTTGTTCATGTGATATTATGTACATGTGACATTATTGTGGTCATTAACTTGTGTTTCCCTGTTCCAACAGGTATCCTTTGAATGGTGTTACGATGTTTGTTGTTCCCTCTTTTCTGTCTTCTCCAAACCCAGCAGGCCAAGGTGAATGGCCACCCTTCCTGAGTCTGGTTCTGCCAGAGGTTTCTTCCTGAGTCTGGTTCTGCCAGAGGTTTCTTCCTGTTAAAAGGGAGTCGTTCCTTTCCACAGTTGCCACAGGCACGCTCAGGACGGGAGATTGGACTGAAGACAAGTTTCAGTGCAATCTGTTGGTTTCCTTAGCTAGGATATTATTTTTGAATTGGCTCTATAAATAAATTGGATTGCTATGAAATTAATTAATTGGATTTGATTGGATGATGATTACAATGAAATTACCTCGAGTTTGGTTTGAATGGTTTATTTAAGTGCCTTGAGATGACATTTGTTGTAATTTGGCGCTATATAAATAAAACTGAATTGAATGGACTTGTATAGCACCTTTCTAGTCTAACTGACCACTCAAAGCACTTCACTACATGCCACATTCTCCCCACTCACACTGCATGTCTTAAGATTCATAACTACGTGCTTTTCTAATCATTCATACACAAATGATACACTGGCAACGTGGGGTTCAGTGTCTCGCCCAAGGACGCTTCGACATGAGTCAAACCACCGACCTTCCGATTGGTGGGCGACTGCGCTTCCTCCTGAGCTACAGCCGCCAGTATAAATATAATTATAATTACAATTGGTTGTCAATATTTTGTTGCAGTGATTCAACAACAAGACTGAAATCCTGATGTATATCATTTAGATTTATATATTATGTCTAAGCTTGTAATTCATTTTCATTTGAGCAGGTTGTCCTGTATGTCACATAAAATACACAAAAAATGCCTAAACTGATCATAAAGAGTGGTGCTATGATCAATAAAGCTACATTTAATGAAGAAAGCACACACTTGTGAATACAATTATAAATAAATTTTTTTGAAAGTGCCTGTTGTTGAAGTCCATCTGAGGATTTAATTGAAACACAAGGTTGCTGGAGGTTAACCTGACTTGCCAGGTGACTTGCTTCACAGTCATCTTTAGATACTGTTTGGAAAAAGGCTGGTACTTTTGAATGATATTTGGCACATTCTTCGATTATTTATCATCTATCATGACCTAACTTTAGCCAGATTTGTGAATCTCTGCTTACAGAGTGTTACGGCACAAAACAATATGTACCACGGAACATGGCCATACCATGAAAAATATGTAAAAATATTAGCGTGGCTTATCCAAATAACATCATGCAAAAATCAGGCCTTTCTTGAGTTCCCAGCAATAGACTCACCAAATATAAAGTATTGTTGAACAAGTAAATGACCATTGAGAAACACGGTGAAAATTCACAAACAGAGACTAATGCGGTGTCCAATCAAGGAGAGTGTTACCCAGGTTATGTCTGTAGATAGAATTTACATATGTCCCCAACATGCCTCGCAGGCTGACAGCAACAGTTTACAGACATCCTGTGACCCCCGTGCACATAGACAAGTAGTCACCCCGAAAATCTAACAGAAAGCTACTTTTAGCAAAATATCAGAACTTCAAAACACCCTAAAACTTTGGCACACTTTCTTCCACTGCAAAACAGCTACAAAGTTTAAAAGGCTCGGATAAACAGTTCACTACAGAAGTGAAGAACAAACTCACACATGCAGATTCCTGGATTTACTAGTTTGATACATGTACCCTAATGAAAGGTTCATCTTCTCACAACAGAAAAAGCTCAGTCCAGATCCACAGGTGATGCATTTTTCTGGCTCCTGCAGCTCTCTTGCACTTACTTCCCTCTAGATAAAAATAGCCAAACATAAGGGAAATGATATATGATCTCAGTCATTCATCTAAATTGGAAAAATGAGGCCCACAGGTCTGAGCTGAGCTGAGCTCCCTTCATTCCACCTCACCACGATATGACTGAATGAGCCATTGCATGTATGCACGTGTGAGAAAGTCTCTCTCAAAGTAAGAATGGATGGACGTGGATGTGTATATGCCTGAGTGCGAATTCACTTTAACATGACTTTCCATAGTATTAGCTTGAGTATTTGTGTGTTTTCAGAGTATATGTGTGTGTCTATCCTCATACACAGCTCTATGTGTGGGAGAGTAATGTAGTGAGAGGTTGCATTGTTGCATCTGCTCTTCATTAAATGATGATAATGAACGCATGTGTGTTCCACCTGGTTTGGTGGAGTGGGGGGGGGTTGATGAGGGCTTGGCCTTTCCCAGCTTACCTATCGTAAAAACTGTTTCAAGACAAACAAGGGAGCTTGATCCCCAGACATTCATCTGATGAGAGTTTGCCAGGTCCTTCTCTTATAATGAAGGTGATGCTTGGTGGCCCTGCCAGGCAAAACTGTGAATATACTATATACTATGTTTAAAAAAAGCATTAATTCATTAATTAATTTTCACACCTTTTCAATAATTATTCCTTTTTAAATTAGATAGGCTAACCCAAAGATGATGTGATCTCCCACTTTTGTTTCCTCTGCAGTAGAGAGACCTCAGGGTTGGGGGTTAGGTTTCCCTATTACAGCTAAACACTAGGTTACTTTATTGCTGCATGAGATGGGCATGGGAAGAAATGTATACAAGAACAAAAAGCATTCATCTGTAAAATCACAGAGAAGGATTAATCAAATCAGCAGAACACTGGGGAGATAAGGAATAAATTTATGTCACTACAATCACAAACCATTCTGTTGTTGTCTTGCAGCAGTCAGTGACTCTCTGTGGTGAGAAACTCTCCCTCAGGTTTCTCCCACACTCTCTGAAGGTTGGTATTGACATAACATTCTTGCGTGCTCAACAAACTTAGCTACTGTAAGAAACTTTGTCTAATCAGACAATTGTGCAACCATTTCAATTTGCTTGGATGCGAGTTTGACATGCTATGTGGAGAGTTAAAAACTAAAGACATTTCTTAATGAGGCTCAGCTGTGGTTAGACTGAAGTATTCAACTTAATGTTTTACTCTGCAGTGTTCAAGCTGTCTGTCCCTGCAGGTTCAGACACTGATAAAGCAATAAGTCATTCTATAGAGATGTCCGTTCTGTTGATATGCTACCGTGGTCAGTTAAAGAAGTAAACAGATTTCAGCAGATTTTGGTAGACTTTTAGCACTATATCCCTGCTACAGTGGGTCTGATGAGAACTTTTTTTTTTATCAGTGGGCCAGGTCGAATTTCAAGATATTTTCTGTTTTGTTTGCAAAACCTAAATCATAACAAACAATTACCCAAATAATGAGATGTACAGATGATGTTTTCAAGAATAAATATTGTCCACATGTGAGTTGGCAGAATAACTTTGTTTTTGTTTTGTAACATCTTGCTTTGGTCTAATTTTCTAATTTTCCCTGTGGCTCAGGATGGAAGCTGCTTTGAGACAAACACACAGTTTCCTCTTTAAGGGCCTGCTGCAAAGCAGAATACATTTTCTGAAAATGTCTGGTGATCATGTTTAAAAACCCTACTTACATTTACACTGGAATCTTTATGTGAGCCGATGGAGTGGGAGAAAAGCAAACATATCTAAAAGGATGCTACAAAGCAGGTACAAAGCAGAGTGAAAAGTTCAAATGGTTATCAGCCCCCCCCCCCCTTCATTAGTTCATGATCTGTCAAAAATATCCAGTATGATGTAGTGGCATTTTGGTTATGGGGTTGGTTATCAGCCTTGCTAGCCCAGCCTTATTGTTTTTCTTTAAAGAGCAGCAAAGCTGGAAAATCAGAGGTGGGAAAGGAAGTTAAATTGTTAACTGTCACATTTCTCTGTCTCTGTGTGTGTCTATCATTAAACACACAATTCCACTGATATCTATCAGTAACAGCCATGGGTAATGACAGCTGAATGCTTGCTTGCTCCTCATTTACTCAGAGCTGGTAGTGTAACAGCATGCTAAGAACTTTTAAATGCATGGTAATTTTATATGCAAATAAGTCACTTGTCAATCTGGATAAATTTCAATCGAAACGCTTCTGCTATTGCTACTGGTTGACTAGAGTTTGAGTGTAAGGAGTGGATAAAGGTCCAGAACAGGTTGAACAGAGAGCAACAGGGGATGTGACTAAATGACAGCAGGAAGATACAAAGGTGCAACGTATTTAGGACATAGAATGGAATTCCAGATGGCACATATGGAACATGCATGGTGGCTGCCTTTAGCCTGAACATGTGTAGCACATCCAGGTGATGCTGATAACACCTCGAGTTTGCCATCCCCGATCTGTGTCAGCCGCTTTTTACAGCAGATACACCTTCCAAACAGAATCAATTATGAAAGGGAGCAAAAAGCCTGCCGATAGCCTACATGATAGAGTAACACACACACACACATACATACACCATCCTCTACCCATATCTATTTGCTAATGACAGACCTTAGCTCAACCTTTGCCTACATACATATGGGTGGTGTTTTGTACTGAAAATAAGGTGAACATGTTATTGAGAAGGTGGTGGGGGGAGGATTGCAGGCAGTGTTAAGTCAAGCAGGAACCCTCAACGTTGCTAATTTATTTACAGATTTAATTAGATGGATTGAGCCCTCACAGATATAAGAAAGAAAAGAAAGATGTTGCCAGCGTTACAGCACTTTAATTATGGTAGCAGGCTCCTGATCCCTGCGCTCTGCTGTCTAGGGAGCCAGTTAATTAAAATCCTCATTATTTTACTTTTAATTAGTTCCCCCCTCTTTTGTTTCCTTTCACCATATGGCCATGTTCTGTGGTCAAATTAACGTAATTGAGCTAATTAAGCCGATCACTTTAATTATTCAAAGCGTTCCGATTGGCCAGGAGAAGTTTTCTCCCTCTCCCCTCCCTAACATTCCTGAATGAAGCTCTTAGTTGTAAAGTCGCTCTCTTTGTCATCATGATTCTCTACTCCCCTGCTGAAGGCAGTGAATTATGGCTGCAACATTCCTCATGTTCCAGCTCTGTCTCATGTTTCACTCCCATATAATGTGGGGTACACAACGCAGCACTGGGGGAAGTTCGAAGAGGTTTCTTGAATAATTGTTAACATTTAACAAACTATGGTTATGACAAATTAGGTGTGTTGAAAGTGTTGGATGTGTATTGGAAGTTTTTGTAGTGGATTCTGCACATTCATCTGGCGCATTGGGACTGGAACCTACTATAATACCCTGAGAAGCTTTCATCATTTTCAGCATACTGAAATTGAATTAATATGTTTGGATTTTTAAAAAGGTGACAATCAGATGGCAGTTTACAGAAACATACATGTCAAGCTAAGTGCCTACAGTTGGACGAAACTGCTCTATCAGCATTCATCTAAAGCAAAAAAAAACCATCATGCAATACCTTGCTTGCACCATTCAGTCTCAGCTCATTTGCTTATTTTTAAAATAACGAAGAAGCATTTATTTCCACGTTTCAAAATCTAAGTTATCCACGTTGTAATGTAGCACTTGGATCAAAGATCCTTGGAATGTTCATAAACAAATTATTTCTACAGTATATACTGTATGTGACTTAATATAATGATGGAACATACATAGTACCTGGCTTTAGTGGCGAAAGAAAAGTTTTCCTGTTATTCTAAGCACCATGTATAAGTCGTTTCTGAGAACTACCATCAGACAGTAAGTCATTTACTTTATATTTCAAGTTTGTTTAGAATATAAAGAGTATGAGTAATGATGCTCTATATACTCCAAACAGCATGAAACTTCATACAGAACCACAATACATTTAGTCTGTAAAGAGTACTAACGACAAATCTCTGCACAGAAGCCAGCTAAACATTACAAATTGTGTTGTGAAAACAAAGACAAAACCTGTGTCAGAGGTCACACAAATGATTTTTTTTGTTGTTGTTGCTGTTTTTAAGCTTTGGATTCTTTCAGTGTTCATTATTGTCACAAAGTGAGGGCGTCACAAAACAATTCTTGCCTGCCTTCAGCAAAGCAACTCTCTTGAGAAATGATGCTGCTCTCAGCTCTCTAAAATACTTTATGATTTTCTCATAATACACCATCAGAACGTGATGAAGAGAATCGATGTAATATAAAGAGGAAGATCTGTGAGCACTGACATTTCTCAGGGCTGCAATGACAAAAAGCTGCAAATTGTCTCGTGATTTGTGGTAGATCTATTAAAAAGTTATCTATGAATCTATTAAAACTAGAATGACCATGCAGTTTGACTCCTGATACCAAATTAGCATAGCATTTACACAAGCGAAGATACTAACAGAATTTGGCAAACAGTCCGAATGACATGAAGCATTTAGCATTAACGGCAGTATTTAAGAAAAATTAGTTAATTGATTCCATTATAAAAACATTCAATTGGTAACCAAGTGGGAAGTAAGCCCATGTGCTCTGCTGCTGTACACACTAGTTTGCATCTAGTGACACAAAGAAAACTGGACTATCACAGTCAATATGAACCAGCATCAGTACATTGTCCTATCTCCACAGTACCATGGTTGGTGGCCATCGAGGCACCACCGGAGTGTCTCTGAAAAAGAAGGCAGCTTTGCCAGTCCTCTTCCTCTTCATCACAAGCATGTAAAAATACCATGGCATCTTCTTGTGTCTTCACACAGTGTGGGGTGGAGGAGCTTAGGCAATTACACTCATTTGCATGTGTTAATATGATTAATTAGCAGGAATAAACACTTTCCTATGACACAGGCTACATGGTGAGCAACACACCTGCAGAAACTCTGATAAAAGACGGCGCCTCATGGTAAGGAGCTTTTTCATGAGACCTGCTAATTGGCATCTGAAAACGTTCTGGCTAATTAGGAAAAGGCAGATGAGGCTTGATTAGTTTGAATGTAAAGTGTAACTTGTGGTGCTGTGGGAGTCAGGAATGTGCCAGGGTTTTATTTCTTCACCATCACGACACAAAGATAATTGTAATTGTGATCATTTGCATACGTTAATTAATTTACGTGACGCTTCTTGATCAGACGTGGAATAAATAATTGATGCAGTATCAGCACCAGCCATGACAAGTGGGACGTTTTGAAATAACTAAGCGCATTAAGGTGCAAGTTTGATGGCTTCTATGCTCCCAGGCAAGGTGTGAAAGTAGAGCAGATGTTATCTCCTACTTCCTGCACACAGCGTACTCCACTGGAACTATCACACAATGATTAACTCCCAACCTCTGATGGTATGCTGAGGCTTTAAAGTTTTCACGTAGCAATAAAGAGGCACAAGGAGTTAGAGTGAATTAGATAGATGCAGCTAAAGAAAATACTTTTCAGAAGCCATGCAGTGTGTGGCAGAGTACAAAAAGCTATGATGGGAAACAAACCAGGCTGTGTGGGAGCTTTAATTGGAACATGGTAAACAGTAAATACATCAGATTGTTTCAAATGCTCTGGGTGTAAAAGGGCCACTCCCCTTTAATGAGCCTGCTTTCAGATTAGGCTTTATTAGAGACAGACAGCCAATCATCCACAGGATATACCCCAAGTTCAGTCTCCCAGGAGCTCTAACAGCATAGATACAGGGCTCATGTTTAATTGCTTCTTTAAATGGTCAGAGCTCAAGCCCCTTAATTCCATTCCTCAGGGTAATCAGGCATGTTTTCACCATACAGGGATAAATAGAGTGAGAGAACAAGTGACAATTGCCATGCTAGGTTCAATGCAACACAACGTCACTCTAAAGCTGCAACGACCCGGGTCGCTTTGTGACATGTAACAGAAAATCATTTCAATAGGATTTTTGTTTTCATCCCCACATTTTTTAAGACATTGCACAGGCATTTGATAAAGAAATAAAACTGCATAGAAGGAAAAAAAAAAGAAAATCATGACTGGATCATTTCACCTCTTCTTAGGGTAGAAAAGGAAACGTGACTAATCAGCAAGTGTGAATAATGCGTTGTTGTCCAAAAGTTTTTGGTCCTACTTTTTATTTATTCAGGGTTTTCCTGTGACGGAACGTTTTCAGATTCTTCCCTCACACCAATAATTGGTTTATGTAATTCTCAGCGATTTAATCTCAAGATTATGATATACAAGAGGGAGATCAGGAGATCATTATAAACACGCTCAGGAGAAATAATGCAACATGGCTGAAGCAAAGCTTTGACAGCAGTCCATCAAACATTCACACAAGCACCTTTTGTTGTCTCTGCAAGCAGATGCTGCTTTTCAGCACCGTCTTCCTCAAGCTTTGTTCAGTCCTGAAGAACCCTCTATGATCTGTGCATAACACATAGATCACTTTAACAATAAACACACCAGAAACAGGACCGTGATGTATAGAGATTCACTGATATGGTGAGGGACGGGAGAAACTGCGTCCTTTACAGGAGAAGGAAGGTGGTGGAGGCAGCGATGAGACTCCACAACAGCAATGGTGATAGTAGCAAGAAAGAAGGAATGCACCCAGGTGAAGTGAAGGCTGGGAGGGAAACAGGGTGCCATCTTACCACTCAGCATACCTGCAGATAGGACCAGAGGGTCCCGGGAAAATGATTAGGTCAACAGCACCTCTCCCTGTATGCATTTTTAAATTGTTTGAAAACAAAACCACACTCTATTCAGATGTGTGTGTGCTTCCCTCCAATTAAAGTATTAGCTTATCTTAAAATGTCAAGTTCATTTAAGCACTAAGTATGCAACCATACCTACAAAATAAGAGAAACAGCAATGTTAAATAATAATTGCTAATAATGAATAATGGATTCAAAAACAGAATACAGTGGTATAAAACATCATGGCCTCTTACAGTTACCAAGCGCATTGAAACATTTGTAGGTTACGAAAGCATAAAATAAAGCCTGAAATATTTTACACTAAAAAAATAAATAAATCATTGTTCAGTATGCTGCAGAGTAGTGTCTTATGTAGTAGTGCAGTATTATTACTGCACTACTACATAAGACTATGTTCCAATTACGTTATTGGAACATAACATATAAAGATTAGATATTAGATAAACGTAGACTAATGGTAGTAAAATGTAGGGTAATAATGTAAAGTAGTAAAAATGGCACCTAATAACAACAGCACATAGTAGGAGTCTTTTTTTGTTCATCCATTCTTTCTCATATTATTTGATTAATGCTTATATATATCTATATCAATATACATCTATATATGTATACCAAATTGTTCTTGTTTTTCTCATTCCTGTGTAAACATTGTCTGCATTCCCCTCTTATTTCTATTAGTTACATGGGGAATCAAACACGTTTCTATTCATGTTAAGCTCTGCTCCAATTATATATGGGTCTGTAATATCATACTGGCAACCCCTTTATTTACCTTCTGGTCTGTCAGCACAGAGCTGCTCTGAAGTGGAGGCAGGTGGTTGTTGAGCAAGGCAGCACCAGGCCTGTCGTGCTCACAAAAGATTGTACCATTGATGTAATGGAAGCGATCTCCAGGCATTAGTCTGTTTCTACAGGTGGCACAGCTGAAACACTGCAGAGTGGGAAGAACAGAAGATGAAAAGACAAGAACTATCTCTTAAATTCAAGCCGCTAAAGTCCATAAATACCCTTCAGGTATAATTCAAATCAAAATAGGAACATTTAGCCACTTGATGTGAATTATATTGTATGGGGAGTCTGTTAGGAAATACTTTAGTGAACAGCTAAAATAATTCTGAAGAATGAATTAAAAAGATTACAGGAGACAAACAGACAGCAGGTACAATTCATATCATTCCTAACAATTTCTGGAGCAATGTCTCTCCCCACCACATCCCAGATGTGTCTGTCACACAAGCAGCAGGAGATGAAGCACAATCCTGTAAAAGCTGGGGATTTACCTTGAGGTGGTAAACATTTCCCTGTGCCCTCATCACCATTTCGTTAGCTGGGATCGACTGGCCGCAGGCACCGCATGCTCCGCTGTGCCCAAACAGTCTGCAAACGCAAGAACACAGACTGCTCTGTCTGTGCAGCTACAAAAATCTAAAAACAACATCTCCTTTTCCTCCACCTACTCTTCTCATCCATCCTAACTCTGCCACCTCATCGTTCCTCTCACCTGATGTAGTCGCTGCGACACAGAATCATGCCCCCTTTGCTGTAGCAGGTGGTGCCAATGTCCCCCAGCTGGGCTTGGCAACAAGAGCATTTGAGACACCGTGTGTGCCAGTATCGCTCCATGGAGAAGAGCAGAAAGCGATCGGCGATCTTCCCCCCACATCCTGCACAGGACCTGGGGGCTGGTGGTACACCTGACACCTGGCTGTTCACCATGCTGATGTGACCCCAAGGGTTCCTGGACTGGAAACAATAGAGATACAAGAGCTGAGACAGGTCTGAGATGGGTAAATTCAGCCATATTCACTCTACCAACACTTAAAGAAAAACGTGAAGTACAAATTCAATATAAAATCGCTTGAGTAATAGACTTTAAACAATAATATTTGTGAGAAATATATTATTTGGAGTGAACATTGACAACAATAATTGCAATTACTTCAAATAGGAGCTTTTATAGTCATGCCTTTCCTACATTTTAACCTTTGAAGATTCGTTTAGGTGAGCAACTAGCTGACAGCACCATGACAGGGTGTTAACAGGTTGACCGAAACAGAGCATACTGATACCGCTGATAAACACATAGCACACATCAAAATAACAAGCACATTTCAGGGTTTTGAAGTGTACTCTTTGAAGCATTATGATTTAAAAACATCAATTCTAGTCTTGTTATTGGTTAGACAACTAGACCAGACCAGGAGAGTGTAGGTTTTTTGTTGTTGCATTATGTCAACGGAGTGTGAGGGGAGATGTGCGAAGTACCAAGCCAGACTTTTGAAAGCGTTCCACAAATCATTAAGTGCTTTTCTTGTGCCTTTATCATTTCTAGCTTTCAAAGCTTAAGAGACATGAGTTCCCGAGCTGCTAGCTTACAGTAAAGCTGTATTCTGCTGTGCGCGCGTGGACGGGAAACATGAGGAAAGAGAAGAGGCGCGTTACCTTATTGAAACAAAGCTGTTCTTCCTTCCGTGAGAACTTTGACAAACTGGAAAAAAATATTCACAGAAACTTCAGTTAGAGTTGTGAAACCGCTCTCAAGCGCGTCATGTTGTGGTATTCATAGCTTTCCACAAAAAAAGGCAAGGGAAAACACAATGAGGGGAACAGTTGGACAAACACTCCGCGAAGTCCAGCTTTGCGAATGAACAACTACAAGTAACTATGCGGAGGGGACATAACGCAGCTTCACTTCCTTGTCGTCTTTGCTAACAATAAACGACACGACCACTCTTAGCGTCTTTGACAGCGACTCTATTCATCAAATTGTGCATGGGGCTACTTAAGTTGCCAGGCGAGGACGCAGCCGACAAGAGTCACGCTTCAGCCAATGGGAGAACAAGAGGCGTGTCCTCAGTCAAAATGATTTATGTGTTGATAGTGGCTCATTAATATGCACATTCAGATACCTAAAGCCGAAATTCCATCCGAGTGTGTACCTATGTATGATGACATGGAAGAGACTGCAAAATCTAATTGTACAGGATGTTTCATACTGTACAATTTCATTCACTTTACTGAGGGATATGAGTCAAATACTAATTCAAAACTGCCTCATGTCTGTCCACTTCCTACTCAGGCATCCAAAGAAAACCAAGGTAACTATTTACCATGTGATTTAATGAGATTTAAGAGAGTTTTAGAACACAAAAGTGTTGGAAACGCTATTAAAAAAAAAGTCAATTTCTGATATGTTAAAAAAAAAGAAAGACTCATTTCTGTGTTCTGAAGGCAAATCCATCACATTATAATAGGAGATTCAGAAATTCAACAAATGGTTTATCTTCAGTACATACACTCACCAGCCACTTTATTAGGTACACCTGTTCAATTGCTAGTTGATACAAATAGCTAATCAGCCAATCGCATGGTCGCAACTCAATGCATTTAGCCATTTGGAGGTGGTCAAGACGACTTGCTGAAGTTCAAACCAAGCATCAGAATGGGGAAGAAAGGGGATTTAAGTGACTTTGAACGTGGCATGGTTGTTGGTGCCAGATGGACTGATTGAGTATTTCAGAAACTGCTGATCTACTGGGATTTTCAAACACAACCATTTCTAGGGTTTACAGAGAATGGTCCGAAAAAGAGAAAATATCCAGAGAGCAGCAGTAGTGTGGATGAAAATAAAAAAGCTCATAACATCTCAAACTGGTTTCTTGAACATGACAATGTCTTCACTGTACTCCAGTGGCCTCCACAGTCACCAGATCTCAATCCAATAGAGCACCTTTGGGATGTGGTGGAACGGGAGATTCACATCATAGATGTGCAGCCAACAAATATGCAGCAATTGCCTGTCATGCTATCATGTCAATATGGACCAAGATCTCTGAGGAATGTTTCCAACACCTTTTTGAAAGTATACCATGAAGAATTAAGGCAGTTCTGAAGGCAAAAGGGGGTCGAACCTTTTACTAGCAAGGTGTACCTAATAAAGTGGCCAGTGAGTGTATAGGTGTATATCAAATACGGCTGTTAACTGCATGAATACACAGTTAGGTGACTAATTAAATCAAAATCTAATTTAAACTGTGTTGTTGCCACCATGCACTGCCAGAACAGCTTCAATGGACCATGAGATAATGATTTTACAAGTTTCTATGATCCTGCTGAACAGATGGAGAAAGCATTCATTCTTTTAGTATACATCACACATGTACTCTCCCTTTTGAATGACTCACTCACTCAGTCTGACTTTTTTCTACATTACAACTGTAATCACTCCAATGAGCATTCAAATGTGCATTGGTCTTTATAATGACGTGTTTATGAACATTCTCCCTGTGTTTATGTGTGTCCATGTGCTCTGCTTTCCTCTCATATTGCAGAATCATGCATTTGAGGTTAATTGATGATTCTAAATTAGTGGTAAGTGTGAGCATATATGGCTGTCTGCCTTTTTGTGATAGCCCTGTGATGGACTGGTTGGTCAGTGCACTCCAACCCGAAAACTAATATATCTCTTAGAACATATCAACAGAATATTTTTGCTTAGAGTAATAATGTTATGCTTGACCATTCTCTGTAACTACTGGATGTGTTTCTCTTTGTATTTCCAAAATACAATAATACACAAATGCCACTTATATCAAATGCACCTTTCAAACACAATTTCTGATCTGTCGCTCAGGAGGAAGAGCAGTTGTCTGCCAGTCGGTGATTTGACTTCTGTCTTCCCGGAGCCGCATGTCTTTGGGCTGAAGCCCAACCGCACTGAACCCATGTAGTGTTTAGAAGAAAGCACTGTGTTGCCTGTAGACCAGTGTGTGGGTAAACATGGCATGTAGCATAAAAACGCTTTGAGTGGTCAGCTAGACTAGAAAAGTGCTACACAAGTACATTACATTTACCATCTACATGCAGATGTTACCTTAATCAGAATTTCTTTTGAAAAAAAAAAGTCAATTGAACAATTCTTTTGATGACCATTGCTCTAACAATGACCTCTTTTTGAAAGACTGTATGTTATTCTCTTACCACTTTGGAAATGAGAATAACTGAGCCAACTCAGCTCAGACATTGTGTATGTTAAATGGTTAATTTCATATTGCTATGCAGCGTGTGGAAGTGTGTGTTCAATGTGATTTTCCACAAATTTATTTTGCTTTTTCTTAAAACTCCCTTCCCTAATACAAAAATTAATGTGAGGAATCCATTGTCTTGTATGTCTCAACGGTTCAGTTGTGAAACTAACACAGATAGTCATGTTTGAATACACACAGATAAATTACAGAAAATGAAAACAAGGAAAATGTCTTCTATGTTTTTAACAGGACTGAAGTGTTGGTTGTTACAGACCTTCATTTTGCCCACTGGAGGGCAGTAATCCATCACAATTCAACTCACCAGCAACAAGAACACACTGGATATTTCAGTGAAACAGTCAATGTAACTGTACTACTTTTTAAATTATTTTTTAAATTTGATTTTAATTGCAAAGATGAAAAACAATCCAATGAGAAAGGAAAATTAAAAAACAAATCAGTAGACAGAAAACACAGTTAAAACAACAGAAACAACTAATGTATAGTAGGGCTTAACCATGGTGGTGGCTTGCACTTTTACTCCGCAGCAAAAGAGTTCCTGGTTCGAAACACGACTGAGGCCCTCCTGTGTGGAGTTTGCATGTTCTTCCCTTGCATGTGTACTCTGGCTTCCTCTCACCATCCAAGCACATGCATGCTTGGTTAATTGGTGACCCTGGGAGTGAGTCCACAAGGCTGTGTGACCCTGTGATGGGCGTATCCTGCCTCTCGCCCAAAGGCAGCTGGCATAGTCTCCCGCCACCCGCAACCCTGAATTGGATCAATCGGGTATAGAAAAAGGATGGATTGATGATGTGTGCTAGGACTTTTTTTTGTGACAGTGTACTTTACCTCATCCTCTCGTCCACAGGCGGCCATATTAATGGTAGTTTTATAACTTACAGAAACTTGTTTAAGTTCTATATAGCCTAAGAAGATCCTACACTGACAGGGTGCAGCATAAGAGATGCAAGGACATTACCCAGCTCAGTAAAAATAGGTTAAAACCAAAAGTGCAAAAGAGTTCACCTTTACATAAGTCAAGCATACATAAACAAACAACTGGTCAGATTTGATTCTGCAAAAGGCAATCAGGAAACACGAGCAAATCAAAGAAGGGCTAGTTAAGCCATAGCAATGGAATTAATCCTGATAGGTGGTCAAGCTTGAAAAATAAGAGGGATGGGGACATATAGGGAACAGGGGAGTAACTGGTATGGAGGAGAAGTGACTGGCAGAGAGGAATTACCTCTGAAACAGCACTAAAATAATCATCTGGACATGGATTTTTTGCATTTTATACACCAGATTGTAAAATACATGTGTATGTACAGTATGTTTATAAACTGTATAGAATATAGAAAGAAAAGACTATGATGAGAACCATTTTGATGTAAGATGTGTCCGAGTAATTTTTTCTGAACCAGTAAGAGATAAAACTTCACTTTATATCTACCATACTGTAATGAAGAGAACTGTGTTTTTGACATGATGTTTAAAAATCTATATGTGAAAGATGGGATTCAGTTTAATGGTGGATTTCACATCTAATTTAATACTTGCAAGAAAGTAAAGATTCCAAATTCAAAACAGTTCATACAGAACTGATTTAAGTTGCCTAGCTAAGAAAACCAATAGATTTTACCGAAAATTCTATTCGATTCAATCTTTTGTCTTTAAGCGTACACCATCTGACAGTGGAAAGAAAAAACTCCCTTCTAACAGGATGAAATCTCTGGCAGAACCAGACTCAGGGAGGGTGGCCATCTGCCTCGACCAGGTGGGGGTTGAGAGGACTGGAAAGAGGGGAGAACACCATAACACCAGACCAGGGATACCTGCTGAGAAAGAGAAACCACAAACGTGGTCATCATTGTAGCATGAAAGGCAAACTTAGCCACGAACATCAGTAGGATTAATCCTCTGTCAATCACAATTTATCATAGCAGTCTGCACGAGAGTCATTCCTTTTCAACATGGCTCGATGGAAGCCAATCTATCAAGGTGCAGTTCCCTGCAGTGGTACCTCCAGTTTGGCTGTATGTTTTTGTATCTGTAAGTCTTTCAGTACACACTTACATTAATGCAAAACTATATTCCTCAACTTTCACAGTGATATTTTGGTCAGAACACCTGTTAATCCTTAGGAAGCTTATGTTACTGCCCCATACTGCACTTTGTATTGCTTATCTCTGTCCAAGCATCTTTAGGATCACTCACAAACATGGATATAGGACACCATGAAAATGTATGGTCCCCAAAGGATGAATCTTTTTGTATGACTTCTTGAGTGTCACCATGACTGTCACTGACAAGTCTTCACAACTTCTGGGTGAATTGGCCTTTATTTATGCTGTGGAGTAATTTCCATAGTATGATAGGGGTGATTAAGGGGTCAAATTGGTAATATACCTATAGGGACTAATCTGAAGGAAAATGGAGCAGGCTTGATATCTCATTATGTGAATAATGTTAAAACTACAGAGCATTTTGTTTACATCCTAAAATAAATAGCGTGCAGATATATGACCTGAATGGAAATATGGTATGCTATCTTACCATGTGGTGCTATTTTTCTCTCCTGCCGAGCAACCTAATAAAGATACCTTCCTGATTTCTTATTTTCAAAATGTATAGTATCAATAAGATTGTTACAGATTTGGTTGGTCTTTAACTTTTCATCTATTGCCATTATTGGGTCAAAACTGGGACACGTATTTGTAGTTCCAATGCTGGATGCAGTTGTAGTTTGAGTTTTATTAGTTACTGTCCTTTGAACCAATGTTGACGTAAAAGTGTTAACTTGTGTGTGAGCCCTCAGTTCAAACAGAGACCTTTGTGGAAAAATCAACTTAACCTTCACTAAAGGTATTGTTTACACACAAAAATGTATTAGCCATGGTCCAGACATTTCTGTTAAGGCACATCAAGCAGTAAATGTAAAGAGATTATCCCAGGTCATAACTGACCTGTTTTTGTCTTTATATAAAAAAATAAAATAAAAAAAGTTGAGACTGTTAAAGTAATTAATCTATTTGTTAAAAACGGGAAATTATTAAGTGTGGTTATATTTGTTGTGAAGTCTTTCACTGTTCTGAGAAAATGGAAGTATTTGAAATTGAAGCCTGGTGCAAAAGGAAGCAGCTAGCTTATGAAAATGCTGTTATTTTGAGTGATGTTGACCCAGATGTCACAGATGTAGTTCTGCTAACAGCTTTGAGTCAGGTTAAAGCATTTGGAAAGTCTTAGATAGTTGATCGTTGTCTTGATGTAGCTTCTAAAATGCAGTTTATACTGATCAAGACTTCCACTGACTTGACAAATCAAGACCTACCTGATGTTGCTGGACTTCCTGGTGAGACTGGTCCATGGCCTGTTCAAGTGCTCACTGCTCCTGCAGGAAATGAAGAGTTTCAAGCCAAACTAATGTAATTTCTGAAGACTGAAGGTAAAACTCTCACTGATGTCAGCGGCTTACTCCAACCTTCACCTCTTGACATGAACACTGCACTCATACACGCCATCAGCTCCCCAGTGGATAAATGTAACACTACATCTGCTGATTTTCAGAGTTATTGCAAGTTGCGTATGTTCTCTGGTGTGAAACCTACACCCAAGAAGAGTATGATGCCTGGGCAGAGCAGACAACACATTTGCTAGAAGAGTGGCAGTGCAGTGACAATACAAAGAAACAGAGAATAGTGGAAAGCTTGAATGACCCCGCTGCTGATATTGTTAGATTCCTGAGAGTGCAGAAGCCCACTGCAACTTCATATGACTACATGCAAGTTTTGGAGACAGCTTTTGGAACAACTGAGAGTACATCCGATCTCCTGGTGAAATTTAGACACACATCAAAATGTTGGTGAAAAACTGTCTACTTACCTGTTGAGGCCGGATAAAATGCTACACTGCATCTTCAGGAAAGGAGGCGTGGCGCTGTCTGACATGAATCGTTTGCGGATGGAGCAGGTTGTGAGAGGAGCACTGCAACAAGACATGAATGCTCTTCGTCTCCATATGATCCACAAGCTGCGAGAACCTCCTTCTTTCAATGAGTTGCTCAAAGAACTAAAGGAGGAGGAGGACATGCTCCAAAGCAGAAACGATGTCAAGAACACCGTAATGTCACAGTCTGTAACTCCTATTTCCAAGCCTGCACCTGAACTAGATCCTGAAGTAGCAAAGCTGAAAAAAGAGATCAGTGTCATGAAAGCTGAGATGATCAGTCTTAAAGCTGCTACAGTTGCATCACATCCAGACACTCAGAATCCACAACTAGAAATCCCTGCCAAGACGGATGAAGTCAGAGATTGAAGAGTATTGCAAGTCTTGTGTGAGGTGCATAAAAATGAAGACTTTACCCAATAGAGTTGCACCCTTGTCTCATCTGCAAAGTGATGGACCATTTGACCTTGTTTGTATGGACGGGCTCCGTTGAGCCCGATTCGAGCAATACAGAAAATGTCCTGGTCATTACTGCTCACTACGCTCAAGCTTTTCCAACAAGGGACCAAAAAGCCTCTACCGTGGCAAAAGAGTTGCTGGAGAAATATTTTGTGCATTATGGATTGCCCAAGAGGATGCACAGTGATCAGGGCAGAGATTTTGAAAGTCTCCTTGTCCACGAAGTGTTGAGTTCATTCGGAGTTGAAAAATCAAGAACAACACCCTATCATCCTCAATGTGACCCCCAACCTGAGAGGTTTAATAGGACATTGTTGGACATGTTAGGGACTCTGGAACCCAACAGGAAGAAAAAATGGAGTCAGCACATTGTACATTTGGTTCATGCTTATAACTGTACTCCGAATGAAGCTATAGGATTTTCTCCCTATTTTCTTATGTTTGGGTGTGAAGCCAGACTACCTGTGGATCTATGTTTTTAGACTTCCAGTGACGGCACACAACAGAAAACCTACTTCAAGTACATTTCCAACATGAGAACGGAGTTAAAGACTGTCTATGAACTAGCAGAGTCCATTGCTGCCAAGAAAAATGATGATAACAATAAGCAGTATGTATGACAAAAGTATGACAAAAGGATCAGATTTACACAATTGTTGCCTGGAGACAGAGTCTTGCTATGGAACCTTGGATTACAAGGGAAGCATAAACTGGCAGATCTGGGCATCAAAACCATATGTTGTGGAAAGCAAGATGCCAAACTTACCAGTGTTCCGGTTGGAACCTGAAGATGGTGAGGGACCAATCAAAATCCTCCATTGGAATCACCTCCTGCCTCTCGGGAAGAGGATTTCTTCACATCCTGTATCTAATACAGATGTTACACCTGCAAAGAGAGTTCTTCAACAGAGAAGACAGAAAGAATGCACAGATAAGCCTGAGAAGGAAAAGACCCGATCACAGAAAATGCTAGATAAAGACTCTGACAGAAGAGAGGTTAGACCCAGTGATCCTGTTGGAAACGACTACACTGACTCAGAGGATGAGGATTATGGACCATGGTATGACTCAACTATTGAACATGGATGATGATACTCTGGAACCATTCAGTCTGGATTTGGATATTTTCTTAAGTGACTTGACGAGACAACCAAAAGCAGTTGAACCCGAGATAACACAGGAATGTGTGGACGTACCTCAAATGGACAGTGGAAATGAACTTGAGTTTACCGAAAACAATAGAATCCTGACTCGCAGACACAGACTGCAAGGAGGGTCGACTCTTGATGCTGTGACTCTGTGGAAGTACAAGGTGAAGGCTGGACTGAAGCTGGAGTTTTGCTTCAACAGAATCACAGGAAATGTAGATGTCTTTGCACAACAGTGGGCTCATGAGGCGCTTTTGTCCCAGGTGGCTGGTGTGGAACTGTAATTTCCTTCCATCCATCCATCCATCCATCTATCTATCCATCCATCATCTGCTGCTTATCCGAGGGTTGGGTCGCGGGGGCAGCAGCTTTACCAGAGAAACCCAGACGTCCCTGTCCCCGGCCACTTCCTCCAGCTCTTCCGGGGGGACCCCGAGGCGTTCCCAGGCCAGCCGAGAGACATAGTCTCTCCAACATGTCCTGGGTCTCCCCCGGGGTCTCCTCCCAGTGGGACGTGCCCGGAACACCTCACCAGGGAGGCGTCCAGGAGGCATCCTAACCAGATGCCCGAGCCACCTCATTTGGCTCCTCTCAATGCGGAGGAGCAGCGGTTCTACTCCGAGCCCCTCTCAGATGACTGAGCTTCTCACCGTATCTCTAAGGGAGAGCCCAGACACCCTGCGGAGGAAGCCCATTCAGAAAGCCTGAATGGGCTGAATGGTGTTGCTTGTACTTGCGATCTCGTTCTTTCGGTCACTACCCACAACTTGTGTCCATAGGTGAAGGTAGGAACGTAGACTGACTTGTAAATTGATTATGATCCACAAACCAGGCAAAAAGCCTGACACCTGCTTCGCGAATATTCTGCACCCAAAGTGGCAGCTGCCCAACCCGGTGCAGTGCCTAGGGAGGATGAAGGCCTTATTTGAGGTGGTCGTTAAAGGTAAGCCCATGAACTGTATCAGTGATACCTTTAATTGTCAACATATCAGAGTACTACAAAATCTCATCAGAATCAGAATCAGAACTCATGAATACTTTATTAAAGCCTGATGATCAGACAACTATTTTCATTTTCCACACTTATGGATAAAATAAATTTGTAATTGAGTCTAGGCTGTTATTTTATAATGTACCTCTCCAGTCATGTTCTATTATATGTAGGAATTATTAATAGTTAAAACTTATTTTAACATGGATTAATAGCATAGGTAATAGCACAAAAGGTACAACATTTACTCTCTCATTGAGAGCTGTGAAATGTCACCACTGTTGCTTCTGATAGGTTGGACAAAGGGCATCATGGTTGAGATTGAGAAGTTGAATTGGAATTGAGGTTGTGTTTTGCATATTTTAGCCTCAGTCACACCTAGACTAAGATGATGAGTTGGTTGTGCAATAATCTCACATTTTACTTACATGCAGAAAAATTTCTTCAGGTGGAGGACTATAAAAGTACCTCTTTAGTGACAACCTTTGCTCAGATGTGTTGTGGGGCAGATTTTAGGTGACACATATACATTAAAAGTACAAATTTGAGTAAGGGTCTTCATAAATCAGAATCGGGCGACATAGAATCCTATTTAAAACTGCTGGCTAAAGATAAGCGTAAATACGGTAAAATAGTTATTCACGTCGGCGGTAATGACACCCGGTTACGCCAATCGGAGGTCACTAAAATTAATGTTGCATCGGTGTGTAATTTTGCCAAAACAATGTCGGACTCCGTAGTTTTCTCTGGACCCCTGCCAAATCTGACCAGTGATGACATGTTTAGCCGCATGTCCTCATTCAATCGCTGGTTGTCTAGATGGTGTCCAGCAAACAACGTGGGCTACATAGATAATTGGCAATCTTTCTGGAGAAAACCTGGTCTGATGAGGAGAGACGGCATCCATCCCACTTTGGAAGGAGCTCTTCTAATTTCTAGAAATATGGACGAATTTATTACTCATCCAAAAACATGACAACCCAGGGTTGAGACCAGGATGCAGAGTTGTAGTCTTACACACTTCTCTGCGGCTTCCCACCTGATGCTGCCCCCCCCTCAATCAAAAAACACAAAAGGAGCAAATCCTCTTGTGCAAAAAAAATTTAAAACAAAAACTTTAACTGAACAAAAACATCAAACTATTAAATGTGGTTTGCTGAATATTAGATCTCTCCCTTTGAAGTCTCTGTTAGTGAATGATTTGATTTGTGATCATCATATTGATATATTTTGTTTTACAGAAACCTGGCTGCAGCAGGAGGATCATGTTAGCATTAATGAATCAACTCCCTCTGACTATTTAAATGTTCATGTTCCTAGAACCACAGGCAGAGGAGGAGGAGTGGCAGCTATCTTCAGATCAGGGTTACTAATCAGTCCTAGACCCAAGATTAGTTTTAGCTCTTTTGAATCTCTGATTCTCAGTTTTTCCCACCCAAAGTGGAAATCACAAAAACCTCTTGTGTTTGTTGTTGTGTATCGTCCACCTGGCCCTTATTCCGAGTTTCTGTCTGAATTCTCAGAGTTTTTATCCCAGTTAGTGGTGAGTACAGATAAAGTCATTGTAGTGGGTGACTTTAATATTCATGTAGATGTTGAAAATGACAGCCTAAATATTAACTTTAATTCTATATTAGACTCTATTGGATTTTCTCAAAGTGTTCACAGACCTACTCACTGCCTTAATCATACCCTTGACCTTGTGCTGACTTATGGCATTGAGAGTGAACAGTTAACAGTGTTCCCTCATAACCCTGTCTTGTCTGACCATTTTTTAATAACTTTTGAATTTACATTACTTGACTACACGGTTTCTGAGAAGAATTCTACATATAGAAGGTGTCTGTCAGAGAATGCTGTAACCAGATTTAAAGAGTTGATTTCATCATCCTTTTCTTCACTGCCATGTGCAGATATGACAGAGGACGGCTACCTAAATTTTACTCCAGTAGAACTTGACTCTCTTGTTGACAGCACTACAGCTTCAATGCGTACAACACTGGACAATGTTGCCCCTCTGAAAAGGAAGGTAATCAGTCAGAAGAGGTTGGCTCCTTGGTATAATTCACAGCTGCGTGCGTTAAAGCAGACTGCAAGAAAGCTGGAGAGACAGTGGCGTTCCTCTAATTTATTTTAACATTAATTCTAATCTAATTGAGTCTCAATTAGTCTGGAAAGATAGTTTAATAACGTATAAGAAAGCACTTCGTAAAGCTAGAACTGCGTATTATTCATTATTGATAGAAGAGAATAAGAATAATCCCAGGTTTCTTTTCAGCACTGTTGCCAGGCTGACAAAGAGTCCGAGCTCTGTTGAGCCATGTATTCCTTTAACTCTCAGCAGTGATGATTTCATGAGATTCTTCATCAATAAAATTGTTTCTATCAGAGAGAAGATTAATGGAATCCTTCCCATTATTATCACTGATGTATCATCAAGTAGAGCAGCTTTAGAAGTATCTTTCGAACCTGAATTGTATTTAGACAGCTTCTGTCCAGTTGATCTTTCTGAGCTAACAACAGCAATAGTCTCTTCTAAACCATCAACTTGTATGTTAGACCCAATCCCAACCAGACTGTTCAAGGAGGTTTTCCCCTTAATTGACACTTCCATATTGGATTTGATCAATTGGTCTTTGTTGATAGGATATGTACCTCAGACTTTTAAGGTTGCTGTAATTAAACCTTTACTTAAAAAACCTACTCTTGATTCAGAAGTGTTGGCTAATTATCGACCTATATCCAATCTCCCTTTTTTGTCCAAAGTTCTTGAAAAAATAGTTGCAGCTCAACTTTGTGATCATTTACATAGAAATAATCTGTTTGAAGAGTTTCAGTCAGGATTCAGAGTGCATCATAGCACAGAAACGGCACTGGTGAAAGTTACCAATGATCTCCTGTTAGCTTCTGATAGCGGACTTGTTTCTGTGCTTGTCCTGTTGGATCTCAGTGCTGCATTTGATACGATCGATCACAGCATTCTGTTACAGAGACTTGAACATGTTATTGGGATTAAAGGAACTGCATTAGGCTGGTTTAAGTCATATTTATCTGATAGATTCCAGTTTGTTCTTGTAAATGAGGAATCTTCCTCACACGTTGGAGTAAGTCATGGAGTTCCTCAGGGTTCTGTGCTTGGACCGATTCTTTTTACTTTATACATGCTTCCATTAGGTAACATTATCAGACAGCATGGCATAAATTTCCATTGTTATGCTGATGATACTCAGCTGTACTTATCTATGAAACCAGATGAAACCTACAGGTTGGTCAGGCTACAAGCCTGTCTTAAAGACATAAAGACCTGGATGACTCAGAACTGTCTGCTTTTAAATTCAGACAAAACTGAAGTTGTTCTCTTTGGACCTGAGCGCTTCAGGGAGAAATTGTCTAGTTATATAGTTACTCTAGATGGTATTTCCTTGGCTTCTAGTTCTACTGTGAGGAACCTTGGAGTTATTTTTGACCAGAATTTATCATTTGACGCACATATAAAACTGGTTTCTAGGACTGCCTTCTTTCACCTTCGTAATATTGCCAAAATCAGGAACATCCTGTCTCAAGGTGATGCAGAGAAACTAGTTCATGCATTTGTTACTTCAAGATTGGACTACTGTAATTCCTTATTATTGGGCTGTCCCACATATTCTCTGAAAAGCCTCCAGCTGATCCAAAATGCTGCAGCCAGAGTTCTGATGAGAACTAACAGGAGAGATCATGTTTCTCCAGTTTTAGCTTCTCTTCATTGGCTCCCTGTTAAATTCAGAATAGAATTTAAGATTCTTCTTCTCACATATAAAGTTCTTAATGACCGAGCTCCATCATATCTTAAAGATTTAATTGTAAGATATTTTCCTAACAGAGCACTTCGCTCCCAAACTGCAGGTTTACTTGTTGTTCCCAGAGTTTCTAAAAGTAGAATGGGAGGTAGAGCCTTCAGTTATCAGGCCCCTCTCTTGTGGAATAAGCTGCCAGTAAATGTCCGGGAAGCAGACACCCTTTCCACTTTTAAGATTAGGCTTAAAACTTTTCTTTTCGATAAAGCTTATAGTTAGGGATGGCTCAGGTAATCCTGAAACATCCCATAGTTAAGCTGCTATAGGCTTAGACTGCTGGGGGACCTCATCTGTCACACCTTTCCTCACTTTGCTCTCTTTTTCCCCCTGTTTAATTTCAAAATTGATTTTATGTACATGTGACATTATTGTGATTATTAACCTATGTTTCCCTGTTCCAACAGATATCCTTTGAATGGCGTTATGGTGTTTTTTCCCCCCTCTTTTCCCTCTTTTCTGTCTTCTCAAACCCCAGCTGGTCGAGGCGGATGGCCACCCTTCCTGAGTCTGGTTCTGCCAGAGGTTTCTTCCTGTTAAAAGGGAGTCGTTCCTTTCCACAGTTGCCACAGGCACGCTCAGGACGGGAGATTGGACTGAAGACACATTTCGGTGCAATCTGTTGGTTTCCTTAGCTAGGATATTAAATTTTTTTTAGCTCTATATGAATTAATTGGATTATGATTACAATGAATTGAATTCCAATTGGCTTGAATTGGACTATATTACTTAAGTGCCTTGAGATGACAATTGTTGTAATCTGGCGCTATATAAATAAAATTGAATTGAATTGAATTGAATAAATATACATTCATACTTTATTTGTAACTGCTTATGCTTAGTAGATCGCCGGAGTTGCTGGGGCCCATCCCAGCTGTCAATGGATGAGGACAGGGTACACCCTGGACAAGTCACTGCTTTATTGCAGGGCTGACACATAGAGACAGACAACCATTCATACCTACAGGCAATTTAGAGTCATCAGTCAACCTAGGCTGCATGTCTTTAGACTGTGACAGGAAATCAGAGTCCCCGAAGAAAACAGACGCAGCCATGGGGAGGACTTTCTAAATATATATTGCAGGTAATATAGGGTCTGCTAGTATTGAAAAATTAATTAACCTGAATTGTGAGAATGCTTTAAGGCATTGTAGCGAACTCAAGTGTGGGATTTAATACAAACTTAAGACTTTAAATTACTATTTTTTTGTGTGTGGATGGTCATTGTGGAAATACCAGATGGGGGATTTCTACATCAAAGAAGAGAAATTTACAACAACCTTTGCCCACGAAATCATTTCGGGGGAGTTTTCTCAGCCCCTCTTTCCACAGACCTGTGCCATATATTTAGGTAAATGCATTAATAGCTTAGCGCTAATTAAGCTGAACAAACAACGGATCCTTTCAGGAGAGTATTGGGGAAAACCAGAACAGGACCCTCATGACCCTATATGGGTCAAAGTAAACAATGGTGACAGTTTGCCCTGACTCTGACTCAAGGCAGAGACAGTCGCAGCATGGACCTCTCAAAAGGATCTCACCCAGAATCACTATTTAGCTGAATCTCGAAACTGTATTAAATGTGCTTTATATCATTGTACAAGTTCTGTCATGTTCTCAGTGATATCACAAGCTGAATTTTAATACCTTTTTCATGACCGTACGTGGAAGGATACGAAAGAAGTAATTATTTTGGAAAATGACTAATCAGCTTATGGAGCAACATTGCCCCTGTGTGGTTTGTAGTACTGAATAGTTGAACCCAAAACTAAGTCAACAACTTGCATATGACATGTGACATTTAACACAGGAAAATAACATTGTTTAGTTCGTTATTCATACGTCATAATTTTACAGATATCCATCTGAATTTTGAGACTCATAACCATCATGTTATATTATGTTGTTTTTGATGTCTTTATATCCTAAGTTTATGCTATATCTTTACCCTTTATATCTTAACAAGTTTTTAGAATCCTCTGAACAAATGTTTATGAGACAGAGGAATGCAGGAGTCGAGTTGCTTTGAGGCACCCTCGTTGCAGGTCACCTTACAAAATACGCCCAGGCACACGACAGTTCCAGGCATACCATTGGCTGAAAGTGTAGCGTAGGCCTTCGTCATGCCCCACCTCCGCGAATCAAACTCTGGAAACTGCGAGGAAAAGAATAGAGAATATTGAAAGTTCAGAAAAGAGTCCAGATCAGAAAAGAAGATGAAGAGCAGAGAGTTTTAAGATTGATGGAATGAGAGTCTGGCGGAGAGCCAGGTCCAAACAAAGACAGAAAGGGAAGAATGTTGTAGAAAGATGCGTTTTGCGTTTTTGTTCATCCGTCATCCTGTCTCCTCTCTATAGCACGTTTTAAACTCTGCTGCTGCAGCATCCTCACCTATTTTTGATCACCAAAAGGAGCCAGCATTAAGCTTGTCAACCTTTTTGTCAATCTTTGGTGAATTTAAGTTCACCTCATCAGAGTTGGTCAGCAACCAAAACCAACTCCACCCTTGGACAATTTTGTCATTATTTGCGGTGAATTCCGACACACTAACCCGTTCGTCTTCCGAGCTACCATAAGCCACCTTCCAGTGCAGGAAAGCGACCGGTCACGTTCCTGAAAGTCAATCACAATGAAGGCCGCGAGACGTGGAACCGAGAGAGACCCAGTGGGACCCGCTGGCGATTACCTGTGGTTCGGAGCTGACCTAACCGTAAGATCTGCCCTGTTCTTACATTTCAGACGGTATGCGGTGGGTGTCGAGAGAATTTGCTATTAAAATGATAAATTAACCCAAGTTGATAGCCTTTAAATTCAAATAGTAACAAACCTAGACTATTTCAATGATTCCGGTATCCATCCATCCCCTCCCCTTAGTTCTTTTCAATTCACTAAGTGTTTCTTATATAATCATCCATACTCAAAGCATTTCTCCTGTTGTCTTAAGGTTCATGTCTTTGGTCATATCATTGTAATAAATAGTTCATATATATACATATATAAAATCAACTGGTTTTTTGTGTATGTGTTCTTTACGTACGTGTGAGTCTAACAAAATGAGAATTCATGAGTAGCGACTATATGAGACTGGAATTTATTAATTAATAATTGATAATTAATTTAACATACCAGAATTGTAAGATTCTGTCTTTTTCCTTCGATTGAAGGTGGTGCCCTAAAACCAGGTAAAATAAGGCTTATTCAGATAATGAGAACTTTTGGCTAAATCCTTATATCTTATCACATCACGCTATGTGTGTCCGCTATAAATATATATTGTTGGTGCCTCGTGTGCCGGCGATATATAATTTGGCTATATCACTATTGTTTTCCCTTTTCCCTTTATTATTATTCCTTACGTTTTTTGACACAATTTTCTGCTAAATATTCACATTTTTCTGCATTGTTTGTCATCTCTCTGATTTTTTTCCCTGTTAGTTTTGGATATTTCTTCTCTTTTCTGCCTTCATAAAGCTCCAGATCCATTCAAAAAACCTTTTCAGTGCTTTGAAGCTTCAGCTAATAACTTTCTGCTAAATTTTCAGCTTTTTGAGCATGGTGTTATAATTGGGTTTGTTCTTAGACATTATGTATTCATAATCTGTATTTTAAATAACCTATGTTCCTAGCTGGTACTTTTTCACTCTGCTCATACTGCACAATCGATGACCTTAAAATGGTCCAAGACCTTAGAAGGACATAAACAACTGGGTCAGACAAAACATCTCTATTAGAGTAGATAGGTCTGGTACATTAGATCAACGCCTAAAACAACACTCACACACACACACATTGTTTATCACATTCAAAGAACACAACAAGGACAGTGGTTGGCCTGATCATGCCACTAAAAACTGGCCAATTATACTCTGACAAGTGTGAATACAACTTCTGTGAGATAAAGCTGAATATACATATGAAATGTTTCCTGCGGGAGCTCTGGCACTCCGAGTCCAGCGCTGCAATATACTTTACTTGTGACCACTAATAAATACTTTATTTAATAAATGATTTCTCCAGCTTGTTCTTGGGCTTCCAATGAAAGAATCGGGCTAACAATTGGTGCCGTGACCCGGATTGGCTGACTCTGAGACCGTGTCCGATCGAGGACTTCCGGAGCTGAGTGGAGGGGACTCTTCTTCAGACAATTCAAGGTGCCTAAAGCACAAGGTGAGCAGAAAACCTCTTGTATCAGCATATGTGAAATTTCTGCACATTGGTCATGCTAAATTAAATTAAATTGTACATGTAGTTATTTAGTCGAAAAATCTACAATGATAATGGAAGTTTTTACTAGAGCATTTATCATCAATTCAACAATTAATTTATTTTAAAATAAATTTGAATGGGAGAAATACCAAAGTGAATGGACAATCTGAAATCCGATTTTCAATGCAAGTATCAAAGTGCAGAGATAAGAAGCAATACAATGTCCAAAATAAATCCAAATGTGTAAAAAAAAGAAGGAAAAAAATATATAAAAATAAAAATCCAAAATAAATCCAGGAAGAACAGACTGTTTAAAAATAAACATTAGAACAAGTTTGTTGTTGAATTAAGATTTCACAGCTCTCTTAGAAAGTTAAAGTCAGACAAACAAACACAGCATTTAAATCTTTGAACCTTTAATTGAAAAACAGCCTGAACAAAAGATGTTCTACAAATTGAGACTTTATGATTTCCACCTGAAGCAGGTCTGACCATATGACATATGGGAAAATATCATGATTTAACAGCAAGGTCAGGCAGATAGGTGTCAGACAGTTTCTTACCATCTTAAAGCATTAAAGGTTAGCCTTTATTGTGTTAGAGATCACAGTAACATGACTTTAAAAATGTAGCTGATCTAAATACTTATCCTCTGCTTCTTTTCACCAATTCTGAGTTAATATTTATCATCAGTATTTATATTTGATCTCATTAAACCATTTAACTATTTAACTGCAGCAGATCTATGAATCAATTGATCTGTTCTATTAACAGAGCAGTAAAGTGCTTTATATAAAGGTTTAAAGTGAGTTAGAGTATTAGGAAATTAACAAAAACAGCAATAAAAGGCACAACGAGAGTCAGATATCACCAATGAGTTTCTTAAAGAAGAAAACTCTAAAAGAAATTTAAAGACAGCTGCGCTGCAGTAAGTCTGACTCATAACAAGTCAAGTCAAGGTTTGTTTTCATGGCACATTTAAAAACAGCCACAGCAACCAGAGAGCTGTACAGCTGAACAATATATTAATACTATTAGCAAATTCTAACCCTGCAGATAAATATTAATTAATCAAACAATAAACATGAATAAATTAGTGAAATAAAAACAAAAACAGTGTTTACAGTTAAAGACATGCCTCTAAACCAGACATGTGTATTGGAAAAGGAAAGGCTTTGGGACTTCAGCAGGCACCCCAGTTAAACACTTGAATCAATTACTCGAACTATATTATGCCATACTTGAACCAAAACAAGTTGCTATAGTCAAGTGCAGAGGACATCAAAAGGGAGATGGGAGAGTAGCGAGAGGCAACAGTGCGGCAGATAAGGCAGCAAAAACAAAAGCAAGGTATACTGCATTTAACCAGATGTCTCAGAAAACATTGGAGGAAAAATCACAACGAGAATTATGTATACAAAACATTAAAGAACTTCAAGAACCAGCGGCACCATCTGAAAAGCAAGCATGGAACGAAAAAAAAAAAGATTCCACAGGACGCTGTTGGAATCATGAAGGCAAAATAGTAGCTCCAACTGGTCTACTAAATTTGCTATGTCAAGAAGCACACAGTAGAGCTCACTGTGCTAGCTCAAAAGTAACAGCGCTCATTTCACAACACTGGTTGCACCCCCACCTAAAAGACATAATAAAATATTTTGTGCAATCGTGTGAAATTTGCAACCTGTTCAATCCAAAAGTCTCTCTTAAAGCAGGACTAGGTAGTTTCCCAGTACCTGATGCCCCTTGGAAACAGATAGTAATTGAGTTTACTGACATGGGAGCAGCAAACAGAACTGAAGGTAAACAGATATCTTCTAGGGAGTGTAGCTCCCTTTTCTAGATGGGTAGAAGCCACACCTACTAAAACCAGCGGAGAAATTAGAAATTATTAGAGAAATTATTCCAAGATTTGGGGTACCAGAAGTGATAAGATCAGACAATGGTACTCACTTCTCCAATGAAGAACTAGGAGAAGTGGAAAAATTGTTTGGAATTACACATAAGCTCGGTGCAGTCTCTCACCCAGCTTTACAAGGACTAGTGAAAAGAGCAAATAGAACCATCAAAAAGGCCGAACAGAAGTCTGTGCAGACACACAGTTAACCTGGGCTGAAGCTCTACGTATTGTGTTAGCCTAAGATTTACTCCAAATGCCACCATGAATGTTGTCATGTTGTCCCACATGAGGTCATGACAGGGAGGAAACACCCTGTCCATTTACAACTGCACCAACAGACTCACCCCTTGTTGTACTACAGTATGGAAACTTGTGTGAATGTGAAACAACTGAATAACACGGTGATGAGGATATCTCAACAGGTTACAGAAATACTCACCAAGGAACAGGACCATGATACTTCACTTGTTGAAGTAAGAAACTGCTTCCTAAGGAAAGTGAACAAACTTAACTGGTCCTCTCCTATATGGACAGGACGCAGAAGCTACAACACATTGTGTAAAGGTATGGTTGACTGAGAATAGACTGAGTAACTGGATCCACAAGGATCACTGTACTCAGGCTCAAGATCCTACCGAAAGAACATTAACTGAGGTCCGGACTGACTTAGGAACGTCACCTACTGACAAAGACTAGACCACGGGGACTAAAACTCTATCAGAGACTGAACGGACCACTGACTATGAAACCAAAGGAAAACACCACTGTGGAGACTAGACTGTAGAACCGCAGTAGCAGAAACAATAAAGGTTACAATAACTAATTTTCACACCTCTCCTGTGTGCAAGTCAGACACTAAAAGCTCAAGTGACAAAGAACTACAACAATAATCTGGACACACCCTCTCTTCCCACCACTCCACACCAGGTGACTAAAAGATCTCTGGAAATTGGCAACAACCCACTTCAATTGCAATTTATTGAGAAACAAGATGGTATGGTACAATCCGATCTGTGCTCAGTCATGACATGTTGGTCAAACGAAAAAGATATGAATGGGATGAATAAAATGTGCTGTGAGAACAGTTTTAATCATGTGTTCATTCGAGAAATTACACGGGAGATGACCCAAGTTGTTTAATCTGGTGCAATCAATCAATCAATCGATCAATCAAACTTTATTTTTATAACACTTTTCATACAAGAAAATGTAGCACAAAGTGCTTCACAAGATGGAAGAAAATAAAACAAAGCAGTGAAACCCAAGGCCACATACAGACACACACACACACATACACACACACACACACACACACACACACACACTGGAAGGAAGAAGTAAAGATTAAGTAAAACATAATAAACTGAGGCAGAGCTGCTCGAAGTAAGGTAAAGCACAGAGCTTTGAACTGCACGATTAAAGGCCTAATTCATGTCAAGGGAAAACAAGAAGGATCCTGAACAATTTAGCTAACATTCCAAAACTGCTATGAGCAAAGAAAAATAGTACAAAATAATATCAAGAATCTGGGCCCTTAGGTCAAAGCGGTTACATGCTGCCGACATCTCGCCATTCCAACATGGGTCTCCTCCTATGGTCGGAATGGCGGTATGTTTTTTTTTTTTTTAACATACCGCCATTCCGACAGTTCCTTTTAATAGCCTATTTTTTACCCAAAACATTTTGCACTAATGATATGCCGGCGCAAATACGCCCTAAAGTTTGGCACACAAACTCATGCACATGCAAACTCACATGCAGAGGCCACAGCCTCGCAAACAAACTTTAATAATCTATTATCAAAATCCCCTGAATTTCAAATATAAAAATACATATATTAATGTAACTCTGGCGAGTCTGAAACTGATTAAGCAGAAATACAGTGTCAGTGAGCTGTCACAGCAGCCAGCTGGAGCGGAGCTCTCCACAGAGCCCATGCGTCTACAGATATCACGGCTACTGCACAGGACACAGTTGCGAGCACTCTGCCTTGCCTTGCCAATAGGAGAAGAGAGAAATGACAGCATAGAACATATAAAACACAACAAAATGCAGTAAAAACGTTTATTCATGTTATTCACGTGATTTATGAGTACTCGCTCCAATTTTGGGAAGCGCGGATGGGCTTTGCGCATTTGGCACAAACACACAGCCGTTGCGCAAGGCTTTATACAGCCTGTTGATATCTTAAGGACCTAACTGGTCACACCTGGGAGTAAATGTCATGTAGAGATTGTTTTTACATGGCATTACAGCTGAACATATAGCTTCCATCCACAAACCAACGTGGGAGAGCCCGAAGACGCATGTGCCAGACGCACATAGGCATGCGTAAAACCAATTTTGACCACTTCATGCTGTTTATTTGCTTTCTTTTACTTAACTTTCGTTTCTTTTGGATTCTTGTGCGTGTTATGGAGCCGTTTCGGTCCATGTTTGTAAGCATTTTTTTCCTAGATTAAATTTTCGGAAGTTGAAACAAGTGGCATTGGAGTGTGTGATTGAAAACCACCGCGGTCTGCTTCTCCTCCTCCAGTTGCCGAGACTTTGTGTTTTTAATAACGCTTATCTGTAAACATGTGTTAAACATATAAATTGCATGAACAGAAAGAAGGGACTCACCTGTTGAGTAACGCACATTTCCTTATACGGAAAGCCTTGTCGGAATGGTGGGACATTTGAACGTCGGAATAGCGGGATGTCGGAATGGTGGGACGTTTGCTGCGTGTCGGAATGGTGGGACGTTTGCATGTCGTAATGGTGGTATGTCGGAATGGTGGGATGTCGGAATGGTGGGATGTCGGAATGGTGGGATGTCGGAATAGCGGGATGTCGGAATGGCGGGATTTCGGAATGGGTGTTGCCACCCGGTCAAAGCATGCATGCAAGGTAACAGTGATCAATAACCAACCAAAGATCTGATGTCTGACAACACAAGCACGATGCTGTGGCACTGCTAAGGAAAAAGTTAGCAGCACAAGGCGCATCTAAAAAATTAATAAATGAGGAATTAAGACAAATAGAAAAATAGAATAAACCTTTGTGTTTGGTTCTAATTTGTATGGAAATATGTTATTGTATCATGTGATGTTATAAGAAACTCTGATGTCACACTGTTGGTACCACATGAAGTGTTTCTAATTCAAATGGAGTAGAAATAAAACTTAATGCGGATCCTGAACTGTCTGTGGATGGCTCAGCATCACGAAAAACACAGCCACTGGTAAGAATTAAATAGAATTTAGTATTAAGTAACAAGTGACAATTAAGCAGATCATGCTGAAATTTTATAAAAAACACTCTGAGCTGAATTAAGAGAGGACAGACAATATTTATCCCAAAAAGGTTAATCAGTTACTCATTGAGAAGAAATGGCTGCTATCCCCATTCAGCTAACAAGCATTCTTACTCATTCCACGACTCGTCCCACTGTGGACCACAACATATTTAAATCTCATGAAGCTGTGATAAAATTTTTTATTTTTTTTGTCGAGTCATCCCAATGGATTTCTATGAGGATTCTGAACATTTTGTTACCACAAAAACGAAAAAAACAAATCTGTTAATTTGGCCAAAACAGCAACATGTAACCCAACGCAATGCATACATCAGTACGTGCGTCTCCATCGTGCCTCGATGGGCCTTACTTTTCTCAATCAAAAGCGTTACCATGGTAACGGTAGATGCCAGGAAGCGAAGAAATTTGGATAGTAAATATCTTATCCCCTCTTAGCCATTCTCAATTCTGTGTAAAGATGGATAATCAAGCAGGCAGAGCTGTGCCGGCTGAAATATCCGAGGCTGTGGAAAATTTGGAAAACAATCCCATACCGATTCATGTGTGGAATTACTTTGCACCGCTGGAGTATGCACTCCTTAATGTTGATTATCAGTCATCTCCTACGAATATTGAAGAAGATGAAAATGATGAAATTGGCGTGTTACACGAATTAGAATCATCAATCCTGAATTTAAACGGGCCTCTGCCACCCGCCCTGAGTTTGCAAAATGAGTCACCGAATATTGTCTCACCAAATCCAGGTCCTTGTGTCACATCACTAGATACAGCCTCAGCGAATAGTGCTTCTCAAACTTCAGCATCAGATACTGTCTCACCAAATCTTATTTCTTTACCTTCTCCAGCTGCAGCAGAACAAACTCGGCAGCATGGTAGGGGCTTGAAATAGGAGAATGTAGCCGTCCCTGAACAGAGTCAGAGAGATACACCTCCACCGATTGGGGGCTTGAATCAGGAGAATGTAGCCGTCCATGAAAAGAATCAGAGAGACACACCTCCACCGATTGGGGGCTTGAATCAGGAGAATGTAGCAGTCCCTGAACAGAATCAGAGAGATACACCTCCACCGATTGAGCGTGAACGTTTCAATTGTCTTGAAATAAGACGTCCCGTCACAATACCGCGTCCGTGCCCTGATATAATGCCCAACATCGCTGAGTTCACTTCAGCTGTTATGAGCAATCTTATTGAATTGGCAGAAACAGCGCGATCACTCGCCAGATGTAATGATGTCGTCCAGCTAGAATTAGTAAGTGAGAGTATTTCTCAACACATTACCGTTTCTGTCACAGACGAGTCTGATGTAATCCTGAAAGCCTTTCTGGACTTTTTAGACGAGTTAACTCAATCGAACGCAGAGATTGCCTCTGATACTAACCTGGAGTTAGTCCTCCAGGTAGTAAGAAACCCTACAGGGGGTGCCAAACGAAAGGCTTCAAAAACCTTAGAATGCGAATTAATCCATAAGAAAAAACGTCACTTGTACATTACAGATAACTGTGACAATCAGCTCTGCTTCGCCATCAGTCTCGTGCACGTCTCCGGCTCTAAATTTACCGATAGTCAGGCTTTGGCCCAGGCGAGAGAGTGGCAGCGTCTGGCAGGGCTGACTGATCAGACGCCTGTATCTTTCAGTGATGTTGGAAAATTTGAAAAAATCCTAAACAGAAAAATTGTGGTGTTTCACAGAACCAAGGGTGATCGAGCTCTGTGTAAATTTGAGACTGATTTCATAGATCGATCAAGCCCTCTCTTTCTGTTATTACTCCAAAACCATTACTATGGAATAAAAAACCTCAAAGGATTTATAGGGTCGAGGTACATTTGCGAGCCCTGCTACACCAGTTACAATGAGCCACACTCACATTACTGTCCTGGTTACTGTCCTGTGTGTTGCGACTCGTCATGTACAAATCAAGAGCTCAGTCCTGTATTTTGTGGCGATTGCAACAGAAGCTGTCGTAACTCGTCGTGCTTCAACAGACACAAAGAACCCGAGACCCCGAGCCAGAATGCAAGTGAGTGATTGTGATCTGATTAAAAGGTGTCCGACGTGTAAGAGATTTTATCGCGTTGCGATGACTAAGGTAAAAAAAACCCACGTGTGTGAAGGTTTAAAATGTACAATCTGTGGTGAGAAACTGACCCCCAGTTCTACAGCAACTCTCAGTGGACACCAGTGCTACATTCAGCCTAGCAGCGCCGACGAACGGCTTGACGAAAAATGAATCTTTTATGATTTTGAATCCTTAGTCGGTCAGAACGATGTGCATGTCCCCTTTCTGGTCTGTGCAAAAACGCTGAAAGGTGTGGAGTGGTCTGCCTACGGATTGGATTGTGTCAGGAAATTCCTCCTCCATTTCAGGAGACCACGCTACCGTGGATACACGTTTATTGCTCACAACGGACGAGGATATGATAGCTATCTTATCCTTAACGTCATGGTGCAACTAGGTATGAAGCCCTCTCTCATCACACAGGGGAGTAAAATTCTCTGTTTTACAGACTGTGATTATGGTTTGAGATTAATCGATAGTCTGTCATTCCTGGCTATGAAACTGAGTATGATGCCGAAAGTATTAGGTTTCAGTGATCATACCAAAGGTTTCTTTCCCCACAGATTCTCTTCAGAACAGAATTTGAAATATGTGGGGCCTTTTCCTTCACCGAGTTACTACTCTGTAGAACTCATGAGCCCCAGTGAGCAGGGAGAGTTCTACAGATGGTACGATGGAGTTTGTAAAGGCACCTTTAACTTTCGTGAACAGAGCATGCTTTACTGCAAAAATGATGTAGACATACTCTTCAAGGGGTGTGTCAAATTCCGCGAGCAATTCTTTAACGAGACGCGCGTGGACCCCCTGACATGCATCACGATCGCGTCGGCCTGTATGAAGGTTTTTACTGCCAACTTTCTGCAGCCTAAAACCCTGGCTATACCTTCACCCGTTGATTACAGTCAGCAGAGTAAGACCTTCTCAAACGCATCCATCCAGTGGTTGGAGTGGTTAGCGTTTAGCAGAGGGATTGAGATTAGCCACGCGTTAAACACAGGGGAAAAGGGAATCGGTCCTTATCACGTAGATGGGTATGCGGAAATTGACGGTGTGAGGGTAGCTTTTGAGTTTTACGGCTGTTTCTTTCATGGCTGCCCCGTCTGCTATCTGCCTCAGGACACATGTCCGCTGAGGAAGACGCCATTTGAACAGTTCCATGCAGAGATCCGTGAGAGAGAGAGAGTGCTTCAGTCAGTGTATGGTCTTCGTCTCCATATCATGTGGGAGCACGAGTGGACTGAGATGAAAATGTCCCATCCGGAGGTGATTGAATTTCTCAAGAGCTTTAACGCCCCTGAACCTCTCTCTCCCAGACAAGCACTGTATGGTGGTCGGACCTGCGCACTCAGGTTGAGGTACAGTGCGGGGGTAGATGAAACTGTGCACTATGCTGACTTTACATCTCTTTACCCCTATGTAAATTGCAGCTTTCCTTACCCTCTCGGCCATCCCAGAATTATTTGCAAAGATTTTGATGACCCTGACAGCTACTTTGGTTTCATAAGAGCTGTTGTTTATCCTCCGCGTGGGCTGTTTTTCCCAGTTTTACCTTACAAGTCATCTCACGGAAAACTTGTATTCACTCTCTGTCGCACCTGTGCTGAAATGAATGACCAGGCAGGTGCATGCAACCACAGCGATGAGGAGAGAGCACTAACAGGTGTGTGGGTGAGTGTGGAGTTTAGCAAGGCGTTAAAGCTTGGTTATCGTCTTGCTAAAATCACTGAGGTGTGGCACTTTGACAGGACCAGTAGCTCAATCGTTGTAGACTACATACACACATTTCTTAAGGGTAAACAAGAGGCTTCAGGATATCCCGCAGATGCACTTGATGAGGAGAGTAAGCTAAGGTAGGTCAGAGATTATAAACTCCATCAAGGTATTCAGCTGGATACCAGCAAAATAGAGGTGAACCCTGCTAAAAGACAGGTGGCTAAACTGTGTCTGAACAGTTTCTGGGGTAAATTTGCGCAGAGGAACGACCTCCATCAGACCACCATCGTCACAGACCTGAATGAATTTTTTAATTTCATGTTCTCGGGTAAATACAAGATAGCCTACTTCCACTTTCTAAACCCTGACATGTGCATGTTGCAGTGGACTTACAACAAACGGTGCATCGCTCCTCCCAACAAGGTAAACAATGTATTCATTGCAGCATTTACCACCGCATATGCACGTTTAAAACTGTATAGCTGTCTGGAAGTAATGCAGGACAAAATTCTCTACATAGACACAGACAGTCTGATCTATGTGGTGAAAAAAGGTGAGACTCCTCTGAAACTGGGAAACTATCTGGGGGATTTGACCGATGAGCTGGGGGGTGACACAATTCAGGAATTTGTTGCAGCAGGGCCAAAGAGTTACGCCTACCAGACCAGAAATCAGAAAAAAGTATCGATGCGCGTTAAAGGCATCACTCAGACGCATGAATGCAGCGAGAAGGTCAACTTTGACAGCGTCAAAGAGTTAGTGGAGGGATACTTGGCTGACTCCAGAGAAACGGTGATCGAGACCCCTCAGCGTACCATCAGAAGAGATAAAAAGGGGTTTCTGTTAAAAAATGTGACATTCCTGAAAAAGTTCCGGGTGGTGTATGACAAGAGACGCCTTTTTTCTGATGGTACAACTCTGCCTTTCGGTTATTAAGATATTAAGGTGATTAAGAGGGAAATTTTTTTTTTTTTTAAAAATGTCACAATTTTCTGATATGAAGGAGATTGATTTTGACCCCAGACTAAAGACTCCTTTTTCATGTCTGTTTGTGGGGCCCAGTGGATGTGGAAAATCATTTTTTGTTAAAAGTGTTTTAAAAAAAGCGTAACCATGTGATGGATGTTGTACCGGATAATATTGTTTGGATTTATACCTCTTTCCAACCATTGTACGCTGAACTGCAGCGGCTGAATAAAAACATCAAATTTGTGGAAGGATTGCCTCATTCTTTTGAAGATGAAAATCTGTTCCCTCCTGATCGTAAGCACTTGGTTATTCTGGACGATGTTATTTTTCAGGCTTCAGACCATCCTGAAGTGGTAAAAATTTTCACACAGTACAGACATCACAGAAATATGAGTGTCATGATGTTGACTCAAAATGTATTTCATCAAGGGAAATACAGTCGCACCATCAGCCTGAACAGTAACTACCTGGTGCTGTTTAAGAATCCCAGTGACAGATTGCAGGTGAATATACTAGCCCGTCAAATCTTCCCCTCAGAGAAAGCTATCTTCCTGGAGAGCTTTGAGGACGCTATTAGAGAGCCGCACGGGTATTTAATCGTCGACCTGACCCACTCATGCCCAGAACAATACAGACTGAGAATGGGTTTACTTCCTAGTCAGTGGCCAGTTGTCTATGTTCCAAAAGCATAGTAATTTATCATGTCAGCCCCTATAAAAAGGAATGCTCCGTTACTCAGAGATCTGTACCACGCCACACCTCAGAAACGTAAGGACATTCTCGGCCATTGTTCACCCAACTTTCTTAAAGCTTTGTGTGAGATTGCTCTGAATATTTTAAAGGGTAACATTAAGCTATCCCCTCCCCAGTATCGGAGTTTGAAAAAGCAAAAGAAAGTTATCAGACTGCTGGCTGATAAGAGAACCGGTTTAAAACGTAAGCAGTTGGCTCTCAAAAGTCAAGGAGGTGGGTTTATTCTCCCCATCCTAACGGCTCTTGCACCCGTAATTGGGGATCTAGTGGCCGGAATCGTTAGAAGATAAGAACAACAGAAGATAAGAACCATGTCGCTCAGGACGGCACAAAAGATGTTTCTCATCTCACCTCATCAGTTCAAACACTTGAGTCAGTCAGAGACTTCTATCAGACAGACGGCGGATGATTTGGATAATAAAATGAGAGCGATACTCGACGAGTCAGGAATGACCTCTTATGAAAAAATTAAGAAATACAATGCCCTGCTGCAAAGATACCTCACCCTAATCAAGCAAGGTCAGATGGAGGAGCCACGGATGACTGTGACTCTTCAGCGAAACAGTCTTAATGATCCAATACCTGAATCAGATTCCAGTGAGATGGACCGTGTTCACGAGCCCGATCAGCTAGAATTGGATGCAACAGCGAGTGAGGTATTAAAAATCCTTCCAAAGCGCGATCGCAGAAATGGTGAATACATCTTGAGGAAATTATCTGAGAGAAATGGCTGGACCACCAGAGGAGAATTTGTTTATCAGGGGCAGGTTGTGAGAAGATCACATTTGGATGATTTATTTAAAAACCTTCTGCTCCCTTTTAAAAGAAAAGCCCAAACCATGCAACCAACAGGTTGGACAAGTTTTCTCAATGTCCTGAATGAACTGAACATACCTTTATCCTCTGTGAATAATCCGCAAGCCCGTGAACAATATCGTCGTCTCAAAACAGAGCCGAGCGGAATGGAGAAAATACCATCTGTAAAACCAAAGAAGAAGATAACCCTCTCCCCACATTTTTTAAGATCTGGACATGGTGAGCGAGACGAGGCTGCAGATGAACATAGTTTGCATAAAAAGATAAAACCTCCGCGCTCGGTTACCTTTTCACCATAAATTTCTGTAAGAAATTAATAAAATGATACCGTCATTTGTTCTCAATAAAAAATTTTAGAGTCTACAGAGTCATCACTTTCATGCATTCACAATTTGTAGCACTCTTTGAACATCTGTAAAGAACAGGCTCCGTGATGAAATGAGGTAGCACTGTGCTTTCTGATGCATCTCTGATATTTTTTCACAAAGTTAGATACCATCACATCATTTTTAAGAACATCGTCACTGTAGGAGGATAATACTTGTTGCAGAGACATTCCGCACGCCCGGTGGCAGAGGTAATAAACGCACTGCTGACCGCACACGGTGGACAAGGTGTTCTGAAGTTGACGATTATGGTATGTTATCTTCAGGGATCGGTCTTTCAGAAATTACACAATGTCTGAGGGGTAGTGAGAAAAATCTGGCGGTAGCCCGTAAGAGTCGAAAAAGGTGGCTTGACCATTCTCCTCCAGAGTCAGAGCTAGCCAGTGCTCCCCAGGCATGTGAGAAGGATGTGTGTTCACAATAAAGTAAGCCGGCTTTGTAAACGTTTGTGTGAGCAAGGGGAGTTGGTCACTAGCCCACACGCCACAAAATAGGTCTCCCAGTAGATGGTGCAACAGGCTCTCCAGTTGGTGGTTATTCATGCTTACTCTTTTAATAATAGTCCACCAGCACCTGTCTTCTCGAGTTGATCTCCAAAATGGAATCGTAACATGCGTAGACAATGAGGGTTGTGGTGTGAGGTAGCGGTACTCTAAACCTCATCTCCAGCCTTAAATTCCCATTAGAAACAGGTGACAAGGCGTCGCTATCCTCACCAGGGTTGAGATTAAAGATAAACAGCGAGTAACCGTTGTTAAATTCTTCACGTGTGATACTCAGAGGGAGATCTTTTAAATGACGACGGTCGCTGTAAACAAATTGTAAAATTCCCGGACTGAAATGCCTTGGTTGAACTGAGGCTGGAACGCCTTGGCGGGAACTTTTTTACCATCCTGACAAAGAACTAGATACTCTATATCCATATGTTTAAAGTTGAAGGGTGACAAGTCCCTTCTTCCCGTGAATGCCTCGTGGTGCACCATGCCTAAAACAATATATTTAGGCATCGCTCCCAAAAAGAGATTCTCCTGATTACATATCCTCGAATTTTCAGGGATGGAGTATGTTTTTACATTCACTCGTGACAGTGGGTAGAGAGCGTTTCCTCTCATTAAGGCCGATGTGTGGCCTAAACGAACAGCGGGGGAGACGGAAACTTTTTTGATAAAAAGAGAGGCACCTAATATCATTAATCGGAAAGTCGAGTCTCTGGTTCCCATGAGATAGAAAGCCTCACTGGCTCTGGTTAGTTTAACTCTCATATCCACAGAGTTCAGCAGGAGCCTTTCGCAGAAAACGATATCCCCATGGAGGGGGCCCATTAGGTGTACTTCTCTGGAATTAGCTGTACAGAGAGCTCTCTGGTTTAGCCCTCTGTTCGGCCCATTATTGGTTACTATAGAGTCTATGGCGCTGGCTGTATCTTTATAATAAAGACCAGCGCTGAACTGACTCTTTAACGTGTCTTCAGAAAAGTTTAGCAGAGTCTCGATCATAGCTCTATATGGGTGGGTGGCACTAGACTGTGAAATTAATCTGTCCCCCAGAGTAACGTTGCATTGACTGAATAGTGTATTGAGAGGATAATTGATGAGACCCACAGGTGCGTCGTTCGCCAAGTTTGTGCCGTCTCCATTGGTGATCTTCACGTGTTGATGTAACAAGGTATTGTTGAGATCCAGATACTTTTCACCATCTCCCGGTATAAAAAACTCAATCGGACCATTCTCAGTAATAGCGGATAGAGGCATAATTTCCGTGTAGATCTTATCCTCGATAGAAATCTGGGTCATATGGACTGAAAATAAGTCCTGCCAGTTCTGCCAGGGTGCACTCAGGGGATTTGTTATGCAAAAGAGCCATGTTTTACTCTCTTTCTCTCTCTATTTATGATTCAGTGAAATATATCCCTGCTCCGTGCATACTTCCTCCCTTTAGGCTTGATCCTTCCAACTGACTTCTTTCTTTTGAGCGGCCTCACTATTTGTGACCTCCTCACACGTTCACCCGGCGGCCGCTTTCTTGGTCTTCGTGACAGAACCATAATACCCGATCCTTCTTGTCCTCCCGTCTCTGCAGGACCAGAGCTCCTTCTCATGGTTTTGCCTATGACATCTGAGGCAATGTTTGTAGCTGCTGTTTTCAGATGAGGCTTAGCTATAGCAAAACCTTTTTTAACAAGGGGGGCTACGAAGCAAAATAATTTTGAAAATTTAGAGCCTATTCCGCGACCGTACTTTACAGGTGCTCCATAAAAACCAGGCAGGGTACCTCCGACCTGGTTCTGGTAATAGTTTACGAAGCGGTGAGGATCATCCCTCATGCTTATCTGAACCATGTTGCTTTGTTTTGTTGTCCTCCTCCTGACACAGACACAGACACTGAGGTGACCTCTGACTGAACGTTTGATTGATAGTGACTAATGAGTCTGTGATCAACCCGTTTATATATATACATATACATATATATATATATATATATATATATATTTATATATATATTTATATATATATATATACTTCTGATCAGAGCTTATCGGGAGAGATAGAATCACAATTCCCTCTTACTCTCTCTGTGATTTCAGAGTGAATGACCATCATTTCATTACGCGTTGTGATATCACTGGTCGGAAGTGTAGTCTCACAACGTTTTTCCCATAAGTAAAATTTACCGGAGTGTTTTGATCCGTTTTAATCTCTATGTGGATGTTTTCAATATGCCTCTTTGCTACAGGTAGATAGTTGACCGGGTTAAAAGTATGCGTAATTATATCGCCAAACTTACCCTCTAGTCTAACTGTTCGCAAGAGCGGGGCATAAGCATCGCCGACTATCTGAGGAGCAACCACATCGCTGTAACAGTAAAGCTGGTAGAAACCTGCTTTTAAATCCATCGGATAAGGGGCACTCCTTTTATCAAATACGATTCATTTGCCAGGCTCCACACCTAGCATGTAGCTCAGTGGTGGATAAAAACGCAGGTGGTACTGGGCACCTGCCTGATACATGAGTCTATTTTCCACCGTGTTCACGACTAAATAAATATCAGAACCTATTTTTCTAAGGTGACCCTCAATCTCGGCTTTGAGCTGTCCGCATCCTATATTCTGGCGGTAGAACTTTTCCAGCCCCGCTTTCCTCCATTCAAAAAAAGCCTGGTCCCTGGGGGCATTATGCCATGTGTACGGATAAGAAATCTCCGTCAAGGCAACCTGCCACGAACCTTCCAAATCGATATGCTGGGCTAAATCCACGCGGAAACTGGAACTGGTATTATTCTTAAAGACGTTGAGACTAGCAGGGTGGAGGGCAGGGTGATATAAAACCCCTCATCCTCTACCGTTCGGTTCATGGCGTAATGTAGCGGGCTAGGAGTAGTGATGGCTCCTTTATATCCCGTGAAGGTCACTGGCTCTGACCCAGCTGTTGAATTTCTCAGGCCAGTTTTTCCAATGGACGAAAACCTGTTTTACACCCCTGATGCTGCGTCGTTTTAATATCTTCTCCACTTGATACATCTTGTCTTTATTCAGTTTAACTTTTTGAAGCTCCTCCGCGTAAAAGGAACCTTCAAAAGCTTCTCCATCAAAATCTTTGAGTTTGTACACAGGGGGAGATCGTGCAAGCTGCTCGGTCACAGTAAACACTTCATGTGTAAAACTTTGCTCATATTTCTTGTCAAACATGCCTCGCAGTTTAGATATTCTTACAAGATCTCCATTTTTAAACTTTATCCTTGAGTCCTTGCAGCGTCGATCGCGTGCAGAGCCGTACAGGTTCTGAAAAACTTTAAAGGTGTTTTCTAGAGTCACCTCTACAGGCTTCATTTTGATGCTCTTGTGGTAACTGTGGTTGTAACTTTCCACGAGATCCTGCAGGACGTCGAGGTATCTTAAATTTTTTGTTAAAAAATTCTTTCCCCGCATCAGTTTGAAGTTTTTTAGGGGTCTCGCTTTCTCTAAAAACAGATTCAAAAGCCTTTACCACCTCTGCGGCTGTTTTTCTCTTCATAGTGCGAACGTAAGCCTTTTTTGAAAACACGTCAATGACGGTTAAAAGATAATTATACCCGTCATTGTACTCAGCCATGGCCTGCATGTCGCAGAGATCTGCTTGAAATTGTTTTAAGGGGCTGGTGACAAAAACTCTGTTTCTCGGAAAATGTATTTTTGCAGGTTTATGTAGAGTATATGCATCTTGCTCTTATAAGAAGTCTTGCACTTTTTCGCACGCGCCTTTCTTACCCGTTTCGTCCTGTACAGCTTTACGCAACCTCTCTACTCCCCCAAAACTACCTGGGTGGATAGGATCGTAGAAAACCTTTTTCATTAATCTCGTTTCAGCCATCTCACCTTATACAAACTCCGGCTTGTAATGACAGAAAACACAAAACGCAAGTATATTTCAACCTTTTATTTTTCTCTAATGTGTGATAATACACACACACACACACGATCACGAAAAGCAGGAATGCTAGTAATATAGGATTTAAGAAAAGTTAAATGTTATAACAACATCACATGATTACAATATTAATCTAAACACATCGAGCTGATGGAAAGAAGGAATGTAACACCCCTCTTTTAACCCTCCCAGAACTTTGTCATGGTTTGAAGCTGCTGCAATTTCTTTACATCTTCTCCAATCAACTGCTTGTACATATCGTGTATAGAAGTGTTGATTTGTTTCACCAGAGTTAGTTCGTACAAGTAAGCTTCTGCCACAGCCCTGACTCTGGCATCATCTCCACAAATGTTACGCGCAGTTAGAAGATGTTGAATGGAAGCAATGAATCGTTGATTATAAAGTCTCCGCATCAGAGTGTAGTAATGGTCGTGAAAAAAGTCGTCCTCGAGGACATACTTGCACTGATGTTGGCGTAAACTAGGGTGATCGACACTACACCCGTAGCATGATTCAATCATAAATTTTTTGATGGTCTCATTCAAGAGGTGTATCACTGCAGTTTTCACAACTTTGATAAAACCTGAGGGGACCCATCCATCAAATTCGTCCTCGCCCTCTCCTCCCTCATCCTGAGTGTCTGCAGGGGACCCCTGGCCTGGTGGAAGCTGAGAGTCCTCCATTTCGTTAGATTTAGCTTCCTCCGTTGTTACGGCCACGGTGGATCCTATCGGGTAGAGCGTTAAGCAGCGGTCATCAGACGCCGAATTTGAGAACTCGATCTCGAGAGAAGAGGAGGAGTTGGAGGAGAAGAAAGACTCAGACGAAGTCGCTGGTGAAGGAGGGTGATACGGCTCCAGGTAGTATCTGTCGCTGTCTGGTGATCCAAACTGGGGTGATGTTGATGTTGCAGAAGGGGTCCCTGTATGCATCAATAGCGATGGAGAAGCATTCTCCAGATCGCTGTCAGTGATCTCCTTGCACAATGTCTTCTGGATGCTAGTTCTCATCCTGTTCCTCGTGTTGATCGGTGTATGACCTGTGCTGGAGTGTTTCCTTATAAACCTGAAGGGGGTGTGGTTATTGAGGTTGAGGAGGAGGGTGCTCAGTGGAGGGAGGTTTACACAGCCAGGGTTTTCTTTTTTTTTTTTCCCTTGTCCTGTTCAGCATTATGGCAGCAGAATTGTAGTCTGAATACCTTTGATGCCAAACAGATTTGCTTTGCCAAGGGAAGTTTTATAAATGTAAAGCTCCCCTTGATGCCCATTTATTTATTTCTGTTGACAATATATGACATGTAACAGAACTGAACCGGACCGGGGGACAAGGAAAGAAGAAGAGGAAAGAAGAGGAAACAGAACAAAAATAGAAACAAAAACCAGACAACCAGCTGCTACACCTGTAAAAAACAAAACAGACAACAATCCATGGCCTCTGAGGGGAATCCAGCCTTAGCGCCACCAGGAGCTCCTGAAAGCAGACAAGCAGAGAAAAAACAAACACACAAACAAACAAAAACAAGCACAAGAAGCGGCAATCGCATACAACACAGCAGTGGATATAGATGACCTGAGACGACATGATAATACATCAACTGCTTAGTGACCATGCTACTGGGCTAATGAATGTGTGTGTGTGTGTGTGTGTGTGAGAGAACATGCAACACCCATGGCACAGGACCTACATGATAACCGTGCTTAGTTATGGGTGTATAAGCATACAGGGCCACAATCCACAGCTCCCCCAAGCAATCAAAAGCAGGCAGAGAGGGCCACAAGACTCAGGCCACCTACAGCCCCCATGGAGCACAGAACCCAGGATCCCACCGCAGGGGCAACCACGCATCCACCCAGAAGACTGCAGAGGAAGCCCCCCGGACAGAGCCCCCATAAGCATAGGGCAGAGGCCCTCCGGGAGCCAGGGGCAACAGCCCACCGACCCCGCCAGGCCCCAGCCACCCAGACACGGGCCGTGCACTGGACCCGGGCCCCAGGAGCCCGAGCACCCCCAAACCCCTCGGCAGAGGTCCCACCCAATACCCAGGAGGGCCAAGCGCCCCAGACAGCCACACAGTGGGTCAGCGCCTGCCCCAGCGCCCCTGGCCAAGTGCCCTGGGAGTCAAGATGTGCCCACAAGTGGGTGAAGTCGCGAGCAGCGGGGAGAGGCAACGCCGCCCCCCCATCAGGAGAAGCACAGGCAGGCTAGGCAACAGCAAGTCCCAGATCCAGGCCCAATCATTACCACACACACTTTCACGTCCCATACATCCACACATCCACACGTCCTCCCTCCCTCGACTCCGCTGGGGTGTAGTGCAGCGGGCACACCAGGGGGCCAGCAGCACCCCAGCCACCACAGACCCTGAACCAGCAGAACAATTAATTAATCCTCTTGGCCCCTCCCGCCCCGAGCAGCAACCAGGAAGCAGGGGTATGGGAAGAAGACCCCTCCCCTCACCCTTCTGGCTCTTCAATATTTTCTAATAGTGAGCGATTAAAATTGAGGGGCAGCCAAACTTGTAGAACTGGGAGTGCGGCCCTCTGGGGAGCCTACATACCCAAAGAGCCCTGCCCATCAGATGCCACTCAGTGTAACCACCCCCCAAGACCTAATGTGTGTGTGTGAGTGTGTTTGATAAGTAGTAATGTCTAAGGTGTAATTAAAACAGGGGCGGGGAACTGCAGAGTGCAACCAAAGGGGACCACCTACGTGGCCCCATCCACTACACCCCACCGAACACACACGCCCCCAAAACCCTTCATGTGTGAGTGTGTGCTGTGTACAGGAGCCAGAAGGGAGAGGGGTATGGGGATATACACCGGGGTAGCTACTCTCCCCCGGAGAGGGCAGCCAGGGACTGGCTGCAATAGGCATCCCCGCTACCTGGGAGCCAACACAGGGCAGGAGGGGCTGATGTCCACCAGGCTTGGGGCCTGCAGCGACCATATTCCGGGAGCTACTGTACCCCCAGAAGGTACCCATCCCACCCCACCCCACTCAACCCAACCCCACCCCGGAGGACCTCTACAAAAAACAAACAAACAACAACAAAAAACAAACAAACAAACCACCCGGTCACACCAGTCGCAGCATCCCAGGCCTGACACCCACCATCACCCAGGCCCCCCCAGGCCCCCCCCAACAGGGGAAAAGCACCCCCCCCCACCGCACGCCCCAACACCCTGAAAAAAAACCAACCATCTGCGGACACCTTGGAGGACCCAGAACAACAAGCCCGGCACCAGGACCTGCCAGGGTTTTCTTGACTGCTAGAATCTCACCCCAGTTCTGGCAACTGCAGAACAGCATGGAAACTCGATCCGCTATATCATTCATCTTCTCCACCCAGGCTGCATGAGGTATTGCTAACAGCGTCCTAAACACACCACAGTCAGAGTTATAACACTCAAGAACAAAAAGATCCCCCTCTTCATTCTCATTAGATTTCCGGTGGCTTGCACGGAAGAACCAACGGCCTGTAACGCCTGTTTTCGATTGCCACACAGCAGTGAAAACCATCCTTGTTTTGGCCAGCTCAGCATCATCCAGAGGACTCTTCAGTCTCGGACTCTCCAGTCTCGGACGTTTGGCTGCAGACTCTGCTGGGATTTCTTCGGGTTCTTCTTTCACTGTTAACACCTCCTCAGCCGAGCCCTTACCTCCTTCTATATGACGCGGTATCGCTAGTTTCAACACTCCCCAGTCGTTGGAAGTTAGCATACCCACAGTGGTCAGAGGTCCCGGTTTCTCACCACCCTCTTCAAGCTGATACAGACAGAGGTCACCTGTTTCATACATGCACACATAGCCCCATCTTCCACGCAGTCCATAAGACTCCAGTGACCATTCTTCCTGTAGAGACACGGGCAGCGGTTGCTGCGTTCTGCACAGAAACACCATCCTTTTCTTGGGAGCATTTGGTATCAAGGGCTGATCTTCAAATATAGTTACCGGAGTCTCACAAATGAGAGACCGCAGAGCACACGTCCTCTCCAGTGCCTGCGTAGATTTCTCCTCTACACTCACTCTGCTTCTTGTCCTGGGCATCTTGAATCAGCTATCTTTCACGCCAAAGTCGTTCTCTACACACTGACTGTCTCAGGGTTTTTATCCTTTACTCGAAACCCCTCCCCTGTCCACCCATTGGCCCTCAAACTTGGGGTCGAACAATACCCCCCACACATCTAATTATTTTCTCATCTTTACCTTACAGGGACCGGTCTTTGAAGCTGTTAAAATGTTGACCGCTTCTACAACTTAACCTTTTCTATTAACCCTAACTCTTTCTCTTATTTAAACATTCAACTAATATATTTCTCACAACCTCCTGACCTTAGCTGTAGTCATTCTTAACCCTAGCCATAAACTCCCCCTTCCTTAGATGTCAAAGGCCTCCTCAACAGATGGCTGATCTATGTCAAACAAAGGTCACACGTCAAAATAGCTTGATCGATCGATAAGAGGTCAAAAGTCATATCCCCAGATGTCAGCAAACGGATGTCAAACAAAGGTCACCTGTCATATTAATTTGATTGATCGATAAGAGGTCAAGGGTCGCCTGTCAAAAAGAGTTTGATCGAAGGGATCCTTTTTTCTCTCTAACAGCACCCCAAACACAACCAGAACCACTTTAAACAGAACACAACACAAGCACTACCACCCCAAAGCAACACAGCAAGAGGGAAGAGATGGGCAGTAGGGCATGCCCATTTAAAACTTTCCAGAAATGTTCAAGTTATGAGCATGCCAAGAAATGGCATGACCATATTGCAATTGTGCAAAATGTCCCAAAGGGACCAAGATTTTTGTAATTCAGCCTTTCACTAGGTAAAAAAAGTAAACACCCCTTGCGGAGCAGTGGGTGCATGCCAAGAACTTCCCTGAAACAAAATTGAAAAAAAAGAAAGAAAAAAACATCCGAAAAAATGAGACAAAAACGATTTTACATGAAAGATTCGGGTCTTTTAGCTAGCATTTTGCTAACAAGCTAATGTTGTAAAAAGCCCGCTGCCAAACGTTCCTCCAAGCCTTTTGCTTCTTACGGTCTTCAAATTATTTTCCTTGCTCTTCCAGTTTTCTCACAGGAGGTCATAGTATCCAAAAAAGCAATTTCTGCAGGTTATACAGGGAGAGAGCTCGTTAAGCTGCAGTTGATTACAAACATTCCTATCACTGATGACATCACTCTTCCACTCCCCTGCTGTATATTACACTGAAGCCATTTGAACTATTACTATTACTTGATTTCTGCTAAATTTTCACTAGATTCAGCTTTTTGTTCAACTAATCCCATTCAACTTAAAAAGCATTCTCACTGCTGTTTCGCAGGAACAGCTTTTTTTTTCTAGTTGTGAGAATGCTTTAAGGCATTCTCAATATTGTTTTCCTGTTTCTCTTTATTGTGAGAATGCTTTAAGGCATTCTCACTATTATTTCCCTACCCAACGAGCCCCAAACTGTCCTATTTTAGAGGGCTCATAACTCAGCCATACGGTATCACAGAGACATCATGCAAAGTTTATATGTGACAGGAAAGACTCAACTTTAACTGTGGTAAAGGGCTTGTTAATAGCTTATTAAGGTTTGACACAACGGTAGTTTACGTTTTATGTAGCCAGAGGACCTCGGCTCATGCAGCTCACACTCTAACTCCCACTCTAAAATGATTAAAAAGAAACTTCCTCAAACAAAAGCCTCTCACGTCCAAAATATCTGCCTGATCTAGACAAATTATACATCAAAACGTAGGTATTTTAGTACTCTTTCACCCAAAGTAACTCTCATTGAGCTTGGCTACACAGATTTCTCACAAATCACCTCTAAGCGCAGAGAGACACACTCCAGCTCCCATACTTTTCCATTATAAAAAGGCAGAGCAATGAAATCAGTGTGAAAGACTCATTTTAAAACTGCTATAAAAAATGAACCTTACACAAGAGCAGAATAAGAACACCTCTGGCTTCCCCCATCCTTTCTGGCGCTCACGGTGCAAGAATTATTGGGATACGACTTCTACTTTTCGAACAGCGCCGTTTGTTCCAGACTTGTGCTTCATAATTAAAACCCCCAGATTTTAAGGAGACAAAGTGAGGGCACTTTGTCTCCTGTCATACACAAGCAGCTGTTGCCCACAGACACTAATGAGGAGTCCAGACTCAACATGGCTGCCCTATTGTAAAAGCTTTATGCCAGCCTGTGTTATATGTGCTCCTAATACAATCTAAAATTATGTTATCTGTCTCTCAACCATCCCAGCACAATATTCACACTAAATATTCACATTTTCCTGTTTGTCATCTTTCTGATTTTTGTCCCTTTTAGTTTTGCATTTTTCTTCTCTTTACTGTACTTCTCTGCCTTCATCTAGGCAGAGAAGACTGGATTTGAAATATTTAATGCTTGACTGGCAATTAGCAGGTCTCTCAGCACAACATCTTCCAACTGCCAGTCATTTTTGCATGTTTCTTCTCTTTTCTGTACTTTTCTGACTTCATAAAGCTTCAGCTCTTTTCAAAAACACGTTTCCGGCCTTTTGAAACTCCAGCAAATCATTTTCTGCTAAATATTCACATTTTCTGCAGTGTTTCTTTTCTTTTTGAATTTATTCACTTTTTGTTTTGCATTTTTCTTCTCTTTCCTGTACTTTTCTGCCTTCATCTAGCTCCAGGTGGCTTAAATATTCACATTTTTCTTCAGTGTTTCTTTTCTTTTTAAAGTTTATTCACCTTTTGTGTAGCAGTTTTCTTATCTTTCCTGTATTTTCTGCTTGCATACAACTCCATGTTCTTTCAAAAATGCATTTCAGGCCTTTTGAAACTCAAGCAAATAATTTTCAGCTAAATATTCACATTTTTCTTCATTGTTTGTCATCTTTCTGATTTTTTTCCTTTTAGTTTTGCATATTTCTTCTATTTTCTGTGATTTTCTGCCTTCATACAACTCCAGGTATCAAACCGTTCAGCTACTTCAGGAGATTTATGCTATGACTTTTGGTGTTTCCAACTTTAAACATTTTTAAACTATTCAACTTTTTTCCTCATTCAAATGAATGGAAAGTGCTTTAAACTCTTCAAAAACTTCTTACTCTTTCCAACCTAACTGTTACAGCAGATTTTCAGCTAGTTAATTTAGCTAGATAATTTAGCTAATTTTGGTATAAAACCATTCAGCTTTTTCAAGAGATAACTGCTATAACTTTTGGTGTTTCTAACTTTTAAACTTTTTAAACTATTCAACCTTTTTCCTCATTCAGGAAAAACAGGTCACAGACATTTGGCTATTACCAAATGGGTCAGCTGTTTCAAATATTAAGCCAATTTTAAAGTATGACTGCAGCCATTTTAACTATTACTCTAACTAACTATTGCTGTGCATTAAACCATTTCTTTATTTCTTCTCTGTTTCCCGTTTAAGATCAGTGTTCTGGTGATCCATTTAACCTTTAACCTTTTTCATGAGAACTGTTCATCTCTGTGTTGACATCGTCTTCAGTTGTCACTTCTGAACTTTGAAATGTCAGTCTCCGGTTACAATTAAGCTGGCGTATACATTTAATTTAACTTTTAGAATAACTCAGCAAAATTTCAAGACTTTTCAAGAGAAACTGCTCCATGCATTTGTTACTTCAAGACTGGACTACTGTAATTCTTTATTATTGGGCTGTCCCACATATTCTCTGAAAAGCCTCCAGCTGATCCAAAATGCTGCAGCCAGAGTTCTGATGAGAACTAACAGGAGAGATCATGTTTCTCCAGTTTTAGCTTCTCTGCATTGGCTCCCTGTTAAATTCAGAATAGAATTTAAGATTCTTCTCCTCACATATAAAGCTCTTAATGACCGAGCTCCATCATATCTTAAAGATCTCATTGTAAGATATTTTCCTAACAGAGCACTTTGTTCTCAGACTGAAGGTTTACTTGTTGTTCCCAGAGTTTCTAAAAGTAGAATGGGAGGCAGAGCCTTCAGTTATCAGGCCCCTCTCTTGTGGAATAAGCTGCCAGTAAATGTCCGGGAACACCCTTTACACTTTTAAGATTAGGCTTAAAACTTTCCTTTTTGATAAAGCTTATAGTTAGGGATGGCTCAGGTAATCCTGAAACATCCCATAGTTAAGCTGCTATAGGCTTTGACTGCTGGGGGACCTCATCTGTCAGACCTTTCCTCACTTTGCTCTCTTTTTCCCCCTGTTTAATTTGTCAATTGATTTTATGTACATGTGACATTATTGTGGTTATTAACTTGTGTTTCCCTGTTCCAACAGGTATCCTTTGAATGGTGTTATAGTGTTTTTCCCCCTCTTCTCTGTCTTCTCAAACCCCAGCTGGTCGAGGCGGATAGCCACCCTTCCTGAGTCTGGTTCTGCCAGAGGTTTCTTCCTGTTAAAAGGAAGTTGTTCCTTTCCACAGTCGCCTCAGTCCTTGTGGAACGGGAGATTGGACTGAAGACAAGTTTTGGTGCAATCTGCTTGTTTCCTTAACTAGGATATTATTTTTGAATTGGCTCTACATGAATGAATTGGATTATTTTGAAATTAATTAAGTTCCAATTGGTTTGAATTGGACCATAGTGCCTTGAGATGACAATTGTTGTAATTTGGCGCTATATAAATAAACTGAATTTAATTTAATTGAACACCACAAAGTGTTATTTCATTTGTGTCAAAACGTGTGTGTGCGTGTGTGTGTGTGTGTGTGTGTGTGTGTGTGTGTGGGGGGGGTGATAGGGTGGAGATAGGGTGCAGGCATAAAAGGAAGTGCAGAAAGATAAAGTGCAAAGATAGAGGGTGTAGGTAAGTACAAGGTAAAGATGAAACATCATATCATAATACACAGAGATAAATCAACATTACCAGTTATTAGCACGTGCTGTCAGCAAACTTTGATAATCCTCTTGCAGTTTAAGGAAAAAGAGTATTTGATAAGATTAAACAGTAAAAATATGTAATTTCATCATAACGAATAACTTTTTAGAACACTATAATTATTCATCAGGACTGGATAAAATTATGTAATTGACTGACTATTGTAAGTATGAATAGTGTTATTAATACTTTCATCCATTTTGTTTTTTTGTTGTCTGCCATTAAAAAAATAACAATGGGGAGAGAGCAGGTCCCTATGAGGAACATGCAGCTTCAGGAGGTAAGACGAGACATTGTGAAGAAGAGAAGGATTGGGTGGGAGAAAGATGTTCTCTGACTTCTAAACAATTGTTTCAGAAATTCTTTCAATACTAATTACAGTGGTAGCAAAACACTGAACTTAATAAACATATCAGTAGACTGCATGAGTTGCTTTGATACAAGTCAACTAATGTTGTCAGATCTGCTTTTTAAAGCACACAAGTTTAATATTTTACAACAGTTGACATGGAATTGTGGCATGTGCTAAAGTCATTTTAATAAGAATATAAAAATAAAACACTAACCCTCCTATGTTTACTTTAGCCACTTGTATTATAATTACAGAGCAGTACTCTATGAAGACTATTACCATATCAATTAATGTTATGTACAGGGTGCTGCAAAGGTTGATGTAGCCCTTTGGAGGGAGGTGGCCATCTCCAAGGTGGAAGTTGAAGAAAGTGTCAGAGTGACACATTTAAAAATGGGCATCTCAGCTTATAAGGACCAGCTCCAGAGCACTACTTTTTCAATGTTGTAGGTGAATTTTAAATTACAATAACATAAATCATTTATAACATTAAAGTCACCACAGTAAATTATTTTCAAATATTGTCAATACCAAATACACATTACTTATTCTTTGGTATTGATCTTTAAATGCTTTACAGCCACCAAAATACTCCATAATTCATTCAAAACTGACTTGTGCTGCCATGATTATGATAAAAAAATAATGTAGTCCAGCAAAACTATCCATTCATCCATTTTCTACACCCGCTTAATCCAACTCAAGCTCAATGGGAGAGTGTCACCTGTCCCAGATGTCATTGGGTGAGAGATAGAGTACACCCTGGACAGGTGGCCAGTCCATCACAGGGCCACACAGAGACAAACGAGACACACACAGTCACTCCCAAGGACAATTTTAGAGTCACCAATTAACCTGACATGCATGTTTTTGGATGGTGGGAGGAAGCCAGAGTACATGGAGAGAACCCACGCATGCTGACATACAAACTTACAGAAAAAAAATTGAAGATGTAACCCTCTTGTTGTGAGGTGACAGTGCTAACCACCACACCAACATGCAACCCCAGCAAAACTAGTCGAGAACTAATTGTTTACCAAGCTAAAGCAAACTAACATGTATAAGCACTATACATTACAAATGTAAACAGGGCTTGTATCTCCCATTTTGTTGATATGAGATGACATATATTATTATGTTGATAAGACTAATTTGTTGTCTCCTTCACAGATGATGAGTGTCCCTGAAAAGTCTGCCTTGGCCATAGAGGTGCTAGGGGTACTGGAGGGCGAGGAGGAGGGAAATTAATCATTAAGTTCTTTTTTGTGTGTGCGCCAATTTTGCAAATCGAAATGTTAAAAAAATTCAAGATTTGTTGTTTATAAATGTTTTATGTATTAATAAATGTTTATTCAGTATTGGGTTCAGCTGTTTTTTTCACTCATCTAGTAACACACCTCTCAGAAAAGGTTCAAATTAACCAGTAATGCATCATAAAAAGAGCAGTTTCACAGTGGCAGAGTGCATAGGGACATAGTAATACACATCGGTCACATGATTTAATTGAATGAAATATCAAAATGATGTATTTAGAAAAAAACAATTGTGTTTGATACTTAAAGCAATGGAAAAACATTTTCAATTTAACGATTTCAACAATATTTGCGCCACATAGTCATCACTTCTTGGAACTTTCCGAATGCCCCGTGAATGATTTTATTTGCTTTCTTCTCCTTCTGCTTTCATGAAGGAAAGACGCTTCCCATCCCTGTCTGTCTTAAATTTGATGAACTCTAAAAGTTTAGCTGTTTACCTAAATGATATAAGTTGTACTTAAATGCAACCGAATGAAAATGAAATGCAGTTTTAGTGTAAAAACATTCAATCCAAAGACTATTAGAATAGAGTACAAGAGGTACAATTACTTCAGGTTAAATATGTAACAATGTTTAAACTGAGGACTTGTCAGAATATAATTTTTTCTAAATAATTTTTGAAGGTGAACATTAAAATAGAAATAATTGTAACATGATTTCATTAAAAGCAATATCGAAATTTTGTATTTGGAATACAAATCATTTGAAAGAAATGATTGCCCCTGAACGTCTATGAACATTAAAAGAGTCATTGATGGATTAGCTCATTAGCTCACTCTTCTTCCTTTGTTCATGTAAGACGCTGTCTAACTCTGTCTGTCCCAAATGAGAAATTTATGAACTCTTAAACACTGTTGCTGTTTAAATCAATGACATAAATGGTTTTTGACAGCAACTGAATGAAAATAAAGCAAATAATAGCTAAATATCTTGTTCTGTGAGCCACTGTAACATCTAACGTTTTGACTCGCTATTGTTAGCACGTTAGCGTCGTTGCTAACGTTAAAGGGTCGCTTTGTAAAGCGGTTCGGATCAATGGAGAGGTATTAACAAGTAATATGATTTAAAACTAATGGTTTCTTCTTAGTTTTAATCAACAATTCTAGGCAATGTTCGGTTTACTAAAGGAATAATGAATAATGTTAGAGCTAATGTCTGTTTCTGAGCGTTTACCGTGTGTCAGTTCAAGCTGAGCCTGTCAGCCAGAGGTATGTTCATGGACACTCTGTGTCATGAAAGTTCATGTGACATAAAATAATAAACACAGACTCAGTAAAGCTCACGAGGCAAACAACTGGTCCTATTAAATAACCAAAAGCTCATCCTGTACAGACAAGAGCAGAACCAATCAGCTGTGAGATCAGATGATCTGAGTCTTCTGATCAGATACTAACAAACTGTTTCTCCCCTCAGACCCAGAGAGAACCGGACCAGGGGCCTCATGTACAAAGGGTACGTACGCACAAAAAAGTGGCGTACACACTTTTTCACGTCAACGATCAGATGTATCAAGAGCGAAATGACCGTGGAAATGTGCGGTGCCTCACGCAAATTTCAAGGCTGTCGTACGCACTTTTCTACAGCGGTTGTTTCTTTGGCGACTCTTACAGGTGATGTTGGGAAACTGTTATAATGAATAAATTTAAACACAATTTGTCCTCAGAATGAGCGATGTGCACATCTGAGACACATGAACAATTATCACTGATAAACAATTAACACACCCATGTGTCTGCAATTACAGTTAGAGTGAATATAAAAGTATGCGCAAAGTGGTGCAATGCATACTATTAAAAACAATGGCTGCTTTAGCGGTGTTGGAAGACATAGCAAATGGTGCAATAAGGAGAGAGCGTGTATTTAGAGACAGGCATGATTTGTTGGAACATGAGGACAAGTGGCTCATCAGCCGTTTTAGGTTCCCGAAGGCAATCCTCCTGGAGCTATGCGCAGAGCTGCGGCCGGCGTTGGAGCGCAACACAGCGAGGAGCCATGCGCTGCCTGTTCCCATACAGGTGATGACCACGTTGGGGTTCCTGGCAACCGGGGCATTTCAAAGGGAGCTGGCCGACCGATCGGGACTGAGCCGAGCCATGCCAGCCGTGTGGGACGGGATTATCCGCATCTCAGCAGGTATATCAAATTCCCATACAATGCAGCTGAACAGGCCAACATGAAAGCACAATTTGCAGCGACAGCCGGTTTTCCTAATGTAGTCGGAGCTATCGACTGCACACACATTGCTATAAAAGCACCATCACAGGATGAATTTGTGTATGTCAACAGAAAGCAATTCCATTCCATCAATGTACAGATCATTTGTGATGCGCAAATGCACTTAACTAACATTGTGGCGAGGTGGCCTGGTTCAATGAACGACTCATACATTCTAAGTAACAGCATTGTTGGGAACAGACTACAAGCTGGCACTGTGCGCGACGGTGGGCTTCTTGGTGAGTAACTTTATTCGTGTAATTGTCCTAATATTATTCCCCATGAAGTGCATTGAGCATGTGCGCAGAAAATTTCTATCCCGTCTTCACAGCATCATAGTTGGTGGTTAAAGTTAGTAACTTGCTGTTTTTTTGCTGGTTGAACAACAGCTTAAGATCTTTCTAACAAGCCCCTGATCGTCTGTGTGTGCACATGTTAATAACCCCGTGCTTGTGAAATGTCTCAATGAGTCTCACCTTTTCCCCGGTGCACTTCTGCTCTAGATTACTGTATGAACACGTTTGTTGTGAGTTACACAAATATAGGTAATTACCTTGGGGGTAATCAGAGTCACCCACATGTGCTCCCACCACCCCTGAGAGAGCAGTGTTACCCATAGTTGTGTCGCCTCTCTGTTCAACTCCTCAGCATTAAAGGCCTCGCTCACGCTCTCCCACCCACTCCTCTTACGTTTGCTGCTTATATCGTAGGCCAGCGTGCCAAAGAGCACATTTTTGTGGGCCTCCACTTCAGAAAGTAGCACCTATCTTTCCGTTAAGTTATTCTTTTTTCCGACTTACTCATTCTTTTCTCTTTATTTTCTGATCGTGCAGAGAGGGGAATCGCAGGTGCAGGGTTCCTTTAAATATGATTTGCGTATTTAAATAGGGGCGTGGACAGGGAGGAGTCGGGTACTCCGACATGTGCGCTCAATTCCATGTTGATTGGAATGTACAAAGGAAATGTGCATTGATTCATGCGTGCGCACACATTGATACATCCGGATATTTTTGTATGTTGGAGGGCATTTTGGTTTGAGCGTATGCCATGTTTCAGTAGGAAATCCACGCAAGTCTTTGTACATGAGGCCCCAGGACTTTTTTTATTTTAACTTTTTAGTCCAAAACACTGATAGAAGTTTTTAGATGTGTGTGAAAACAGCTGACACCATGAAATGTGGACTTCATTAAAAGAATGTCAGACCCAATGACTTGTTCAACCTGAAGCAGAACAGTACAGAACTGTGATCACTGCACAACATGTTCTGCACACATTACAGTCTAACTGGACCCTGACAGACCATCACAGAGTAAAGCTGCAGTCTTTGCATCAGAACAATCCAGATATTCTCCACAGTAAACACCAGATTGGCTCAGATGAATGTTTAATGAGGACTTTGGACCTTAAAAATGTTCTTGGTCGATCACAGAGCTTAAAGTGATTGACAGTATCATCACATCAAAATGACTCCACAGAACATATCAGAGCTCCAGTCCTGGGTTGTTTTTCTGCTGATTCATGTTTTCAGTCCCTAAAGATAGTTTGAGAGGGGCGGGTCAAACAGCTGCTTATTGATGTGATGATGAACTTATTGAATAGATTAATAAACCAGGATGAAGCTTCAGCAGATTGATCACAGCTTGTTCAGATGTCAGAAAAACCTTTAGAGTCTGCCTTTAGTGATGTTCCATTAAAACTGTTAGCCTCTGCTGCTGGGACCTGTTCTGATCCATTTTACAGGCAGAACAGCTCAGTTCACATGGCTCTAACATGACTTCTGTCAGTGTTTACAGCTCTGTTTTTACTGCATTTATATTAATTTATATTCATTTACATTCACTCAGCAGTTGTGATAAACCACAAAAACACGGATTAAAATGTGAAACACTCCTACACTCAGTGATGTGATGGACTGAACCTCACTGACAAGAAATCTGCTCACCAGCCAAGCAGGAGTCCTGGGGCCTCATGTGCAAAGACTTGCGTGGATTTCCTACTGAAACATGGCGTACACTCAAACCAAAATGCCCTCCAACGTACAAAAATATCCGGATGTATCAATGTGTGCGCACGCATGAATCCAAGCACATTTCCTTTGTACATCCCAATCAACGTGGAATTGAGCGCACATGTCGGAGTACCCGACTCCTCCCTGTCCATCCCCCTATTTAAATACGCAAATCATATTTAAAGGAACCCTGCACCTACGATTCCTCTCACTGCAGGATCAGAAAATAAAGAGAAAAGAATGAGTAAGTCGGAAAAAAGAATAACTTAACGGAAAGTTAGGTGCTACTTTCTGAAGTGGAGGCCTGAAAATTTCCTCTTTGACACGCTGTCCTACGATATAAGCAGCGTGTAAGAGGAGTGAGTGGGAGAGCGTGAGCGAGGCCTTTAATCCTGTGGGGTCTGAGAAGCGCACACAAGCAGAGGTGAAGAAGAAGTGGTCCGATATTAAGGTGGATGTGAAGCGGAGACTGGCTGCCCACCGCCAAAATGTGGCCAAAACAGATGGGGGGTGGGGCTGTTTGAACAGAGAGTCGGCACAGCTATGGGTGACACTGCTCTCTCAGGGGGGGTGGGTGTGGGAGTGATTACCCCCAAGGTAAATACCTATAGGTACACAAATAGTGTAACTAACAATAAACATATTCATACAGTAACTAGTGCAGAAGTGCGCTGCGGAAAAGGTGAGGCTGATTAAGACATTTCACACTTTACACACGGGGTTATTAACATTTGCACACAGAGACGATCAGGGGCTTGTTAAGCTGTTGTTTAACCAGCAAAAAACAGCAAGTTACTAACTTTAACCACTAACTATGATGCTGTGAATATGGGATAGAAATTGGGGGCGCACATGCTCAATGCACGTCACGGGGAATAATATTAGGACAATTACAAGCAGCGCATGGCTCCTCGCTGTGTTGCACTCCAACGGTGGCCGCAGCTCTGCGCACAGTTCCAGGAGGATTGCTCTCAAAACGGCTGATGAACCAGTTGTCATCATGTCCCAGCAAGTCCTCTTAGTCCCTGAAAACACGCTGTCTTCCAATTGCACCATTTAATTTTTTTTTTTAATTAAATTTTATTTATATAGCGCCAGATTACAACAATTGTCATCTCAAGGCACTTAAGTAATATAGTCCAATTCAAGCCAATTGGAATTCAATTCATTGTAATCATAATCCAATTAATTCATATAGAGCTAATTCAAAAAATTAATATCCTAGCTAAGGAAACCAACAGATTGCACCGAAATGTGTCTTCAGTCCAATCTCCCGTCCTGAGCGTGCCTGTGGCAACTGTGGAAAGGAACGGCTCCCTTTTAACAGGAAGAAACCTCTGGCAGAACCAGACTCAGGAAGGGTGGCCATCCGCCTCGACCAGCTGGGGTTTGAGAAGACAGAAAAGAGGGAAAAGAGGGGGGAAAAACACCATAACGCCATTCAAAGGATATCTGTTGGAACAGGGAAACATAGGTTAATAACCACAATAATGTCACATGTACATAAAATCAATTTTGAAATTAAACAGGGGGAAAAAGAGAGCAAAGTGAGGAAAGGTGTGACAGATGAGGTCCCCCAGCAGTCTAAGCCTATAGCAGCTTAACTATGGGATGTTTCAGGATTACCTGAGCCATCCCTAACTATAAGCTTTATCGAAAAGAAAAGTTTTAAGCCTAATCTTAAAAGTGGAAAGGGTGTCTGCTTCCCGGACATTTACTGGCAGCTTATTCCACAAGAGAGGGGCCTGATAACTGAAGGCTCTGCCTCCCATTCTACTTTTAGAAACTCTGGGAACAACAAGTAAACCTGCAGTTTGGGAGCGAAGTGCTCTGTTAGGAAAATATCTTACAATTAAATCTTTAAGATATGATGGAGCTCGGTCATTAAGAACTTTATATGTGAGAAGAAGAATCTTAAATTCTATTCTGAATTTAACAGGGAGCCAATGAAGAGAAGCTAAAACTGGAGAAACATGATCTCTCCTGTTAGTTCTCATCAGAGCTCTGGCTGCAGCATTTTGGATCAGCTGGAGGCTTTTCAGAGAATATGTGGGACAGCCCAATAATAAGGAATTACAGTAGTCCAATCTTGAAGTAACAAATGCATGAACTAGTTTCTCTGCATCACCTTGAGACAGGATGTTCCTGATTTTAGCAATATTACGGAGGTGAAAGAAGGCAGTCCAATAAACCAGTTTTATATGTGAGTCAAATGATAAATTCTGGTCAAAAATAACTCCAAGGTTCCTCACTGTAGAACTAGAAGCCAAGGAAATACCATCTAGAGTAACTATATAACTAGACAATTTCTCCCTGAAGCGCTCAGGTCCAAAGAGAACAACTTCAGTTTTGTCTGAATTTAAAAGCAGACAGTTCTGAGTCATCCAGGTCTTTATGTCTTTAAGACAGGCTTGTAGTCTGACCAACCTGTAGGTTTCATCTGGTTTCATAGATAAGTACAGCTGAGTATCATCAGCATAACAATGGAAATTTATGCCATGCTGTCTGATAATGTTACCTAATGGAAGCATGTATAAAGTAAAAAGAATCGGTCCAAGCACAGAACCCTGAGGAACTCCATGACTTACTCCAACGTGTGAGGAAGATTCTTCATTTACAAGAACAAACTGGAATCTATCAGATAAATATGACTTAAACCAGCCTAATGCAGTTCCTTTAATCCCAATAACATGTTCAAGTCTCTGTAACAGAATGCTGTGATCGATCGTATCAAATGCAGCACTGAGATCCAACAGGACAAGCACAGAAACAAGTCCGCTATCAGAAGCTAACAGGAGATCATTGGTAACTTTCACCAGTGCCGTTTCTGTGCTATGATGCACTCTGAATCCTGACTGAAACTCTTCAAACAGATTATTTCTATGTAAATGATCACAAAGTTGAACTGCAACTATTTTTTCAAGAACTTTGGACAAAAAAGGGAGATTGGATATAGGTCGATAATTAGCCAACACTTCTGAATCAAGAGTAGGTTTTTTAAGTAAAGGTTTAATTACAGCAACCTTAAAAGTCTGAGGTACATATCCTATCAACAAAGACAGATTGATCAAATCCAATATGGAAGTGTCAATTAAGGGGAAAACCTCCTTGAACAGTCTGGTTGGGATTGGGTCTAACATACAAGTTGATGGTTTAGAAGAGACTATTGCTGTTGTTAGCTCAGAAAGATCAACTGGGCAGAAGCCGTCTGAATACAAATCAGGTTCGAAAGACACTTCTAAAGCTGCTCTACTTGATGATACATCAGTGATAATAATGGGAAGGATTCCATTAATCTTCTCTCTGATAGAAACAATTTTATTGATGAAGAATCTCATGAAATCATCACTGCTGAGAGTTAAAGGAATCTTTAACTGGAATGTCTTCCAACACAGCTAAAGCAGCCATTGTTTATAATGGTATGCACTGCACCACTTTGCACTTGCTTTTACATCCACTCGTGTAATTACAGACACATGGGTGTCTTAATTGTTCATGTGTCTCAGATGTGCACATCACTCAGACAAATTGTGTTCACATTTATTTATTATAACAGTTTCCCAACATCACCTCTAAGTGTTGCCAAAGAATCAACAGCTGTAGAAAAGTGCGTAAGCCAGCCCTGAAGTTGGCATGAGGCACTGCACATTTCCACGGTCATTTCACTCTTGATACATCTGATCGTTGACGTGAAAAAGAGCGTACACCATTTTTTGTGAGTACGCACCCTTAATACATGAGGCTCCTGGTCATTTGAAGACATGAATTGCAGCACAGTTTAATGTGTTTTGATCTTTGCTTCATCAAACTGTGTCTAACTGTTATCTCTTTGTGTCTTCCAGGTGTCCTGCTGTCCACCACCTCTCCTTCTTTTCCTCTATCATTATTGGCTGCTCTATCTCTCCTGTCCCATCTCCAAGCTCTACCTAATTTATTGGAATTCTATCTTGTATCCTTCTATCCCCCCTCTATCTGTTTTGAGAACTTGAGACCTTTGAGAACTGGAGACCTTTGAGAACTTTGAGAACTTAAGAACCGATTTTCAGAACCTAAGAACCGATTTTCAGAAGCTATCACAAACCAGTGTTCTGTGTCCTGTCCACCAGTGAACCATGAAGAGGTTGGTGAGTCTTAAGAATCATGGAAAATGTAAAAAAGTACTGCCTGAAGTTTGTATTTTTGGTGAAAAGATGTTTTCTTTGAAAAAGTATAAAGAAAAGAATCGTTTTATCACAAAATCTGAAGAGCTGAATTATGCTATTGATATTTAACAGAATCAGATAATGAATTTTTTACAGGTACTGTAATTTTTGTAAATATTGATTTGTTTGTTTCTCCTCATAAAAGATTATTTACAGCTGATATAATGCTTATAATATAAATAATATGACACATATAAGTTATTATATATTAAATGATGATGATATATATTAAATGATAATATATCATTTAATATATATCACCTTGTTGTGGCCTGTGCATTTATCTGGGTGGGTTGGGTCAGGGTTGATAAATGCACAGGCCACAACTGTCTGAGCAGCTCTATAAAAGCTGCTACATTTACCAGAACATAGAGGAAACATCAGAAAGCATGAGCTCTAGATGCAGCACGTGCTTTCTGATGTACCAATAACACCAGCTGATACCCCACTGGGGTGGAGGGCAAAGTGGGTTGGGGGGTGGGGTGAGCGGTCAAAGAACTATAACTCTACTATCACTAAAACTGTTTAGATGTTTAGCTTTGTTTCCTCCAGACAGGAGACATGTTCTCCTGTATCCTCCAGCACAACAACCTCTATGACAACATCCTCCAGCACAACAACACACACTTCAGCATCATCTTCATGAACTGTCAGTCCAAACCAGAGCCATCGCAGAGAAACTTCCACATCCTGCCATCCCAGTCTTCCTTCAAAGCAGAGGATAAAATGGCCCCTGTTAACCCTCACCCGACCACCTGGCTGATCCTGAGAAAAACCACACATCATGCTGCCTCAGACCACCAGAGAGATATAAAAGGATACCTTCGATCAAACTCATTTTGACAGGTGACCTCTGACCTCTTATCGATCAATCAAATTAATATGACAGGTGACCTTTGTTTGACATCCGTTTGCTGACATCTGGGGATATGACTTTTGACCTCTTATCGATCGATCAAGCTATTTTGACGTGTGACCTTTGTTTGACATAGATTAGCCATCTGTTGAAGAGATCTTTGACATCTAAGGAAGTGGGTGTTTATGGCTAGGGTTAAGAATGATTACAGCTAAAGTCAGGAGGTTGTGAGAAATATATTAGTTGAATGTTTAGATAAGAGAAAGGGTTAATAGAAAAGGTTAAGTTGTAGAAGCGGTCAGCATTTTAACAGCTTCAAAGACCGGTCCCTGTAAGGTAAAGATGGGAAAATAATTAGATGTGTGGGGTATTGTTCAACCCCAGGTTTGAGGGCCAATGGGTGGACAGGGGAGGGGTTTCGAGTAAAGGATAAAAACCCTGAGACAGTCAGTGTGTAGAGAACGACTTTGGGTGAAAGATAGCTGATTCAAGATGCCAAGGACAAGAAGCAGAGTGAGTGTAGAGGAGAAATCTACGCAGGCACTGGAGAGGACGTGTGCTCTGCGGTCTCTCATTTGTGAGACTCCGGTAACGATATTTGAAGATCAGCCCTTGGTACCAAATGCTCCCGCCCGTGTCTCCACGGGAAGAATGGTCACTGGAGTCTTATGGACTGCGTGGAAGATGGGGCTATGTGTTCATGTATGAAACAGGTGACCTCTGTCTGTATCAGCTTGACGAGGGTGGTGAGAAGCCGGGACCTCTGACCACTGTGGGTATGCTAACTTCCAACGACTGGGGAGTGTTGAAACTAGCGATACCGCGTCATAGAGAAGGAGGCAAGGGCTCGGCTGAGGAGGTGTTAACAGTGAAAGAAGAACCCGAAGAAATCCCGGCAGCGTCTGCAGCCAAACGTCCGAGACTGGAGAGTCCGAGACTGAAGAATCCTCTGGATGATGCTGAGCTGGCCAAAACAAGGATGGTTTTCACTGCTGTGTGGCAATCGAAAACAGGCGTTACAGGCCGTTGGTTTTTCCGTGCAAGCCACCGGAAATCTAATGAGAATGAAGACGGGGATCTTTTTGTTCTTGAGTGCTATAACTCTGACTGTGGTGTGTTTAGGACGCTGTTAGCAATACCTCATGCAGCCTGGGTGGAGAAGATGAATGATATAGCGGATCGAGTTTCCACGCTGTTCCACAGTTGCCAGAACTGGGGTGAGATTCTAGCAGTCAAGAAAACCCTGGCTGTGTAGACCTCCCTCCGCTGAGAACCCTCCTCCTCAACCTCAATAACCACACCCCCTTCAGGTTTATAAGGACACACTCCAGCACAGGTCATACACCGATCAACACGAGGAACAGGATGAGAACTAGCGTCCAGAAGACATTGTGCGAGGAGATCACTGACCGCGATCTGGAGAATGCTTCTCCGTCGCTATTGACAGGGACCCCTTCTGCAACATCCACATCACCGCAGTTTGGATCACCAGACAGCGACAGATACTACCTGGAGCCGTATCACCCTCCTTCACCAGCGACTTCGTCTGAGTCTTTCTTCTCCTCCAACTCCTCCTCTTCTCTCGAGATCGAGTTCTCAAATTCGGCGCCTGATGACCGCTGCTTAACGCTCTACCCGATAGGATCCGCCGCGGCCGTAACAACGGAGGAAGCTAAATCTAACGAAATGGAGGACTCTCAGCTTCCACCAGGCAGGATGCCGGAGGAGAGGGTGAGGACGAATTTGATGGATGGGTCCCCTCAGGTTTCATCAAAGTTGTGAAAACTGCAGTGATACACCTCTTGAACGAGACCATCAAAAAATTTATGATTGAATCATGCTACGGGTGTAGTGTCAATCACCCTAGTTTACGCCAACATAAGTGCAAGGATGTCCTCGAGGACGACTTTTTTCATGACCATTACTACACTCTGATGCGGAGACTTTATAATCAACGATTCATTGCTTCCATTCAACATCTTCTAACTGCACGTAACATTTGTGAGGATGATGGCAGAGTCAGGGCTGTGGCAGAAGCTCACTTGTACGAACTAACTCTGGTGAAACAAATCAACACTTCTATACACGATATGTACAAGCAGTTGATTGGAGAAGATGTAAAGAAATTGCAGCAGCTTCAAACCATGACAAAGTTCTGGGAGGGTTAAAAGAGGGGTGTTACATTCCTTCTTTCCATCAGCCGGATGTGTTTAGACTAATATTGTATTCGTGTGATGTTTTTATAACATTTAACTTTTCTTAAATCCTATATTACTAGCATTCCTGCTTTTTGTGATCATTTGTATGTGTGTGTGTGTGTATTATTACACATTAGAGAAAAAATAAAAGGTTGAAATATACTTGCGTTTTGTGTTTTCTGTCATTACAAGCCAGAGTTTGTATAAGGTGAGATGGCTGAAACGAGGTTAATGAAAAAGGTTTTCTACGATCCTATCCACCCTGGTAGTTTTGGGGGAGTAGAGAGGTTGCGTAAAGCTGTACAGGACAAAACGGGTAAGAAAGTCGCGTGCGAAAAAGTGCAAGACTTCTTATCAGAGCAAGATGCATATACTCTACATAAACCTGCAAGAATACATTTTCCGAGAAACAGAGTTTTTGTCACCAGCCCCTTAAAACAATTCCAAGCAGATCTCTGCGACATGCAGGCCTTGGCTGAGTACAATGACGGGTATAATTTTCTATTAACCGTCATTGACGTGTTTTCAAAAAAGGCTTACGTTCACACTATGAAGAGAAAAACAGCCGCAGAGGTCGTAAAGGCTTTTGAATCTGTTTTTAGAGAAAGCGAGACCCCTAAAAAACTTCAAACTGATGCGGGGAAAGAATTTTTTAACAAAAAATTTAAGGCATTATTAGAGAACCACGGAGTTGTGCATTTTGCTACTCCGAGCGAGGTAAAGGCGTCTGTGATTGAGAGGTTTAACCGCACGTTAAAAACCAGGATGTGGAGATATTTTACTGCTAATAACACACGTCGATACGTCGACGTCCTGCAGGATCTCGTGGAAAGTTACAACCACAGTTACCACACGAGCATCAAAATGAAGCCTGTAGAGGTGACTCTAGAAAACACCTTTAAAGTTTTTCAGAACCTGTACGGCTCTGCACGCGATTGACGCTGCAAGGACTCAAGGATAAAGTTTAAAAAAGGAGATCTTGTAAGAATATCTAAACTGTGAGGCGTGTTTGACAAGAAATATGAGCAAAGTTTTACACATGAAGTGTTTACTGTGACCGAGCAGCTTGCACGATCTCCCCCTGTGTACAAACTCAAAGATTTTGATGGAGAAGCTATTGAAGGTTCATTTTACGCGGAGGAGATTCAAAAAGTTAAACTGAATAAAGACAAGATGTATCAAGTGGAGAAGATATTAAAACGACGCAACATCAGGGGTGTAAAACAGGTTTTTGTCCGTTGGAAAAACTGGCCTGAGAAATTCAACAGCTGGGTCAGAGCCAGTGACCTTCACGAGGTATAAAGGGGGCCATCGCTACTCCTAGCCCGCTACATTACACCATGAACCGAACGGTAGAGGATGAGGGGTTTTATATCACCCTGCCCTCCAACGCTAGTCTCAACGTCTTTAAGAATAATACCAGTTCCAGTTTCCGCGTGGATTTAGCCCAGCATATCGATTTGGAAGGTTCGTGGCAGGTTGCCTTGACGGAGATTTCTTATCCGTACACATGGCATAATGCCCCCAGGGACCAGGCTTTTTTTGAATGGAGGAAAGCGGGGCTGGAAAATTTCTACCGCCACAATATAGGATGGGGACATTTCAAGGATTTGAATCAGCTCAAAGCCGAGATTGAGGGTCACCTTAGAAAAATAGGTTCTGATATTTATTTAGTCGTGAACACGGTGGAAAATAGACTCATGTATCAGGCAGGTGCCCAGTACCACCTGCGTTTTTATCCACCACTGAGCTACATGCTAGGTGTGGAGCCTGGCAAATGGATCGTATTTGATAAAAGGAGTGCCCCTTACCCGATGGATTTAAAAGCAGGTTTCTACCAGCTTTACTGTTACAGCGATGTGGTTGCTCCTCAGATAGTCGGCGATGCTTATGCCCCGCTCTTGCGAACAGTTAGAGTAGAGGGTAAGTTTGGCGATATAATTACGCATACTTTTAACCCGGTCAACTATCTATCTGTAGCAAAGAGGCATATTGAAAACATCCACATAGAGATTAAAACGGATCAAAACACATCAGTGCACCCTGGCAGAACTGGACTTATTTTCAGTCCCTATGACCCAGCTTTCTATCGAGGATAAGATCTACACGGAAATTATGCCTCTATCCGCTATTACTGAGAATGGTCCGATTGAGTTTTTTATACCGGGAGATGGTGAAAAGTATCTGGATCTCAACGATACCTTGTTACATCTACGCGTGAAGATCACCAATGCAGACGGCACAAACTTGGCGAACGACGCACCTGTGGGTCTCATCAATTATCCTCTCAATACACTATTCAGTCAATGCGATGTTACTCTGGGTGATAGATTAATTTCACAGTCTAGTGCCACCCACCCATATAGAACTATGATCGAGACTCTGCTAAACTTTTCTGAAGACGTGTTAAAGAGTCAGTTCAGCGCTGGTCTTTATTGTAAAGACACAGCCGGCGCCATAGACTCTATAGTAACCAATAATGGGCCAAACAGAGGGCTAAACCAGAGGGCTCTCTGTACAGCTAATTCCAGAGAAGTACACCTATTGGGCCCCCTCCATGGGGATATCTTTTTCTGCGAAAGGCTCCTGCTGAACTCTGTGGATATGAGAGTTAAACTAACCAGAGCCAGCGAGGCCTTCTATCTCATGGGAACCAGAGACTCGACTTTCCGATTAATGATATTAGGAGCCTCTCTTTTTATCAAAAAAGTTTCCGTCTCCCCCGCTGTTCGTTTAGGCCACACATCGGCCTTAATGAGAGGAAACGCTCTCTACCCACTGTCACGAGTGAATGTAAAAACATACTCCATCCCTGAAAATTCGAGGATATGCAATCAGGAGAATCTCTTTTTGGGAGCGATGCCTAAATATATTGTTTTAGGCATGGTGCACCACGAGGCATTCACGGGAAGAAGGGACTTGTCACCCTTCAACTTTAAACATATGGATATAGAGTATCTAGCTCTTTGTCAGGATGGTAAACAAGTTCCCGCCAAGGCGTTCCATTCATAGTTCAACCAAGGCATTTCAGTCCGGGAATTTTACAATTTGTTTACAGCGACCATCGTCATTTAAAAGATCTCCCTTTGAGTATCACACGTGAAGAATTTAACAACGGTTACTCGCTGTTTATCTTTAATCTCAACCCTGGTGAGGATAGTGACGCCTTGTCACCTGTTTCTAATGGGAATTTAAGACTGGAGGCGAGGTTTAGAGTACCGCTACCTCACACCACAACCCTCATTGTCTTCGCATGTTACGATTCCATTTTGGAGATCAACTCAAGAAGACAGGTGCTGGTGGACTATTATTCAAAGAGTAAGCATGAATAACCACCAACTGGAGAGCCTGTTGCACCATCTACTGGGAAACCTATTTTGTGGCTAGTGACCAACTCCCCTTACTCAAACAAACGTTTACAAAGCCGGCTTACTTTATTGTGAACACACATCCTTCTCACATGCCTGGGGAGCACTGGCTAGCTCTGACTCTGGAGGAGAACGGTCAAGCCACCTTTTTCGACTCTTACGGGCTACCGCCAGATTTTTCTCACTACCCCTCAGACATTGTGTCATTTCTGAAAGACCGATCCCTGAAGATAACGTACCATAATCGCCAACTTCAGAACACCTTGTCCACCGTGTGCGGTCAGCAGTGCGTTTATTACCTCTGACACCGGGCGTGCGGAATGTCTCTGCAACAAGTATTATCCTCCTACATTGACGATGTTCTTAAAAATGATGTGATGGTATCTAACTTTGTGAAAAAATATCAGAGATGCATCAGAAAGCACAGTGCTACCTCATTTCATCACGGAGCCTGTTCTTTACAGATGTTCAAAGAGTGCTATAAATTGTGAATGCATGAAAGTGATGACTCTGTAGACTCTGAAAATTGGAATCAATAAAATTTTTTATTGAGAACAAATGACGGTATCATTTTATTCATTTCTTACAGAAATTTATGGTGAAAAGGTAACCCAGCGCAGAGGTTTTATCTTTTTATGCAAACTATGTTCATCTGCAGCCTCGTCTCGCTCAGCATGTCCAGATCTTAAAAAATGTGGGGAGAGGGTTATCTTCTTCTTCGGTTTTACAGATGGTATTTTCTCCATTCCGCTCGGCTCTGTTTTGAGACGACGATATTGTTCACAGGCTTGCGGATTATTCACAGAGGATAAAGGTATGTTCAGTTCATTCAGAACATTGAGAAAACTTGTCCAGCCTGCTGGTTGCATGGTTTGGGCTTTTCTTTTAAAAGGGAGTAGAAGGTTTTTAAGTAAATCAACCAAATGTGATCCTCTCACAACCTGCCCCTGATAAACAAATTCTCCTCTGGTGGTCCAGCCATTTGTCTCATATAATTTCCTCAAGATGTATTCACCATTTCTGCGATCGCGCTTTGGAAGGATTTTTAATACCTCACTCGCTGTTGCATCCAATTCTAGCTGATCGGGCTCGTGAACACGGTCCGCCTCACGGGAATCTGATTCAGGTATTGGATCATTAAGACTGTTTCGCTGAAGAGTCACAGTCATCCGCGGCTCCTCCATCTGACCTTGCTTGATTAGGGTGAGGTATCTTTGCAGCAGGGCGTTGTATTTCTTAATTTTTTCATAAGAGGTCATTCCTGACTCGTCGAGTATCGCTCTCATTTTATTATCCAAATCATCCTCCGCCGTCTGTCTGATAGAAGTCTCTGACTGACTCAAGTGTTTGAACTGATGAGGTGAGATGAGAAACATCTTTTGTGCCGTCCTGAGCGACATCTTATCTTCTAACGATTCCGGCCACTAGATCCCCAATTACGGGTGCAAGAGCCGTTAGGATGGGGAGAATAAACCCACCTCCTTGACTTTTGAGAGCCAACTGCTTACGTTTTAAACCGGTTCTCTTATCAGCCAGCAGTCTGATAACTTTCTTTTGCTTTTTCAAACTCCGATACTGGGGAGGGGATAGCTTAATGTTATCCTTTAAAATATTCAGAGCAATCTCACACAAAGCTTTAAGAAAGTTGGGTGAACAATGGCCGCGAATGTCCTTACGTTTCTGAGGTGTGGCGTGGTACAGAGCTCTGAGTAACGGAGCATTCCTTTTTATAGGGGCTGACATGATAAATTACTATGCTTTTGGAACATAGACAACTGGCCACTGACTAGGAAGTAAACCCATTCTCAGTCTGTATTGTTCTGGGCATGAGTGGGTCAAAGCTCTCCAGGAAAATAGCTTTCTCTGAGGGGAAGATTTGACGGGCTAGTATATTCACCTGCAATCTGTCTCTGGGATTCTTAAACAGCACCAGGTAGTTACTGTTCAGGCTGATGGTGCGACTGTATTTCCCTTGATGAAATACATTTTGAGTCAACATCATGACACTCATATTTCTGTGATGTCTGTACTGTGTGAAAATTTTTACCACTTCAGGATGGTCTGAAGCCTGAAAAATGACATCGTCCGGAATAACCAAGTGCTTACAATCAGGAGGGAACAGATTTTCATCTTCAAAAGAATGAGGCAATCCTTCCACAAATTTGATGTTTTTATTCAACCGCTGCAGTTCAGCATACAATGGTTGGAAAGAGGTATAAATCCAAACAATATTATCCGGTACAACATCCATCACATGGTTACGCTTTTTTTAAAACACTTTTAACAAAAAATGATTTTCCACATCCACTGGGCCCCACAATCAGACATGAAAAAGGAGTCTTTAGTCTGGGGTCAAAATCAATCTCCTTCATATCAGAAAATTGCAGCATTTTTATTTATTTTTATTTTTTCCCCTCTTAACCACCTTAATACCTTAATAACCGAAAGGCAGAGTTGTACCGTCAGGAAAAAGGCGTCTCTTGTCATACACCACCCGGAACTTTTTCTGGAATGTCACATTTTTTAACAAAAACCCCTTTTTATCTCTTCTGATGGTACGCTGAGGGGTCTCGATCACCGTTTCTCTGGAGTCAGCCAAGTATCCCTCCACTAACTCTTTGACGCTGTCAAAGTTGACCTTCTCGCTGCATTCATGCGTCTGAGTGATGCCTTTAACGCGCATCGATACTTTTTTCTGATTTCTGGTCTGGTAGGCGTAACTCTTGAGTCCTGCTGCAACAAATTCCTGAATTGTGTCACCCCCCAGCTCGTCGGTCAAATCCCCCAGATAGTTTCCCAGTTTCAGAGGAGTCTCACCTTTTTTCACCACATAGATTAGACTGTCTGTGTCTATGTAGAGAATTTTGTCCTGCATTACTTCCAGACAGCTATACAGTTTTAAACGTGCATATGCGGTGGTAAATGCTGCAATGAATACATTGTTTACCTTGTTGGGTGGAGCGATGCACCGTTTGTTGTAAGTCCACTGCAACATGCACATGTCAGGGTTTAGAAAGTGGAAGTAGGCTATCTTGTATTTACCCGAGAACATGAAATTAAAAAATTCATTCGGGTCTGTGACGATGGTGGTCTGATGGAGGTCGCTCCTCTGCGCAAATTTCCCCCAGAAACTGTTCAGACACAGTTTAGCCACCTGTCTTTTAGCAGGGTTCACCTCTATTTTGCTGGTATCCAACTGAATACCTTGATGGAGTTTGTAATCTCTGACGTACCTCTGCTTACTCTCCTCATCAATTGCGTCTGCGGGATATCCTGAAGCCTCTTGTTTACCCTTAAGAAATGTGTGTATGTAGTCTACAAAGATTGAGCTACTGGTCCTGTCAAAGTGCCACACCTCAGTGATTTTAGCAAGACGATAACCAAGCTTTAACGCCTTGCTAAACTCCACACTCACCCACACACCTGTTAGTGCTCTCTCCTCATCGCTGTGGTTGCATGCACCTGGCTGGTTATTCATTTCAGCACAGGTGCGACAGAGAGTGAATACAAGTTTTCCGTGAGATGACTTGTAAGGTAAAACTGGGAAAAACAGCCCACGCGGAGGATAAACAACAGCTCTTATGAAACCAAAGTAGCTGTCAGGGTCATCAAAATCTTTGCAGATGATTCTGGGATGGCCGAGAGGGTAAGGAAAGCTGCAATTTACATAGGGGTAAAGAGATGTAAAGTCAGCGTAGTGCACAGTTTCATCTACCCCCGCACTGTACCTCAACCTGAGTGCGCAGGTCCGACCACCGTACAGTGCCTGTCTCGGAGAGAGAGGTTCAGGGGCGTTAAAGCTCTTGAGAAATTCAATCACCTCCAGATGGGACTTTTTCATCTCAGTCCACTCGTGCTCCCACATGATATGCAGACGAAGACCATACACTGACTGAAGCACTCTCTCTCTCTCATGGGTCTCTGCATAGAACTTTTCAAACGGCTCCTTCCTCAGCGGACATGTGTCCTGAGGCAGATAGCAGATGGGGCAGCCGTGAAAGAAACAGCCGTAAAACTCAAAAGCTACCCTCACACCGTCAATTTCCGCATACCCATCTACGTGATAAGGACCGATTCCTTTTTCCCCTGTGTTTAACGCGTGGCTAATCTCAATCCCTCTGCTAAACGCTAACCACTCCAGCCACTGGATGGATGCGTTTGAGAAGGTCTTACTCCGCTGACTGTAATCAACGGGTGAAGGTATAGCCAGGGTTTTAGGCTGCAGAAAGTTGGCGGTAAAAACCTTCATACAGGCCGACGCGATCGTGATGCATTTCAGGGGGTCCACGCGCGTCTTGTTAAAGAATTGCTCGCGGAATTTGACACACCCCTTGAACAGTATATCTACATAATTTTTGCAGTAAAGCATGCTCTGTTCACGAAAGTTAAAGGTGCCTTTAAAAACTCCATCGTACCATCTGTAGAACTCTCCCTGCTCACTGGGGCTCATGAGTTCTACAGAGTAGTAACTCGGTGAAGGAAAGGGCCCCACATATTTCAAATTCTGCTCTGAAGAGAATCTGTGGGGAAAGAAACCTTTGGTATGATCACTGAAACCTAATACTTTCGGCATCATACTCAGTTTCATAGCCAGGAAGGACAGACTATCGATGAATCTCAAACCATAATCACAGTCTGTAAAACAGAGAATTTTACTCCCTTGTGTGATGAGAGAGGGCTTCATACCTAGTTGCACCATGACGTTAAGGATTAGATAACTATCATAACCTCGTCCGTTGTGAGCAATAAACGTGTATCCACGGTAGCGTGGTCTCCTGAAACGAAGGAGGAATTTCTTGACACAATCCAATCCGTAGGCAGACCACTCGACACCTTTCAGCGTTTTTTGCTCAGACCAGAAAGGGGACATGCACATCGTTCTGACCGACTAAAGATTCAAAATCATAAAAGATCAGTTTTTCGTCAAGCCGTTCGTCGGCGCTGCTAGGCTGAATGTAACACTGATGTCCACCGAGAGTTGGTGTAGAACTGGGGGTCAGTTTCTCACCACAGATTGTACATTTTAAACCTTCACACACGTGGGGGGTTTTTACCTTAGTCATCGCAACGCGATAAAATCTCTTACACGTCGGACACCTTTTAATCAGATCACAATCACTCACTTGCATTCTGGCTCGGGGTCTCGGGTTCTTTGTGTCTGTTGAAGCACGACGAGTTACGACAGCTTCTGTTGCAATCGCCACAAAATACAGGACTGAGCTCTTGATTTGTACATGACGAGTCTCAACACACAGGACAGTAACCAGGACAGTAGTGTGAGTGTGGCTCATTGTAACTGGTGTAGCAGTGCTCGCAAATGTACCTCGACCCTAAAAATCCTTTGAGGTTTTTTATTCCATAGTAATGGTTTTGGAGTAATAACAGAAAGAGAGGGCTTGATCGATCTCTGAAATCAGTCTCAAATTTACACAGAACTCGGTCACCCATGGTTCTGTGAAACACCACAATTTTTCTGTTTAGGATTTTTTCAAATTTTGCAACATCACTGAAAGACACCGGAGTCTGATCAGTCAGCCCTGCCTGACGCTGCCACTCTCTCTCCTGGACCGAAGCCTGACTATCGGTAAATTTAGAACCGGAGACGTGCGCGAGACTGATGGCGAAACAGAGCTGATTGTCACAGTTATCTGCAATGTACAAGTGACGTTTTTTCTTATGGATTAATTCGCATTCTAAGGTTTTTGAAGCCTTCCGTTTGGCGCCCCCTGTAGGGTTTCTTACTACCTGGAGGACTAACTCCATGTTAGTATCAGAGGCAATCTCTGCGTTCGATTGAGTTAACTCGTCTAAAAAGTCCAGAAAGGCTTTCAGGATTACATCAGACTCATTTGTGACAGAAACGGTAATGTGTTGAGAAATACTCTCACCTACTAATTCTAGCTGGACGATATCATTACATCTGGCGTGTGATCACGCTGTTTCTGCCACTTCAATAAGATTGCTCATAACAGCTGAAGTGAACTCAGCGATGTTGGGCATTCTATCAGGGCACGGACACGGTATTGTGACGGGACGTCTTATTTCAAGACAATTGAAACGTTCACGCTCAATCGGTGGAGGTGTAGCTCTCCGATTCGTTTCAGGGACGGCTTCCTTCTCCTGATCCAACCCCCTACCATGCTGCCGAGTTTGCGATGCTGCAGCTGGAGAAGGTAAAGAATTCAGATTTGATGAGGCTGTGCCTGATGCTGAAGTTTGAGAAGCACTAATCGCTAAGGCTGTCTCTAGTGGTCTGACACAACGAGCTGGATTTGATGAGATGATATTCGATGACTCATTTTGTAAACTCAGGGCGGGTGGCGGAGGCCCGTTTAAATTCAGGACTGATGATTCTAATTCAGGGACGGCTTCGTTCTCCTGATTCAACCCCCTACCATGCTGCCGAGTTTGCTCTACTGCAGTTGGAGAAGGTAAAGAATTCAGATTTGATAAGGCTGTGTCTGATGCTGAAGTTTGAGAAGGACTAATCGCTAAGGCTGTCTCTAGTGGTCAGACACAACGAGCTGGATTTGATGAGACGATATTCGATGACTCATTTTGTAAACTCAGGGCGGGTGGCGGAGGCCCGTTTAAATTCAGGACTGATGATTCTAATTCATGTAACACATCAATTTGATAATTTTCATCTTCTTCAATATTCATAGGAGATGATTGATAATCGACATTAAGGAGCGCATACTCCAGTGGTGTAAAGTAATCCCACACATGAACCGGTATGGGTATGTTTTCCAAATTTCCCACAGCCTCGGATATTACAGCCGGCACAGCTCTGCCTGCTTGATTATCCATCTTTACACAGAATTGAGAATGGCTAAGAGGGGTTAAGATATCTACTTATATATATATACACACATTTACTTTACTTCGAAATCACGTTCAAGTCACGGTTAATTCTCTGTATAAGAATCTCGCTACTTCTCATGAATGCCCGAGCTCTTGATCTTTCACGTCGGATGGTAGTGTTTCTTTTCCTCCACAGACGAGGGTCGGGTCGGATTGGAGGATTTATACGTTCTATTGACAGATCGGCCTCTGTGGTTGAAGGAGAAATAACCATAAAAGTATTTTGAATATACCTGGTTCAGTGATTGTGAATTTAAAAAAAAAAAAAAATTTAAATTAAAAATAAAAAAAAAATAATAATAATTTTTTTTAATTAATAATAATAATTTTAAATAATAATAATAATAATATTAATAATAATAATAATAGGTTGTACCTTTCATTAGCCCTTCGACAAGCGACAGTCTGTTGCACACTCTATTGCACCGCCGATTCTTCACCACGGACCTCACGGGAACTATAACATCAGATTCTGTCAAATTGAAACACAGTTTAATAGCATAAAATAGATAAATAAAAAAAAAACCTTGCTTAAGTATACACTATGTGAAATTTGCATAGATGTTACCATGTAATGCTCCCGTTGAATGCAGCACGGATAAGTGGACAGAGCAGTAATAATATATCAACCGGCTTGTTTTACAGGCACCCCACATGAGTTCTACTGAAAAAGGTTGCGCTCTTTTAACCCCTCACACCCTCACTCTCTCCCTATGCGTCACATCCGTGTTGATGACGTATGACGCTTACGCGCTCACGTGAGAAAACAAAAACAATGTGTGATGAGTTTTTTTTACAAACTTACCCCGCTGATCAGGCTGTTTAGCAAGGGGTCCTTCCACCCCGCGAGCAACGCCCGGCACCTCTAATAGCTCTAATAATGAACCCCGGGCCATTTGTTCCTACAGCCCAGTGTCACAGCATGCAGGGAGTTGAGTCTCATAGTATGAGTTCATCAGTCAGAGCCAAATGTCTGTTACCCTCCACCCCACACACAAATCCTGGCAATGCTGCATTCTTGCGACCCCCCACACATCTAATTATTTTCCCATCTTTACCTTACAGGGACCGGTCTTTGAAGCTGTTAAAATGCTGACCGCTTCTACAACTTAACCTTTTCTATTAACCCTTTCTCTTATTTAAACATTCAACTAATATATTTCTCACAACCTCCTGACTTTAGCTGTAATCATTCTTAACCCTAGCCATAAACACCCCCTTCCTTAGATGTCAAAGACCTCCTCTGTCACACCGTAATGAAGTGCGGGCCCCGGTGCGGTCACAGAGTCAGGAGGACAAGAACTCTTAGTTCAAACAAAAGTTTATTAGTTAACAGAAAATCTCACACAGAGGAAAAACCTGGCCTGGTGAGCAGGGAAGTCGGCCTGCAGAACCGGAACAAAAAACCAAGGTAATCCAAGAACTGAAAATAATCCACAAAACATCAAGGGTCAGGATCCAGGTCGTGAACCAAACAGGCATAACAAATACATTAACACACGAGCAAAGAAAGGCGGAGAAGACCAGGTATTTAAACTAACGGGGCAATCAAGGGAAGATGGAACACAGGTGAGTTACGGACCAGGTGTCACAGCTGTGGCTGTGACAGTACCCCCCCTCCGACGACCGCCTTTAGGCGGCCCACCAGGCTTGTTAGGGTGGGTTCTGTAGAAGTCGGTGATGAGGGCATGGTCCAGAATAAACCGACGTGGAACCCAAGAACGCTCCTCTGGCCCATAACCCTCCCAGTCAACCAAATACTGGAAACCCCTGCCACGACGTCTGACATCCAGAATCCGATCAACTGAGAAAGCAGGATGGCCATCCACGACCAGGGGGGGAGGAGGAGGTTCAGCTGGAGGACCAAGTGCACAAGAGGTGACTGGCTTTAAGAGGGACACATGAAACGTGGGGTGTACCTTAAGGGAGTCTGGGAGCTTAAGGCGCACAGCCGAGGGATTAATAATTCTGACCACTGGAAAAGGACCAATGAAACGAGGGGCCAGCTTACGGGAATCTACCTGCAAAGGCAGGTCCCTGGTGGATAACCACACCATCTGCCCAGGCTGATAATCAGGAGCGGGCGAACGCCGACGGTCCGCCAACAGTCGGTTCCGGGCAGCGGACCTAACTAACGCAGCCCGAGCCTCCAGCCACACTCTGCGAACTCGTCGCAAGTGTTCCTGAACAGAAGGGACGGACACATCATCCTCCTGGGAAGGGAACAAAGGGGGTTGAAAACCATACATTACCATGAATGGCGACATACCAGTAGCAGATGTGGAGAGACTGTTATGAGCGTACTCCACCCACGGTAGCTGAACACTCCAGGAGGATGGGTTACGTGCACACACACATCTTAAAGCGGCCTCCAGGTCCTGGTTGGCCCGTTCTGTCTGGCCGTTCGACTGAGGATGGTACCCAGACGATAGACTAACCTTCGCCCCCAATGCGCCACAGAACGCTCGCCAAACCTGGGAAGCAAACTGGGGTCCCCGATCAGAAACGATGTCCATGGGGATACCATGGAGACGAAAAACATGATGAACCAAGAGCTCAGCAGTCTCCAGAGCAGAAGGGAGCTTCGACAGTGGTACAAAATGCACAGCCTTAGAAAAACGATCGACAATAGTGAGGATGACAGAGTTACCTGCAGAAGGAGGCAGACCAGAGACAAAATCCACCGCGATGTGAGACCACGGCCTTGAGGGAATGGGGAGAGGGTTCAGCAAGCCAGCGGGCCGTTGGTGCGAGGCCTTCCCTCGGGCACAGACAGAGCACGCTGCCACAAACTGATTGGTGTCACGGACCAGCGTGGGCCACCAGAACCGCTGTCGAATGAGCTCAAGTGTGCGTGCAGCCCCAGGATGGCAGGCCAATCTGGAGGAGTGCCCCCACTGCAGCACCTGAGACCTAACGTTCTCGGGAACGAACAAAGAGTTAGGTGGTCCGATCTCTGGACGGGGACAACGGGAAAGGGCCCTCTTAACCTGCTGCTCAACCTCCCAATGGACCGCTCCCACAAAACAGCTTGGAGGGAGCACAGGCTCAGAAGGATCAGTCAATGGTTGTCTCTCTGTCTGACGGGAAAGGGCATCAGGCTTTAAATTACGGGAACCAGGTCTATAAGAGAGTGTAAAATTAAATCTGCCTAAAAAAAGTGCCCATCTGGCCTGTCGAGAATTGAGACGTTTGGCTTGCTGAAGGTAGGCCAAGTTCTTATGGTCCGTCCAAACCACAAATGGAATTTCTGCTCCCTCCAGCCAGTGTCTCCACTCCTCTAATGCCATAACGACTGCTAAAAGCTCCCGGTTACCCACGTCATAGTTGCGCTCAGCCGGAGACAGCCGGCGAGAAAAATACGCACACGGATGCAACTTCTGTTGTGAGACCTGCGAAAGCACGGCTCCCACACCACTGTCAGAGGCATCCACCTCCACTACAAACTGCTTAGAGGCATCAGGGTGGATGAGAACAGGCGCAGAGGAAAACAGCTCTTTAAGTCTTGAGAATGCCTGGGCAGCTTCAGAGGTCCAGGTAAAAGGGCTGGAGGTGGAGGTAAGTTGGGTGAGTGGTGCAGCCACCTTACTAAAATTCCTAATAAAGCGCCGGTAAAAATTAGCAAAACCAAGGAAACGCTGAAGTTGCTTGCGGTTCTCAGGTGCTGGCCACTCAACCACCGCCCTTACCTTGGCTGGATCAGAGCGAATCTGACCTCTTTCAATGAAAAAGCCCAAAAAAGAGACTGACTGGACATGAAACTCGCATTTCTCAGCCTTGACAAATAATCTGTTCTCAAGCAATCTTTGGAGAACTAATCTGACGTGCTTGCTATGTTCCTCCAGTGTGCTAGAAAAAACTAAAATGTCGTCCAGATAAACAAAAACAAAACGGTTGAGCATGTCACGGAGTACATCATTAACTAAGGATTGAAAAACTGCCGGTGCATTAGTTAACCCAAAAGGCATGACCAAGTACTCAAAATGGCCAAGAGGTGTGTTGAACGCCGTAATAAAGTGCGGGCCCCGGTGCGGTCACAGAGTCAGGAGGACAAGAACTCTTAGTTCAAACAAAAGTTTATTAGTTAACAGAAAATCTCACACAGAGGAAAACCTGGCCTGGTGAGCAGGGAAGTCGGCCTGCAGAACCGGAACAAAAAACCAAGGTAATCCAAGAACTGAAAATAATCCACAAAACATCAAGGGTCAGGATCCAGGTCGTGAACCAAACAGGCATAACAAATACATTAACACACGAGCAAAGAAAGGCGGAGAAGACCAGGTATTTAAACTAACGGGGCAATCAAGGGAAGATGGAACACAGGTGAGTTACGGACCAGGTGTCACAGCTGTGGCTGTGACATCCTCAACAGATGGCTGATCTATGTCAAACAAAGGTCACACGTAAAAATAGTTTGATCGATCGATAAGAGGTCAAAAGTCATATCCCCAGATGTCAGCAAACGGATGTCAAACAAAGGTCACCTGTCATATTAATTTGATTGATCGATAAGAGGTCAGAGGTCACCTGTCAAAATGAGTTTGATCGAAGGTATCCTTTTATATCTCTCACCAGCAACAGTGAACTCAGCACTGCTGCATCACACAGAGACATGTCCTCCTCCTGCCAGTGACCAGGGTTCTTCTCAGCTGACAGAAGGTAGAGTGGAGATCTTCCCTTTGGAAAGACAAAATATTAACTTCAATACTCTGAGTATGCTGTTTGTTCATCTGTTAATATCATGATTATGAATCTCTTCATTCATATTACAGACCACAGTATCTAATTCACAGTTCCCTTGTCTTTCTTCAGGCCTTCCTGTCCTGTGAATCCTTCATAGCTGAGACCCTCACAGATGAACAGAAAGTTATCATCAACACTTGTGAAACATCCACATGTTAAACCTCACTGACAGGAGATGGTTTGTGCTCTGCAGCACTGTTCGAGGTATATACTTATCATGCATCATGTGACCTTTCACCTTGTGTTTTCAAAGACTAAAGTTCATGACGATATTTGTCTTGTGTTGTTTCCTCAGGATCAGTTCCACCTTCATGGCTGCATGTCATCATCTTCCTCTCCAGCAGAGACAAACTGCTGTTGACTCTTTGGTTGGTGGTCAGATGTCTTTCCCCCGTCCTTTATGGACTTTATGGATGGGAAATGGTCCTTTATGGATGTCCCCTTCACATCCATAAAGGATGTGAAGGGGACCAAGGGCCTCCTCGTGATGAAGGGGAAAATTGTGCAAGTATGTTGATTCTGTTCATCACAGTAACACACTGATGCACTAACTTTGATCAACATTCCCAGTAATTACAACGTGTGCACTGATCTTCTGTAGTTTTATTGTTGAATCAAAGCAGAATTATAAATGTTTTACTAAATAAAAGCTGTCACTATGACATGTTTCGTTCTAACCACATTAATAAGTGCTTCACTGTGTTATTTAGCTGTCATCTGTGAGGATGATTTGCATCAGGAGAGAGGAGGTCCCACTGCGTCAGCTAAAGCTGCAGCAGGTCCTCTGTGCAGCATCAGGCCTTCATAATAAGGCTCAAAGGTAAAAACACTCCTGGTTTCCTCTTCAAGGACTGTACCTATCTTTCCAGTGCTGCAGCGAACACTGAGCAGGTACATGCAGGCAGCAGTTCAGCAGCCAGTGAAAATGAAAAAGGTCACATGGTGAGAACACTTTACATCTTCACACTGACTCTGTGCTCCTTTGACTCTTTAGTTTGCACCGTCACATTCAACAAACAGCAACCACATAAAACTGAACTGTAGACAAAATGGAGGACTCTGAGTAACAACAGTCATTTATCCTGTCCATCTGTGTAAATGTGAATGTTTATTTCATGTTTCAGAACAATGCATGAGTGTGTTTCCTCATATCTGGTCACTGTTCAGTAGAAAGTTTTACTCCTTCAGATGTCGTGTGCAAATGTACTCGTGAGCACACCAGAGAGAACTGATTTAGTCGTACTTGTAGCAGGAATAAGACAGGACTCACACACAGGTTGTGTTGAGTCATTATGGAGAGCAATGTGTAATAATTGGTCACCTGATTAGATTGTTGATCATGTTGCTATTTAAAAGTTGATCTTTTGTCATCATATTCTAAATATAAAAAAAAAATCTTCTCAATGCTGAACAACTTGGATGAAAACATAAACTGTTGAACTCTGACACATGATTGTGTGAATCTTGTCTTAGTGTGGGGTATCTTCTGGTATGTTGCTATCAGAAAGGCTTCCCACAGTGTGCAGTTAGACCAGGCTAATATAAACCCCATATATATATGTATAACTGATACAAATTCTAGTGTGAAGACATTAGTCATATATACAGACTTGAAAACTGAACCTCTTGGTGTTCACAGAAATATTTTCAGAATGACCACCAGATCACACAGGCCACATGTAATGATGTAAGTGTTCCTGTGTTTGTCATTTTAGTAGAAAGGTGACTCAAATCTTTGTGAACAGATTGAACAGGACTTTTAGTCAATCTGACCTGGAGTTGGACACATGAATAAGTGTGAACATCAGCCCTGGACTGAGCACCATGTGAAAAGCTTTTAGAGATATAGCTGAACAAAACTGTGAGTCGTTGAAATTGTTGTATCTCTTTTTTTTTAATCAGTGTTAAAAAAACACTATAAACAATGTATTTTATCAGTGTTATTTGGACACTTTAAACATAAACAGTAATAACCAACTCATTTAGCATGTGAGTTCCAGTAAAGACAGTTTTTACCATAATTCACATATTCTATGCCTTATTTTATTCACTATGGAAGAAAGACTACATTCAAACTGTTATTTGAACACAACAGTTACCATAAAACCACAAAAAAATAACAATGTAAATGATACAGGATGTTGCTGACTTACAGTGTTCAGCCCTGCCTTTCAATATGATCACAGAAACCAATAATGGGAATTAGTTTTTGTCCTAATTTATTTGTCTCCTTTGTGTTATTTGTTTTTTCTTATTAAATAATTTTTTAAAAATTGATTTTATATTTATTTTACTTATAATGAATCTAAAATATAAATATTTTACTTATTTTCTTATTTAAGATTTCTATTTTTTTTCTTCTTGTTTTTCCTGTATAATTATGTAGGTGATTGTTTTATTTTCCTGGATATTTTCTATTTATAGTATCTGTTACAGCAGAGCATGTTTAGTTCATGTTTCAGAACAGTATAATCTACTGTTGTTCCTGTCTTCCTTTGTTTTCCATCATGTTTTCCTGTATTTGATTGTTGAAACAATGAAGTAGTTAAACCAAAGAAAAAAAAACTTTTTCATTTATCGCATATAAATGTACACATGAAGTGAGTAAATAGGATGAATTTAGTAGCAATTATAGCAGGAATGAGACAGGACTCACACTCATGTTGTGTTGACTCATTATGGAGAGACATTCCTGACATCTAGGAATGGCCACCTGATCACATTGGTGATCATGTTATAATTCAATAATTATTTAATAAGTTAAAATTTTCCTCAACTTTCCACCATGTGGAAACCAATAATAGCAGAACAGTTGATACAAAATTATATTTGGCCATTCTAAAGACCCAATAAATTGCAAATACATGAAAAGACAAACTTTTAAAATGGAACACACAATTGAGTGAATCCTTTCTTACTGTGAGGTATCAGCTGGTATGGTATTTTGGTTTTGGGAATTTTTTTTATTTTTCATTATAATATTCATATTTGTAGTTTTTTAAGTTTTCTTTTTGTAAAAAAAAATTAACAAGAATATCTATCTATCTATCTATCTATCTATCTATCTATCTATCTATCTATCTATCTATCTATCTATCTCTCTCTCTCTCTTTCTCTCTCATAATAATGGACATTATTTGCAATCCATAATACTTATAAATGACTGAACATTACTTTGTAAATTAAGTGTTTTTGAGGTTTTGTAATCATCTAAATGTTCACATGTCGATTAACAAATCTGTTGTATACTATTAAAAAAATTTGTAATGCTTTGAAAAAAAAGTGTTTTGTTGCCTGAACAAATATTACTGGATTCGTCCAGTTTAAGCTCTCATTTATTCCTTTCCTTCTAATATCAGAGTGCATTCCAATGGTCATATTAGCTTCTTTAAATGTATATTTGTTTCACAGCTGAACTTCCTTACATGGTAGTGTTCAGCACTGTTATTTTTTACATTTTCAAGTTGCTGTTTGTTTTTCCAATCCTCTCAGCTTTCATTCAGCTCCAGGTCCTTCAATAACTATTTTTCAGCCCTTTTTCAACTAATTTTCTGCTAATTTGTTTCCATATTTTCAACTCCTTCTTCTTCTTAACAACTTTAGGTGCCATCATTCTATTATAACAGAATTTAAAACTATCAACTGTATTCTTCCCCTTCTGTTTTTAATCAGGTCTTCAACCAAGACTTCAGCAACTGGTTTTCTGCTAAATTTTCACTATCTTCAGCTTTTTTAGCATGGTCAGGTTTCCCCATTCAGCTCATCATGTTTGAATGTTTCTTCCCTTTTCTCTAATTTTCTGCCTCAATCTGGCTCCAGGTCCTTTCAAAAATACCTTTCAAGTGCTTTGAAGCTTCAGCTAATAACCTTCTGCTAAATATTCAGTTTTTTTTAGCATGGTCAGCTATACCCATTCAGCTAATAAGCATTCTCACTGCTGTTTTGCAGGAACAGCTCTTTCTAGTTGTGAGAATGCTTTAGGCATTCTCACTATTGTTTTCCTTTTTCTCTTTATTATTATTATTACGTACGTTTTTTGACACTTAACTAGTTCTACAATCTTTCACCGATTTCTACAAATTTGGTATCAAAACGTTCAGCTCCTTCAGGAGATTCCGGCTATGACTTTTGGTGTTTATAACTTCTATACTTTTTAAACTATTTAACTTTTATTAAAATCTTCCCGTCATTCAAATGAATGGAAATTTCTTTCAACTCTTCAAAAACTTCCTCTTCTTTCCAACCTAACTAGTTCAGCATATATTCAGCTGGAGACACCATTCAAACTATAAAATGTTCACAAGACATTCATCTATTACCAAATGATTCAGCTTTTTAAAATATTAAGCCAATTTTGAAATATGACAGTTTAAAAAACATGAACATTTTTGCTCCTTCTTGATTTTTATGCATGAAAATAGGGCAGTTTGGGGCTTTCAGCACTAATGCTTTCCTAAATGTGCAAGTTGCCAGTTCCATAGACACTCCCATACCATCAAAGATGCAAGCTTATCAACTTAGCTTTGACAAGCCGAATGGTTCCTTTTCCAGTATAGTCCAGATGACACTAAAAAACACTAAATATACAGTAATAATTTTACTAACAAAAACTTCAGAAACCAGAAACCCCAAGCTGCAAGTTGAGAGCAAAGCAAATGATATATTATCAACTTATAAAGCCATTATAACAAGCTTGTTTTCTTAACGAACCTGTTGACAAGCATGTTTGCTTGATCATGATTTTGTAAATCTTATCAAATAAGACTAAGGTCTGCAGTTTTGTGTGCTGTTTTGTTTTGGGCAATCACAGTTGTAGTTTGTTTACATAAAACAAAAATAAAAACAAAAAAAACCATAAAACCAAATAGACTCCATTCAGCCCGATCCCACAGGATGTAAGTTAACAGGATATGTACCTCAGACTTTTGTGGTTGATGTAATTAAGCCTTCACTTAAAAAAAACCTACTCTTGATTCAGAAGTGTTCGTTAATTATCAACCTATATCCAATCACCCCCTTTTTTGTCTAAAGTTCTTGAAAAAATTATTGCAGCTCAACTTTGTGATTATTTACACAGAAATAATCTGTTTGAAGAGTTTCAGTCAGGATTTCAGAGTTCATCATAGCACAGAAACAGCACTGGGGAAAGTTACCAATGATCTCCTTTTAGCTTCTGATAGATTCCAGTTTGTTCTTGTAAATGAAGAATCTGCCTCACACACCAGAGTACGTCATGGAGTTCCACAGGGTTCTGTGCTTGGACATATTCTTTCACTTTATAAATGCTTTCATTAGGTAACATTATTAGACAGCATGGCATAAATTTTCATAAATAAATACTCAGCTGTATCTATGAAACCAGATGGAATCAATAGGTTGGTCATACTGCAAGCCTGTCTTAAAGACATAAGATCTGGATAACTCATAACTGTCTGCTTCTAAATTCAGACAAAACTGAAGTTGTTACTTTTGGAGCTGAGCACCTCAGAGAGAAATTGTTTAGCTATATAATTACTCTAGATGATATTTTGTCTTCTTGGATTCTTCTACTACAGTGATAAACTTTGGAGTTATTTTTGACCAGAATTTATCATTTGACATATATATGAAACAGGTTTCTGGGATGGCCTTCTTTCACCTTCGTAATATTGTCAAAATGAGAAAATCCTGTCAAAGAGTGATACAGAAAAACTGGTCCATGCATTTGTTACTTCAAGACTGGACTTTTGTAATTATTTATGATTGGGCTATCCTACAAATTCTCTGAAAAGTCTTCAGCTGCTCCAAAATGCTGCAGCCAGTTCTGATGAGATCTAAAAGGAGAGATCACATTTCTCCAAGTTTAGATCTCATCTCAGTTTTAATATTTCTCTCATTGGCTCCTTGTTAAATTCAGAATAGTATTTAAAATTCTTCTCCTCGCATTTAAAGCTCGTGATGACCAAGCTCAGGAGGAAGAGCAGTCGCCCACCAATCGGAAGGTCGGTGGTTCGACTCTGGCTTCCCCAGGATACATGTCGAAGCGTCCTTGGGCAAGACACTGAACCCCACGTTGCCCCCCCCAGTATATCATTGGGGGTATGAATGTGTGTGAATGATTAGAAAGCATGTAGTTATGTATATCTTAAGACGTGCTGTATGAGTGTGTGTGAGTGGGGTGAATGCGGCATGTAGTGAAGCGCTTTGAGTGGTCAGTTAGACTAGAAAAGCGCTATACAAGTACAAGTCCATTTACCATTTACCATCATATCTTAAAGATATGAGCTGTCAGCTCCCCCCTGAGCTGTCACCTTATCGTGGTGGGGGAGTTTGCGTGCCCCAATGAGTCTGGGAGCTATGTTGCCCGGGACTTCAAGCCCCTGGTAGGGTCACCCAAGGCAAACAGATCCTAGATGAGGGACCAGACAAAGAACAGCTCAAAAGACTCCCTATGATGAACAAAAAATTTGGACCTCATGATCCCTTGCCCGGATATGGGACACCGGGGCCTCCCCCCGGAGCCAGGCCCGGGGGTGGAGCCCGGCAGCGGGCGCCTGGTGGCCGGGCCTGTGCCCATGGGGCTTGGTCGGGCATAGCCCGAAATGATGACGTGGGTCCCCCTTCCGACGGGCTCACCACCCGTGGGAGGGGCCAAGGTGGTCGGGTGCTATGTGAGCTGGGTAGCAGCCGAAGGCGGAGGCCTTGGCGGTCTGATCCTCGGCTACTGAAGCTAGCTCTTGGGACGTGGAATGTCACCTCTCTGTTGGGGAAGGAGCCGGAGCTGGTGCGCGAGGCTGAGCGGTTCCGGCTAGATATAGTCGGACTCGCCTCGACGCACGGCTTGGGCTCTGGAACCAGTCCTCTTGAGAGGGGTTGGACTCTCTTCCACTCTGGAGTTGCCCGTGGTGAGAGGCGCAGAGCAGGTGTGGGCATACTTATTGCCCCCCGGCTGTGTGCCAGTACATTGGGGTTTACCCCAGTGAACGAGAGGGTAGCCTCCCTCCACCTTCGGGTGGGGGGACGAGTCCTGACTGTTGTTTGTGCCTATGCGCCAAACAGCAGTTCAGAGTACCCACCCTTTTTGGAGTCTCTGGGGGAGGCACTGGAGAATGCTCCTACCGGAGACTCCCTCGTTCTGCTGGGGGACTTCAATGCTCACGTGGGCAATGACAGTGAGACCTGGAGGGGTGTGATTGGGAGGAACGGCCCCCCCGATCTGAATCAGAGTGGTGTTATGTTGTTGGACTTCTGTGCCAGTCATGGACTGTCCATAACGAACACCATATTCAGGCATAAGGGTGTCCATATGTGCACTTGGCACCAGGACACCCTTGGCCGCAGTTCGATGATCGACTTTGTGGTTGTATCATCGGACATGCGGCCGTATGTCCTGGACACTCGGGTGAAGAGAGGGGCGGAGCTGTCAACTGATCACCACCTGGTGGTGAGTTGGCTCCGCTGGTGGGGGAGGTTGCCGATCAGACCTGGCAGGCCCAAACGTATTGTGAGGGTCTGCTGGGAGCATTTGTCAGAATCCCCCGTCAGAAGGAGCTTTAACTCCCACCTCCGGCAGAGCTTCAACCATATCCTGGGGGAGGTGGGGGACATTGAGCCCGACTGGGCCATGTTCCGTGACTCCATTGCCGAGGCAGCTGATCGGAGTTGTGGCCGTAAGGTGGTCGGTGCCTGTCGTGGCGGCAACCCTCGAACCTGCTGGTGGACACCAGTGGTGAGGGAAGCCGTCAAGCTGAAGAAGGAGTCCTATCGGGCCTTTTTGGCCAGTGGGACCCTGGAAGCAGCTGATAGGTACCGACAGGCCAGACGGGCCGTGGCTTCGGCGGTTGCTGAGGCAAAAACTCGGGCCTGGGAGGAGTTCGGTGAGACCATGGAGAACGATTTCCGGACGGCCTTGAAGAGATTCTGGTCCACCATCCGGCGTCTCAGGGGGGGAAGCGGCTCACAGTCAACACTGTTTACAGTGGGGACGGGGCTTTGCTGACCTCAACTAGGGATGTTGTGAGTCGGTGGGGGGAGTACTTCGAGGAACTCCTCAATCCTACCAACACGTGCTCGGAAGAGGCAGAGTCAGAGAGCTCGGAGACGGGGCCTCCCATTTCTGGGGCTGAGGTTGCCGAGGTGGTCAAAAAGCTCCTCGGTGGCAAGGCCCCGGGGGTGGATGAGGTCCGTCCTGAGTTTCTCAAGGCTCTGGATGTTGTAGGGCTGTCTTGGCTGACACGTCTCTGCAGCATCGCGTGGACATCGGGGACAGTGCCTCTGGACTGGCAGATTGGGGTGGTGGTCCCCCTCTTTAAAAAGGGGGACCGGAGGGTGTGTTCCAACTATAGGGGTATCACACTCCTCAGCCTCCCTGGTAAGGTCTATTCGGGGGTATTGGAGAGGAGGATCCGTCGGATAATCGAGCCTCGGATTCAGGAGATGCAGTGTGGCTTTCGTCCTGGCCGTGGAACAGTGGACCAGCTCTATACCCTCGGCAGGATCCTGGAGGGTGCATGGGAGTTCGCCCAACCAGTCTACATGTGTTTTGTGGACTTGGAGAAAGCGTTCGACCGTGTCCCTCGTGGAGTCCTGTGGGGGGTGCTCCGGGAATATGGAGTGCCAGACCCCTTGATAGGGGCCGTTCGGTCTCTGTATGACCGGTGCCAGAGTTTGGTCCGCATTGCCGGCAGTAAGTCGGATACGTTTCCGGTGAGAGTTGGAATCCGTCAGGGCTGCCCTTTGTCACCGATTCTGTTCCTAACTTTTATGGACAGAATTTCTAGGCGGAGCCAGGGCGTTGAAGGTGTCCGATTTGGCGACCTCAGAATCGGGTCTCTGCTTTTTGCAGATGATGTGGTTCTGTTAGCGTCGTCAGGCCGTGACCTTCAGCTCTCACTGGAGCGATTCGCAGCCGAGTATGAAGCGGCTGGGATGAGAATCAGCACCTCCAAATCCGAGACTATGGTTCTCAGCCGGAAAAGGGTGGAATGCTCTCTCCGGGTCGGGAATGAGATCCTTCCCCAAGTGGAGGAGTTCAAGTATCTCGGGGTCTTGTTCACGAGTGAGGGACGAATGGAGCGGGAGATTGACGGGCGGATCGGTGCGGCGTCTGCAGTGTTGCTCTGCACCGACCCGTCGTTGTGAAGAGGGAGCTGAGCCAGAAGGCGAAGCTCTCTACTTACTGGTCAATCTACATTCCCATCCTCACCTATGGTCACGAGTTGTGGGTAGTGACCGAAAGAACAAGATCGCGAATACAAGCGGCCGAAATGGGTTTCCTCCGCAGGGTGTCTGGGCTCTCCCTTAGAGATAGGGTGAGAAGCTCAGTCATCCGGGAGGGGCTCGGAGTAGAACTGCTGCTCCTCCGCATTGAGAGGAGTCAGATGAGGTGGCTCGGGCATCTGCTTAGGATGCCCCCTGGGCGCCTCCCTGGGGAGGTGTTCCGGGCACGTCCCACTGGGAGGAGACCCCGGGGGAGACCCAGGACATGTTGGAGAGACTATGTCTCTCGGCTGGCCTGGGAACGCCTCGGGGTCCCCCCGGAAGAGCTGGAGGAAGTGGCCGGGGACAGAGACGTCTGGGTTTCTCTGCTCAAGCTGCTGCCCCCGCGACCCGACCCCCAGATAAGCGGCAGATGATGGATGGATGGATCTTAAAGATCTCATTGTAAGATATTTTCCCAACAAAGCACTTCGCTCCCAAACTGCAGGTTTACTTGTGGTTCCCAGAGTTTCTAAAAGTAGAATGGAAGTCAGAGCCTTCAGTTATCAGGCCCCTCACTTGTGGAACCAGCTGTCAGTATACTGTATGTCTGAGAAGCAGACACCCTCTCTACCTTTAAGATTTAAGCTTAAAACTTTCCTTTTTGACAAAGGAAACGAGTTAGGGGTGGCTCAGGTGATGCTGAAACATTCCATAGTTAAGCTGCTATAGGCCTAGAGTACTGGGGGGCCTCCTATGCCATCTTTCATCACTTTGCTCTCTTTGGGGAGAAACCCTTTTATTTCCTCAAATGATATTATGTGCATTTGGCATTACTGTGGTCATTAACTTGTGTTTCCCTGTTCCAACAGGTATCCTTTGAATGGTGTTACGATTTTTGTCGTCCCCTCTTTTCTGTCCTCTCAAACTCTTAGCTGGTCAAGGTGGATGGCCACCCTCCTGAGTCTGGTTCTGCCTGAGGTTTCTTCTTGTTAAAAAGGGAGTCGTTTCTCTCCACAGCTGCCTCATGCATGCTCAGGATGGGAGATTGGACCGAAGAGAAGTTTCAGTGCAATCTGTTTGTTTCCTTAGCTAGAAAATTGTTTTTGAATTGGCTCTGTATGTATGAATTGGACTAAATTAGAATTTAATTAATTGCATTTGATTGGATTATGATTACAATGAATTAAACTGCAACTGGTTTGAATGTTACTGTATTATTGATGTGCCTTGAGATGACATTTGCTGTAATTTGGTGCTATATAAATAAAACTGAATTGAATTTAACTTAATTGAATTGAATTGCGTGAAAGGCAGGGTACACTCTGGACAGGTGGCCAGTCCATCACAGGACCACACAGAGACAAATGAGACACTCCATCCATACTCACACTCACACATTTGTGTAATTTATTCTTCACTAATATGCTGTCGTTTTTTTCTTTTCTTGTAACTGAATTTTATTTCTCACCTTTTATAAAACATAAATTATTTCTTGACTTCCTGAAATAAGCTAAGACATTCACTAAAATTTGCAATACTTTTTTTTTTTCAGAAATGCACTGTAACAATTTGTAAAGGAGATTGATGTGTGAATTCCAAATGAACAAAACAGTGCAGTGAGGGTGCAATTAAGTAGCCCTTTCCCAAAACAGAAAATACTACGTTAGAAGCATGTAAGTTTGATGACACATGCCTTGGATACTGATGATTCCATGGCAAAGAATTGTAATGATCTACTCAACTGGCATCTCAATAATGCAAAAAAATTTAAATTGTATCAAAATCTAAAGGGAACATTGACTCTAAATGTATTATTACATACATACATTAAACAACAGATTGATTTATTATTCATTTATATCAGGATAAAGTACTCAAAGATAACAGCTACTTCCTTGACTCATTTGCAATCAATTATTTTTGTAAACACCACGTGGAGTGTATTTTCATTATATTTCGCCTGCACTTTCCAATTTTTTGACCATGAATTAAAAATTTGTAGTTGAAAGAGTTGTTTCAAATGGATGGAGTTTAATTAATTGTAAATACCTTGGTCTCATTGGGTTTTTTTTAAGTCAAAAATGCATTTTTCTGTTTTGTGTTTTTACTGCAAGTGACTACTATGAAAAAAATGCTGCAAGGCAAGAATGTAATCCTTTAAAAACTTTTTGACACTTTAGGAGAGCACACATAGATCAGTATCTGTGTGCTGTGTTCAGTGTCCACCAACCATGATAATTGCCACAAAGTGCTGTTTCTTTGGTCCAGTTTGTCCTGTTCAAGACTGGTGTACCATTCAAAATGAAGCCTTTGTCAGTAGTTTTTACTGAATCAGTTAAGAGGTCTTAGTGTTCCTGCCTCATCTCAGAAACAGGCAGAGACGGCCAGAGTGTGGAATTTAGAAGGCCACTGCGATGTTTGTACTCCATAACATGTCATTGTGCAAAGAAGGAAATTCAGAGATTGAGTTGAAACTGTGTACTAAGCTGCTCTGTGATATAATAGAGACACTGGTATGCATAAAAATGTGACAACAAAGGCAAACCAAGGACTGTGCATACACAGCGTGTATTTAGGCAATGTGAAGTAAAACATGTAATTTTCTTTTAGACATTAAGCATTAAGCATTAAGCTTCAAGTTCAGCTTGAAGTTTTCAGATGGAAAACTCACTACCACAGCTGCAGGTCTGTGTAGCTCAATGACTGTCCAGTTTATGAGCAAAACCATGCAGCCATGATGTAAGGGACCTCATGGATAGCCAATCTCTTTTATTTTAAACATTCTGTATGTTTCACCTGCATTTTGGGCAAGTGAATAAAAAAATAGTTGTTCTAAAAGTTCATTAGATCTTCAATCGTAACATCATCTATACCAGCTATGAGGGTGGTCTGTCCACCTTTGTGGTCAAAAATGAATTTCAGAAATATAATATGTGGACTATATGAACATTTTGCACATTCAAAATCCCTTTGGCATGACATGCTCCGAATTTGAAAGTGATTTGATATTTGTTTTAATTCTCCTAGACGAGGCTGGTCCATACAGGAGGACGCAAAGGGAGAGGGAAGGGAGAAATCAAAATATAATTAAGAGTAGTAAAAATAAACAATGACTCTGAGAATGACTCATTAGATATTTATCTAATAGAAAATCTATTATTGAAATCCTAATCCAGTACTTTAACAGCTACACCTACAGGGCAGGAACTGGAGGAATGGGCACAACTGGTGGTATGATAGGACTTTAAGACTCTATACATGGAGCACTCATTTCACCTGTTGAGCTGCCCAACAATACTCATGGCCGTTTACTGCATGTAATCCCTTTTCTCTGCCCACTTTCCTGTACTTCTATACTTTAAAAAGGCCACTACGGCCCAAAATAAAAACACAGCAGCAGCAGAGAGAAGAATTACTCTTGTTATATTGTATATTAATTCAAAGTCCCAATTTCAAAGTATTTTGATGTATAAACAATAATTTTATGTAAAACCCTAAAAAAACATGTTGATAATTCATGATGCACTCATTTTGAATCCATTCAAGATTTTTTCCCATTTTAGCAGATTAATGCTGTTAAAAAAATTAAGTTCATTATTCAAAAATGTCCTACCGAGCAAGTGTTTTTGCTCAGTGTTTTTTACTGTTTTGATGCTTTCATTCTCTTTCCTGCTTATACATGTTTCCAATCTTTTGTTGATACTGGGATAGCATCATGTTATTGCAAAAACAAGATGACAGTCTCACCATCTGGGACTTGCTGTAAACAATGTGATTCCCATTACATATAATTCTCAGCATCTCCTGCCTCCTATACAACCAGACTCCTCCTCCTCCTCTCTGGAGTATTTCCAGTTGCAATAATTTATCTCACAAGGACAACATCCTGTTGTCTTTAACATGTTGAAAGGGCAGTTGCAGACAATGTAAAAACCTAATGTAGCCCTGTACAAAATTCATATGTTACAGAGCTTAAAAAGATAATTGACAGTGTAATAACTGGCTGTATAAAACAAAGTTCATAAGTAAGAGTTCCTGATATTTAAAAATGTTTTAAGATGTGCTGGTTAAGAGGCATAAATATATATATATCACAGTGTGATAAATAAGATTATTTACAGTTAAAAGGTTCATATAAAAAGTCTTGAGTTCATCTGAGAGAGAAAAGGAGAAGTTGTGTTTATGTGTAACCTAATATGTTACCTGTCATATGTCAATCATCTGATTCCTGTTTTGCTATTTGTTGTGCATTTACTCACGAGCCAATCAGTAACGTCACCCGGTAAGGGGCGGGACTAGTGGCACAAGTGCGGGAAGATTGAGCACGCAGAGAGAATGAGACAGACGCTAATGAACGGAGAGTTAACTGAGGAGGCATCTTAGAGTGGGAAGCATTTTAAATTTTTGTTGTGAAGGTCGACTACTCGTTGTCCTGATTTTACACTTTGGTGTAACCTGCAAGAGGAGACTGACGTTGGGGAAAGCGAGAGAGACTGTTTCCAACTGATGGCCCTGCTGTTTTGTCCCGTCCAGTCCTGCTGTGCTGTGTTTTCTTCCTTTGTGACTGCTGCCGCCATTTCCATTGCCGTAGAGAGACTAATATCCCTCATTCCCTTCTGCCCTTACGTAATCTAACGCTGGACTCGTGAGTACTGTCATTTCATGCACGTGCTTTTATTTGATGCTCAGTTCTGAGTGAATCTGCCATTCTAGTTTTCAGGCCCACCGCACCCAAGCAACGACCAGGCCTGCAACGGGTTGGGTTTTTTTTTCCCCTTCTTTTCATTTCAGACAAGTTTTCAAGATAGATTTGCTTTTGAGAAAGTAAAAGTGTTTATTTGCTTGTACGTTTATTCTGAAAACTCTTTTGCTTCCTACCATCAAATAAGCCTGTGATTTTATTTATATTTTTACACAAAGGTACAACTTTTATTTCATGTTGTAAATAAATATTTGTGAATATGTTTGCATAAAAAGTGCAGTTGTGGTGGTCATTATTAAAGTAGGTAATATTATTGAAAGTAAACATGTACAAAGTAACCTATAGAACACAGCTGTATTTCCCTACAACGAGCCCAGGCCCAGTCTCATTGTATTATCCACTCCAGTTCTATTTGAACTACATGGGACCTGGGTTACACTAATACTCTGGAAACTGTCAGAAGTTTACAAAGTTTTGTGTACATTGGATTGTTCCTGCATACTGTTTCACACACAGCAGTGTGTAAAGTATGCAGGAACAGCAGAAGTACAAAGGTTCTTGGTCCCATGTTGGAGAGCTCAAGATTAGTATATGGAAGCAAATGTTCAGGGTTAGTTGCCATCTCTGAGCAATCTAATAGAAATACTGGCCAAAATATAAGACAAATAACAAGTTGATACCTCTTCTATTTCTACCTCCTACCCGAACCAGGGTTTGTATCCCCACTCCACTATGACTGGTGTGCAGTTGGTGAGAGGCTGGGGTAGCTTGTGGTTGTGGAAGAAAAGATGGTTGTTGTGACACCAGTGATCACTGTGTAGCCTCCTGGAGGTGTGGTGGGCCCAACTAGATGAAACGCTGAAGAAAGGGGGCTCCCACCTGATGACCCCAATGACACGTTGGTCAGCACTGCTCACTGGTCTATAGGGATTATAGGGACCAGGAGGTTCTTTATTAGGTACTGAGCCAATATTAGAAGATTAATTGCTGATTTTAGGGAATTATTCACTGGGTCCAAGTTTCTTGTGTTTACTTTTAATTTTATTGAATGCACATGAGTAAACCAACACATACATTCAGTGACAACATGTCACATATTTGAAATATATGGCATCAAATCATCCCTCAAGATAAAGTTTTTGAGATACACTTTAAAGGACTCACACAAGAAAAAAAACAGAAACACACAAAATAAAATCACACCCCGAAAAATGAGGTGATCCTAAAATTTACGACTTCACAAGCAAAAGTGAAGTCTATATGTTTTCTCCCATACATAATGTAATGCATAATGAGCACAGTCTTTAAAAATTCCCCTATGAAAGTGTTATCAATCAGCTGCAATCATACAAACTCACCTACTAACCGAAACATTTCCAACCAGTTCATCTGTCAGTATATTTATAGGTAACATTAAATTTCAGAGGACAGACCACAATGAAGACACAGTCCGTCATCTCTAATGACTATATCAGATGTCATTTAATTATTCCTTACTGCTTCTTCTCATTACTCCTCATGACACGCTTCTTTCTGTTGAAAAAAAATGGTCTTGTCACCCTCTGTGGAAAGGACACTAAGTTAAAAATAAATAATAGAAGTTTCAGTTGATGCTCGCTGCCAACAGTGTGACAAAGTAAACACACTGCAGTGCGTTTTCCCCGATGCTGCCCTGGTACTGCAGAGGCTTCGCACCTGTCTGGTATGGACAAACTGACATCATCAGGGCAATATACTTAAAGTGCAAGTAAGGGTATTTCATTCTTAGCTGACAGTCAGGGAGGCAGCAGGTTTTCAAGCGGAAGGTGCATTGTTTGCCCTGTGCAGCAGACCAACTTTGGGCCCAATGAGTCAGTCTCAGTCCCTGAAAGTGTGAATGTCATTGTAGAGGCTGATCAAGAGGCCAGAGGGTCCACTGTCTGTATGAAAGCCTTTCCTGCAGCTGCAGCGTTGAATCCACATAATGTTATAGATGCTCTGTCCATTAGGACAGTGGAAGCGAAGCCGCACCTTACGGGTAATGGAGGGGACACAGCAACGACTATCAGTGCAAGTCCCACAGGTGCGAGGGCGATACCAATGCGCTGTCAAGCATCCAGCAAAGGTAATTCTAACTGGTCCCTGTGGACGGATGGTTCGCAAACACTTCCTTCCCTTAAGGATGCCAGGGAAACAACCACATTTAAAGTTTTATACTATATGAATACATTAATTCATATATATATGAAAACATTTTAAGTTTGTCCTCTCTTTTTGTATTCAGTTCTGTTGCCTTATAGCATTTCAAAGCACCACATCGTGGAGTAACCTCTTCTTATACGCAGTTTCACCTTCAACTTCATAAGAAGTGATGTCCTACAGCTCTTGTTCCAACCAAAGTTGAATTGTTACCAGTAATATTGGCTCATGTTCTAATGGGGATATTACCTTGCTGAGTACAGGAAGCTGAAGCTTACAGTGCTGGATCTGGCATAATCTGGTTTCTCTGGCCAGCTGGTCACTCTACTTGAAATGCCCACCCCACATGTGGTGGAGCACTGGGTCCATTCAGTGGTTTGTAGGAAACAGTGTGGCTTTATGTAACACATCAGACATGGGGACCATCTCTTTGAGACTCTCTATAACAATAAAGGCATGAATTTCAGCAGCCAAATAAAGCATTCTGTGAGTTTAACTGATTTAACTTTAAATTTTTCTGTCAAAGTTGTGCGATTAATAAATTCATCAAAGCTAATCATCTGTCTGAAAAGTTGTGCTAAACAATTTCTGTGCTGACTGTTGACCATCAATGTGAAAAACCTCCCACAGACCGGATTTTATGTTGGGAATACCAGGTTTCGCAGGGTGTTTAGAGCACACTAGCATGATTTGGCATCAGATTCAGACAGCCAAGAATGAGAAAAAAGACTTGCATGTTATATTTCTGGATTTAGCAAATGCGTTTGGTTCAGTGCCACACAGCCTTATTTGGAAAGCATTTGATTATTTTAGAGTGCCTGTAGTTGTTGTTAACTTAATAAGAGCATATTTTCAGGATATTAGACAGTGCCTAAGTACAACAGGTTTCACAACAGGTTGGCAGAGGCTAGAAATAGGCATTATGGCAGGGTGTACGATTTCGTCATTAGCATTTACAATGGTGATGGAGATAATTATTATAGCTTCCAAGTGGGTTGTAGGTGCATGCATCTTACACCAATTAGGGCCTACATGGATGATATGACGTTGGTGACTACAACAGTGCCATGTATGAGGAGAATACTTGAGAGACTTAACAAACATTTAAAGTGGGCTGGTATGAAAATCAAACCGACTAAGTCTAGAAGTATCTCAATAAGAAGAGGGAAATTAAGTGATAGAAAGTTTGTAATAGATGAAGACTGTTCAAATAATTAGGGAAAAGGCAGTAAAGAGTTTACGTAGGTGGTACCAGGCCGACTTAAATGATGGAGATCAGGCAGTGCAGTTCCGGAAAGATGTTGCTGAGGGACTGGATAGAATAGATAAATCAGGGCTTCCAGGAAAGTTGAAGCTGTGGAGTCTGCAGTTTGGATTGTTTCCTCGGTTGGTGTGACCACTGTCTGTGTATGAGATTCCATTATCTGTTGCAGAAAAAATGGAATGTTTAATTAGCTTTTACATTAGGAAGTGGCTAGGTGTTCCTAGATGCTTAAGTACTGTGGCACTGTAATGGAAAGGCATACTCCAGCTCCCAGTATCTAGTTTAGTAGAGGAATTTAAATGTACGAAAGTTAGGACAGAGCTCCTGTTAGCTGGGAGTAAAGATGTGGTAGTTAGTAACGTGGTTCCAAACCCAACCAAGGGGAAGAAATGGAATCCAAGAATGGCAGCTGAGGGGGCAGAAGCAACTCTTAGACATACAGAGATTGTGGGTAATGTTCAAATAGGCCGGGGAGGCTTGGGGCTTGGCCCAGGCAAACCAGTGTGGAGTAGAGCAGGTCCCAAGGAGAAGAGAAAGCTAGTTGTTTAGCAGGTTCGTAGACAGGAGAAAATGTTAAGGCGTACAAAGGCAGTGGCTCAGGTTAAGCAGGGACAGTGGTTGAATTGGGAAAGTGTAAAGAAGAAAAAGCTTATTTGGAAAGAGATGTGGAGTATGGAGGAAAGGAGTATTAGATTTTTGATAAGGACAACATATGATTTATTGCCAACTCTCCAGAACCTAAAACTCTGGGTAAATGGAGACCCGCTATGTTCGTTATGTTCAGGTACTGCAACTCTAAAGCACATTCTGTCAGGTTGTAAGGTTAGTCTGTCTCAAGGCCGGTATACATGGCGACATAACCAAGTTTTAAGAAGCTTAGCTGCAGGTATCGAAGATACACAAAGGCAGGATGGAAAATAGTGAAGGAAGTTCAATTCAATTCAATTCAATTCAATTTTATTTATATAGCGCCAGATTACAACAATTGTCATCTCAAGGCACTTAAGTAATATAGTCCAATTCAAGCCAATTGGAATTCAATTCATTGTAATCATAATCCAATTAATTCATATAGAGCTAATTCAAAAAATTAATATCCTAGCTAAGGAAACAAACAGATTGCACCGAAACTTGTCTTCAGTCCAATCTCCCGTCCTGAGCGTGCCTGTGGCGACTGTGGAAAGGAACGACTCCCTTTTAACAGGAAGAAACCTCTGGCAGAACCAGAACCAGGAAGAAACCTCTGGCAGAACCAGAACCAGGAAGGGTGGCCATCCGCCTCGACCAGCTGGGGTTTGAGAAGACAGAAAAGAGGGAAAAGAGGGGGGAAAAACACCATAACGCCATTCAAAGGATACCTGTTGGAACAGGGAAACACAAGTTAATAACCAAAATAATGTCACATGTACATAAAATCAATTGTGAAATTAAACAGGGGGAAAAAAGAGAGCAAAGTGAGGAAAGGTGTGACAGATGAGGTCCCCCAGCAGTCTAAGCCTATAGCAGCTTAACTATGGGATGTTTCAGGATTACCTGAGCCATCCCTAACTATAAGCTTTATCAAAAAGGAAAGTTTTAAGCCTAATCTTAAAAGTGGAAAGGGTGTCTGCTTCCCGGACATTTACTGGCAGCTTATTCCACAAGAGAGGGGCCTGATAACTGAAGGCTCTACCTCCCATTCTACTTTTAGGAACTCTGGGAACAACAAGTAAACCTCTTAAATTCTATTCTGAATTTAACAGGGAGCCAATGAAGAGAAGCTAAAACTGGAGAAACATGATCTCTCCTGTTAGTTCTCATCAGAACTCTGACTGCAGCATTTTGGATCAGCTGGAGGCTTTTCAGAGAATATGTGGGACAGCCCAATAATAAAGAATTACAGTAGTCCAATCCTGAAGTAACAAATGCATGAACTAGTTTCTCTGCATCACCCTGAGACAGGATGTTCCTGATTTTAGCAATATTACGAAGGTGAAAGAAGGCAGTCCTAGAAACCAGTTTTATATGTGAGTCAAATGATAAATTCTGGTCAAAAATAACTCCAAGGTTCCTCACTGTAGAAGCCAAGGAAATACCATCTAGAGTAACTATATAACTAGACAATTTCTCCCTGAAGCGCTCAGGTCCAAAGAGAACAACTTCAGTTTTGTCTGAATTTAAAAGCAGAAAGTTCTGAGTCATCCAGGTCTTTATGTCTTTAAGACATGCTTGTAGCCTGACCAACCTGTAGGTTTCATCTGGTTTCATAGATAAGTACAGCTGAGTATCATCAGCATAACAATGGAAATTTATGCCATGCTGTCTGATAATGTTACCTAATGGAAGCATGTACAAAGTAAAAAGAATCGGTCCAAGCACAGAACCCTGAGGAACTCCATGACTTACTCCAACGTGTGAGGAAGATTCTTCATTTACAAGAACAAACTGGAATCTATCAGATAAATATGACTTAAACCAGCCTAATGCAGTTCCATTAATCCCAATAACATGTTCAAGTCTCTGTAACAGAATGCTGTGATCGATCGTATCAAATGCAGCACTGAGATCCAACAGGACAAGCACAGAAACAAGTCTGCTATCAGAAGCTAACAGGAGATCATTGGTAACTTTCACCAGTGCTGTTTCAGTGCTATGATGCACTCTGAATCCTGACTGAAACTCTTCAAACAGATTATTTCTATGTAAATGATCACAAAGTTGAGCTGCAACTATTTTTTCAAGAACTTTAGAAAAAAAAGGGAGATTGGATATAGGTCGATAATTAGCCAACACTTCTGAATCAAGAGTAGGTTTTTTAAGTAAAGGTTTAATTACAGCAACCTTAAAAGTCTGAGGTACATATCCTATCAACAAAGACCGATTGATCAAATCCAATATGGAAGTGTCAATTCCATATTGGATTTTTTTGGCAAAATTACACACCAACTGGTAAGAGGCTGAGGTAAATTGTGGTTGTGGGGAAAAAAAAGATGGTTGTTGTGGTGTGAGGAGCAGTGCTGGCTGGCATTAAGGGACTGACTCTGGGACACCAGTGATCACTGTCTATCCTCCTGGAGCTGTCGTGGGCCCAACTAGATGAAACACAGAAGAAAGGGGGTTCCCACCTGATGACCCCAATAACATGTTGGTCAGCACTGCTCACTAGCCTATATAGGGATAATAGGGAATTATTCTCACTATGAGTCTGGTCCATTTTTTAAATTGATTTATTTATTTTTAAAAGCACAAATTTTAGCAAGAATGGCAGCAAGGATTAAGAAAGGCATAGTTGAGGTCCACTCTGATGTTTATCTCTGAACATGGGCCCTCTGTTGGGAGCAGGGTGCCAAGGCTGCAGCTGGGGTTGTAGCAAGGCACTGATGTGGTTGGGATGGGGCTGGCTGTCTGGCAGGGATGGGTGTATCGGCTCCTCTGGCTTCTCGCTAATGTGGTTGTCATCATCGCACACCCACTCCTCGCAGCAGCCACTCTTGGACTGGACCAGCCGGGGATGAGAGCAGCGGCATTGGGGCATGAGGGACTTGGTAAAGACAGAGAGGTATGCAGCCCACCACACCATTCATACAGGTGTACTGGTGCTGGCAGATGGGCGGAAAGTCCTCACCATGTTGGTAGACCTGTCCATTGAAGTTACAGGGCAAACCGTAGGCTTCAGCTGTTGACAAAGAGTGCAAAACAGGAACACAGCTGTGATGAAAGACCTTTGCAATTCATGGAAGGAAATAGTAGAAAATATCACTGACACATAATGATCTGGAGGCTTAAACTGAAATGTATTTTCTAAAAGGGATAAGATTTCATGCTTTTTTAAACAATACAAAGTGTTTGGTTTAAAAGCTAAATTTCTTCTACAGAGAGATGCACATATATTCCATGGGGCTAAAATCATTTCAATCACTTAATCAATCAAATTTTAAACCCTCCTTGCCTTAAAATCACCCATCCTAAGTTTGTAACAAAGTTTTTAATTCTCCCAAATAACCCTGTTAACCCTGTATAATAAATCTGAGTCTGCTTGTTACAATGTGTTACTTTAAATCCCAACCAAGGAGTGATTTTCCTCTCAGATTATATTTACAGCAATATCAAACACTAAAAAACAGTACTTGTCACAGATATTAACATATTTAAGAAGAAAATTGGCTTTAGAAAATTCAATCAATCTAAATAAATCCAAATGTGCAGGTAAGATATAAAATATTAAAAAAAAATATAATATATTATTTTTGTGATTATCCCTTTAATTATCTGGTGACCATATAGCTTATGTAAGGAACCACTGATCTACCTGAGTTGTACATTCACTTTTCTTTGCTGTTTGCTTTTTTTAAGCAAGTGTGATTTACTATCCATAAAGACGACTGAGAAACAGTTAAACTGCAAATCCAGTGATGATTCAAACTCAAAGCTGTGACCATTGTGATTTTTATTTAGTTTTAGCACTAATGTGCTTTCTCACCTTGACACAGTCCTCTCTCAGGGTCTGTTCTAGCCCCTGGATGGCAGCGCAGCCCCTTGATGTGATCACAGGGTTCTGTGACACTGCAGTCGTCATTAAATTGTCGAGCACAAATTTTGCAGCAGCCACAGTGGTCGGTCACCCAGCTGACACCGGGCGGGGGTGAAGGTGTGCAGGAGCACTTAGCTAGGCACTTAACCTCTGCCTGAGGAACAGGATAAGAGGTGAAGGCAGGATGATTCTTAAAAAATTCGTACTAATAGAACATATGACCGCTCCTCTAAAATTAGCTGTATGACAGAGAAGCATATGGCCATAGTGCAAAGCAACTCATCATAACTGCAGTGCTGCCCAACACAAACAGAGTGGAAATGACCTGTGGCAAAGTGACAGGTCTATGCATCCTGAATATAGCAGAAGAACAAAAAATTGTAGAGAAATCTTTTAACTTTCCCAAAAGTGGTGCATAAGTAAAAATCTGTTCAGGTCCAAAATTCCAAAAGTGGAGAAGTCTTGTCTGTTGACTCCAGGATGAAATAGTATGCCTAGTTCAGTCTGTGCATTGCGAAGTACCCCTGTTTGATCTTGTTTGCTCTCCTACAGTGTCTTGGTGTGAGCACAGCTCAGTTCTACTTCATAGAGAGCTTTTTCTGTGAACTTATAGACACGCATTCCCCCGACTCTGCTGTGACATCACAGACTCTCTTCTCAAGGTGGCTGGAAAGTATCCAGAGGGAAGGAGGTGGCCGGCTTGTTGATGTGAAGCGCTGAATGAGATGTGATCAAGTCACATCAAGAAGTGTCAGAGTCCAAGTTTATATATCAATAAACCACTAGCATATTCAGGCAAATCATAATTAAACTGTGCTTTGGAGTGTTAAAATGTAGCAATGGAAAAATAACTCGAAACTTTTAGAGGGTTTTAGACAAGTCGAGTAAGATTTGTCACATACCTGCAACAATAAAGAATCACATCGGAAATAAATAAGGAAAAAATAAATAAAACAATAATTGATCAGGTGCCATGGAAAACCTGAGCAGGGAATCTCTCTCTCTGTCATGGCAGTCTTTAAGAGGAGAAGGATGGTGTTGAAGAATTCTCCTCTCTGCTGCAGTGCTCTGCAGAACACTGTGCTCAGGACATCCTGTGTTGCCCCCATCTCTTTCCTAATGAGCCACATTCCAGGAAATACAGTCTTATCCTTAGGTTCCCATGACTGCAGGGAAAGAACTCTGCACATAAAAAGTATTTTGTCGGAAAGAAGGAAAGTCATTATTGACTTGTTTTAGTCATAAAACATAGGAAATGTAATTTGGTCCATTTGATAAGGCTGTGTGTGGGTGCAGTCTGTTCAATACCGAGAATGCACACATAATAAATCTTGTCTTAGAAAAAGAATAATAATAATTGAAGAGATAGATGTAATATTGCAATATATGCTGCATTAAAACTGAAAAATGATTACTGTAAAACAGACCATTACTGCAACTACTCATGGGAACTAATGCTTTTCCAGAATTCCACAATAGTGGTTCCCAATTTTAGAGTTGATCCAAAGGGTTTGTCGATGGAATCTTCAAATTAAAGTAAAGAAAGCACCTCATTTTAAAGAAAAAAAACTGCAGGAAAAACACCAAAAATAAGATAAACCACATTTTGAAAATGTTTTTTTTTCTTAGCTGAAGTGGAAAAGTTTGGTACATTGCTAAATAAAATGCTACCAAGTGCAATAGAAAAATTTAATGTGTTAATGACAATGCAAATAACTAAATATGTGTGTAGGGTTGAGGAAGATGTAACCTTCCTTACACAATCGTAATCGCATATCACTGGGTTTATATAGACATAGTCGCTTGTAATGTAGACATGAGACATGCTTAGTCTTAGTGTCACTTATATAATTTAGGTTGCTCTTTTAATGCTCCAGCTGAAGGAAATGTCAAAAATGTTGCACCACTATACAAACCAGACAAAGATACAGGGTGTGTATACTAGATAAAGTATGCTAGATGAATCATAACCACAGGATCCTGAAAATCACTGGTTCATGCTAATGATATTAAACAGCACATTTAAAACTAATTCAGTTTTAGACAGGTAATGGTATTCAGTGTGGTGGATTTAAGAAAATATTAAAATTAATACAGAACTCGCATTCCAATGTGATTTAAGGAAGAAAAACTTAAGCCCCCAACAACGCATCCAGAAAATCTCACCCAAACCTGTTGCTGAAAACACAGATGTAGTGTTGAAAGTTGGTTCCACTATGTAGCTATAGTTGATCTCCTGAAAGCAGGTGTTGCAGCTCCAGACAGAAGTGCACAGAGGGTACAACATCAAACCATACCCACCGTGCTGACTTACATAAGCAGTCACCCAGACAACCCAGCTGGATGGCCAGTAAAACTGCTGGAACACTGGGATGAGATGGGAAGATTTGGGGGAGTTGTTGGTAGACCTTGTTGGGCGGCAGTCTGGATTCTTAGCATTCCTGGCCCACAAAGGCAGGATGTGTGTTTTGGCTATGCTGCATCGGACACTGGTGGAGTAGTGGGGGGTATGGTGAGCTGCTAGTTTGGCAGTCTCCTTCCTGGAAATGTGCCAGCCATTGTTTGTCAGCCAGGCAAACATTTCCAAAACACAGAGGTCAGGCGTCTTTGACGATTCATCAGGCTGCCTCCCCCTCTGTTTGTTTTTCTAGCTCAATATCTGGCACCATCCTCCAGCCAGATATCTACCTCCTTTTAAACTCTTTCAACTAGTCCCTTTTGTTACAAACTTGGGTCTGTGAAAATGCTTGTTTTGAATGAACTAAGAAGACACAACAAGAACCCAGTCAGAATCACTAGTAGGATCAGTTTGAGTTTAGATTTGGACTGAAAAAAGAGCTCTGAAGGGTAAAGTATGGCAATGTAAACTAGAAAAGTGCTAATGAAGAGTCAACATGTTTATATAAGAAACAGCACCTCTGATGTCTGTACTACACTAGAAATGCTTTGTGTATACATAATTTAACTGCCAAACATGAATTTAGATACAGAAAGTTTTTTTTTTTAGATGTGAGTGAGGTCATCAAGCAAGTTGCACATGGTTTGGGCTACTGCATGGAAATGGTTTCATAGATAAAACTTTCAACAAAAGACGGGTATCAGCATGGCTTCAGACGCAAGCAACAAGTGAACTGTGCAGAAGGTCTGTGGAGTCCAGTGTTGCATGAAGTAAGATAAACTTGGTTCAACAGTTATTTGAAGCTAAGTAAAGGGAAATGACCAACCAGCCCAACTTTGTTTATTTGTAGTTGCACTGTAGTGTGACAAGCACCCATAAGTGTTTTCCCAATAGCAAACATCAACAAGGTTTAAAAATATATATATATTTAAAAACCTCAATAAGGTTCATCATCACCTGTGAGTATGTATACAGTACAGTTTGTGTGTGAGAGCTGCAGCCCAGCCCAAGACATGATACTGTCTCAACAGGTTTACTTTCTGCTGCATTCCCCATATTAGTGTTCTTAAAAGCTCCTAAAACACTGCAGTCATCACTCATCCTACTGTTTCCTTGAATGGGCTCCGTTTTCCCTGCCATGAACATACTGCCTCAAGTTATGCTAAACAGGCTGAGATGATAACTGGTTGAGTACTAGATTTCGTAGATGGGTGTGATCAGATTATGTCACAAACTGCTGTGCATTTGGATGTCCATAACTAGCGGCAGACATTTGCATATCAGCCTTCTGCTGCCAATATGTAAAGGTTAAACAATATAAAGGTATAGAGGTTATAAGATATAAAGGTTTCCTTTGCTTCACGGTGTCTACAAATGTATGAGACATTTGGTTCAGCATGAATTTTTCTGTTTAGTATGTCTTGTAAGCCAAACAAAAGCATTTTTGATAGCAATAAGATTCTCTTCTTACTTCTGGGAAAACATTTTTACATAAAGCATTTAACCAGTGATGTCTGTCAGTAAATAAGACTTCAATTTCAAGAGAAAGAAGACTTTAGGACACTCCAGATTTTATGAAGCTAACTCTGACTGATCAGGCTTCAAGCTTTCTCTGATGACGTTTTTCCTGATTGTCAGTCAGTGACCCTCACCAGTGCTTCACTGTTGTATTTCATTTGCAGCTCAATCCCTCAAACACAGGAGGCACTGGTTGTTTACACACTGTGAACCGTACCTTTTAGAAATATCTGAAGTGAGAATCAAATGACAATCAAATTTCTGACATCAAAACTTGAGAATCTTAATTCACCGACTCCCATTGGGAGAATGCTGCTGCATAGGAAACAATTTGAAAAAGAACATTTGGAGTTCAATCTTTCAGTTTGTCCATTGTGGTCTTTGGTGGTTGGGATAAATAGTAACTATCCCAAAAAAATAGAGAATTCATTTCTATGCAACACAAAAGGAACTATTAATATGAAGATGTTTTTAGGAATGTATCGATTATATTTTAAAAAATAATAAATAAATAAAAATAAAATCTTCTTTTACTGATATTGAAATGTATGGCTTATGTTTAATGAACTATAGAACAGTATGTGAGTATGAAAATCTTAACATAAAGTTAAACATGACATCTTTGTAAAATAATTTTTTTTACTTAAAACTACAGTACACTGTGATGAAAAGCACACAAATTATCTTTAAGCTATATTCTCACTTCCTTCAACGAGACTTGGTGGGTTTTCATTTGCAACAAGAAATATTTCCTGAAAGTCTTAAAGTCTTGGGGTGAAACAGTAATGAGAAAGTCTAGTTCTGCATGTGTCGTCAGCAGGTGTGGCAGTCCTGCAGCCACACAAAAGAGGGAGTCATAGTTTAAGCTGGCAGCTGTCCAGGCAGCAGGTCAGAGGGAAGCTGTGCCCTGCACATTCCTCCACAGTATCTAATAGGAGTGATGACAGTGAGGGTCACAGATCAGCAATAACTGACCTCAATATTGGCAATACTAGCAATAGACTGGCCATTGTTTGTATAGCATGAGCAGGTGTGCTGCAGGCATTGACAGACGCTCCCCTTTTACACTGAAGCTAAGGTGTGCTGCAAATGAATTGAACTGTTTCTTTGCTGCTACAATTGAGCAGCTTCAGAGCAAACTATAGCTGTAGTTTCCAAGTGTTTCAGGTAGGGTTAGGGTTAAAGCTGCAGGGTCGAAAATAATTTTATGTGAAATGTGTGATGGTGACGAAAGCAGATCATTTGAACAAGCTCTGCAGTCAAGTTATCTGCATATTCAGAGAATTTCAAATTCAAGTGTATGAGACCTCTATAAAAAAACTATAAAAGTTCAACGTTCAGCTGTAAAACAAAATCAAACTGTTTTGCCTAAATGTTAGTATGAAATATATTCTATTACAATAGTTTGAATGGTTTTTTTGTTTTGTTTTTTTAAAACATGTCTAAACTATCAACAATCACTACACTTAAGATTTTAGTTATTTTATAATACGTATTTATAAGATGTATAAGATGATGTCAACGTAGGCTTGGAACTTTTTTCTAAACATGGTTTTTAGCATATTAAGTCCTTATGATGCATCACTTGTTCAAACCCTCATCTAGTTTTTAATTTCTAATTAGTCATTGGATGCCGCGAAAAGGGTGCCAATCATGATTGACAGCTGCTCTGAAGTGGCCTTCTCAAAACCTTTTAACGGAATTGTGCATAAGACAGGCAAGGACTGTTCCTTTGATTAACTTTCATTTAGTCCATTTGATGAGATAATCTGCTGTAAACAGCACTGATATTCTGATGGATTTGATGGACGGCTGCAGTACTGTCAATTTGCATTTTGAAAACTAAGGATTTATATTTGTAGCTGGATGATGAAAAGAAGCTTGAACCCTATCAACCCTGGAAGTGAGCTTCCTGACGTTACTTGGACCTCACACTGCATATTTAGTACTCAAGCATAACCAAACTGGGACTTCAAAGAGTGGTGTAGGAGCTGGCAGTGCAACCTACTGACAGAGAGTGTCCTGTTAGTGAGCAGGGAAAGGTGGCACCTGCACACAGCACTTCAATGTTATCATAGTCAAGTTGTAAAGAAAAAAAGTACCAGGGCTTCCCTACGAGAACTGAACAAAAAAACTTGTTATTGAGAACTGGAAGCATTCAGATTATTCGTATGTGGTTTATAGTCCCATCGTAGATCATCAAGTGACAGTATTTACTTTATTTATTTAACAATCTATAAAACCAACCAGATCAAAAAGCAAAACTAGTTACTTCTGTTATGCAATATCAAGCCAATGTCTGATATCTATGACTTCTTGGCATATCTTTGAAATGCCTTGAGATGACATTTGTAGTAATATGGAATGAAGAAAGGTGAATGAAACTGAATCTATTCTTTGTTTAACCCTCTGTGGTCCCCCCCCCCCCCCGAAAAACTCTTACACAGGACCCTTGGGACCCAAATAGTCCCTTCAGAAAAAGTGCTACAAACATCATAGAAATTTATATATTTTCCACTTTCAAAACTTAAATCTTTTAATCAGCTACAGCCATAATCAGAACTATGTTTTTATTCATATTTAAGATATTTTTTATACTTTTTATGCGCCATGTTTGTCAAAATAACAAGAAACTTTATTTCTGTGCAACGATACAGGTCTCACTGGGTAATCAGTGGTCATGGGTATAATTGTCATTCCTCCATAGCAATACAGCACTCTCGAAGGAAAAGTCCATATGCTTTCAGTGCCTTAGTATCCTCAGTCTTGACACTTAGCCAGCCAGTGACCTTTTCCATGTAGGTTGCTGTTATATTAAATCAAATTTCCGAAATGATCCTTGAACAGCTGTTCGGCTACAGCATATCCATTTTCAGCAATCATGTTAAGATAGCTGCGTACCATGTCCCTTGGTTGTCCCCTTGTGTACTTCTCAAGGTAGCCTCCTGGTAATTCGACCCAGCCTTCTGTCCCTGACCACGAACTTTGCCTCTCCTCTCCTGATTCCTGTTTGCTGGTTTCTAAACCGTTTGTCTGTCTGCCAGAGTCTCAGTAAAGCCTTGAACTTTTTACCACTGTCTTCTGACTCCTTTGTACTGCAATTGGGTCCATACACCACCCGTTACAATAGGCTGCATTTGGATCGGATGCAACCTCTTTATCCAATAACAACTCAGTATATCCTTGCAGTGAATGAAGAAACGTGCGCTGCTGTGAAGGCTGAGGAACAAGTGGTGTAGCGTGTGGAATGAGCAAAGTAGGCTTGGTTTTAGGATTAGCCCCTTTTTTGACACAAGACTCCATTCCATCAGTGCTTAGATGTAATGCTGCCTCTACCACTGCCTTATAGCACTGCTAGCTTAGCACGAGCGACAGCTATCTTGGTGTCCAACTCAAAGTATTCCTTTTGCCTCTTTAACATATAATCCTGTTCCTCCAGAGCATGCTTATTCTTTAAAGCAGCAGCGCAAGCCAAGAGTTTAGCCCTTTCTGCCTCCACTCTGTGGAGCATTTGCTGCCAGAGGAGAAGCTCGTGGTTGAGGAACCCTTTTGATGCAGTTTCCTGGAAGATGTTGAAGCAACATTTGAAATGCTATCATGAGGTTCAATCTGGGGCTCCTTTCCCTCCATGCCACCGCCAGCAGCTTTAATTTGAGCTTCCTCTCACTTTTATTCTCAATATCCCCTTGATCCTTTTGTTTGTAGGCTGCAGCTTTAATGTCCCTTACAGTGCCTTGCCCCTTTCCCAGGAACAGCAGGAGTTTCACCATTTTCTGTCATTGTCAGTAGCAGTTTCACCTTGAACTCATTCTGTTCAGTATCATCAAGCACAACAGCTGAGCAACTTTTAGTTTCAACCAAACACTTCTGAGTATCAACAACAAAACTATGAATATTCAACATTTTAGCTTGATACCATATGTCATACTTCTGTGCTTCATCAGCAAGTTCTCTCTTCCCGTTCGTGGGATGCACAGTGGCAGGTCTGGCACTCAGTTCAATGGGTACTTGTGTTTGAATGTTGAAATGGAATGAGAAAGCAATCAGTGGGGATAGCTCTGCTCCCTCTGCTCTTCCCCCTCCTCCCCATTTTAGTTATCATATAGACATATTCCACAGCATTTTACACACACACACCCACCATCAGGGAGCAGGAGGCGGAGGGCTTCCCACACCCCTGTCATCTGGTTTTGAGCTCACTGCATCACTGTGGGGTGTCCGCTCTGCCTCAGGGGGTGGAGTTCCCTGGGGGCCGGGCACTTGCCGCTTCATCAGGGTAGTTGGCTGCCTCCTAACCTTTATTCTTAACTATAAAATCTACAGCTCAACGGATTAATTAAATTATATAAAACTTAATATCAAGAAAAAAAGTATTTTCTGCTCACCTTAACACAAACACATTCCAGTGAATGCTATTGAGTCTATTATGGATTACAAACTTGATCACAAATAACTGGGTTAACACTCTCTGCTCACATTAAAGTTTCATATTTAATCAGAAACAAAACAAATAAATAACTATTATGGCTCTGCAGTTAAGTACAGCCGTTTAGTAACAAATAGTCAGCCGGACTCCTCTCACCATAAATACTCGGTTCAGAGGGTGTGTATAACAGTCAGACATGTCCTCATTACAGGAGTTTCCAGTTGCGTTACGTAATAAGCTGCCCTGCAAGGAAACAGTTTGCGTGTGCATTGCAGTATCATAGGACAACTTCCTGTATCCTGTCTCACACTGTTTAACTTCGCAGAGGGCTATGTGCTCACCATCCAAGTCACAGGGGCACTAACACGAGAGGCACCATCTGGTAGCATTATTGAATATACATGTTGGTGTCCTACCTGGCTCCAATCAAAAGAGGACAAACTGGTCAATTTCACAATAACTCACTTACAGAAATGGGATGAAGGATGTAGCAGCAAGACATCAGACAAATTATGTGCAATTTATTGACATGGAGCTTTCTACATAGTTAGACAAAACAAGTAAGGATTAAATTATTTTACCAATCTCATCACTGCAATCCTCACAACAAGCTACTGCTCAAAATCACTAATTCTCTTCATTACCTGCTTTCAAGAAAGACTCTTTAGCAGATTTGAGAAATTGCTTTGTTTTATTGAAAACATTACCAGTATTAGAGCACTAATCTAATCTCACCTTACAGAGAAATGAAAACAAACATTGAATTTGTTGTATTGTCTTTCACAGTCACATATACTTTGGCTGGTTAATGGCATGAATCTCTGTCCTCCTTAGAGGTATATACATTTGCTGTTTGTCCAGAATTTGGAGATGTTTAAAACCAAAACTTGAAATAATCATTCCTAATGAAGTCATTCAGGAGCCAACTATAATTCTGCAATATCCCATCTATAAAGTCCACTTCTGTGGACATAGAGGGACGTTTGCATGGTGATCATGAATTATGGCATGAATTGGTAGTGGGAAGAAACTGTAAATTGCAACATAACAAAACAACTCAAAAGTTTTTGAGTTTTATAATAATAACTGAGGTAGTTACTCAATGATAACTTTTTTTTTTTGGAGAGTTCTTAAGTGTTGCACTTTCAAAGAATGCATAGTATGCTCATACATGACCACAACTAGTGAATGTACCTTTATTTCCCTCACAGGTGTGCAAAATCTGTAAGACAGAGACATTATTTAGCGCTATGAGCAACATTCAAAGTTTTCAATATTTCAATTGGTGTTTAAGCTTAACAATCTAAAACACAGTTAATATACTTCATTGCTATGTTTGACAGGCCTATTTAGTGAAACTGAATAAGGAGAGAGACCTCAAGATACTAGCAGGCTTAAAATCTATAGAAATATATTTAGGGACTATACATAAATCTCATATTTACAATATTACCAAAAGCAAATCTTATTCACGAGACTGTGCTTCCAGATATCTTCAAATATCACCCTTAAAATAAAATACTGTTTTAGACATCTAAAATGTATGTGTCGTGTTTCAAGGGTTTTGGGCTCATCAATTATACTAATTCAGACCACTGGATTTGACAGTTCATAGTGCAAGAATGGGCAGGAAAAATACTATGAGGAAGCACCATGAATGAATAAGACATTTTAATGCTGTGCATTCAATCGTGGCTCATTTTCACAACAAGTCTGTTAAACATGCACTTCTTCAAGTTCATGCTACTTCACCACTGTGACAGCCTGTTATGGAATCCACCAAATAATTAATTGCAAGTGCATGCAAATTTGTCCCAAGAGTGGCATTACATCCCACAACTGTAGGGGGAGCCAAAAAGCAAAACATTGCCAAATTCTCTGGTGATGATTTTTTTTATTTTTATAAATGAATTAAAACAAACAGTAGTTTTGGCTAGTCGTACATACTAAGTTTGTCATGTCCAAATGTCTATCTATCCATTTTCTATGCCTACTTTATCAAATTCAAAGGGTCACAAGGGAACTGAATCTTATCCCAACTACCACTCTGACAGGTCACCAGTCCATCACAAGGTAAACACATGCTCATACACATTCCTTCAGTCAATTTAGAGTCACCAATTAGCATATTTTTGGACTAGAGCAATCTGACATTTTAGTAATACATACAAGCCAGGGTTAACATACTGATTTTGGCTGCACCATAAACCTAAAATTTGAAGTATTTTTCTTCTTTGATGCCTTTGTTCAAAATAAATCAGCATTATTTTAATGCACACAATGACAGAAAATAGTCGTTACTATTATTAATGTTATCATTCTCATCATTATTATTATTATTATTCATTATGCTGGTCCTCCTGCTGTGCAGTTACCTTTGGCCTGTAGTCTGCCTTGTCCTCTCAAAATGAAGACCGTCCACACTCAGGATTAAGAGGTAGGAGGCACTTTGTCTGGAAACGTGTGTGTCCCCAAACTGATCCCACTGAATCCGTTGACCGGTCCCATTGAATCCTTCACAATATCAAATTCACACTGAATGACTAATTTCACAGTAGAGAAAAATTCATAGCAACTATTAACGCAACATCAACTCACACTGACACTAATCTGAACTGAGGGTTGGGATAGATTTGAGAGTCTTGCTACAAAACTATAAAGATAGCAAATGTTTACAATCTTAGTGTTTTCATACGAGCTGTATACTAATGATGGCTTTTTAAAAAAATAACTAAGGTTTGCATTCTCTCATTTGTTTAAGAACAGCCAAGAGGGAATCAATTTCCAGCCTCGGTGCCTGAAGGCCTTGCTACTCAGGGAAGTACGTGACCAACAACCACTCTCTACATTAGATGTTGGGCGAAAAAAACCCAACAGAAATTTAGCTTTGAAATGATATCAGGACTGATGTCTTTGAAAGACAAAGCCCACTCTCACTCTGTGGTTCCTCTCACACAAAGAGACTTGTGGTAACGTAACCAACTGAGTGAAGAACAATCTTCAGATGTCAGCACTTTCAATTACAGAACTTTCAAATCACTGAGAGAGGACCAAGAGTAAAAAAACAGTGATACTGAAATAATGCCAATGAAAGTGAGCCCCAAACACAAGACTATACAAAAACAGACTCATACTGATGAACCCTGATAGATGGGGTGTGTTTGGACACTTTGGTGTTACACCTAGGATGTAAACTAAACTATGAAACAGCATAAATCATGTTATTGAGGAATATTGTAATCTTTTCATGTTGGGAGACATGAGTCAGTGGTGCTGTAATCACTGGATTACATTAAAAAAAATAGTATCTAACCTCCAGGTCTAGTTTATATTTGAAGGGATTGTTCTCCTCTTGGATGTGCCTCCGCTGCATTCTCTCTGAGACTGGGTGCAAGACCACTGGCTTGATCCTGAGGTTGAGGATCTGGGCTGACCTGGACAACTGCTGACTGTCTATGATTTTGGGATTAGGAGCCAGAGATCCCCACCCTTTCTGGTCTGGATGCTTCAAAGGAGTTCGGTGCTGCAAAGCCCTCTTCCTTGTGTTGTTCTGTTGTTCCGCCACAGTACAGTACCAGTCAAAAGTCTGAACACGCCTTACCATACATGTATGGGTAAACTGGGTCCAAATGTTTGACTGGGACTGCATATTTTCATTCAGCTGCACAAACTTTCCAAACCACTGTTTTCAGCTTGATTTTTGACCTTGTTCTCAACAGACTCGTTCATCTCAGCAGAAGGGAGGAAAATCAGTTCCTTCATGGTCAATCGAGGAGAGTTAGCACTGTGGTGGAAAGGACAAATGGGTCACGCAAGGCAGCACTTTAAACGACTAAAAATGGTTTTGAGGATCAAAAACAGATTATCATAACGAGATACCATCTTTGTTTTAACAGAAACGGGGAACAGGCAATGTGTGGGTGTCTGAGTGCATGGTCCAGTTTCTATTACTCCCCTTGGCCCTTCCACTTAGCCCCTCCATTTTTCAAAGATGCACTTTTTATCTAAAGGATCAGGGAGCAGTGGTCATTTTTATGGCTCGTTGACTATCATCTCTAAAAGATAAAGGGGCAATTTACCTTTATAAAAGGGAGTGGTAAATTGGCTTTAGAAAATTCAATCAATCTAAATAAATCCAAATGTGCAGGTAAGATATAAAATATTAAAAAAAAATATAATATATTATTTTTGTGATTATCCCTTTAATTATCTGGTGACCATATAGCTTATGTAAGGAACCACTGATCTACCTGAGTTGTACATTCACTTTTCTTTGCTGTTTGCTTTTTTTAAGCAAGTGTGATTTACTATCCATAAAGACGACTGAGAAACAGTTAAACTGCAAATCCAGTGATGATTCAAACTCAAAGCTGTGACCATTGTGATTTTTATTTAGTTTTAGCACTAATGTGCTTTCTCACCTTGACACAGTCCTCTCTCAGGGTCTGTTCTAGCCCCTGGATGGCAGCGCAGCCCCTTGATGTGATCACAGGGTTCTGTGACACTGCAGTCGTCATTAAATTGTCGAGCACAAATTTTGCAGCAGCCACAGTGGTCGGTCACCCAGCTGACACCGGGCGGGGGTGAAGGTGTGCAGGAGCACTTAGCTAGGCACTTAACCTCTGCCTGAGGAACAGGATAAGAGGTGAAGGCAGGATGATTCTTAAAAAATTCGTACTAATAGAACATATGACCGCTCCTCTAAAATTAGCTGTATGACAGAGAAGCATATGGCCATAGTGCAAAGCAACTCATCATAACTGCAGTGCTGCCCAACACAAACAGAGTGGAAATGACCTGTGGCAAAGTGACAGGTCTATGCATCCTGAATATAGCAGAAGAACAAAAAATTGTAGAGAAATCTTTTAACTTTCCCAAAAGTGGTGCATAAGTAAAAATCTGTTCAGGTCCAAAATTCCAAAAGTGGAGAAGTCTTGTCTGTTGACTCCAGGATGAAATAGTATGCCTAGTTCAGTCTGTGCATTGCGAAGTACCCCTGTTTGATCTTGTTTGCTCTCCTACAGTGTCTTGGTGTGAGCACAGCTCAGTTCTACTTCATAGAGAGCTTTTTCTGTGAACTTATAGACACGCATTCCCCCGACTCTGCTGTGACATCACAGACTCTCTTCTCAAGGTGGCTGGAAAGTATCCAGAGGGAAGGAGGTGGCCGGCTTGTTGATGTGAAGCGCTGAATGAGATGTGATCAAGTCACATCAAGAAGTGTCAGAGTCCAAGTTTATATATCAATAAACCACTAGCATATTCAGGCAAATCATAATTAAACTGTGCTTTGGAGTGTTAAAATGTAGCAATGGAAAAATAACTCGAAACTTTTAGAGGGTTTTAGACAAGTCGAGTAAGATTTGTCACATACCTGCAACAATAAAGAATCACATCGGAAATAAATAAGGAAAAAATAAATAAAACAATAATTGATCAGGTGCCATGGAAAACCTGAGCAGGGAATCTCTCTCTCTGTCATGGCAGTCTTTAAGAGGAGAAGGATGGTGTTGAAGAATTCTCCTCTCTGCTGCAGTGCTCTGCAGAACACTGTGCTCAGGACATCCTGTGTTGCCCCCATCTCTTTCCTAATGAGCCACATTCCAGGAAATACAGTCTTATCCTTAGGTTCCCATGACTGCAGGGAAAGAACTCTGCACATAAAAAGTATTTTGTCGGAAAGAAGGAAAGTCATTATTGACTTGTTTTAGTCATAAAACATAGGAAATGTAATTTGGTCCATTTGATAAGGCTGTGTGTGGGTGCAGTCTGTTCAATACCGAGAATGCACACATAATAAATCTTGTCTTAGAAAAAGAATAATAATAATTGAAGAGATAGATGTAATATTGCAATATATGCTGCATTAAAACTGAAAAATGATTACTGTAAAACAGACCATTACTGCAACTACTCATGGGAACTAATGCTTTTCCAGAATTCCACAATAGTGGTTCCCAATTTTAGAGTTGATCCAAAGGGTTTGTCGATGGAATCTTCAAATTAAAGTAAAGAAAGCACCTCATTTTAAAGAAAAAAAACTGCAGGAAAAACACCAAAAATAAGATAAACCACATTTTGAAAATGTTTTTTTTTCTTAGCTGAAGTGGAAAAGTTTGGTACATTGCTAAATAAAATGCTACCAAGTGCAATAGAAAAATTTAATGTGTTAATGACAATGCAAATAACTAAATATGTGTGTAGGGTTGAGGAAGATGTAACCTTCCTTACACAATCGTAATCGCATATCACTGGGTTTATATAGACATAGTCGCTTGTAATGTAGACATGAGACATGCTTAGTCTTAGTGTCACTTATATAATTTAGGTTGCTCTTTTAATGCTCCAGCTGAAGGAAATGTCAAAAATGTTGCACCACTATACAAACCAGACAAAGATACAGGGTGTGTATACTAGATAAAGTATGCTAGATGAATCATAACCACAGGATCCTGAAAATCACTGGTTCATGCTAATGATATTAAACAGCACATTTAAAACTAATTCAGTTTTAGACAGGTAATGGTATTCAGTGTGGTGGATTTAAGAAAATATTAAAATTAATACAGAACTCGCATTCCAATGTGATTTAAGGAAGAAAAACTTAAGCCCCCAACAACGCATCCAGAAAATCTCACCCAAACCTGTTGCTGAAAACACAGATGTAGTGTTGAAAGTTGGTTCCACTATGTAGCTATAGTTGATCTCCTGAAAGCAGGTGTTGCAGCTCCAGACAGAAGTGCACAGAGGGTACAACATCAAACCATACCCACCGTGCTGACTTACATAAGCAGTCACCCAGACAACCCAGCTGGATGGCCAGTAAAACTGCTGGAACACTGGGATGAGATGGGAAGATTTGGGGGAGTTGTTGGTAGACCTTGTTGGGCGGCAGTCTGGATTCTTAGCATTCCTGGCCCACAAAGGCAGGATGTGTGTTTTGGCTATGCTGCATCGGACACTGGTGGAGTAGTGGGGGGTATGGTGAGCTGCTAGTTTGGCAGTCTCCTTCCTGGAAATGTGCCAGCCATTGTTTGTCAGCCAGGCAAACATTTCCAAAACACAGAGGTCAGGCGTCTTTGACGATTCATCAGGCTGCCTCCCCCTCTGTTTGTTTTTCTAGCTCAATATCTGGCACCATCCTCCAGCCAGATATCTACCTCCTTTTAAACTCTTTCAACTAGTCCCTTTTGTTACAAACTTGGGTCTGTGAAAATGCTTGTTTTGAATGAACTAAGAAGACACAACAAGAACCCAGTCAGAATCACTAGTAGGATCAGTTTGAGTTTAGATTTGGACTGAAAAAAGAGCTCTGAAGGGTAAAGTATGGCAATGTAAACTAGAAAAGTGCTAATGAAGAGTCAACATGTTTATATAAGAAACAGCACCTCTGATGTCTGTACTACACTAGAAATGCTTTGTGTATACATAATTTAACTGCCAAACATGAATTTAGATACAGAAAGTTTTTTTTTTTAGATGTGAGTGAGGTCATCAAGCAAGTTGCACATGGTTTGGGCTACTGCATGGAAATGGTTTCATAGATAAAACTTTCAACAAAAGACGGGTATCAGCATGGCTTCAGACGCAAGCAACAAGTGAACTGTGCAGAAGGTCTGTGGAGTCCAGTGTTGCATGAAGTAAGATAAACTTGGTTCAACAGTTATTTGAAGCTAAGTAAAGGGAAATGACCAACCAGCCCAACTTTGTTTATTTGTAGTTGCACTGTAGTGTGACAAGCACCCATAAGTGTTTTCCCAATAGCAAACATCAACAAGGTTTAAAAATATATATATATTTAAAAACCTCAATAAGGTTCATCATCACCTGTGAGTATGTATACAGTACAGTTTGTGTGTGAGAGCTGCAGCCCAGCCCAAGACATGATACTGTCTCAACAGGTTTACTTTCTGCTGCATTCCCCATATTAGTGTTCTTAAAAGCTCCTAAAACACTGCAGTCATCACTCATCCTACTGTTTCCTTGAATGGGCTCCGTTTTCCCTGCCATGAACATACTGCCTCAAGTTATGCTAAACAGGCTGAGATGATAACTGGTTGAGTACTAGATTTCGTAGATGGGTGTGATCAGATTATGTCACAAACTGCTGTGCATTTGGATGTCCATAACTAGCGGCAGACATTTGCATATCAGCCTTCTGCTGCCAATATGTAAAGGTTAAACAATATAAAGGTATAGAGGTTATAAGATATAAAGGTTTCCTTTGCTTCACGGTGTCTACAAATGTATGAGACATTTGGTTCAGCATGAATTTTTCTGTTTAGTATGTCTTGTAAGCCAAACAAAAGCATTTTTGATAGCAATAAGATTCTCTTCTTACTTCTGGGAAAACATTTTTACATAAAGCATTTAACCAGTGATGTCTGTCAGTAAATAAGACTTCAATTTCAAGAGAAAGAAGACTTTAGGACACTCCAGATTTTATGAAGCTAACTCTGACTGATCAGGCTTCAAGCTTTCTCTGATGACGTTTTTCCTGATTGTCAGTCAGTGACCCTCACCAGTGCTTCACTGTTGTATTTCATTTGCAGCTCAATCCCTCAAACACAGGAGGCACTGGTTGTTTACACACTGTGAACCGTACCTTTTAGAAATATCTGAAGTGAGAATCAAATGACAATCAAATTTCTGACATCAAAACTTGAGAATCTTAATTCACCGACTCCCATTGGGAGAATGCTGCTGCATAGGAAACAATTTGAAAAAGAACATTTGGAGTTCAATCTTTCAGTTTGTCCATTGTGGTCTTTGGTGGTTGGGATAAATAGTAACTATCCCAAAAAAATAGAGAATTCATTTCTATGCAACACAAAAGGAACTATTAATATGAAGATGTTTTTAGGAATGTATCGATTATATTTTAAAAAATAATAAATAAATAAAAATAAAATCTTCTTTTACTGATATTGAAATGTATGGCTTATGTTTAATGAACTATAGAACAGTATGTGAGTATGAAAATCTTAACATAAAGTTAAACATGACATCTTTGTAAAATAATTTTTTTTACTTAAAACTACAGTACACTGTGATGAAAAGCACACAAATTATCTTTAAGCTATATTCTCACTTCCTTCAACGAGACTTGGTGGGTTTTCATTTGCAACAAGAAATATTTCCTGAAAGTCTTAAAGTCTTGGGGTGAAACAGTAATGAGAAAGTCTAGTTCTGCATGTGTCGTCAGCAGGTGTGGCAGTCCTGCAGCCACACAAAAGAGGGAGTCATAGTTTAAGCTGGCAGCTGTCCAGGCAGCAGGTCAGAGGGAAGCTGTGCCCTGCACATTCCTCCACAGTATCTAATAGGAGTGATGACAGTGAGGGTCACAGATCAGCAATAACTGACCTCAATATTGGCAATACTAGCAATAGACTGGCCATTGTTTGTATAGCATGAGCAGGTGTGCTGCAGGCATTGACAGACGCTCCCCTTTTACACTGAAGCTAAGGTGTGCTGCAAATGAATTGAACTGTTTCTTTGCTGCTACAATTGAGCAGCTTCAGAGCAAACTATAGCTGTAGTTTCCAAGTGTTTCAGGTAGGGTTAGGGTTAAAGCTGCAGGGTCGAAAATAATTTTATGTGAAATGTGTGATGGTGACGAAAGCAGATCATTTGAACAAGCTCTGCAGTCAAGTTATCTGCATATTCAGAGAATTTCAAATTCAAGTGTATGAGACCTCTATAAAAAAACTATAAAAGTTCAACGTTCAGCTGTAAAACAAAATCAAACTGTTTTGCCTAAATGTTAGTATGAAATATATTCTATTACAATAGTTTGAATGGTTTTTTTGTTTTGTTTTTTTAAAACATGTCTAAACTATCAACAATCACTACACTTAAGATTTTAGTTATTTTATAATACGTATTTATAAGATGTATAAGATGATGTCAACGTAGGCTTGGAACTTTTTTCTAAACATGGTTTTTAGCATATTAAGTCCTTATGATGCATCACTTGTTCAAACCCTCATCTAGTTTTTAATTTCTAATTAGTCATTGGATGCCGCGAAAAGGGTGCCAATCATGATTGACAGCTGCTCTGAAGTGGCCTTCTCAAAACCTTTTAACGGAATTGTGCATAAGACAGGCAAGGACTGTTCCTTTGATTAACTTTCATTTAGTCCATTTGATGAGATAATCTGCTGTAAACAGCACTGATATTCTGATGGATTTGATGGACGGCTGCAGTACTGTCAATTTGCATTTTGAAAACTAAGGATTTATATTTGTAGCTGGATGATGAAAAGAAGCTTGAACCCTATCAACCCTGGAAGTGAGCTTCCTGACGTTACTTGGACCTCACACTGCATATTTAGTACTCAAGCATAACCAAACTGGGACTTCAAAGAGTGGTGTAGGAGCTGGCAGTGCAACCTACTGACAGAGAGTGTCCTGTTAGTGAGCAGGGAAAGGTGGCACCTGCACACAGCACTTCAATGTTATCATAGTCAAGTTGTAAAGAAAAAAAGTACCAGGGCTTCCCTACGAGAACTGAACAAAAAAACTTGTTATTGAGAACTGGAAGCATTCAGATTATTCGTATGTGGTTTATAGTCCCATCGTAGATCATCAAGTGACAGTATTTACTTTATTTATTTAACAATCTATAAAACCAACCAGATCAAAAAGCAAAACTAGTTACTTCTGTTATGCAATATCAAGCCAATGTCTGATATCTATGACTTCTTGGCATATCTTTGAAATGCCTTGAGATGACATTTGTAGTAATATGGAATGAAGAAAGGTGAATGAAACTGAATCTATTCTTTGTTTAACCCTCTGTGGTCCCCCCCCCCCCCGAAAAACTCTTACACAGGACCCTTGGGACCCAAATAGTCCCTTCAGAAAAAGTGCTACAAACATCATAGAAATTTATATATTTTCCACTTTCAAAACTTAAATCTTTTAATCAGCTACAGCCATAATCAGAACTATGTTTTTATTCATATTTAAGATATTTTTTATACTTTTTATGCGCCATGTTTGTCAAAATAACAAGAAACTTTATTTCTGTGCAACGATACAGGTCTCACTGGGTAATCAGTGGTCATGGGTATAATTGTCATTCCTCCATAGCAATACAGCACTCTCGAAGGAAAAGTCCATATGCTTTCAGTGCCTTAGTATCCTCAGTCTTGACACTTAGCCAGCCAGTGACCTTTTCCATGTAGGTTGCTGTTATATTAAATCAAATTTCCGAAATGATCCTTGAACAGCTGTTCGGCTACAGCATATCCATTTTCAGCAATCATGTTAAGATAGCTGCGTACCATGTCCCTTGGTTGTCCCCTTGTGTACTTCTCAAGGTAGCCTCCTGGTAATTCGACCCAGCCTTCTGTCCCTGACCACGAACTTTGCCTCTCCTCTCCTGATTCCTGTTTGCTGGTTTCTAAACCGTTTGTCTGTCTGCCAGAGTCTCAGTAAAGCCTTGAACTTTTTACCACTGTCTTCTGACTCCTTTGTACTGCAATTGGGTCCATACACCACCCGTTACAATAGGCTGCATTTGGATCGGATGCAACCTCTTTATCCAATAACAACTCAGTATATCCTTGCAGTGAATGAAGAAACGTGCGCTGCTGTGAAGGCTGAGGAACAAGTGGTGTAGCGTGTGGAATGAGCAAAGTAGGCTTGGTTTTAGGATTAGCCCCTTTTTTGACACAAGACTCCATTCCATCAGTGCTTAGATGTAATGCTGCCTCTACCACTGCCTTATAGCACTGCTAGCTTAGCACGAGCGACAGCTATCTTGGTGTCCAACTCAAAGTATTCCTTTTGCCTCTTTAACATATAATCCTGTTCCTCCAGAGCATGCTTATTCTTTAAAGCAGCAGCGCAAGCCAAGAGTTTAGCCCTTTCTGCCTCCACTCTGTGGAGCATTTGCTGCCAGAGGAGAAGCTCGTGGTTGAGGAACCCTTTTGATGCAGTTTCCTGGAAGATGTTGAAGCAACATTTGAAATGCTATCATGAGGTTCAATCTGGGGCTCCTTTCCCTCCATGCCACCGCCAGCAGCTTTAATTTGAGCTTCCTCTCACTTTTATTCTCAATATCCCCTTGATCCTTTTGTTTGTAGGCTGCAGCTTTAATGTCCCTTACAGTGCCTTGCCCCTTTCCCAGGAACAGCAGGAGTTTCACCATTTTCTGTCATTGTCAGTAGCAGTTTCACCTTGAACTCATTCTGTTCAGTATCATCAAGCACAACAGCTGAGCAACTTTTAGTTTCAACCAAACACTTCTGAGTATCAACAACAAAACTATGAATATTCAACATTTTAGCTTGATACCATATGTCATACTTCTGTGCTTCATCAGCAAGTTCTCTCTTCCCGTTCGTGGGATGCACAGTGGCAGGTCTGGCACTCAGTTCAATGGGTACTTGTGTTTGAATGTTGAAATGGAATGAGAAAGCAATCAGTGGGGATAGCTCTGCTCCCTCTGCTCTTCCCCCTCCTCCCCATTTTAGTTATCATATAGACATATTCCACAGCATTTTACACACACACACCCACCATCAGGGAGCAGGAGGCGGAGGGCTTCCCACACCCCTGTCATCTGGTTTTGAGCTCACTGCATCACTGTGGGGTGTCCGCTCTGCCTCAGGGGGTGGAGTTCCCTGGGGGCCGGGCACTTGCCGCTTCATCAGGGTAGTTGGCTGCCTCCTAACCTTTATTCTTAACTATAAAATCTACAGCTCAACGGATTAATTAAATTATATAAAACTTAATATCAAGAAAAAAAGTATTTTCTGCTCACCTTAACACAAACACATTCCAGTGAATGCTATTGAGTCTATTATGGATTACAAACTTGATCACAAATAACTGGGTTAACACTCTCTGCTCACATTAAAGTTTCATATTTAATCAGAAACAAAACAAATAAATAACTATTATGGCTCTGCAGTTAAGTACAGCCGTTTAGTAACAAATAGTCAGCCGGACTCCTCTCACCATAAATACTCGGTTCAGAGGGTGTGTATAACAGTCAGACATGTCCTCATTACAGGAGTTTCCAGTTGCGTTACGTAATAAGCTGCCCTGCAAGGAAACAGTTTGCGTGTGCATTGCAGTATCATAGGACAACTTCCTGTATCCTGTCTCACACTGTTTAACTTCGCAGAGGGCTATGTGCTCACCATCCAAGTCACAGGGGCACTAACACGAGAGGCACCATCTGGTAGCATTATTGAATATACATGTTGGTGTCCTACCTGGCTCCAATCAAAAGAGGACAAACTGGTCAATTTCACAATAACTCACTTACAGAAATGGGATGAAGGATGTAGCAGCAAGACATCAGACAAATTATGTGCAATTTATTGACATGGAGCTTTCTACATAGTTAGACAAAACAAGTAAGGATTAAATTATTTTACCAATCTCATCACTGCAATCCTCACAACAAGCTACTGCTCAAAATCACTAATTCTCTTCATTACCTGCTTTCAAGAAAGACTCTTTAGCAGATTTGAGAAATTGCTTTGTTTTATTGAAAACATTACCAGTATTAGAGCACTAATCTAATCTCACCTTACAGAGAAATGAAAACAAACATTGAATTTGTTGTATTGTCTTTCACAGTCACATATACTTTGGCTGGTTAATGGCATGAATCTCTGTCCTCCTTAGAGGTATATACATTTGCTGTTTGTCCAGAATTTGGAGATGTTTAAAACCAAAACTTGAAATAATCATTCCTAATGAAGTCATTCAGGAGCCAACTATAATTCTGCAATATCCCATCTATAAAGTCCACTTCTGTGGACATAGAGGGACGTTTGCATGGTGATCATGAATTATGGCATGAATTGGTAGTGGGAAGAAACTGTAAATTGCAACATAACAAAACAACTCAAAAGTTTTTGAGTTTTATAATAATAACTGAGGTAGTTACTCAATGATAACTTTTTTTTTTTGGAGAGTTCTTAAGTGTTGCACTTTCAAAGAATGCATAGTATGCTCATACATGACCACAACTAGTGAATGTACCTTTATTTCCCTCACAGGTGTGCAAAATCTGTAAGACAGAGACATTATTTAGCGCTATGAGCAACATTCAAAGTTTTCAATATTTCAATTGGTGTTTAAGCTTAACAATCTAAAACACAGTTAATATACTTCATTGCTATGTTTGACAGGCCTATTTAGTGAAACTGAATAAGGAGAGAGACCTCAAGATACTAGCAGGCTTAAAATCTATAGAAATATATTTAGGGACTATACATAAATCTCATATTTACAATATTACCAAAAGCAAATCTTATTCACGAGACTGTGCTTCCAGATATCTTCAAATATCACCCTTAAAATAAAATACTGTTTTAGACATCTAAAATGTATGTGTCGTGTTTCAAGGGTTTTGGGCTCATCAATTATACTAATTCAGACCACTGGATTTGACAGTTCATAGTGCAAGAATGGGCAGGAAAAATACTATGAGGAAGCACCATGAATGAATAAGACATTTTAATGCTGTGCATTCAATCGTGGCTCATTTTCACAACAAGTCTGTTAAACATGCACTTCTTCAAGTTCATGCTACTTCACCACTGTGACAGCCTGTTATGGAATCCACCAAATAATTAATTGCAAGTGCATGCAAATTTGTCCCAAGAGTGGCATTACATCCCACAACTGTAGGGGGAGCCAAAAAGCAAAACATTGCCAAATTCTCTGGTGATGATTTTTTTTATTTTTATAAATGAATTAAAACAAACAGTAGTTTTGGCTAGTCGTACATACTAAGTTTGTCATGTCCAAATGTCTATCTATCCATTTTCTATGCCTACTTTATCAAATTCAAAGGGTCACAAGGGAACTGAATCTTATCCCAACTACCACTCTGACAGGTCACCAGTCCATCACAAGGTAAACACATGCTCATACACATTCCTTCAGTCAATTTAGAGTCACCAATTAGCATATTTTTGGACTAGAGCAATCTGACATTTTAGTAATACATACAAGCCAGGGTTAACATACTGATTTTGGCTGCACCATAAACCTAAAATTTGAAGTATTTTTCTTCTTTGATGCCTTTGTTCAAAATAAATCAGCATTATTTTAATGCACACAATGACAGAAAATAGTCGTTACTATTATTAATGTTATCATTCTCATCATTATTATTATTATTATTCATTATGCTGGTCCTCCTGCTGTGCAGTTACCTTTGGCCTGTAGTCTGCCTTGTCCTCTCAAAATGAAGACCGTCCACACTCAGGATTAAGAGGTAGGAGGCACTTTGTCTGGAAACGTGTGTGTCCCCAAACTGATCCCACTGAATCCGTTGACCGGTCCCATTGAATCCTTCACAATATCAAATTCACACTGAATGACTAATTTCACAGTAGAGAAAAATTCATAGCAACTATTAACGCAACATCAACTCACACTGACACTAATCTGAACTGAGGGTTGGGATAGATTTGAGAGTCTTGCTACAAAACTATAAAGATAGCAAATGTTTACAATCTTAGTGTTTTCATACGAGCTGTATACTAATGATGGCTTTTTAAAAAAATAACTAAGGTTTGCATTCTCTCATTTGTTTAAGAACAGCCAAGAGGGAATCAATTTCCAGCCTCGGTGCCTGAAGGCCTTGCTACTCAGGGAAGTACGTGACCAACAACCACTCTCTACATTAGATGTTGGGCGAAAAAAACCCAACAGAAATTTAGCTTTGAAATGATATCAGGACTGATGTCTTTGAAAGACAAAGCCCACTCTCACTCTGTGGTTCCTCTCACACAAAGAGACTTGTGGTAACGTAACCAACTGAGTGAAGAACAATCTTCAGATGTCAGCACTTTCAATTACAGAACTTTCAAATCACTGAGAGAGGACCAAGAGTAAAAAAACAGTGATACTGAAATAATGCCAATGAAAGTGAGCCCCAAACACAAGACTATACAAAAACAGACTCATACTGATGAACCCTGATAGATGGGGTGTGTTTGGACACTTTGGTGTTACACCTAGGATGTAAACTAAACTATGAAACAGCATAAATCATGTTATTGAGGAATATTGTAATCTTTTCATGTTGGGAGACATGAGTCAGTGGTGCTGTAATCACTGGATTACATTAAAAAAAATAGTATCTAACCTCCAGGTCTAGTTTATATTTGAAGGGATTGTTCTCCTCTTGGATGTGCCTCCGCTGCATTCTCTCTGAGACTGGGTGCAAGACCACTGGCTTGATCCTGAGGTTGAGGATCTGGGCTGACCTGGACAACTGCTGACTGTCTATGATTTTGGGATTAGGAGCCAGAGATCCCCACCCTTTCTGGTCTGGATGCTTCAAAGGAGTTCGGTGCTGCAAAGCCCTCTTCCTTGTGTTGTTCTGTTGTTCCGCCACAGTACAGTACCAGTCAAAAGTCTGAACACGCCTTACCATACATGTATGGGTAAACTGGGTCCAAATGTTTGACTGGGACTGCATATTTTCATTCAGCTGCACAAACTTTCCAAACCACTGTTTTCAGCTTGATTTTTGACCTTGTTCTCAACAGACTCGTTCATCTCAGCAGAAGGGAGGAAAATCAGTTCCTTCATGGTCAATCGAGGAGAGTTAGCACTGTGGTGGAAAGGACAAATGGGTCACGCAAGGCAGCACTTTAAACGACTAAAAATGGTTTTGAGGATCAAAAACAGATTATCATAACGAGATACCATCTTTGTTTTAACAGAAACGGGGAACAGGCAATGTGTGGGTGTCTGAGTGCATGGTCCAGTTTCTATTACTCCCCTTGGCCCTTCCACTTAGCCCCTCCATTTTTCAAAGATGCACTTTTTATCTAAAGGATCAGGGAGCAGTGGTCATTTTTATGGCTCGTTGACTATCATCTCTAAAAGATAAAGGGGCAATTTACCTTTATAAAAGGGAGTGGTAGTGTATCAAAAAGAGGATTTGGGATTGGCCCTGTGGCTTCAAGATGATAACTTGTGAGCATTCAGCTTCCTTTGCCACACATTGCTGTAGTTTAACACGTCCTGGCCTGAAATTTGCATTTGTGAACTTGCGAGCTTGCAGTTTACAGAACCAGACGTAGGATGTTGAAGGAGTGTAATCTGGATTAAATTCATATGGTGCTTATGTTACTTAGAGTGGGAAAGAGAGTAAGAGACAAAGGTTTCTGTATCCAGACATAGGACTGTATCATGACTGACTGTAGCCTTAACATGTAAAGTATTCCTGAAACAAACACTACATCTCTGCACTATACTTTATATGAACATATAGTCATTATGTCCCTCAGTACATATACAAACAAGTTTCCTTTGTTATGTCTTCCTCTGTTCATTGCCAGATCATCATCGGTTTTCGATGTTGTGTATAGTTGTTTTCGTTGGTAAGTCTGCATTTCGGTCCTCTGCAACATGCACCCTTTGTCTTTGTCATATGTCATTTGTGTAATGTTGTAATGTTGTGTTTATCACTACTTAATTAATATACTCTGAGCTCACCTGTTTTCAGAGTCATGGGGTGGAATGGAACAACATCCAGGAACCCACATCACCATGGAACAAGATGTACAATTATTACCAGGCAGCGAGTCAATAGTCTTCAGCTGCAAGAACAGTTAAAGCTTCTTTAAACTTCCTAGGAAAAAATAGCTGGTGGATCATAAATCTTGGTAAGTTTTTTTGAGGGCAGATTACAACTAATACATATTTTTGAAAGCAAAATGTTTTCTCATTCTGGCTTGATGTGTGATTACAGCTTCTCAAAAGATCGAGGCCCTCTTTGTCATATTTTTTTTGGTTCCACAATGCAAATAATTTCGATGGATGACAGCAGGCAGACTGTAGGGACAAATATGTCCTCTGGATATCTGTATTGATTACTCCAAAAAACTTGTATATATATGTATATATATATCACGGAAAATTAGTGGTACCTTCATAGTTAAACAAGGTATCAAGGTGTCATGTGTACTGTAATTATTGTTTCAGGTGAATTTCCAGATTATCTTTTTGGAATTTAGCAAAACCATTTTCTAATTTACTGGCATACTCATTTACACAGCAACATGTAGGTACATAAATTGAGATTAGGAATATATAATGAAATCAGGGCACCATATAAAAGGCAGAAAATGTACAGATGGGTGATGAATAAAATAAGACGGCAATATGTTTCCTTCCTGTTTTACCATGCATACCTTAGTAATGGTGCAACAAACCTTGGCTATCATGTTTTCTCTGCGTCCCTCTTGATCAGCGGGCCTGGATGAGCTGTAATTGAGAATTTGGACATCTTGCTTGCTGTGAAAACAATAGTTTGCAACAGTCTTTTACTTCATCTGAACTTTCTTATACATTCTACTTCAAACCTAGCAAAATAAAACGGCAACATACAGTCTCCTTGCTCTTCCCAGTAAGGCAACCGGTCTGGTTGCAGACTCTGGGAAATCTTCTCCACTCTCAATAAGTAAGCCAGAATCAGACCACTCTGATGCATTTACCGCAGTGATGCCTGGAAAACAGTCCTCTAACATAAAAAATGAATACAAAGAACTTAATAAAATAAGTAATATAAAATCTGCTGTTTAAATTACAACCCAAATTGGGATGGGATGGAAAATGCACCCAAAAATCATAAATAAAACTAAGTGATTTTGATTTTCTTTGACTTTAATGTATTGCAGACAGTGTAATCCAAAATATTTCATGTTTTGAACGGTTAATTTAATTTAATATGTTAATGTACATCCATTTTTGCATATCTGGCGCAATTTACGGCTAGTCATGGGATACTGATTTGGTAGAAAAACAGAACTCGTGACAGGCGGAGTCTTTTTGGAGCAAAGAGGGCAGAGGATCTGTGAGATTAAAGTGTTTGAAAACATGGTTCCTCAAAGAAATAGTGGAACATCACAAAGGGTTAAAAGTTTTAATGTCGCATCTGTTTTTGGAATATGTTGAAAATGCAAAATCATATGTATATTAATAGAGTTAAGTTGAGGAGACAAACAGGAAACATCTCAGGCTCATGATTTTTTACAACCAAAACAAAGTCAAAGCATGTCTCAGAATTACTGTTTTATTCTCCCCCTCTTTCTGTCTTCATTTTCCGTGTAGTCCAAACTTTTCTCAATTTGGAGTTGAAGTTCAAATTATGTTGTGAGTTGATGCAAAAATAATCCCAGTTTAGATTTTAAACTAAATGCTGTGATATGGGAGGATTACAGGTGTGCCCACCTTCAGAGGCTGTTTCTGAGGTCCTGTTACAGGGAAGAGCCTTCATAATTCGTGGTTTACCCATACGTATATGCTGCTCTGCCTCCCAGCAACAGCTATGGGAGCATAGAGGCCTCAGACAATGAGCTTCATCCAGGATGGAAGATGAAAAGCTTCCATCGCTGAGTTTTTGTCCAGCCAACATCGGATACAGGATGAATAACGGTAACCTGTAAGGTGATACTAACAACATGTATTTGAGTAATGAATGGGTGAGAGTGATCATTTTCTACAATTACCAGAATGTAGCATGTCTGAACATTACTAGGCAAATTACATCCAATTCTCCACCTACCTCTTAGATCATCACTGTTTATGATTTTCCCACCAGTATTACTCTATCAAGACCAAATATACCATACAAAGTAACTGGTAGATCCATATGGCTATCATCAGCTATACACATGCACATGTTTTAAAAGCAGAGAACCAAATGCAATTATAAAAATAAAGAAATAAATGCTGTATCCCACAAAGCCCAGCCTGGTTTTATATGTATTGTATGTGTTTGTCTTTGTGTAATTAATATAAATGTTTTACAATTCCAACACCTTTAATTTGATTACAATGCAACAGTTAACGGGTACTATTTTTCAATTGACAGGTTAAATGTGGCCTCAAGAATATTTCATGAGTGAAATTTCAGAGAAAAATGAGTTGACGACTAAATAAAGATTTTTTTAAAGATTTTTTTAGAATTACAAGCGACTTTACTATGCTACAGCTCAGGGTCAGTTTTTAAAAGAACCCACCCCACAGACTAAAGCGTTCATGCTTCTCTGTCATTTCGATGGCGTAGTTACGGCGTCGACGTGGACCCCTAGCATGTGCACCTCCAAAAAATTCCACGTGTCACGTTGACGCGGACCACAAGGGCTGCGATTGGTCCCCTCAGAACATAATTTCCGGCAGTTGCTTTTTCCGGTCTTAATGGCAGGACACAGCGAAGAAGTTCGTTGACATTTGAAATTATCGAAAGTGCATTTGTTCATCGAGATTGTAAACTCACAACCAGTGTTGTAAATTCACCCGTTCCCAGCCTCAGCCGGTCATCCAGACCACCTCCGCAAATGTCTTCTCTGTCGCCTGCACTTCAATATTTGCAATTTAAGCATTTCTTCTTCAATACTGATGAGCTCCACCTGCAAATACAGCTGCTCCACCTCGGTTGCCATTGTTTACTGTTGTTAACTGTGACCGGAAGAAAAAGCAAGGATTCGGCTATAATCCCTGAAACCAGACAAACGCACAGTCCCACCTCCCTACCTGCACGGTGAATTGCAGAGCAACGTGTTCCCCAGACGCAGAACTTCGAATGCTCAACGCCGTCGACGACGGAGAAGCATAAATTAAGCTTAACAAACTAAGAGACGCTGTATAACGAAACCTACACCTCTGACCATTGTTATTGTTCAAAGTTACCCTTGTAACAAAACAAAGGCTATCCTGAGAACAAAGGCTTAGATTAAATTGCAAATATCACGGCCGAATATACACCGTTTTGTTTTGTCATCTGATGGCCCTTGCCGGGCTCCATACATTACGTTCGCGTCTCTACTTTCAAAGAAGATTCCGCGCACTTTGAAATGGGTGAACGCTTGCAAGCCTACAAACAGCATGCCCGAAAAAATATACTGCCTGTGAAGTGAACATTAATATTAGGAACTTGTCCTTAACCCAATCGATCTCATTAGGAAGACATGAAAAGGCTCTTCACAAACAAAGAATCTCCTATGCTAATATAATCTTAAATTACGTTTATTCTATGATATCCTGTGGACAATTTTCAAAATGACTCATCTGAAGAAAAGGTTTGTGGGTCACAGGTGACCAAAACTAACTTACCTTTAAGGAGATTATAGGTTTTTCCTGTCTGACTTTAGGACGTTAGTTTATGGTTGGTGCTTTTGTTGCTTGGCAACACCGTAGCTATATTTGGCTCTCGAGCTCCACCTGCTGGGCATTGGCAACATAATGTCTGTTTCCAAGCTTTTCTAACTAGGAATGTCTCCAGTTTAGCAGGTCAAAACCGTTTATGGATAAAATAGCTCAGTAATTTTAGTACTGGGCTAAAATCTGGTAAAAATAAGACATTGCATTAACAAATCCTTTTATTCAAAGTGACTTATGGAGCAGCAATATCTACAGGTGAATGTGGGGTACAATATCTTGCCCTGTAGTACTTCAAGATGTTGACTGGGGGACTTGGGAAGTTGTAAGAGATCAGGGTGGCTGTTCGAAGCTCTGTGCCTTCATATGCACAATAATTTCCTGGTTTTCACTCCTGGTATCCTTTTGATATCAATGATATGAAATTTCCATTGAACATGTGAATGCAGCAATTGCTATACTAAATACTATAATAATAAAAAATAAAAATAAAGTAGGTTTCTGAATAAGAAAAAAATATGTGAATGGTTGACAAATAGGCCTGACCTGGATACTCATAACCAAGTTAAGAGTGCTCATGTGATTACTCTGATGCTATTTAATTTAACCTTAGTTACCCCAGTACAAAGAATATTGTACAATCTTAGCAGATTCACTTTAATCACCTATCATACAGCCAAAGCCAATGCACAAGAAATATACTTTACATTTTAAAAATCATTCAATTACTATTGCAAGACAGATACTTGCTTGGTAATCTATGGGCTGACATTCAGTTAAGTAAATCACTTTCTGAGATATCCAATATGAGACAACTAACAAATAAAAATCAGGAGGTGTTATCGTAAAACTGGTTTAACAGAAACAAAAGCCAAAATTCCCATGTAATTTATTTTGTGGAATGAATGGAGTGAATTTCAGCTTAGTATAACAGAGTAAAAGTTCTATTCTTAAAAACCTTTTCATGCCACGGGCTAAAATCATGGAAATGATTCCTGCTGATCCAACAAACTGATTTTGCTACAGTTTCATGTCAAATAAATAAATCTGAGATTCATTATCAACCGTTGAAGCCATTTAAAAGTATACGATTTGTCTGTTGACTATGCTCTTGTTATTTTTGACCAACATCTGAAATGGTAAACTTGGGGTCCTGGATGTTGCAACAGCAACTGCAAATCAGTGGGATGACAGCGCTGAAGAGACAGGTTGCCCCAGTTCATTGTCCAGACCAGCAGCTTCACCATTCCACCACGAAGAAACAGCTGGTAAAGAGACTGCTACCCGTTTGTTGTGTAGAAAATCAAGATGCAGACTTTCATTGTGTTGGTTCCATGTCAGTTTAGCCAGTCCAGATCCTCATCATCCTCTTCATCACCAAACAGAGGGGTAGGTGGTGGACGGCCCTTCAAGCTCTGGCCACAAAAGAGAAATAAGGAAACTGTTGTACAGATGAAACTGAGTCTTTTTAATCTTGTATACATTAATGCCACAATATCGCTGACATAACACTGAGACAAACAGGGGGAAATATAAGGTAAGAGGTGCCAAGAGGCTATAAAATCTGAGAGCTTAGTCTAAAGCCTACAGATCTTTCCTCACCATCTCATCTTCCTCGTCGTCTTCAGTGGGTACAGAGTGGGCTTTGGTAGGAGTTGTAATCTGGAAAAATGGCTCCTCTCCATTTTCCTCACCAATTCCCCTAGTCGGACTAAGAGTATAGCAGAAAAAAGTGGGATGGGTCATACAAGAGGAATGAAGAAAAGAAGGAATTGGGGACAAAGCCAACCAGAACTCAGGCAGTTAGTTTATAAGACAGGATCAAATTAGTAGAGATGGAGGCACAAATATGTTATGATTTTAGTTAAGTTCAAAGGAATCTATGGGGCTTTACGGTTGGTTCACGCTTCACCAGCTCAGTCCGTTAAAGAAATGTCTTCCTGATCTCAATCAAACATTCTAAAAATGTTAAATTGGTCGAAAAGTTGTAAAAGTTTTTTTTTCCACTTTGTTCTTTGTTCCTGCAGATACAAGCAAACCATACATTATCAAGCATTAAACATATATGTGTGTGTGTTATTTGCTAAGAAAAAAATAATTTGGCCATTCCCAGTGTTCTTAAATTAGATGAAGTTTTTTTTTTATGCCGTCTCTGCTACAAAGTAATAAGACATAGCTTGCAAGGGGAACTCCGGTATTTTTAAACCTGGACCTTATTTCTGGCATGAAATACGTTTATCTACTCACCGAGAACAGTTTGGCGAAAGTCGGCATCCATTAGAAGCTAACTCACGATCGGCGTATATCCATATAACGGAGTGAACGGGGCTTAGAGGATGCAGCCTCTAAATAAGGCATTATCTGTCTTTATTTCACCAATACTTTAAGAAGAATGAATGAATGAACGTGTGCTATAGCTCTGTTAGCTCATAGCTCTGTTAGCTCATAGCTCTGTTAGCTCATAGCTGCTGGTGATAAACGTATTTCATGCCAGAAATAAGGTCTAGGTTTAAAAATACCGGAGTCCCCTTTAAGTATACTGCAAGTCAAGATATTTTCTTATACTAAATGATGGTGTTGCTGATAGATTTTTCTGTAGGATGTACACAACCAGTCAGATATTCATCATGTTACTTTACATGTATGCAAACGTTTTTTTTCCTCATTTAAATACATTTTGTAGTTTTGAAGCAGTGTTCAGGGTTTTCGGTGCTGTTGACATATAAGCCCTGTATCTACAGTAAGTGTGCTTGAGAGCCACTTCAAAGCAGTCATGGTAAAACAAGCGGATGTTTACATTAGGCTAACCCTTCAAGTTAATTATCTGACAAATGAGCGTGTTTGAATGCCAATTAGTTTGCTGGTTTTCACCCTTCTGACTTTTACACACCCAACCAATGTGAAAAACAGCAGTCACATGGATATAAAAATTCAAATGGAGAATTGTGGTCCAAGAACATTCACACCAGGACTCACTTAGTGTCCTCTCCAGAGATGTTCTGAAGAACATCTGGTGGTGGAGGTGGGTTGGCTGGGGGTCCAAAGGCTTTCTGAGAAGTGGCACTTATTTCTCCTGTGTTCTGCCTATCCTCCACACACCCTACATCTCCCACACTGTTCACTGCAGCATTTCTTTCCTGATCATCCTCAGGCATTGAACTCTCCTCAGGTCCCTCTTCTGGATCCACAGACTTGTTCAAGTCTTTTTCTTCAGTAGAAGAGTCAGGAGCAGACTGCTGTGCTTGCTCCGGCTGTACCACAGACTCAGCTGCTACTGACTCTTGTGGTACAAGTTTACTGCTTGAAACCTTGTGGAGATCAAGAGCCTCTGAATCCTCTGCCTGGGTTAGTGTATTTGATTCAGTTACTGTCGCCTCCTCTGTTGGACCTTCCTGAATCATCTGAGTATTATTGCTTTGGCAGGAGTCAGAATCAACGACATGTTTCTCTTCCTCCCTGTCTTTTTCAGTTAATTCGCTCTCTCCATTTACATGTTTGGTCTGATTAGATTTCTCCTCCCCTTGTTTCACATCCTGAATGTCTTCCTCCATCTCTTCTTCCTTGTTATGTGGTCTCAGTGAGGATTTATCTGTCCCACTGAGCAGCTGCAGAGTTACATTCTGAAATGGAAAAAAAGAAAAAAACTCAGAAATTAAAGGCCTTCTAAAATGGCTTAAGCAAAATTACTTTATGCCCATTAGAAGTGGTAATAAATGAGGCGATTGTAGCGATACGAATAAGAACTCAGTTAGTATCACAATATTAAAATAGGGAGATTTTCCAATATATAATGTAACATTTATCACTGGTTGAAAGTGAACTAGATAACTTTGCCTAACTTTGTCTGTTAAAGATTCTTTGATGGTGGAGAGGCTGCATATCAGGAGGTAGAATGGTCATCTTCCAACCGGAGGGTTGCCTTAAAATCTCCAGTCCCTTCATTTTTTAAATAGTCATTAAGAATGACGCTCAGCTCTTGGAGGAGCATTCCCATTTTTTGATCAGTGTGTGAAAACCCCCTCTATATATAAAATTCAGACAAAACTGAAGTTGTTGCCTTTGGACGCTTCAGGGAAAAAACTATCTCGCTGTATACTTGCTCTGGATGACCTTTACTCGCCGTCTAGTACTACAGCGAGGAACTTTGGAATTATTCTTTATTATTGGGCTGTCCCAAAACAATTTCTGAAAAGCCTTGAGTTTTCCAAAATGCTGCAGCCAGAGTTCTGATGAGAACTAATAGGAGAGGTCATATCTCTCCAGTTTAGGCTTCTTTTCATTGGCTCCCTGTTACATTTAGGGATGCACCGATCCGATATTTAGATCGGATATCAGTCCCGATATTGATAAAATATATGGATCGGTTATCGGAAAGTACAACCGATTCATGGGGCCGATACCTTTTTGTTAGTTAATACTTCTCCACAAGTACATAAAAAAATCCCATAGGAATCCCACAGGTTATATGATAGACTGCACTAACTACTGTGGGTCCCGCCCCCCTTGGAAATTGGAAAATCTAGCAAGCTTGTTGTCTGTTTTCTCTGCACACTTTCTGGATGCTATTTACATTTTACACTTTTCATTAAAATAAGCTAATAGCTGACACAGATGTTTATTTTCATCTATGAGACCTACATTTATCTTCAAAAATTAAGCTATCCAGCCCGCGTCTAGTCTTCAAAAAGCTGCAGGTAAATTAATCGTCTCGTGTTCTTCTACCGGTATGATGGTGAAGTTTTGACCGCAGATGACCTCAGCAGACCTGGGCTGGGCTGCTCTGCCGCTGCGCTACAGGTGCGGCTGGTCTGGACCTATCCCACCAAGTCGGAGCAAATGTGCAAACAAGCGGTATTTGGATAAACTGGCGGCACAACAGCGAACTAAACAGCTACTTTCTCACAAGAAAAAGCTTTAAAACTTGATGTTACCGGCGCTACAGCGCAATTTAAAAGAGAGTTATGGCGGTTTCAAGTGAGCTATAGCGAGGGGAGGTTCACTTCCTGTTTATAAAATAAAAGTGCAAATTCTAACCTTATGGTTTTCTTTATAATAAAAGAAAACGGCTGTTTTATTTTTGTGAAAATGATCAGAAGTGCATTACTCACTACGGCTGGCTTGAGTAGCAAAAACTCTCAAATCCAACCCTTTTTCTTTTTCTGTTGTTTTTAATTTAATTAAATTGTTCTATTCATTATCTTGAGGTTTACTTTTAGCTCAGTGTACAGAGTCATTGAATGTACATTTTAAATGTAAAAACGTTTCTGAAAAGAAAAACCTACATAGTCTGTTTCAGTGTTAGGATAAGTTTAGTAAGCAAATATTTAAGTCTAACCTGAAGCCTTCCACATAGTGAGGTATACAGTTTGTAAATTCAACAATGGTATCGGATTGGTATCGGGTATCGACCGATATGCAAAACTCAGATATCGGAATCGGAATCAAAAAAGCTGGATCGGTGCATCCCTAGTTAAATTCAGAATAGAATTTAAGATTCTTCTCCTCACATATAAAGCTCTTAATGACTGAGCTCCATCATATCTTAAAGATTTAATTGTAAGGTATTTTCCTAACAGAGCACTTCGCTCCCAAACTGCAGGTTTACTTGTTGTTCCCAGAGTTTCTAAAAGTAGAATGGGAGGTAGAGCCTTCAGTTATCAGGCCCCTCTCTTGTGGAATAAGCTGCCAGTAAATGTCCAGGAAGCAGACACCCTTTCCATTTTTAAGATTAGGCTTAAAACTTTTCTTTTTGATAAAGCTTATAGTTAGGGATGGCTCAGGTAATCCTGAAACATCCCATCTATCTATTTTTCTCTGTCTCAGCAGGTATCCTTTGAATGGTGTTTGTTGTACAAGAAAAACAAGAAAGAAAAAAACCAAACACTTACTTTGATGTTAGTGACAATAGCTGCCAGCACAGCCTGGCCGCTATACGATTCATTGAGGTCAAATTCTGCTCGCAGAGAATGAAATACTCCATTCATTACACGCTTCACCTGCAACAGAACACAACTGGCCTCAGATTGATTGTTCAAAATAATGACTTATGTCATATACATGCATTAGCCTTAGACTGCTGTCAACAAGACATCCTTCTACAAAGAAAGTCAAAATTAGGCAGCTGCGGCTACAATGTGCAACAAAAGTCATAATGGGCTCTCTGATGCCATGAACATTTGATTCAGACTGTATCAGAAATGTGAGGTGGTCATTTGAGATGATTTTGGTTCCATTTATTTATGGTAGATTACGAGGTTTTTAATAAGAGCTTTAAAAAGGTCAAAATGATCTCTGAACATTTGGCTGGATGACTTTAACATGGGCGGAGTATGCACAACTCTTCTTAAGTGAAAGTATGGCTGCTTGGGAAAACAAGTATTTGAATAACTATTTGTTGAATAACTCCTGTCCTTAAAAGGCAAAAGCTTTTAAAACTGCCTCTTCTCGTCTTTTGTGAGCCTTCTCTGCACTAAACAGGCAGGAGTCAGCAGCTCATGAAAATCCATTTACAGCTCGTATTGAATTGTACTGTATTAGGTGTCACAATTTATAGAATGATATTCATCCCTGTAGCTGTTCCCATCAGTATTATTATTGCACCTTTATAGTAATGTTGTAGATGGCCCTTATATTATAGCCTCATGTTAAAGCCTTATTCCATGTGCTTGGTCATGTAAGACACCTCACCTCTGCTGCAGTGTCCCCTGAACTCTCCTGCTCTTCAACTTTCCTCTCCAGTTCAGCCACTCGTTTTTCCAGTTTCTCCCTTAGAGACGATCCCTGCTGCTCCAAGGCTGTGTACTTAAGGAGGATAACGGTCCACATTGAGACATATATACAGGTGAATGGAATAAAAAAAAGGAAAGTGTGTATTTTAAGCTTAGAAAGAGTAGGACCATAACTAAGAACAGAAAAATATTTTTCCCTGAGAGAGGAATATCAGTTGCATATCAACAATGTCTTCATGGTGAGATCTAGCCAAGACTCACAAGTTATCTGACACACGGTATTTCATCTTACTTTTTCCTGAAGAGCTTCCAGATCTTCACTTTGTTTGCTGTGTTGTAGCAAACTCTGTTCTTCTGAATTTCTTGACTGCTTCAAAACCCTAAACTGTGGACATGAGAGACTTAATTAAGATTAAACCAGACATTGCTCATAACACTTTAAAACCAGTATTTCTAAAGTGCATTTATTTTTTATCAAAGTTAAAACTACCTTTTCCTGTAGTTGAGTTAACTTGTCCTGCAGAATGTCTCTCTGTTCTGTTAATTCACCGAGCTCTCGGCTATGCTGCTCTTTAGCCAAAGCCAACATCTGCTCACACTTCCCCTTCCACTCCTCCTCCAGTTCCACCTGTAGCTGATACAACTACAACAAATAAAGGAGATGTGCCATTAATCATAAAATGACTTGTCAATACAAAAAGTGTTGAACTTATTTGGACCTAAAGCTTTGTTTAGTGGAAAGAAAGAAAAACAAATAATTTCTTTTCCAACTGCTAAAAAAAAAACAAATGTTGGGATCTGGGAAGTTAGTAATATGGTTAAGATAGAAAGGCTAATCTGCTGTGAAGGTTGAGTTGTTTCCTTTCACACCCAAAAGCATTTCCTGCACTCGATAGTCATCATAGTCACTTGATAAACAGTAGCAGCCAAAATGTGGACACACGTACAGATATTTAATATCCATTTCCTCTCTGTGGCTACTCCAAGGCTTCATAATGAATAGCTCTTAACGTCAAACAGTCTATTGATGGGATGCAACCTGTTCAGACGTAGCATTGTCATTGCTGGTTCTGGTCTTGCGAAGCTGAGCTCGAAGGTTGTCTAGCTCCTGCTGGTTGTTCTTCCGGAGCTCCTCCATGTCCTCGTCCCAGTGCTGACGCTCTGCCTGCCATTTCTTCTTCCTCTCTGAAAGTGTCTGGAAAAAAAGAGGGGAACCAACTGTTTATAAGAATATGCAGAACATTTTTAAGGCTTCTGTCCATTTACTTCCTCACTTACTTAAATCATCTCATCTTTTTTGATAGTCTATGATATGTCGTGCATACTTACAGTAGACTACTAAATTCCTGCCCACTTTCCCCGACAGAAAAATAAACGCAATACGTATTCTTACCCACTCTAGACTTTCTTTATCCGTTTTAAGGTCCTGCAGCTCCTCTTCCAGGCTGTTGATTTTCAGCTCCATCTCTTTGCGTCTTTGCCTCTCTGAGCGGTACTGAGTCTGGGCTCTCTCTGCTACCTCCTGCACCTCTGAAAGTCAAAAACAATTTACATGGAAAATGTACATACAATCCATTCTACTGATGATCTGACACATGGATGGTTTTGTGGAGTTGCTATTGTACAAACAAATTCTCAAGTCAAAACTTGTTATAATGTAGGATTGGTAATATCTGGATCTGAATCATATTGTTGTATACATACAATCATTTTGACAAATCCACTGTACCTGAAATCATTACCAGATTATATAGTTAGTTTCTTTCAACACACTCAAATAAAAATGTTGATGAACCACTCATATAAGGGCTTATCATGGAAGTGTTACTTCAAATCAATGGCTCACCCCTTCCCCAGCCTGACGTACTACATTGTTATCCTCAGCTACATTTGAATTTTGTTGCAGCATTATGCTGCACTAGGGTAACATGCCTAATAATCAATAAGAATATAAATATTGTAGGTGTAGCCTGTTCGGGCTGAGTCACACACAATATCTTGTCCTGAAGAAAAGACTCTCAAAAGCACCAAATGTATTAAGTACACCTATGTAACCGGCATCTGATTTAATCAAACTATTTCAAATGAGTTGCCATATGTCATCTGATATTTTCCTAATCAACAGAAAATTTCATCAACTCAAACCTTGTAGTCGTGTTTCCAGGGCAGCAATGTGTTTGCAGTGGCTCTCACTGTCTTGCAGGGCACAATTAAGTTTACTCTGGAGCTCCACAGCCTTTTGCTGGTGATTTGAAGCCTCAAGCTGCAGCTGAGACACCCGTGCAGTGGATGAAGCCAGTTCCTCAGTCAGACGGACCTAATTAAGATGCAAGGGAACAGTGAGAGACGTAAGGGGAGGAGACGCACCGATGGCTGGTGATATTAAGGGTAAAAGCCCAGGCCACAGTGCAACAGCAGAATAACAAAGTGACAAGCCTGGATGAGTTGGCTACTGGTGCTAGTGATGTGAGCAGCATGTCCCTGTGGAAGAAAAATGGCGAGTGCCAACTAACACAAAATAATTCAGAAGAAAAAAAAAAGTTAGTCAAAATATCAATGAAGAATGATGTAAATGATGATCCAGTAGCAGCAGTGAAATTGGGATTACATAGTAATTCTTCATGATTCTGGTGCAACCCAATTTGTCAATCCCAAAAGTTGATTTGAAACCATTTATAGTGATTGCAAATTTAAGTGACAGTTACATGAAGTGTCCATTGATTTATTTGATCCAAGGGATGATTAAATGTCTAAGGGACTTATCTGTGGAACTCTTTCTAACTTATCATCATGATGAAATTCTTTCAGGCATAAAGAGTAGCTTTTACTTTCAGAATAAAACCTTTGAAACACAAATGCAACAATTGAGTGTATCTGCACACATGAAATCTTAATGGTTTAAACTGTTCTTGGAGTATCTTATTAATCAATTTATTTATTGTTCTTCATTTTTTAGCTTCTCCTTATTTTGCAGATGTACTACGTGATCCCAATCTGGTGGCAGAACACAGAGGAAACAGGCTCACCTGGCCATAGCCTAGGTCCAGCGGCAGTGCATGCTGAGAAAAGAGAGCAGTAAATGCTAGATTTTCCTTAGCAGCACAGTTGCTAACATAACTAGGCAAAGAGCAGTTGGCAATGAGCAGTTGGCAAAGAGTGGCATCAGCAAATAGACAGTAAATGATTAAATAAATGCCAACATAATCCCCATAAACTGTGGCAACCAAAGTGCATTTCAGGAAAAACCTTAAAGAAGGATTCAGCCAGAGTAGAACAGCTTATGTTAATTTAGATTAACATAGTCATTATAGTTCTTTAAAAACCATTTAACTCTAAACATCAGCTTTTAAAAACTAAGGAAAGTCTTTAACATTGTGACAAAGTTAAGAGGCTCAGCTTCATTAATTTAGTCATTTACATTGAAAGTCAAGACCTTTTTTAATAATGACCTACAAACAAAAGCTTACAAATACAAAAATCCTCCACTCTAAACATCCATTCCACACTCACAGTCGCATCAATTAAAACAGGCATATATAAAAACATGAGTTGGGCAAACTTTACTGAAAAATAAAGATATTTCTATCTACGTACAAAGTAAACTCCAGTAGGCCTACTATTGGTCTTTGATACCTTTATAAATCACTTGAAAACTATTTGATCCTTTTCATTTTTCTATATACACTTTGTAAGATTCATTATCACAATAATCATGGCTAAAATTTATGGCTGTCATACGTAAGTAACAGCAAACAGTTTACATTTCAGATCTTCTGGCATGTTATGAACCTTTCAGACATCTTGGCTAATCAGGAACAGGAACAGTTTCTTTTGCACCACATATGTGGAGCAAATTCCAAGCTAATTGCTGGTCTGCTGCAACTCTTTTTTTTTTTAATCCAACCATAAGACTTTTCTGTTTGGCATTTGTAGGTCAGGAGGAAGAGCAGTCATCTGCCAATCGGAATGTCGTGTTTTGACTCCTGTTCTTCCTAGACCACATGTCAAAGTGTCCTAGGCACGTTTCCACCAATTTATTCATTAGCGTTTGAATGTGTGTGATGGATTAAAAAAAGCACTGCATAAACTAAGAAGTGTTGCACGAGTGAGTGTGTGAATAGGTGAATGAGGCTTGCCGTGTGTATAAGTGCTTTGAGTGGTCAAATAAAGTAGAAAAGTATTACATAAATACAGTCATTTGATTGTGTGAATTAAACTACTTAAAGTCATTTTGATTAGTTCCTCCCACCACCCAAAAACATGCATGTCAGGTTAATTGGTGACTCTAAATTGACCCTTGAGTGAGTGAGAGTGTGGATGGTTGTGTGTCCTGTTGGTCTCTGTGTGGCCCTGTGATGGACTGGCAACCTGTCCAGGGTGTACGCCGCCTCTCACCCAATGACAGCTGGGATAGGATCCACCCCCCCCACGACCAGGCATTGGTATTAAGCGAATATAGAATGTGGATGGACTTTTATCAATAACGTTCAATTCAAGGCATCTTCTACTGTTTTACTTATTTTTGTTGTTAAATTGAGCGATGTAAATAAATTTTCCTTGTCTTGTCATAGAAACGTATAGTAAAAATTGTTGCATCATGAACCAAATAAGATTAACTACACAACTCCCACTCTTTGATTCCCAGTTGTCCACACTTCAGTTGCATGCGTCTCTTATTGCACACATTTTTATGATTTTTATTGCCACTGCCACCAAAAACAGTCATAAGTGGCACAAAAAAAAAGACAAATAATAACATTATCAGGAACGGCTGGTATAATTGGGCTAACAGGCCTCAGCCCTCCCTACATTATTCAATAAAAATGAGAATATAATATATAAATAATTCAATAAAAACTTTAAACAAACAGTTTTTTAATTTTTGATCAGAGCAGGGCAAAACCTGAACTAAAACCCATGAAATCTGTGAAAACGGGCTAATTATCTACAGCCCAAGCGAAGCAACTCAGTTACACTTGACTTTTCTTCAACATTTGAGTGACAGGTTGCAAGTCCCGCCCCCTCCATTTGCAGCTTATTTGGGCTAAATCTGTACAGCCCAAAGCTAGCAGATTTGGGCCAATCACAGATGACTACTTGATTGCGTGTGTAGGGCGAAACTTTGGCAATGGCAAGCATCGACGTTAACGAAGTGGATTTTTTTACTTTCGAATCCGTTTTCTTCAATGTCCTTAGGTGAAAAAAGTAGGGGCACATCATCCAGAGGATATCCAAATTACACGGAAAGAAAAGCGCCAATATCGTAGCTATTGTGTAACTTGGTTTGAGAGAAAGGACTGGCTAATGGCTAACGGCTAACGTTAGAAAGGCTAATGGCTAACAGCCTCTTGAAGCTTCTCTTCAAATAAGGTAGACCACCCCCATTCATGTCACACAGATGGCACATTTTGTGGAGACTCTCTTAACGTTCATTGTTTTTCTGGAGTTACTATTTTAGTTTTGTGCTGATGTTTGGATTATTGTGTTCCAAAGCAAATTGCAATAGGCTGTAGTTGAAACCAATTTTTTAGCACAAGTCCGGGTTGACCTTTTTTTAAAAACCTTTCATGGTGTGAAAGTATTTGTATTTACAGCGAGATGGTAGATGGTATATTTTCCATCAGTGCATTCTTCTAAATAGAGTTTTGGTGGTTTGTTGAAAAGGCCCATGCTGATAGTTTAAACTTAAATTCTAACAGGACACCTTTTATGTTGCTATACGACTACTTGGCTTTTATAATACATTAGCCCCCCCATTCAATGTCACCACAAGCCGTCACTGAACATTATCATATAATATAATTATATCATTAGATATACAATATTATATAATAATATTGTAAACTATCAATCTCTTTTTGAATATAAAGCTTCATTTTTGGCACTTGGCAACTTTACATTTCTAATTTTTTGTGAATTATAGGCCAAACTGTGAATAGCTATAGTTCCTTTTAAAAAAAGAAAAATCAAAGACGACTGAATACTCAAATTCACTGAGTTAACTCTGAGGTCTGAGTGATAATTACAAAATAATGATAAAAAAAAGGTCTTAATTATAAGACTTACATTTCAATCTACTGCAGCCACAAAGGCACGATAAAACAAACTTTTCAAATCCCAGGATCTTAGTGTACGAGTAAATGGGGGGGGTCAACACAAACTAACGCTGCAGTACATCTACATGCAGGAAAGAACCATCTTACTTATTACAATGCCAACCAAAAATCCTAAGCCTCAGATGTTCCCTTTTAAGAACAAGCAGAAAGATAAACTCTCACCTTGTCCTGCTCAGCCTGCAGCAGTCTCCCCTGGTTCTGTTCACTGGATGACTTTAGGGAGTAATTCCTCTGTTCCAGCAGCAGGTGACTCTGCTCCATATACCTTGAAAAACCACAGAACTAACAGATTACATTTAATAAACTTAGACTGATAACTTTCTTCAGTAAAGGTTACAAATTTCTTCTTTTTCTTCTCAAATGCATTTTTGTGGAAATCTATGCCATGGAAGCATTTCGTTGAAGAGGTTGAGCAATGTCATATGGCTTAACTTCAATTGGCTTGGAATTGGCCTGCAGGGTTGTCTTCTCTTGCTAATTTCAGTATTGAGGTTGCTGGAGGCATGCCTTGACCGAGAATCAAACCCGATGATCTTATGTACCAAGGGCATATATATGTCATGTCGTACATATGGTGTCTACTACAGGATGCTATCATGGTAAATTGTAATATATATGTTGCAGAGTGAGTTTGAGATCTATAAGATGCCTCTTTCTTTGCATTACTTAAAAGACCTAATAATTTTGGCCCTTTACTTGCTGGGATTAATATCTATGACATATTTTATGCTGTTGCGTTTTTCACTATTGCACTGCTTTTCATACAGTTTTTGTGGACACAAAATATTTTTTGAAGGAAATAGTATGAAACAATGTCAAATCTAAGGAAACAATATTTGATAGAGTCAAAAACTACCATACTTGAGCCTGTCTAACACTTTGTGACTCACCTCTGGTTTTGGTTGATGAGATCGCCAATCTTATGGTTTTGCTCTTCAATGCGAGAGTTTTTCTCAAAGACTTCCTTCTTCAAACATTCATTTTCCTACAAATAAAATGGGAGTTTTCAAGTTTCAGAACAAGTCCCAATGATATACAAGATACAATAGCTTGCAGAATTACTCAACCCCTTTTTCCTGTTTGTGTGTCTATAATGCAAATGGACCTACAAGATTAAAAAGAGTGGTCTGAAAAAACAGCAGTCTGCTCTGCAGCGAACGATGTACCAACAGACCTCCTTGAACAGTCTTTGTTGGCACGCTTAAACAGTGCTTTGCTATGAAGCTCCTAAATAAGATCTGATGATCAAGTCACAAAGATAGCCAAATATGATATACCTGTGTGCAAGAGTCACATGATCTCAGCATATCTATCCATATATATATATATATATATATATATATATATATATATATATATATACTACCATTCAAAAGTTTGGGGTCACTTAGAAATTTCCTTATTTTTCAAAGAAAAGCACTGTTTTTTTCAATGAAGATAACATTAAATTAATTAAAGAAGCTTAGCTGCAGGTATTGAAGATAAACGAAGACAGGTAAATTTAGGAGGGAGGTGAAGAGAGTGGCAATTCAGTTTGTTCAAGAGGGGCAGAAAGTTAATAAGACAAGGAGGCAAGGCAGCTTAGAGGATGCTTGTGATTGGGAGATGCAGGTTGTGATTGGGAGATGCAGGTAGATTTAGGAGGAAAGCTTGTTGTTCCCCAGGAAATAGTCAGAAGGGGGGCAGAAGCAGAGCAGTGAGGATGAAAAGTTAGGATCTGTTCAGCGGAAGTAGGACGTAGAGGATTTGTTGCAAAGTCTGTTGTCTCATTGTTGAGGTGTAAATGAACAGAGTGTGAGGAAAATAGTGAAGAAAATTTTCAGATGAGGCATTAAGGGACAGTCAGTGGATTTGGATTAGAAGAAGAAATAGTAGTTCGGGGATCAGCAAGGGGAGCACTTAGGGTAAACAGACTCTTGGGAGCAGCAAGGAAGAAATCCAGGATGTATTTAAGTGGAGGGTGTGGCCCATGTGAGACTTTTAAAAACCAGGTGGCCATTTCAGGTGAGTAGGCCTGTACAGCCTTGTATTTACTGGCATTTTTAGTGACTGTAGGACTGTTTAGGTGAGTTTGTCTGCCGAATCTGCTAGTGTGTCTTGTCCTACCTCCACCTCTGGCACCCTCTATGCTTTCATTATCCCCTACCCAAACCAGGCAAGGTTTAATTGTAGAGCACAATTCGTACACAAGGCAATTCACAGTGCTTTACAGGTGCATAAAGAAGGCAAATAAAACCATTAAAAAAAACAACAAAGATATAACAAACAAAATAAATAATAATTAATTAATTAAATTAAAATCAAAGAGTGCAGATAAAATACTTTCAGTTGTCATATGCACAACTAAATTGAACTGTTTTAAAGATCTAAACATTGTCAGAGTTGAGGCCTGTCTCACATCTTCTGGAAGACTTTTCCAGATTTTAGAAGCATAAACCTGAAACGCAGCCTCACCTTGTTTAGTCCTGACTCTGGGCACCAGCAGGAGACCCCTCCCTGAGGTTCTCAGAGACCGAGTTGGTTCATATGGCTCTAACATGTCAGAGATGTACTTTGGCACTAGACCATGAATAGACTCTATTCTCTGAGCGACAGGAAGCCGTGCAGAGACCTGAGCACTGAACTACTATGGTCATATTTCCTGGTTCTAGTCAGGACTTGAGCAGCAGCATTCTGGATGTACTGCAGCTGTCTTACAGGCTGTTATAGTAGTCTAACCTGCTGGAGACAAACGCATGGATTAGTCTTTCTAAGTCTGGTTTAGACACTATTCCTTAGATTCTGGCAATGTTTTTTAGATGGTAGAAAGCTGCTGATATTATTGATTTAATGTGGCGTCTCTATGAGTCCAACATTACCCCTAGATTTCTAACTTGATTATTAGGTTTTAGAGAGAGAGAGTCTCAAGGTGACTGATAATGCTCTCTTTTTGTTTCTGTGGGCCACAGACAATGATTTTAGTTTTGTCTGAGTTTAGCTGGAGAAAATTGTTTTGCATCCACACTCTGATCTGTTCGATGCAGTGACACAATGTATCTACAGGCCCATGTTCTCTTGCCGTCAGTGACACATAGATCTGAGTGTCATCTGCAAAGTTTTGGTAGGACACATTTTAGCTGCGTATTAGCTGGCCTTATGGAAGCATGTACAGATTGAACAATAGGGATTGACCCCTGGGGAACCCCACAGGTCATAGTCATTTGGACTGAGACTCAGTTATTACCGATTTCAACAAAATATTTCCTGACCTCGAGATAGGACTTGAACCAGTTTAAAGCACTACAAGAGATTCCCACCCAGTCTTCTAACCTCTGAGAACTAACGACTGAGACTGTCTGCGTCTGTGCTCAAGTGATTATCGTTTGTCACCTTGATCAGAGCCGTCTCAGTGCTGTGGTGGGGCCTAAAGCCTGACTGGAAAGTATCAAAAGTATTGTTAGACAGGAGAAAGTCAGTAAGCTGTTGGTATACAACTTTTTCTAGGACTTCGCCTAAGAATGGCAGGTTTGATATGGGCCGGTAGTTGTTCAGTACTGTGGCATCCAGAGTGCTCTTCTTTAGAAGAGACTTAATGACAGCAGTTTTTAAGGTCTTTGGAAATGTTCCAGTCTGAAGGGAGATGTTAACTAGATGAGTGAGTTGTGATAACAAACTGCTCAGCACAGACTTTAGAAGTCTGGACAACTCATGAAGGCAGCACGTTGATGAACTCAGACTTCAGATGATCTCTTCCACTGTTTTGTCAGTGACAGGTGTGAAATGTGTCAGCTCTAGGTGTCTAGCTGGCGACAGAGTAGTTATTTGTGTTGTGGAAATTATTGCATTTTTAATGCCTTGAACTTTGTCATTAAAGAATATTGCAAACACGTTGCACTTAGATGTAAAAATTTGTTCTAAAGCAGTGAAACTGGAGGGTTTGTTAATCTGTTTACTGTAGCAAACAGGACACGAGAGTTGTTACTGCAATTTTTGAGAATTTCAGAAAAATAACTCTCCCTTGTTCTACACATAATCTGGTTGAACACACATAGCTTTTTAAATCTCATGATGAACCTGGAGCTTTGACTTGCACCATTTCCGTTCGGCTCTCCGGCACTTCCTTTTCTGTGCCCTGACCGACTCTTCTTTTCTCCATGGCGCCCTTTGCCTACTTATCATTGATCTATTCTAACCCTGACTGGAGCAATGGTATCCAAAACATTTAAGAGACTTGATGTGTAAGAGTTCAACAGATCATCAACATTAGAGCACGGGGTGTTCTCAAACCTAATCATTTCCATAAATTGTGTCCCTGTTCTGTCGTTTATGAGTCTTCCCTGAACAACTGCAGACCCAACTGCTGGCTTGGGTATCACAGACAGGTCAAAGAAAACACAAAAATGATCAGATAAAGCAACATCAATGACATCCACATTTGAGATAACAACACCCTTTGAAATGAGCACATCTAGAGTGTGCCGTCTGCTGTGGAGGGGCTGTGGGATCATTTTCATCAGCAGGGCCCAGAAAACTGATCAGAACCACAAATCTCTTTCCAACAAAGACACTGGTATTGATGGCTATAATATTTACAGAGCTGACCATCTCAAAAGTATTGCCATTTATTTATCATGTTAATGTGCTTTCAGCTACATCAGTGATTAAGTCATTTGAAATCTAAGCTCTTGATCTGGAGGTGTCCAAAATCCTCCATATCACCGCTGTTGGCTGCCAGAAATGCTCTACCATCTCGAATGAAACTTTTACATGAACAGTATTTAAATAAATGGTTCTTATTCCTGTGGAAGAAAAGACGGTTGTTGTGGCGTGAGGAGCAGTGCTGGCTGGCATTAGGGGAGTGACTCTGGGATGCCAGTGATCACTGTCTATCCTCCTGGAGCTGTCGTGGGCCCAACTAGACGAAACACTGATGAAAGGAGGTTCCCACCGGATGCCCCCAATGACATGTTGGTCAGCACTGCTCACTGGTCTATAGGGATTATAGGGAATTATTCACCGAGTCTGGTTAATTTTTTCTTTTTTAAAGCTTACTGTAACTATCTATCCAGTAATCATTTTCTATACCGGCTTAATCCGTCAGTCGGGAAGCGGGGGGGGGCTGGAGCCCATCCCAGCAGTCATCGAGGTACACCCTGGACAGGTTGCCAGTCCATCACAGGGCCACACAGAGACAAACAACCACACACGCTCACTCCTAAGGACAATTTTAGAAACACCAATTAACCTAAAATGCATGGTTTTGGACGGCGGGAGGAAGCCGGAGTACCCAGAGAGAACCCACGCATACATGGGGAGAACATGCAGACTCCACACAGAAAGGCCCCAGGTGGGGATCGAATCTGGAACCCTCTCGCTGTGAGGCGACGGTGCTAACCACCACACCACCGTCCTACTCAGCCAAATTTGAAGTGCCCAGAAAAGGTGTCACTGATTGATTAAATCCTAACTACTACTCCTCATGAATACACATGTGCATCTGTTTTTGCTGATGATATCAGTGATATCATTATAACACTAAGGAAAACAAAAATTCCTTAAATTAAGCCTTGTCTTATTTTTTAGCAATACATGACACACTTTTCAAAACAAGGTTTGGTTTATGACCTTTTTCACTTTGACTGGGAAAAAATGTATCTTATTGCTGTTCGAAATAGTGCATGGATAAGGGCAGTTAAGGGCAGAGATAATGCCTGGTTCACTCCTCATTAATCAAGTATACTTCATGAGCAAAATCTGGCATTGGCAAAAGCGAGGAAAAATTATTAGAAGTCTGACTGGTTGGTTTCAACTATGCAATAAATGCTAATGTTACTTTCAGAAATGCCAAAGCTGATTATTTTCTTATAGAAACTTCAGTTAATCTTACTTAACCTTTTAAATTTTTGAGAACCATCTAATTGTTTGCTAAACAAAATAATGATGTGACGCTGCTGCCATATATTGTCAAGGACTCACTAAAATATCTCTGATACAGTTCAGATGCTCAGTTGTTTTAATGAGCATATTATTGAATCTGGTTCCTTGTCCTCAAGAGGACTCCTTCAGTACTTGCTCAGATGTTTCTTCTGTGAGTACTTGTTTTAGTTTTAGTCCTGTCAGTGTTTCAGACGTACTATACTTTAGGAATTTGGATTATTTCTTGTAGATTTTTTGTTTACATACCCCCGCCCCACAAAATAAATAAATTTCCATCACAGTGTGTAACGCAAGAAAATAGGAAAAAGGGGGTGAATATCTTTGCAAGCCACTGTAAATCTCTTATATTCATGAAATGAGAAGTAATCAACCCTCCCCAAGGCACTGAATGTTTTGTGTCGTACCTGGACAATTCTGTGAATACTGTGCATGATCATCGAGGTTTCCACTGACATGCTAGACACACTCAAAGAATTACTCCCCTGCCTTTGAAGATCATCGATCTATTATTGAGAAAAGGACAAGAATCAAATGTTTTTGAAGCCATTTAAGAAACCTATTCATATAAAATGAGTTTATACCTTCGAGGCCAGTTGATCCACTTTATCTGTTACTTTTCCCACGGCTAACCGAATCTCTGTATTGTGTTGCCGTGCCTCAGTCATCAAGAAGGAGGTCACATCACCAGAACCTGGGGAAAACAAACCAGTCAGAGGGTACGTCATTTCTAACCATTTAAGCACTTAAAGGGGAACTCCGATATTTTTAAACCTAGACCTTATTTCTGGCATGAAATACATTCATCTACTCACCGAGAACAGTTTGGTGAAAGTCGGCGTCCAGAAATAAGGTCTAGGTTTAAAAATACTGGAGTTCCCCTTTAAATCAGTCAATATAATATTAGCATGAGGTGGTTCCTTTAGCTGCAAGACTCCATCATGAAATGCTAACCTGAACCGAAAGTTCAGTGTACCTTACCTTCAAAGAACAAGCTCCCCTAATTTTTCAAGCCCTCAATACAAAACTCTACAAATTGAAAACTCTTAGAAGTGAAGATGAGGGTTTCTTTGAAATTGAACTGAGCAACCTTACCCAAGTATGGGACAGTTTCTGCTGGATAGACCTGGGTGACAGGCTGCATCTGAGATGGGGCAGCATGGGTCTGTGTGCAGGAGTAGCATTATTTAAACAGATTTGATGTATTTCCACCATGTGCTGAGTAAGGCCATAAGGAAAAAAAAAAAAAAAGTGAAATGTGAACAAGCTCACTTGAAAGGCATGGGTGGTGCCTGGCAGCCCAGACTGAGAGCAAACAGAGGTCAGAACAGGAAGTAAGGCTGAGGTTGGAGCAGTGTGGGGATGAGGATGTACTGCAGGGGAAGAAATGCAATTAAACAAATAATCCTGAATGACAGGAAGAATAAAAACATGAGTGGTGGAACAAAGTTCACCATGAGAAGCTGGAGCAGTTGCTGTGATGTGCACAGGAGATGAAGCTGCCGGACAATCCATTGTTCTGCTGCCACTAGTATCCTGGAAAAAGACGCAAAGCAGCGATGTAACAACACCAGAAATCATTTGAGAACTGGCACGCAGGGTTGCATTTCAATGCGTAAAGCTTTGACTGAAGTAAACAGAGCCACTACTTGTCTTGTGAATTAACTTGCTATTTAAAATCAGTTAATAGCCCTTAAGAAAATGTCATGTATATAAACACACTGTTCCATATTTGCATCCAGATACTATAAGGTTTATACGTTTTTAGAAACTTTCTTCAGTTAAAAGCTATAAAACACCATAAAACAACCCTTCTTAAAATACAATTTTAAGAAAAACTTTGAATACAAAAACAGAACTTAAATGCTGACCTCATGCTCTGAGTCACTAGATTCAGGATGGCTGGCAGCTCCTGTAAGAAAGGGTAGCATGGGCTGGCCCATCTTTGCCATGCGAAAAATCAACTTGGCTTTAGTGGCGTCTGGATTCTGAAGTCAAAAACAAGCAAACAAAAAAGAACAGTTGTCATCAACAAAGCTCCTTGGTACATGAAGACATCAAAACAAATAAAAGAAAAGCAGTTCAGGTGCTTACGGTAAGCTGTTCACTCAGAGAGTTCGACTTTGCACGGACTGGTGTCTCTCTTAGGGAAAAAAGACACTTCAGTTTCAAGTAAATGGAAGTAGAGTTCGGGGAAATACAAGTGAGCATTTGCTCAGGCTTTAATCTCACCCTGGTCTGCCGGGACCAGAAGAAGTTGCTGATAATGGGGTATCTGAGATTAAATTTTCCACATTGGGAGCTGGAGAATGAGCAGCAGAGTCTCTGGAGCTGGAACTTGCCCGATCAGAACCACTGTCTTTGGAAAACTTCACCTACAAAACAAGCTCAGTAAGCCTCTCTTCACATTACATCAACAAGACAACTAACTACGAGGAGAGAGGTTGTGTCAGATGTGGCAGCTCCTTTAAAAATGTTCTATTGTAAAAAAGGCATAAATAAGAAAGCAGATTAAGAAAGGTGTAGAAAATTAAACATCAGTGGACATTACCCGTCGAAGCTCTGCTTCAAAGATAAGAGTGCTGTTAGCCGGTACTCTATTAGGTACTCCCTTGGATCCATAAGCCAGACTGGGAGGGATGATAATGAGCCGACGGCCTGCCTTCTTCATCCCAAGCATCCCTTCCTCCCATCCCTGTAAACATGCAAAAGACAGGAAGGTGATACCTTGGAGAACTTGATGCAGTGTTCAGGGTGGATAGTGTCATCCTTTTGTAGGTCAGTTAGTAGTGATCTAATAGGAAAGTATATTAAAGCCAGAGTTACTTTGCTTTCAATTTCAAATGAATTTGGAAAAGCAAGAATCTGAAAACCATGACACCACATTAAATCAACAAAAGTTATCTTCTGTTTTAACTTTTTTATTTTTTGTGTGTTATCATTATTACACGGTTGTTGGTCTTGTGGGGATTCTCTGACTTTTTACAGATCCAGCATTGACCCAACCTCAGCTATATATAAAGGGATAGCCATAAAGGGATGATCAGCATTTATTTAAGTTGATGATGACAAAAGTAAAAGTAAAAAATAACCCTGCATTGAGGATGAGCATCCCTCCAGTCTCACCATTTCAAAGTGATCTAAAATCCATCCAGCCAATTTTCTATACCCACCGAATCCAATGTTGCTAGACATTGAAAAACAGAACTTTATTATCTAATCATCCAGTCAGTGGGTTTATATGATGAGATTAACTGGATTACAGCTATAGTTGGGTTCTGCTCCTTATCTGAGGGTAATTATCCTTTGTTACATGGCAGTGAATGAATGGAATCACTGGCACAAAGCATGCAATACCACAGTAGATAAGTGGCAGCTATCGCTAATAGAGCCACTTCCGGTTGACGTCTTCACCACCAACAACAGCAAACTCAGGCATTCAGAAAGATGGCGAACAAAGAGCAAGATGAAGCTGCGTCCCTCTGTATCTGAGATGAGCTGGTTATGGCACAAACGGGATGTACAACGGTTTTCTTTCTTTCTGACGGCGGTGACAACAGCAGTAATATTGTCTCCTTCGACTTCTGGGTGACGATCGCGGGAAAAAATCTTGAGCATGCGGAGAATACTCGATCCTATCCACTGCCGTCTCCAGGCACGTTAAGTGGGCAATCGGATCGAGTTATCCCGGGGTCTTAATTCGATCGCAAGTAACCCGATACGATCAGGGCCGGATTTAGGAGGATGTGGGCCCCTGGGCTTGAGCCAATGTGCGGGCCCCTGCTTTATCATAGTTATATATATATATACACATATATACACACACACACATATATACACATACATACATATATATGTATATGTATATATATACATATATATATGTGTGTGTGTGTGTGTGTTTTGGTGCAGATGACAAGCAGCAGATACAACTAAGATACAACTAATAAGCCATTTGTCACAAACTACAAACAACCCTGAAATGGTTTCTAGAAAAACAAAACCCCAGATCAGGGTTCCAAACTAGAATATGCTGTCGGCATCACAAAATAAAATCCTTGAATTGCTGCTGTTGTTGCATGGACTTCAACACAAACTATAAAACATTTAGTGCAAGAAAGTGCAACTCTCAAATATACTTTTACAAAGCCATATGAACAAGCAAAATAACCCAGCATTGCAAGCTCTTCACAAGTGGAAATAAAGGTATCAAAACTCAGTGAGTAGAGACTCACATAAAGCTTCCCCAGTATGACTTTCAATGGGTAGAAACTTCAGAAAGCGTTCCTGAGTGTCCTTCAGGTGACACATATCTCAACACAAACGTAAGCTGATCAACATGTGCCACATCTGGCGTGGAGTCAACAGTGATTGAGAAGTATTTCGCCATTTTTACTTCACTGACTATTTCTGATAAATCACGATCCCCCATCAGCTGAATAAACTCCTGGCATGTTTTGGAAGAAAGATATGAGGGTGTCCCTGCACCTGCATTTCCATATTTCTCTATGTGAGACTTCAGAAAGGGATCAAACTCGCTGATTAATTCCAGAATACCCAGATAATTCCCATTATCAGTTCGGCCAAAGATGTCACTGGATCCTCTAAGAGCCAGACCTCTCTCTGCCAAAAACTTGACAACAGACACAACTCTTCTCAACACTTCAGTCCAATATGCACACTCCGACTCAAATTGTTTCTGCAGTTCTGTGTCTATCCTTCCGCTGGCTGTTGCAAGTGTAATATATGTCAGCATTGCTTTTCTGCGATGCTCGCTGTTTTCGTGCTTTTTCATGCGTTCGGATGCGTGCTTCCAGTCACTGAAACCGTTTCAAAGCATGACTGACTTTTAGCATCGCTGTAAATGCTACACGCAAAGCAAAACACAGTTCCGGTGGATGGAGAGTAAAGCAGCCAGTCTTTGGATGTACTCGCCATTTCCGAGCTTGCGTTTAAAGTGCGATCCGGAAAAGAGCCGCTTCTGAAGTTTGTACACCCGTTCCGATGCGTGAAAGCTAGCATTCATATTTTGACAGCTCCCCGGTCCTCGCTCAGCTCAGTAAGCCCGCGCGGACTTCACTTTCCCCCCACTTTTCCCCCAATGCGCAGGATCAGTACTGTCCGCATTATCCGTGGTCATGGTTACGTCCGCCGCGGTGTATGAATGTATGTATGAATGGTTAGAAAGCACGTAGTTATGTGTAGACTTAAGACGTGCTGTATGAGTGCGTGTGAATGGGTGAATGTGGCATGTAGTGTCAGAAGCGCTTTGAGTGGTCAGCTAGACTAGAAAAGCGCTATACAAGTACAGTCCATTTACCATTCACAAAAATACCAAACAGCATCTGGGGCCCCCAAAGCGCCGGGGCCCTGGGCTAGAGCCCCGGTAAGCCCCTGCTAAAGTCCGGCGGTGGATACGATTCAATTTCTTGTCGGATTAAGCTTGTTACATGAGCTGAATAACTCAATTTTATTGTAATTTAGCCATTAATCCGATCCGATTGCCCGTATGTAACCACACTGGGGGGTTATTTATTTATTATTGGCGGTTACACTGAGGTCATTTAAGACTTTTCGCAAACTTTCAGGACAAAACGAGTCACATTCTTTAATAACACTGTAGGTATTATCCTGTTAATGTATGCTGCAGTTATTCTATCCATCTACAGATCACAGACTTTTAACAGAGGAAATATAATGTTATAATTCATCATTACTAAGAGCTAATGAATGACGAATGCCTGATAATTTGTTAAAACAAAAATCATTAAAATACTTCCTGCAACACTAAAAAAACTCCATAAAACGAAGTAAAAACTAGCATGACAAAATAATTTAATTTTTTTGCATTGAAAACAAACTTACAACAAGATGTTTTATATAGATAGAACTTTTCTGAGTGAATTCTTATTTATTACAGTACATTTTAACTCACTTTGATCACTTTCCCAGTTCCAATTTTAAGCCTTAGCAACTTGTCTTTGTTCTGGTTGGAGTCAAATATCTGAAGAAAAAAAAACAGTTGAAATTAAATTCATTGTGTGCCACCTTGTCAAAACAATCTACAAAAACATAAGACAATATGCTGAAATTCATGAAGGCAATTTAAAGTTAATAGTGTGAGACCTGTCCAACTGTGTGATTCTGCAGGAGCCAGCCTGTGTAGACCACCTCCAAAGAGTCTCCATTCTCCACTGCTTGGCCCTCACCGAGACTCAGATCCTGAACCATCACATAATCTAAGGAGGATGAGCTGTTTGCTTTAGCCAAACATACCTGATGATAAAAGGAAACAGACCCTCATTTACTAAAAAAAAAGTATGCAAAAAGTACTAAAAAAGTATTTGAAGTTCATTTGGAAAAATTTAGGCCAAACTGGTTCTGAAGTTCAGTTCATGAAGTAAAGGCATCAGTTTCCACAGCTATCCTGTCATTTTCAACTGTGTTTTAAATACCAAGTCATGGATGAATGGAAATGTTCCATAATGCAACTGGGACAAAACGGAAGTATTTGTAAAAGGTACAGAGGCTAAGAGAAGCTCTGGGATTATCCGGGACTAAATTGATCAGAGCAATTTGAAAACTGTGGCGTCGTCTTTGACAAAGAACGCGTTTTATCAGCTGAAGTTTATACTGCAACTTCTGCTTTCTGCCCCCCCCCCCCCCCCCAAAAAAAAGGGGGATCTATTTAATAGATCTGCTTTTACAATTGCACTCTCAAGAACTCTCCTCAGTGCTTCTGGGAGAGATGTTTTAATCATAGCAAAGGTCAGACCTAAAATTTATGGTGAGGCATGTTTTTCTTATTATGGTCCAAGTCCATGGAATAGCCTTACAGAAGGCTTGAGAGCTGAGCTGCGCTGTCAGACATGTGACATGACAATAATGTCAGTGTAAGCTGTGAGTCTTCTCATGTATTGCTCACCTCTTTGCAGAAGTCTGATGCAGTTTTTTCTGATTCAAACATCAAGGACCAGTTCTGCCTCTGGTCATCATAAAAAGTGCAATAATTGTTTGGCTGTACCTACGAGACAACAATAAACAATGCAATATAAAATTTGGCCTTTATTTTTACAAAAACACTTATGATATATGACGTCAGCCCTCGTTGAGGAAAGCAAGAGAGTCATTCAGTTTGTCAGATCATCTGCATTTATATTCTTGATGACTCAACTAACCATGAAAATGAAGCCCACATGAATCTTAGCAGTGGTCACTTGTTTTTGTTGGCTCAAGTACAGAAGAAGCTTGTACTGCAGAAAAAGAAGAAAGTACATTACATTCAAAACAAATGTCCCAACAGTAATCTCAAACAAGTGACCAAGTCATAGACGTCCAACCTCTTTTGTTGTGTGGCTGCCCAGCACAGCTGCTCCCAGCTTTCCTTGCTTCACATATTGTCCATTAATACTACATGAGACAAAAGCGACAGATTCACTGAAAGTATATTTGGGGAACTGTGACTTTAATGAGAGAATTCATTACATCCTCTAATTTTGTAAGATTTGCAGGAATCTAAGAAATACTTGAAGATGGTTTAAAACTCACTATCTGAAGGCTTGAACTGCTGAGACAAATAAAACAGCAGGAGCACCAGGCGTTAGGGCAGGTTTCTGACTGGCTGGTGCTGTAACCATGTTAAAGACATTGTTCAGCACAACCTCCACATCACAGCTGGATATGAAGTCACTGACATCTCAAATCTTAGAGTCTTACCTGGATTGGAGCTCTTCCTGGGCTGTTTGGGTGCTGTGTACTGGAATGACTCGTTCCCCTGACTAGCTTCCTGGTCTAGTCCAAAAAGGGAAGCCAACTTGGCTCTGCAAAGCAAAACAAAGACAACTAAAAAGACAATCAGACACATTTATGTTTGCCTATAAATGTACAATGTACTGTACATGTACCGTTCATAAAATGAAAGCCCAACCTCAGACATAAAACATGGCCGTATGTTTCCTTCGCATAGATAAAACGCTGTTTATGCAAGCCTTTCAGCTTCATTTGAGGGATTTCAGGTGTTAATGTCACTGCTCAGCAGATAAATTTCAAGCATTCTATCTACACAAAAACAAAAATCCATGAAAACCTTAACAACTGAACATCAAAGTTAAGTCCTGAAAAGTGCTAAACAACCATATTTTTCTTGGCATTGAAAACAAACCAGTAGATCAACTTACACAACATCTTCAAGCCACAAGACTCAGTGAAACATCAAACGCTAACTGATCAACAGCCAGAGTTGTGCTGAACAAAACAACCATTTCTACATCATAAAACACGGCACCAGCACTCCAACATCTTTAAAACCAAAACCTCAACAAGAGCTTTCTATCATCTGATCATTCTTTTTATAAAAAAAATAAATACATAAAATAGATTTGATCAAAGCAATTACTGATCTGGTTATCAAACTAGTTACAAATATTTTTTCATTTATTACTATAACCGATAAATCAGTTAGTCATGACATCATGACATATCAGTCAGTACAAACCCTTGAAACTCCTTCCACTGGTAATCACCAGTATCTTCCAAAACAGACATGTTGAAAGCCCTGAGTCCCTCATCTCCAACAGAGATGAGGGAGGAGGAGCAACCTGTTTGCATATGTGAGCCAGAATCGTTCTTCTGTGCGTTCCAACGCAGGGCTACCCCTAATCTCTCATCCCCAAGTGCCGTCACACCTGTGTGGTAGATCTCACGGTATAGCAGAAGAAAAAGCGATGCACTCCAGCTTTAATGTTAGGTCTCAGCTGAGCAGAGATGGGCTGTGGTTGAAGCTTTCCCGTTACTTCGCTAACACGCAGCATGTGAGAGGAATTAGCTGCAAGAAACACTCCTTCCTCCAGAACAGACCCTGCACTGGCTGCTTTTCCAATAAGCTATCACACAATAGTCATACAGAAAGCACAACACACTCGTCTGTCTACGAATAAGGCAAAGTTTTTCATAGCAAAGTGGCAAAGCATATTTATATCAAGTGAGTCTGGCTCATAACTAAACGGCCACAGTTGTTTTCTGCAGCACCTAAATTAGTTGTCAGCATCAAAACTTCATTGATTTTTAAGTGATATTATATCCTTTAAAAACCTGAAAAAAAACATGGTAATGTACTATTCAAATGTAAAGTAAAGAAACTATTTCATCACACAATATGGTATTTAGAGTACTTCGGTCAATTACAACATATAGGAGCTGTCTGCATAACAGACAAAATAGCTAAGTGGTTAAGACTGATAAATCTAATTTAAAGCGGACCTGAAACTGGCCAAACAGGCTGAAAAGCCTCATTCATGAATACTACTTGGAAGATGGCAGTCAGTTGAGGCATGTGACAACCGATCAGAGCAGAGCAGAGCAGAGATGCAGTTAATTTGAAAGCAGAGGAATTGTATCCAATATAACCTCCAATTCTCCTTGAACAAGCCATTTATCATATTACATTATGCGCTGATTCTTGGCGGCTGACGTTTGCAGATCCCTTACTACAGTGACTTCTGAACATCTGTGTTGTGCTCTCCAACTTGTCCTCAAATATTTATCTACGGTCCAACTCTTAACAGGAGGTTAAACTTAATTAATATCAAGGGGGTCACTTTTTATTTCGGCTCATAATTTAAACAAATTCAAATCTTACCATTACTGTTCTTCACTAGGTATCTTTGTAAAATTATTTTTTATTTTTTAAAAACTAGATAAATCGAAACCTTTTATATGCTTGGCGGGGGGAGAAGACTAACAGTCAAACAAAATGAGCACATTTAAACCTGGGATAACCTGTGTTTTAAACCAATTAAAAAAAAAAACATTTTAAAGTACACGGTTTATTTTTCCTTCCATTTTGTAGTTCAATTTAAATTTGGATCATAAACGAGAGCAGCTAACATGGGCTAAATGCTCGAAAGCTAGTTAGCTCGCAGGATAAAGAGCATTAACTTGGTGAATAAAAACAAACTCACCCTCCCGTAGGTGACAAGAAGTCCCCGTCTTCTTCATCCCCGCCGAACATCTTCAACGTTTTTATCAAATAAAACAAACACACTACATGAGATAGCTGTTTTACATGACCAGTTTGTGACTTCCCTTTCCTGGTTGAGGTGGAATCAGCTGACTTTCCACCTGATCCCCACAAGTACCATAATCAACCACTGGAGGCGCGAAAGAGCACTACAGGATTTTAAATTTTACATCCGAAGAAGTATCTGATTGAAACAGGACTTAAACGATAGATAGATAGATAGATAGATAGATAGATAGATAGATAGATAGATAGATAGATAGATAGATAGATAGATAGATAGATAGATAGATAGATAGATAGATAGATAGATAGATAGATAGATAGATAGATAGATAGATAGATAGATAGATAGATGCTACCTTGTTTTATCATACCTTTTACAATGTTGTTGATGTGGTCATAAGTTTCATTAAATATACAATGGAAATTACATCCACTCTGATGGAAAAATGACACAACAGATCAGATGAAAGCAAATATGCACAAAAGGGTCTCTTTAGCTTTGAAAACACTTGCTTAGATTAATTTATTCAAAGCCATTTTCAAACTTTCCCATTTCTCTGACAAACCAATGAAGACTGAATTCAGGATATTTGGAAATGAGAAAAAGAATGACACAAGCCATTGCATACAACACAGCACAGTTTACATAAAATCCATCTGCTCTTTTCAGTATTTACATGTAATCACTTTACAGCAATATTACTATATTTATTATGAAATTAGAGTCATCATTTACTTATTGAAAATATATACAAAAATAAAATAGCATCTATTTATTCCAACAACACAAATGTCCATGGCTTTTGCTGCATGTTAGGAAGAGGTATGTGATTTCCTGTTACGCTTTGCTCGATGTGCAGGCGGAAATTTAATGAACCCGAAGTGTTTGCTTTGGTCCGTGTTGGGGAAGGGAGGCGGGCCTGTGTGAAGCCTCTTGATGAAATGGACCTCTCTCTGGTTCTCCCTTGTCCTGGAGGCTTTGATGGGCCTCCCTTTCCTGGTGAAAGCCACATACCAGCCCTCATACCTAGCATTCTGCAGGGCTGTATAATTGTTCTCCAGAACTATCTCTGTAAAAATACAGTCCCTGCTCCGGCCGTTGGGCTGCATGAGGAGACAGAAAGGTTTCTTCTTTTAAAGCCGGACAGAAATGGGTTCAATGTGTTCTGATTTATTTAAATACACACCAAAGAAAATGATCACATTATTTCAGTCAATAAATCAAGCAGTTACATCACCAATATGTAGTTCTTGAGCTTAGGAAAGCCAATGTTCTGTCCACAGCTATTTATAATCTACTTAAAAAGAGACCATAGCACTCATTTTAAGCTTTAGGCTAAAGGAATAATTTATTCTATGTGCAAAACAACAAAACATTCAGTTGTTAACCTATGGTGGGAATAATATTTTTCAAACATTAGCAAACTTCAGTTTAATATTGCAGGTCTAGGAAAATAACTGAAATACTACATGTAGATGAAGATAAGGTTTTATTGTTTGTGACACTAAAGATGTACAGGCAACGATTCAGATCTCAAGTCTAAATTTTGAATTTAAATGTATCTGCCTTGACTTTATTTCATACGAAGCAAACTATACAAATGTCAAACAACTCCTTTTTAATTGGTTTTGATATTTCATAAACTGTATCTTTCCATTAGATAGAAAGCTGTAGCTTGCCCTTGCGGTTTTGTCTAAAGCCATAACAAACTTCCACAGTTGTGCCTCTAGTGCTTGTAACAATATTTGAGAAAGAAAGTCTCTTTGTCAGTACGATGTTTTTTATGCATTAATCCTAAGAAAATTTTATTAGCTTCTAATATAGACACACTAACTGTTTCAAGACACTGTGATTAGTAAGAGTTTCAGAGTAAGCGAAGGGGTTTTAAGAGTGGTATCAATCAACCCATGTAAGAAAAACTGTAAAAAAATTTCCAAATATCAGGCAATTCCTTTAGTCAGTGCGATTACATGCGTGCCATCAGATCGGATTAATGGCTAAATTACAATAAGATTGAGTTATTCAGTTCATGTAGACACCTTAATCTGACAAGAAATCGAATCGGATCGGGTTACTTGCGATCAAATTAAGACCCCGGGATAACTTAATCCAAATGCCCACTGGACGAGCATGTAGGCGACAGTGGATCGGATCGAGCGTTCTGCGCATGCTCGAGATTTTTTCCCGTGATCATCACCCGGAAGTCAAAGGAGACGATATTCCTGTTGTTGTCGCCGCCGTCAGAAAGAAATAAACAACGCCATGGAGAATGCACCACTGTGCATCACATTTGTGCCATAACCAGCTCATCACAAATGTAGAGGGACGCAGCTTCATCTTGCTCTTTGTTCGCCATCTTTCTCGAATGCCTTAGTTTTGTTGTTGTTGTTGGTGGTGAAGACGTCAACCGGAAGTGGCTCTATTAGCGATTGTTGAAATGGATACAGCGCTACCTATCGTACTGGGGTATGACATGCTTTGTGCCAGTGATTCGATTCATTCACCGCCATATATCCAAGGATAATTACCCTCAGATAAGGAGCATAACCCAACTGTAGCTATAATCGAGTTAATCTCATCATGTAGACCCACTGAGTGTGTCCACTTCACTGAGCCGTTTAGACTCCTGCCTACTGTAGACTGGAAAAGTTCATCAAAAAGTGGACAGCTAGCTATAAAGATTTAGATTCAGACTATTTTGGCTGAATAATATTAGCTGTAATTAGTTTGGTTTTCTCCCATATGTTACATTTAAAATCGAAGTGGTATACAAATGCATCTAAATGGCTTGTCTTAGTTAAATGTCCTCACAGCAATTTATACTAAATGAAGCTGGCTTCATATCTGTTGTACACAATAAATAAGAGCACTCATTTCCTCATCCGACTCTTGGTGAAAAAAAAATTTCAAATACGTAAAACTGTCAATTAAGCAATGAAATATAGATTTATAAACCTGTAAGACACACACACTGTAATTTAGTGTTTTACAGGTTGTGATTTACGTGTAGAAACAACAGCAGCAAATCTCACCTAATCAACAAACTGCCACAGAATGAGTGTAAGAGCTACATAGCTCAGTAGTTCCAAGTTAATCCTTAATTATCATATGGAAACACATAAAGATACTTTTCCATGATAGACTAACTTCATCTCAAGTCATACGCTGTCTTATGAATCTGGTGTGTCAATTTCTTATCTCTAAACAGACATCATATAAGCAGCAGTCTCAATATTTTAAACCAACGATATGATATAGATTTATGACTTGTCATGTCAGCCAGACATGAAAGCCCATCTTTTCCATTTCCATGAAGGAAGTGGACAGTTGACTTATGTCAAAACATACACAGTCGGAGCACAATGGTAGGGTACTTTCCCCTCATTGCTGTCAGACTTGGCCAATAAGACTGAGTTATTATCACAACCCTGTGAGGATTCTATTTTTCCAGAAAGCTAGAACATCATGTTCTGGACTGTGGTCATAAGTTCTATGACCACGGTGACTACAGATTTAAGACAGTTTAAAGTTGTAGCTCAGAGCCACACTGTATATTTGTGTGTGGACTGCACAGTCAGCTCACTGAAGAAGATTGTATTCCAAAAGTGATTAATTTGTGCATTGAGGTGATGACGACAGAACTTTCTGTGCACTGACAAAGCCTCTGTGGTCAAAAACCTCACATAGGGAGCACTGGCAGTACTGAAAGGTGTTCAGAGTGCATTTAATTGGGGTTCTAATTTTGAAATACTGTTCGCCTTTATTTAGAGTATATTTGGTTATCCTTGCTACAACAGACATGGCAGCCTAATATTATCATAATGTAAGTCAAGTTTTCTTTTTATCTCTTTGTTGTTACAACATTAATTCAAACCTTTATTAAACATTTTAAAAACGAATGTCAAGTTTGGATATACTCCGGCTTCCTCCCACCATCCAAAAACATGCATGTTAGGTTAATTGGTGACTCTAAAATTGTCCTTAGGAGTGAGTGTGAGCACGTGTGGATGTTTATCTCATTTGTCTCTGTGTGGCCCTGTGATGGACCGGCGACCTGTCCAGGGTGTTCCCCACCTCTCGCCCGATGACTGCTGGGATAGGCTCCAGCCCCCCCGCGACCCGACTGACGGATTTAAGCGGGTATAGAAAATGGATGGATGGAAGTTTGAATATTTAGCTATATATATGCAAAATCCACTGTGTACCCCAAAATGGGAATTCAGAAATGTATTTACCTTGCCGACAAGTTTCCCCTTCCGGTTCATGCAGAGGTAGCAGCCACTTTCTGCACCTCTTATTCTCACTCGACTTCCAAAGGTGTCTGTCTCAACAAACAGACGAGCTGCAATTAAGAAAAGAGAGCTGAAAAACTCTGAAAACTCTTTGCTGCAAAATGGATCAGTAAAACAGCATGAAGGATCTGCCTTGTATATCCTACCTGATCTGCATTTGATCTGCCTGGTAAATATACATGCAGACAATGCAGTCTAGAAATCTTGATTGGGTTTTTGTTAGCTGAGTCATTGTGTGAGTATAAGAATCTGCTTTTATACTCCTCCAGTTAGTCCTTCATTTTATCAAGTGGACATCCTCTCGTTTGAGTTAGAAGTCAGGACTTAAAGTCAAAGTACCAACTGATTAGACAATTGATTTCTCTGAACATTAAAGTACTGTGGAAGTAGAATATACACTCTTAATTGATTTTATCCAGCTGTTAATTATCGTCATTGGGCATTAAAACAGCTTTGTGTATTGGGGCTATAAAGACAAAGGGCTTGTCCTAATCAGCTGCTAATTCGCCAGACGATGGCTTCATGGATACAGCAGGGAGGCTAAATTAGCATACAGTCCTGAAAACAGTTCACAAAGGGAGGGACAGGCAGGCTGGAGGTGAAACTGCTGGTTGTGCCTGAGGACATCAGTTCACAGCAGGGATTTTGTGGGTGTGTTGTTGGTGCCTGCAAAATGGAAGCTTTTCACTTAATTCCTCTGAGAAAACTCTTTACTTATTCATGTCCTTCATTGTAGGTCAATCTACCAAGCTCTATCAAGTTGTGAAAGCATTTTTTTATGTACCAATAGCCATACCATACATCTAATTGCTATCTCATAGATGCTGAAAGGCCAAATTAAAGATAAACAATAAATAAAACAAAACAATGTAAATATGAGTCCAAACAAGCCCCAATTTGTATCTACCATGTATTGCCAGCCAACTATCTAACAAAGCACCAAGCATTCTCTGAAATACTCTGAACACAATACATTCCAAATATTCTGAAATAGTTCAACAAGTTAATACCAATGCTACTAAAGTTACATATTTATGTGCCAATACTGAAAACCCTGTTTCAAAATAAACAATATACCACCTTTTTTTTTAGTAGACTTATGCCTTTAAACTACCTGAAGTGGCTCAAGTTACCTCAATGCACGCTATATTTTGCAGGCCTTACAAGCTGCTTATGGAGGATGCAAGTTTATTTCAATGATCACTGATATACTTTTTAAACACGGTAGCAAGAGAGAAAAGGGCGACATAAAACAGCAGCATGAGGCCAGCTCTTACCGTACAGATTTCCATCTTCGGCAGTGGCGGTGACTCTTTTGCCCTGAATCTGGACATGTTTCCCACTGGTGCGACTGTAGAGCTGGTAAACTCTGACCTGCCGGCGACTGAGATTGTCCGTCACTGCACCCTGCGTCCTCACATACTGGTTAAAATTAGGAGACGGGTGATTCTCCCCCTTTTTTATGCAAAGGGAAAAATAAAATACATAATTTTGTCTCTCTAGTCTGGGATAAATAAACGTACTGCTCCTTGTACAACCACCAAAAACAGGTTAAATCGAATCTTTTAACTCGGCACATCACACTAATATCTGATATAGCTATTACAACTTTCTGTGTATGATTTACAAGGCTGAATACGTTGTCTTACCTGAGTGTGACACCACAGGACAAAAAAATGAAAAGATCTGCAAAAGCAAATATAAATAAATGAGTTATTATTAAGAAACCATTTAGTGGTAATTGTACAAGCAGTGTTGAGCCCTGTCAGTCGACTTACAAGTAAATACAGCGCTGGTTTATTCCATACATTCTTCTCGTTATTTCATTCGATCAAAAGATGGATTCTTGAAGCAGACAAATGCCACGAGGATGCTATGAATAAATCCAACAGTTCAAGCTGGTGCATATGCAATTTTGGTCTGTCCATCCAAACCAACAAAGCCTGTGATATATCCTGGAGAAGTTAACTCCTCTCACATTTATCAAAAACCTGATCCAGCCGACTGGGTACCGAGGAGCTCTTTAACAGATCCGCGCAGCGCATGGAAATCAAATACATCCATAACAGAAAGCCTGTTAAGTTTGTATCTACATCACTGGAGTTGAAAACGTGGGAGATTTCGGCTCGGTGCACGTCTGCTTGGGTTAATTCCAGGTTTTAAATAGCCCTCTGTCTCACTGGGATCCAGTTGCTAACTGGCTTAATGTTAAAAGGCAAAAGTCCCTCCCTGAAATCTTTTTTGTCGAGGGTGGGCACAGCACAGAATCCCTAATGATGATTTAATAGGGAGACACACACGTGCAACACACACTCAGAAAGAAAAAATACCCTAATTTTCTAGGATTACAAATATAAAAAGCAAAATCTCCTACCCGTCCCCCCCCAGCAGAAACCTGTTTAACTCATCAATCTGATTGATTTGATGTAGATCATTATTGTAGCATTGTAATAAAAGCACGCAGCCTAATAGCACTTGGCTCTGGCAATTAGGTGTTAAAGAAACTGTTGCAACCCCCACACTTCTTTGATCTTGTGTAAGGTCACACTTCCAACTCATGTTGAAAGAGCCCAAAATACATTAAATAGACACACGTTTTGTGTCTTAACTTAATTTAATATGCAGTCAACTCCCCATGATGAGCTGGACACTGTCTGTCCATGCTTTTGAAAGGAATAAGTTTACACAGGAGAGGAGAGGAGAAGAGAAGAGAAGAGAAGAGAAGAGAAGAGAAGAGAAGAGAAGAGAAGAGAAGAGAAGAGAAGAGAAGAGGAAGAGAAGAGAAGAGAAGAGAAGAGAGGAGAAGAGAGGAGAGGAGAGGAGAGGAGAAGAGAAGAGAAGAGAAGAGAAGAGAAGAGAAGAGAAGAGAAGAGAAGAGAAGAGAAGAGAAGAGAAGAGAAGAGAAGAGAAGAGAAGAGAAGAGAAGAGAAGAGAAGAGAAGAGGCTGATGTAGCAATAATGGGTGTGTATTGACATAGCTGCTGGGTTCATATGGGCATAGTTTGTGAAAACAGCATAACAAGTGCTTCCATCTTGCCCTTCTCACGTTCTCTTGACCTTATCACTACTGTCACCACTGTCAAGTGCAATAAAATGGTTGTTTGTAGTAGTTAAGCAGCTCTGACATGTTGATCTGCTTTCAACTAGCTGGCAGGAGCCAGCAGCTACTGATTCAACTTGTTGATGTCGACTTTTACAGTAAATCACTGTCAGTCCATCAATCAGTATTCCTCTTACACCAGGCACCATCAAGTGTGTTTGTTTGCAATAGATATCAGCTGGTTATCAAAAGACTCATAACAATATGATCCCATTTACATCTAGAACATTTGCATTTACTACCAGGCAACCAAATAAAAATGACAGAATTGTACAAATAGAAACATTAAGAGTGACTGAAACAGTTGATCACTAATTCCATTAGTGAGGTATTTGATTGGTCTCAAATTCATACTATGGCAATGGATGGAGCCAGAGACAAATAGCATTAACCCAATGAGCACTGATCTCACCATTAGAGATTACATACACAGAGAGAAGAAGATGGCTCAAACTAAACCCACAAAAGAACTGTGAAATTGATCTACCTGCATATCCACAATGTCCTTTTTAAGTTAACTATTTTAAGTTAAGGGTACGATCATGTTTAGGTTTGTATAGGTGTTGGAGTTACGCATTTAAGTGTAATGTTTAAGGGTTTGCATACATACTAAACATATTAACTTACTGTTTGCATGGAGACATACATATCCTACTGTGCTATAACCTCATTTGAACTAATGCAGCTCTGGTTAAATTCTGGTTAAAAAGGTTTGTATGTGTGATAAAAATGTAAATAAAAATCAAATCGGTGAATAAAATCTTTTTTACATAATACTTTCACACGCCCCTTATCCTGAATGCATATTTTCGTCTGCATCATATCAATAACCGTCTCATGCCTCTCTGTCGTTCATAAATAATATTTGCTGTAAAAGCTGCCAGGTTTTCCATCACAGTCAAGAGGAGCATGAACACATCAGCTCCATTCAAGCTGCTTTACACTGACTCCCATGTTTAACAAAAGATTTCAAGATTATATTGATTATGAGTTTTCAAGGCCTGACTCCTGATTACACTATTGATCATACTGTACCATTTGAGTCTGAGAGAAGTTTCAGAGCAGGTTAGGTCTGTAATCTGTTCTAGAGACCTGGTTACAAGCCAAAATGGAGTGGCATGTCTGAGTGTTTGTCAGAGATTCTAAAGATGGGAACTGGTCTTATCTGAGCTCTTTTACAATTTCAATAATCAATAGGGCTGGGCACATTAAAGCGTTATTTTTGCGTTAACTAATTAATTCATTATTGCCGACAATTATTTGTCTTTTAACGCAATTTTTATCATTTATTATTTTTATTGTAAACGTCTGTTGCTAACTGGCTTTTATTTTGATAAAGTCCACCGTGAGCGAGCCTAGTACGTTGCTTACTGCTGCGGCGCTCACAGGAAACAGTCAGAAAAGAAAAGAATGGCGGACGAAGCAGGCTATATAAACACGGAGAAGGTTACAGAACTTTTACATGGACATTTTCATTTCAAAGTTCTTCCAGACAGCGCAGTCGGCAGAGCCAAAGTTATTTATAGGCACTGCAATATTGAATTGTTTTATCATGGATCACTTCGATCATATGACTGTACAGTTCCAATAAAAGTGCGTTATATGCTACTTTTGAATTCATTATTGGATTTTGCGTGTAACAATGCGATTTATCGTGATTAATCACAGGAAATCATGCGATTAACGTGATTTAATATTTGCCCAGCCCTAATAATCAATCAATATAATTTATTTTCTTATCATTCAGTTTCAATACCTGTTTTATGATTCATTTTGCTTAACATTACTGGAATGTCTTATTCACCATGTGATCCTGGCCCTTGTTTCCCTGTGGTGAAATACACTTGAGCTTGAGTTTTGAAAAGTGAACTACAAAGGAAGATGAGTATTAACATTAATATGACATGTGTATACAGTCTATTGTTCAGACATGTTGCCAATATGTTAACTGCTATCAAATTAACAACAAGAAGTTAATGTTTGAAGGGGCTTGCAGTTACTCATTTAGTAGCAGATGTGCTCGTTCTCATATTTTCACCTTCATTTCCTGTGGTCGTTTCACTGCTTTCCAGTTTGGCATTGTACATCAGCGTATACAAGATAGAAAGCTGTCTTTCTTCTGGAGCAAATGATCTTTTATGTTGTTTATTCAAGGATTATTGTCAACTTCTGTGAGTTTGGCTACATTCTACCAGAATAAGTAGTATTTGATTTCTTACCAGATTGGTTCAAACATAAATGCATCTAAACAAAGATTCTGATACCTGGAACAAAGTGACATATCACTTTAAACAAGAGACAATACAATGCAAAGTATCCTAAAACTATGTGATTTACTGAATAAGTCACATTTGGCTGACTATAGAAGCATGGCAGTAAAGAAGTTGCAGAATTCTTTTAACTTGATGGTGTGGTTTACTTTTGGAGAACTTTTGCATAACCCGCTGTCATCACTGTGGAACTTATTAATCTTCAGCAATGCTGTGTTGTTTTAACTCGTTTTAACGGCGGCACTAAATTTTTCAAGAACAAAACATAAAACACTCCAAAACGGAGGAACAAAACAAGGCTATGAAACTTACTGTTAAATACATAAACTATGGCTAGGAATAAATTTACAAATAAATATGCTCTGCAGGAGAGTCGCTCAACTTGCAGGCTCGAGGCAAGGCTATGGCTGTGAATCACGAGGCGAGTTATGTAGGTCGAAACAGGACGCAACATACTGGCACAAGACAAGGGAGACGCAGACGATTTGAGCACATGAGGGACCAAGGGGAACAGGTGGAAACTCTTTGGGAATCAGGGAAGACAATCAGACGCTTGACACGGGACGAAGGGCAAGATACCTGGAACAAGAGGGGAAAGTTAGTTATTTTTAAAATAAAACAGGAAATGACGAGACAAGACATGAAACAGAACGTAAATCGTGACAGGTCTTTCTGGCAAAACACATAAATCTGTTTTTATTGTGATGTGAGCTGAATGAATATAAATAAATTGAAATGCGAGTAAATTAGATGTTGACACGTGCTACATCTTTTTTACTCTGTCTGGATAATTAGTTGGATTTTGGGTATAACACTTCACTGAATAGATTGTGTTGAAGTATAATCTCTTCTTTTGACTTCTGAAAATGATCAGATTGCCAGGAACAGTGGTAAAAACTTCCACTTGGCTTCTACTGTACCAAAACAAAATACATGCATTCATAACATGTTTTTCACTTATCATATTTTATAGTTTTAAAGATTAACTAATATTGTTCTTCCACGGGTAATATTAAGCAATAAATTAAGATACACAAATTATCAATTGTTAAAAAATTTGTGTAATTTTTTCCACATATGTGTGTTGGTTTGACCAAGGAATAATTATGTCATTCGTGGGGAACTCGTCTCGTAAATCTTTTTAATTGTTTAAAGAATTGTTTAAAGAAAATTTTTTAAAGAAAAATGTTGAGCATAGAAGTGCTGAGTGTTTGAATTGGGACAATAACCGGGTGAACAGCAGCTTGTGAGATGTGTTTGTGAAGTAGGTGGCTGTGAAGGAAGCCGGCCATGCTGTATTGGGAGTGCACTGTAATTATGAAGGACTAGTCGCTCAGCCCCGGCCAGGAATAAGTTGATGAGTTTAAACTGGAATTGTGGATACACTTTTAGAGCGGGCCGGGTGTAGTCTGTGACGTAAAGCATCCACTCATGGTGATGTCTTGGTGCCAAAGGCCAACCTTTAATAATAATAATAATAATGATTATAATACATTTTATTTATAGGTGCCTTTCTGGACACTCAAGGTCACGGTACATAGGTTCAAAACAATATAACGCAAGCAATGATATTAAAATTACACAGTACAAATGCAATCATAGGGAAAAGGCAAGTTTGAAAAGGTATGTTTTGAGTTTGGATTTGAAGTGTGGGGGTGAAGTACTGTTCCTGAGTTCCAGTGGTAGATTGTTCCAAAGATGAGGAGCAGAGCAGCTGAATGCTCTGCTAAATGCTAAATGCTAAATGTTAACAGGAGGATTTTGAATTCAGTTTGAAATTTTATTGGGAGGCAATGGAGCTGCTGTAGGATGGGGGTGATGTGGTGGGTGGAGGGGGTCCTTGTGATGATGCTGGCAGATGAATTCTGGACTAGCTGGTGACGAGGCTGTGAACAAGAATAGAAGTGGTATGGGGGGTGAGGGAGGGGCGGAGGCGGTTGATGTTGCGCAGGTGAAAATATGCAGACTGGGTAATGTTATTGATATGTGAATGAAAAGATAGGGTACTGTCGAGGATGACACCCAGACTCTTAACCTGTGGGGAGGGGGAGACAGTGGAGTTGTTGATGGTAACTGAGAAAGTGTCAGTCAATAGTGTTGATTTGGAACCGATGAGGAGAATCTAAGTTTTATCACTGTTTAATTTGAGAAAATTGGAAGAGGACCAGGATTTTATGTTGGTTAGGCAGTCTGCAAGGGACGGGGGTGGGAGAGTGGAGGTGGGTTTACTGGAGAGGTAGAGCTGGCTGTCATCCGCATAGCAGTGAAAACTGATGTTGTATTTGCGGAAGATGTTGCAGAGGGGAAGGAGGTAAATGATGAAGAGGAGGGGCCCCAGGACAGAGCCCTGGGGCACACCTGAAGTGACAGGAGAAGACTGAGATGTGAAGTAATTGAGTTGAATGAACTGAGTGCGGCCTGAGCGGTAGGATCTAAACCAGTCAAGTGGAGTGTGGTTGATGCCGATGGAAAGTAATCGGTTGAGGAGGGTGGGGTTTCGATGGTATCGAAGCCTGCACTCAGGTCAAGAAGGATGAGTATAGTGAGTAAATCAGAATCAGCTGCCATGAGGAGGTCATTAGTGATTTTAACAAGTGCGGTTTCTGTGCTGTGGAGTGGACAGAAACCAGACTGGAACTGTTCATACAGATTGTTGAGTGATAGGTGCGAGTGGAGTTGAGTAGCAACTGTTTTCTCAAGAATTTTGTAAATGAAGGGGTGCCAGAGAAGGGAGGCAGAATTTAACCAGAACTGTGGGGAGGGGGTCCAGCTGACACGTGGTGGGCTTGGATTTTTGGATGAGGTCAGAGATCTCTGAGAGGGTGGGCAGGGCAGCTTGAAGGAGGAAAAGGGGTGAGTGGGTGGGTGGAGGTCAGAACTGTCATTGGAGGAGTTTGAACCGAGATCCTGATGGATTGTCTGGATTTTGTTGTTGAAAAAGGACATGAGAGAATTACAGAAAGCAGTTGAAGTGGTATAGAAACTGGGGATCGAGTGATATTGTTGAACAGTGAAAACAGTGACTTAGTAATAATTTGATTTGGATTTAGAAATGCAGTCCTGGTAAAGCAGAAAATGTTTTTTGTACATTTCCTTGTGTATAGTCAGTCCAGTTTTACGATGAAGCTGCCGGCCTTTGGATTTCATAAGCCGAAGTTTGGGAGTAAACCAGGGAGCAGAGACGGAGAAAGAGACAGATCTGGTTTTTAGTGGAGCGAGGGAGTTGAGGATATCATGAAGCCCTGTGTTATATTGTGAGACCAGCTCTTCATCAATGTCCATGAAGAAATCCACACTGGGGGAGAGGGAATCCATGTTTATGTCCTTGATATTGCGAAAGGAGATGAGATGGGGGGACTTAGTGATGGAGAGAGTGAGGTCGACATTGAATGAGAGGAGGAAAATGGTCAGTGATGGGGAGTTCAGCTGATGCACAGTCAGTTTGGGTGACACCAGAGCAGCATATAAAGTCCAGGATGTGTCCTTTGGAGTGTGTGGGGATGTGAGTGTGCTGCTGAAATCCAGAGCTTCAAGGCAGGATGTAAAGTCTCTGGTAAGAGGGTGGTTTGTATTGTCCATGTGTATGTTAAAATCTCCCAGTAGTATTGTTTTTGGGGAGAGGATGGGTAGGTGTGTGAGGAAAGCAGCAAAGTCATTTATAAACTCGCTGTTTGGTTTCGGGATTGGTTGTAGGACTAGGTCCAGGCAGTTGACAGACAGTGGATTCGAAGGAGCTGAAGCCAGGGACAGACAGCACCGAGACTTTGCACGTATTGCGGTAAATCACTGCGAGACCTCCTCCCCGGCTGGAGCCGCGTGGTTGACAGATGTAAACAGACCCTGGAGCAGTTGAGTTGTTGAGCTGGGAAAAGTCATTGGGCTGCTGCCATATCTCAGTTAAACAGATGAAGTCAAACTTATGGTCACTGAGGAGATCCTGGATGAGATGTCCCTTGTTTGTGAGTGAACGGCTGTTTAACAGACAGTGGAGGTGTTGTACCTGGTAACGTGCTGGTTGACAGCACAGCCGGTGTTAGGTGGAGAGCGACGGGAGTTGGACCAGATGGACTTGATTGGTTTTGAAGAGTCCACTCGGAAGCTCCGACGGGACCCCCGGTGGATGTATCTCTGACGGGGGAGGTAAGCGATGTCCGGGTGGAGGTGTAGTGCAGTCGGCGGAGGATCGGGAAGATGGATCTATAGATCTATGAGACCTACATTTATCTCCCAAAATGAAGCTATCCAGCCCGCGTCTAGTCTTCAAAAAGCTGCAGGTAAATTAATCGTCTCGTGTTCTTCTACCGGTATGATGGTGAAGTTTTGACCGCAGATGACCTCAGCAGACCTGGGCTGGGCTGCTCTGCCGCTGCGCTACAGGTGCGGCTGGTCTGGACCTATCCCACCAAGTCGGAGCAAATGTGCAAACAAGCGGTATTTGGATAAACTGGCGGCACAACAGCGAACTAAACAGCTACTTTCTCACAATAAAAATCTTTAAAACTTGATGTTACCGGCGCTACAGCGCAATTTAAAAGAGAGTTATGGCGGTTTCAAGTGAGCTATAGCGAGGGGAGGTTCACTTCCTGTTTATAAAATAAAAGTGCAAATTCTAACCTTATGGTTTTCTTTATAATAAAAGAAAACGGCTGTTTTATTTTTGTGAAAATGATCAGAAGTGCATTACTCGCTACAGCTGACTTGAGTAGCAAAAACTCTCAAATCAAACTCTTTTTCAGAAAGCCAAGGAAAATCAAGCGCTCTGACCACAGCTGCACAACGTGCCATTGAGCCCAGTCCAGCCCAAGCAGGTCCTGCCCTTCCCAGCCCCTAACCTGTCCTGTCCAGCTCAGCCCCACACAGCCCAGCTCGTCAATGAGTATTTCAGTTCTTTTATTGTTGTTCTGTTGAGTTTTAATTCAATTAAATTGTTCTATTCATTATCTTGAGGTTTACTTTTAGCTCAGTGTATAGAGTCATTGAATGTACATGAATGTACATGAATGTACATAAAGTAAAAACTTTTCTGAAAATAAAAATCTACATATTCTGTTTCAGTGTTCTGTTTTACTTATTTAAATTTATTTCTAACTTTTATTTCATGTTATTTTATTATCAGCTGGTTCACACATTTTATTAACAAATAAACAATGGTTCATTCATTATATTTAGATCTATTTTAGATCCATTATATTATATTTAGATTGTTTTATTTAATTTTAGGATAAGTTTAGTAAGCAAATATTTAAGTCTAACCTGAAGCCTTCCACATAGTGAGGTATACAGTTTGTAAATTCAACAATGGTATCGGATCGGTATCGGGTATCGACCGATATGCAAAACTCAGATATCGGAATCAAAAAAGCTTAATCGGTGCATCCCTACTTTTCATGATCTATTTTTATTTGTAAATATATTATGAATATCAGCTTGTAGCTTGTAGCCATGTTCATTGTTTGTAAGAGTTTTCCTACTAAATAATATATCAAAACAGGAATGCAGAAATTTCCTGGCACTGATACTTGTTTGAATTCTACTGTTTTTTATAGCCTTTGTATTTGGTGATGTTAGTGCTTTTTATCGTTTAAGATTGCCTTTTTTGCACTTGCACACTATGTTCATTGTTTTTAAAATAGTTTCAGTTTTTCTTTGCACTGATATAATAATAAAATCAACAATAATAAAATGTTTGGGTAAATTACATAATTACATGTGGAAATTATTTCCACAAGTCAAGGAGCAGACGGGTACTGATGATTGATTGATTCGAGAACAGAAAAAGTTTGAAGGTGGACTCAATAAGTATTGCAAGGAAACTCTGAAAAATTCATTCCAGTTCTATGGGGGCATGTTTTAAAATATGTTTATGTCATTTAATACCTGTTTAAAGCTTTTTGGAGTTATCTTTGACCTTATTATAGAAAACATTTTGAGAAGAAAATTCAAATTTGATCATGAATCGGCCACAGGAGATATTATAAGAGGTCACAAATTAGGCTGATAAAGTACACGTCAGCTTCTTCTGATTCCATGAATAAACCAGAAGGTTTATAAAAAGGAATATTTTAAATCTCATACATTGTCTACGTCAATTAAAACAAATTAAAAAAAAGTCTAAATAAAAGAAACTAAACCATTTAAAATTGGGAATGGTGACTGACCAACTGACTGACTTGGTGGGGGGGTGAACCGGTTTGTTTGTACTCATTTGTGCTGCTGTGTGTGTGAAATCCTGCTGTTTTATGTGAATTTGAAAAAAAAGTTTTTTGTGTGAGGAATCAAAAATCAAGGTTGCAACTCATCCCATCCCTGACTCTCTTCATTTTTAGTACCCATTACATGATTAAAACACACATTCATTTAAACTTAACATCTGTTGAGTTATATGAAGTGTGTTCTATTATAATTGTATTTGTTGCAGGGCTGCCGTGTATTGTGTGTTTTGTTTCTGGTTCAGGTCGCTGGTTTGAGTTGCATTGCATTGATATCCTTGCATGCTTTGACATTTTTATTCTGCGACCAAGACCTGCAAATGTTCTTATTATAATCACATTTTCTTTTATCATATTGTCACAGTATTTCAGTTTCCAGAGTAAAATGATTAAGCTGTGATTTAACTGTATTTCTCCCTGTTTCCAGCTTGTGAGGTTGTATTTTGGACCCTTTTTTTAAGTTGTTACAAGAGTGTTACAAATTCTATTTTGAGTTGAAGAATAGGGTGCAGTTCAATTGTTTTCTTTTGATTATTAAATTACAGATTGGGGGGAGTTACTAAAATCCTGGGAGGTAGGTTTAGAGGTGTGTACATATTTCATTGCATTAGAATGTACAGAGCTGTGACATGCATTGTTGTCTCATTTGGATTGGTGAAAGGTCATTGTGTAGAGATCTGATTGGAAGCATCTGGGTAGGGCAAAAGTTAGGGCTACGACCTTAGCTTGAGTCACAGCAAAATAGGTTGAGCATTAATCTAGTTCTAAATTAGCAGTAAAGGTAGCATTTATTAGCAATAGCAATAAAGCTAATATTGATCTAGTTTAAATTTGTAATAAGTTAGCAAGTATTAGCATTAGCAATAAAGCTAACAATAATCTAACTCCAAACTAGAAATCACAAAAGCAACACGTTAAATTAGCTTAGCATTGACTTAGCATTGGTTTTAACTCAACCAAGAGCATAAGCCTTCTATTAGCCTTCAAGGCTAACATTAACATTAACACCGACAGCAGCCTAGCCTATTCATTAGCATAATTGTCAGCATCTAATTGAACTGAGCCTAGCATTAAACTAGCATTAGTTTGAGCTTTAGCTTAGCTTAAACTTAGACATTGAAGAGTTGCTTTAAAGAAAAAGAAGAAAAAAAAACAGTTTAATAGGGGAAGGAAGTAACCAGGTGAAATAATGGATGCAACACCAATCCAGAATGTCAAGAATCCAGAACATTTCAAAGATATTCAAAAAATATCTAAAAAAAACTAACAAAAAATCTGTTCTCACCTTGGCCAAAAGGTGGCCCTTTTGATGCCGCTGCTGGTGAGAGATTAAGGATTGGGATTAAGGATCAGAGATCACAAACCAAAAGATAAGAGCAAAAAGAGACAATGAAATACAGAGCTTGAATTCAAAGTTTTAAGCTTGTTTGAAAATGCACTACAGAAGCCTTCACTAGAGAAGGAATTTGAAGGAGGGTGTAGCAGAACAGAAGAGGTAACAGGTAGAAATGAATGAGATCAACCAACACTCCTTTATCAAGGAGATCCTAGATCCTGCAGGACTATATCCAACACTGTCAGGAGTAAACATACATGGAGATTTTGAAATGAAAGATCACATAACACCTCATGAACGTCCAGCCACTTAACATCCAGAACCACAAATAGCTACATCAAGCAGACATGAAGCTCCCCAGCCAGACGCTGTCCCTAACTCAGATCAGGAGACAGAGAGACAGCCCCCACAGTATCAAAAATCACCAGTTCAAAAGGCATCTTTTGAGGAGGCAGAGACAGCCCCCACAGTATCAAAAATCACCAGTTCAAAAGGCATCTTTTGAAGATCCTGAGAGTGCTACAGCTTCAGTAACAGCACATTCCTCAGATCACCAAAAGTCACATGAGGATCGGACCACTACTCCCCCTGTAGGCAAAACTATACTACAATACATGACTCCCAGATATTGTAGTACAGGCAGAAAGACATCCAAAGTTTTAGACTGCTATGTAGGATTTAACGATTAACAATTAGGAGCATCGTACTTGGCAGAGCTTGAGCATCCTATGGTTGATTTGCAGCAAGAAGTAAACCAAGCAGAGAAGCATGATTCAAAACAAAAATCCGACACACAACATGAAGATGTCAAAACCAGTAAAGATAAAAGTTACGATCTGAGATACAGACCCAATATTCACCCACCAGATAGATATACTGATCCAGGACAGTATCCAATTTTGATAAAAGGGACCCAAGGACATTATGTGCCATGGCAGACGCTTGACCTTGCAGGGCTGGTTGTTAGATTGCCTGATATTCACGAAGGTGCAAGCAAATGGATAAAAGCTTTCAAAGAAGAAACTGTGGGCAAACTGTTAGCTGTGGGAGACATTAAAGCAGTGTTTGGAGCCCCTTCCATGGAGGACATTTTGAGACACAGTAAGAATGATTGAGTCACTGAGCAGATGGAACTGAGTTTAATGCAAATCAAGCTGCATTGTGGGAAGCACTGCGTGCTGAGTATCCGTCAAGAGTGGAGCTGCGTATGTTGCAGATCAATTGAGAAAATGGAAACAAGAAATGCAGGAAGAAATTGAAAAGACATTGGGCCTCATGCAAGAGCATTTTCGTATTTTCATTCTAAATTTCTCTCACTTTTTTCGTAAGAAGGTCTCGTACGAACACGTCACGTCAGATTCAACAAACGCTCTTAACTTTGGAAAAAGTGTGTAAACGACTTGCGTAAATGATGAATGCCACCCGTGCGTATTTAAGTGCACGTGCACGAGGATAGTAAATATGCATACTCCACGCCCAAAATATTACCATATAAGGCTACGAGTCCTCTCTCCTATGCCAGGAAGTGTTGAGTGTTGAATCATGAGAATGGCATCAAGGCGCAAAGAGAACAACTTTACGGGCTCTGAGATTGAAGTTCTGCTTTCAGAGATCTAAAAAGGAAAATCTGTCATTTTTAGCAGTGTCACCAGTGGAACTGCAGGACCTGCTAAAGCAAACAATGCAATTACGAGTGCTGTTCATTACGTGTTACTTGTAGTTTGTAATGTCACCGAAATAAAGAAGAAATGGTTTGATATGAAAATGGCTCACCATGTGCAGGTGCTCAGTGAGTGCTCAGTTAAAGTGCAATCACCCCCCCCCCCCCCCCCCCCCCCCATATTTATGTATGATTGCTTCAAAGTAATTGAATATACAATCCATTAATTTACTATTTTACGAAACTCCTACGACACGTCTGGATCACTTGTAAATTCTGTTTGTACCTGAAAGACAATTTAAAATACGAAAACATTGGTGAATGTGCACATTCTCTTAAATAACTCGTACGCACGACTTAAGAACAAATGCTCCGGGAGCATGCGGTGCACGCAGTTGAAAAATACAGACAAGATGAACGGAAACGGAAGGAGAAGGACAACGACATCCAAAGGAAACTTGCACAGTTTTAGTTGGGAGAACTGCAAGGGAAGCAAAGAGTTAAAAGGTCAGTCCACAGTCTAAGCACAGAGAGGTGCCACGAAGACTGAGACGGTATTGTGGAGATCACATGATGGTCTCCTGGTGGCACCGGTGGCTCTGTTGACAATGCTGATTTCTGATGTTCACAGTGTCACTGTGTCAGGGGAGAGGTACTGAAAAAGGTAAAACAACAAGGATATTGGTCACCGTACATGCATGCAATGGTTGATGAAGTGTTGGGTCAGTGTGAAATCTGTGCACAGAACAATGCGCGAAGGGGTGTGAAGACACCAGTGGGACACATTCCGGTGCCAGAAGGACCATTTAAATCATTGGTCATAGACTATGTAGACAAGATTAAAACAGTACATAAAGGATGCATGCGAGTGGTGATTGATCGTTTCAGCCGATGGGTCGAAACAACTCCATCCAAGGAGTTAGAAGCTGACACAGTGGTAAAGGTTTTGGTAAGGGAAGTGATTCCCCGGTTTGGCATTCCATCAGAGATTAGCTGAGATAATGGCTCAGTGTTTGCGCAGAAAGTTGCAAAGGGCATTTTGCAGCAGCTGCGGATCAAGCAACGCTGTGGGGCCCTTTATCATCCACAGAGTCAGGGGATGGTTGAGAGAATCAATGGAACCTGGAAAGTAAAACTGATAAAATCTGTGCTTCAACTAAACTAAACTGGGTGGATGCTTTGCCGCTTGCACTAATGAACTATCATATGCAGACCCATAGGGTCACGCACCAATGGGTCATGAAATGCAAACGGGTCGACCTATGTTGAGGGGTCCCTTTAAAGGGCCCCCACTTGAGCAGTGGCAAACAAAGTTGAAAGCTTTGAAACAACTAACTGCCATCCATAGAAAATATCTGCAGGAGAAGGCCAGAAATTTGAATCTCGAACAGCTGGTTGAAAGACCAGTGGTACCAGGCGACTAGGTGTACATCAAAGTGTTCCAGAGCAAGTGGCACAAGGCGAGACGAGAAGGACCGTACACAGTGGTGCGAGCAACGCCAACAGCAGTTCAAGTGGAAGGTAGCAACACATGGTACCACTTGAATCACTGCACTGAGGTTCGGACTAAAAACACAGACAAGGTTTAGTCTGAGGGAAAGGATGAACAAAATGAATGTGTTAGGATCTCTGACACTGATGGGCATCCAGGTGTGGGTGTTGGCAAACAGCATTCGTCCAAGAGAGCAGAGTCTGGAGATGATGGACAGGTTCCCACAAACAGGAGGGGCTGGAAGGGGTCCCGTGATGAAGCCACCAGAGGAAGTAGCCAGACTGGGTCAGATGAGTATGATGCAACAATACACTTGCACTCAGACCATGAAACACCAGAAACTTTGCCAGCAACACGAACTAGAATGAAACGTGAACATGCATCTGAAACGTTTAAATTACTGTACATTGATGAGGAGGAGACCTGGATCATGGTTCCAGAGGAGAGGACCAAACCACCGCCTCTGGACATCACTACGAAAGTGCAATCTGGTAAGACCATGTTGTCCTCAAGTCAGAGAGAGTTTGATCAGAATGGATGTAAAGAGGGAAAGATTTGTCAGGATAGTCCCAGGCCAGCCCGAGAGACGTAGTTTCTCCAACGTGTCCTGGGTCTTCCCCGTGGTCTCCTCCCAGTGGGTCCTGCCCGAAACACCTCACCAGGGAGGCGTCCTGGAGGCATCCTAACCAGATGCCCAAGCCACCTCATCTGACTCCTCTCCATGCGGAGGAGCAGCGGTTCTACTCCGAGCCCCTCTCAGATGACTGAGCTTCTCACCGTATCTCTAAGGGAGAGCCCAGACACCCTGCGGAAGAAGCCCATTTTAGCCGCTTGTATTCACGATCTCGTTCTTTCTCGTCAATCTCACACTCCATTTTTCCCTCACTCGTGAACAAGAACCTGAGATACTTGAACTCCTCCACTTGGGGAAGAATCTCATTCCCGACCCGGAGAGAGACGTCAGAGAGGAATTCAAGTCATTGTAATCATAATCCAATATAATTCAATTAATTAATTTTAAAATAATCCAATTTATTCATATAGAGTCAATTCAAAAACAATATCCTAACTAAGGAAACCAACAAATTGCACCGAAACTTATCTACAGTCCAATCTCCCGTCCTGAGCATGCCTGAGGCGACTGTGGAAAGGAACGACTCCCTTTTAACGGGAAGAAACCTCTGGCAGAACCAGACTCAGGAAGGGTGGCCATTTGCCTCGACCAGCTGGGGTTTGAGAAGACAGAAAAGAGGGGGGAAAAACACTATAACACCATTCAAAGGATACCTGTTGGAACAGGGAAATTAAGTTAATAACCACAATAGTGTCACATGTACCATAATAGCATTTGAGAAATTAAACAGGGGGAAAAAGAGAGCAAAGTGTGGAAAGGTGTGACAGATGAGGTCCCCCAGCAGTCTAAGCCTATAGCAGCTTAACTATGGGATGTTTCAGGATCACCTGAGCCATCCCTAACTATAAGCTTTATCAAAAAGGAAAGTTTTAAGCCTAATCTTAAAAGTGGAAAGGGTGTCTGCTTCCCGGACATTTACTGGCAGCTTATTCCACAAGAGAGGGGCCTGATAACTGAAGGCTCTGCCTCCCATTCTACTTTTAGAAACTCTGGGAACAACAAGTAAACCTGCAGTTTGGGAGCGAAGTGCTCTGTTAGGAAAATATCTTACAATGAGATATTTAAGATATGATGGAGCTGCGGGGCGGGGCTCTTTGGGTATGTAGGCTCCCCAGAGGGCCGCGCTCCCAGTTCTACAAGTTTGGCTGCCCCTCAATTTTAATCGCTCACTATTAGAAAATATTGAAGAGCCAGAAGGGTGAGGGGAGGGGTCTTCTTCCCACACCCCTGCTTCCTGGTTGCTGCTCGGGGCGGGAGGGGCCAAGAGGATTAATTAATTGTTCTGCTGGTTCAGGGTCTGTGGTGGCTGGGGGGCTGCTGGCCCCCCGGTGTGCCCGCTGCGCTACACCCCGGCGGAGTTGAGGGAGGGAGGACGTGTGGATGTATGGGACGTGAAAGTGTGTGTGGTAATGATTGGGCCTGGATCTGGGACTTGCTGTCGCCTGGCCTGCCTGTGCTTCTCCCGATGGGGGGGGGCAGTTTTGCCTCTCCCCGCTGCTCGCGACTTCACCCACCTGTGGGCACGTCTTGACTCCCAGGGCACTTGGCCAGGGGCGCTGGGGCAGGCGCTGACCCACTGTATGGCTGTCTGGGGCGCTTGGCCCTCCTGGGTATTGGGTGGGGCCTCTGCCGGGGGGTTTGGGGGCGCTCGGGCTCCCGGGGCCCGGGTCCAGTGCATGGCCCATGCCTGGGCGGCTGGGGCCTGGCGGGGTCGGTGGGCTGTTACCCCTGGTTCCCAGAGTGCCTCTGCCCTATGCTTATGGGGGCTCTGTCCGGGGGCTTCCTCTGCAGTCTTCTGGGTGGATGCGTGGTTGTCCCTGCGGTGGGCTTCCTGGGTTCTGTGCTCTGTGGGGGCTGCTGGTGGCCTGGGTCTTGTGGCCCTCTCTGCCTGCTTCTGATTGCTTGGGGGGGGGCTGTGGATTGTGGCCCTATACACTTATACACTCATAACTAAGCACGGTTATCATGTAGGTCCTGTGCCATGGGTGTTGCATGTTCTCACACACACACACACACACACACATTCATTAGTCCAGTAGCATGGTCGCTAAGCAGTTGATGTATTATCATGTCGTCTCAGGTCATCTATATCCACAGCTGTGTTGTATGCGATTGCCGCTTCTTGTGCTTGTTTTTGTTTGTTTGTGTGTTTGTTTTTTCTCTGCTTGTCTGCTTTCAGGTGCTCCTGGTGGCTCTAAGGCTGGATTCCCCTCAGAGGCCGTGGATTGTTGTCTGTTTTGTTTTTACAGGTGTAGCAGCTGGTTGTCTGGTTTTTGTTTCTATTTTTGTTCTGTTTCCTCTTCTTTCCTCTTCTTTCCTCTTCTTCTTTCCTTGTTCCCCGGTCCGGTTCAGTTCTATTATATGTCATATATTGTAAACAGAAATAAATAAATGGGCATCAAGGGGTGCTTTACATTTATAAAACTTCCCTTGGTAAAGTAAATCTGTTTGGCATCAAAGGTATTCAGACTACAATTCTGCTGCCATAATGCTGAACAGGACAAGGGAAAAAAAAAAAAAAAAAAGATATGATGGAGCTCGGTCATTAAGAACTTTATATGTGAGGAGAAGAATTTTAAATTCTATTCTTAATCTAACAGGGAGCCAATGAAGAGAAGCTAAAACTGGAGAAACATGATCTCTGCTGTTAGTTCTCATCAGAACTCTGGCTGCAGCATTTTGGATCAGCTGGAGGCTTTTCAGAGAATATGTGGGACAGCCCAATAATAAGGAATTACAGTAGTCCAATCTTGAAGTAACAAATGCATGAACTAGTTTCTCTGCATCACCTTGAGACAGGATGTTCCTGATTTTAGCAATATTACGAAGGTGAAAGAAGGCAGTCCTAGAAACCAGTTTTATATGTGCGTCAAATGATAAATTCTGGTCAAAAATAACTCCAAGGTTCCTCACTGTAGAACTAGAAGCCAAGGAAATACCATCAAGAGTAATTATACAACTAGACAATTTCTCCCTGAAACACTCAGGTCCAAAGATAATGACTTCAGTTTTGTCTGAATTTAAAAGCAGACAGTTCTGAGTCATCCAGGTCTTTATGTCTTTAAGACAGGCTTGTAGTCTGACCAACCTGTAGGTTTCATCTGGTTTCATAGATAAGTACAGCTGAGTATCATCAGCATAACAATGGAAATTTATGCCATGCTGTTTAATGTTACCTAATGGAAGCATGTATAAAGTAAAAAGAATCGGTCCAAGCACTGAACCCTAAGCAACTCCATGACTTACTCTGGTGTGTGAGGAAGATTCTTCATTTACAAGAACAAACTGGAATCTATCAGATAAATATGACTTAAACCAGCCTAATGCAGTGCCTTTAATCCCAATAACATGTTCAAGTCTCTGTAACAGAATGCTGTGATCGATCGTATCAAATGCAGCACTGAGATCCAACAGGACAAGCACAGAAACAAGTCCGCTATCAGAGGCTAAGAGGAGATCATTGGTAACTTTCACCAGTGCTGTTTCTGTGCTATGATGCACTCTGAATCCTGACTGAAACTCTTCAAACAGATTACTTCTATCTAAATGATCACAAAGTTGAGCTGCGACAACTTTTTTCAAGAACTTTAGTCATAAAAGGGAGATTGGATATAGGTCGATAATTGGCCAACACTTCTGAATCAAGAGTAGGTTTTTTAAGTAATGGTTTAATTACAGCAACCTTAAAAGTCTGAGGTACATATCCTATCAACAAAGACCGATTGATCAAATCCAATATGGAAGTGTCAATTAAGGGGAAAACCTCCTTGAACAGTCTGGTTGGGATTGGGTCTAAAATACAAGTTGATGGTTTAGAAGAGACTATTGCAGTTGTTAGCTCAGAAAGATCAACTGGACAGAAGCCGTCTAAATACAAATCAGGACCTAACAATACTTCTAAAGCTGCTCTACTTGATGATACATCAGTGATAATAGTGGGAAGGATTCCATTAATCTTCTCTCTGATAGAAACCATTTTTTTTATAAAGAATCTCATGAAATCATCACTGCTGAGAGTTAAAGGAATACATGGCTCAACAGAGCTCGGACTCTTTGTCAGCCTGGCAACAGTGCTGAAAAGAAACCTGGGATTATTCTTATTCGCTTCTATCAATGATGAATAATAAGCAGTTCTCGCTTTACGAAGTGCTTTCTTATACGTTATTAAACTATCTTTCCAGATTCTGTCTCTCCAACTTTCTTGCAGTCTGCTTCAAAGCACGCAACTGTGAATTATACCAAGGAGCCAACCTCTTTTGACTGATGACCTTCCTTTTCAGAGGGGCAACATTGTCCAGTGTTGTACGCATTGAAGCTATAGTGCTGTCAACAAGAGAGTCAAGTATTGCTGGAGTAAAATGTAGGTAGCCGTCCTCTGTCATATCAGCACATGGCAGTGAAGAAAAGGATGATGAAATTAACTCTTTAAATCTGGTTACAGCATTCTCTGACAGACACCTTCTATATGTAGAATTCTTCTCAGAAGCCGTATAGTCAAGTAATGTAAATTCAAAAGTTATCAAAAAATGGTCAGACAAGACAGGATTATGAGGGAACACTGTTAACTGTTCACTCTCAATGCCATAAGTCAGCATAAGATCAAGGGTATGATTAAGGCAGTGAGTAGGTCTGTGAACACTTTGAGAAAATCCAATAGGGTCTAATATAAAATTAAAGTTAATATTTAGGCTGTCATTTTCAACATCTACATGAATATTAAAGTCACCCACTACAATGACTTTATCTGTACTCAGCACTAACTGGGATAAAAACTGAGAATTCAGACAGAAACTCAGAATAAGGGCCAGGCGGACGATACACAACAACAAACACAAGAGGTTTTTGTGATTTCCACTTTGGGTGGGAAAAACTGAGAATCAGAGATTCAAAAGAGCTAAAACTAATCTTAAATCTAGGACTGATAAATAACCCTGATCTGAAGATAGCTGCCACTCCTCCTTCTCTGCCTGTGGTTCGAGGAACGTGAACATTTAAATAGTCACAGACTACACAGACACTGGAATGCAAGGAAATCTACAACATCAACAGCAGACTAAAAGCCTTCACCAGCCTTCACCAATGAAACTGTGGAAGACAACCCTGGCGGCCAGTTCGAAGCCAACTGCACAAGTTAACATCAAGTGTGGTATCTACCAAGGATATGTTCTGTTGCCACTGCTGTTCTGCATAGACCCCCTCAGGCAAATCATCACAAAGAGTTGCTATGGATACTGGTTCTGAATGGAGCTTCTATATTGACAACATCAAACTGTATGCCAGGACTGTGACATGAGACATCAACTCACTGATACACCTCCCTGGGATATACAGTAAGGACATTGGAATGTCATCTGGACTAGATAAATGTTGCCAAATGTGTTGGGATCTTTGGGTTTTCTGTGTTTTTGGTGGCTGTTCCTGTTTTTTCTTCAGGCTATACTCAGTGTGGTTGATTGGGGATTCAACGCACCTGTAACTGCCTGATACCTTCCTGCTTATAAGTCTGGGTCTGCACCAGTACTAGTTTGTCACAGGGAAAAGAAGGTGTGCAAGGTGTGGAGGGGATCATGAATATGGGAAATGTGGGACAGGTGTGAAACCAAAATGCTGTAACTGTGGAGGAGAACATAGTGTAGCATACTGGGGATGTGAGGTTATGAAGAAAGAGATAACAGTGCAGCGGATGAAAGTGAATGAGAAAATATCGTATGCTGAAGCTGCCAGGAGAGCGGGAAAGGAGGATGATAAGCAGAAGCATAGAGAGAAACAAGTGGTGACGGATGTTGGGCAAGAAATTGAAAAGAAAATGGTGGAGGAGAAAAAAAGATTGGTGACATTTGTAGCAGGGGTCATAAATGCGACTGCAGATGTTAAATCTAAAACCGAAAGAATACAAATCATAGTCAAAGCAGCAGTGCATCATCTGGGTATGAGAGGGATACGATGGGAAGAAGTGAGAGACGAGTTAAGTATTCAGGCCAGTCAAGATTCATCATGTATTGGATAGTATTAATAATAATGATAATCCTTCAATGGAATGCAAGAAGTCTAATTGCTAATGGTCAGGAATTTAAACAATTCATATATAGTCAGCAGGAAAAACCAGACATATTGTGCATACAGGAATCATGGTTAAAACCAAATTTAGAGTTTATTATCACAGGATACATGGCAGTCAGAAGGGACAGGGAAGAAGGGGTAGGAGGTGGGTGTGTCACGTTTGTTAAAGAGGGCATTCCTTACAGGGTTATCGATATAGGAGTTGAGATGGAGACTATTATAATAGAAATATGGATAGGGAAGAGAAAGTTGGCAATAATAAATTTTTATAACCCATGCAGGAAGTTGGATATAAAGAAACTGGAAGAAATGGGGGGCAAGAGCAATGGAAATACAGTGTGGTGTGGAGATTTTAATGCACATAATACATTGTGGGGGAGTGAGAAAAATGACAGTAATGGAGAAATAGTAGAAGAAATGTTAGATGGACAGAATCTGGTTTGTGTGAATGATGGAAGAGGGACAAGGATAGATGTAAATACTGGGAAGGAGTCGGCTATAGACCTGACAATAGTGACGAATGTATTAGCACCACTGTGTGACTGGAATGTGTATCAAAAAGGGACCATAGGAAGTGATCACTACCCTATATATAATAAAATAAATATAGAGACAGTACAGGACACGGAGAGAGTAGGGGGAAGATGGATCTTAGAAAAAGCGAATTGGATAGAGTTTACAAAGGAAAGTGAAAAAAATCTGGATCGGGTTAATGATAACGTGGAGGTGGAAATGATGGAGAGAGACATAAAGCAGGGGATTATATCAGCAGCAGACAGATGTATACCTAAAAGTTCAGGGAGAAAGAAAAACAAGTTAGTACCATGGTGGGATGAAAAATGTAAACAAGCAATAAAAAGTAGAAATAAAGCGTTTAAATTAGTTAAAAGGTACCATAACTTTCAACACATGATTCAATATAAGCAAGCACAAGCAATGGTAAGGAAAACAATAAGACAAGCAAAGAGGTCGTATTGGAGGAAATTTTGTGGATCGATTGGGAGCAAAACTAAGATAGGAGAAGTATGGGGAATGTTGAGGAAAATGGGTGGGGATAGGAAGGATTGGACTTATCCAGTCCTGAGTTCTGGAGAGGAAGTGGCTATAACTAATAAAGAAAAGGCGGAATTAATGGTTAAAACTTTTGTTGCGGTGCACAGTTCAAATAATTTAACTGAGGAGGGAAGAAATGGAAGGAAGAAAAAGAGAGACGAATACAGGGAGGTGTTAATAAGAAAAGAAAGTAGAGAAAACGAAATAGATGTACCATTTACAATTAGAGAAATGAAACGAGCAATAGAGAATACAAGAAGGAGTGTGCCAGGCAAAGATGGGATATGTTACACTATGATCAAACATTTAAGTGAGGGGGGATTAACAAAGATATTAACATTATTCAATAAAGTCTGGAAAGAGGGGAAAGTACCACGAAGTTGGAAGGAGGCAATAATAGTACCAATTAGGAAGCCGGGGAAAGATCATAGTAAGACAATAAATTACAGGCCCATAGCACTAACATCCCATATAGGTAAGATAATGGAAAGAATGATAAATGAAAGAATGATGTATTATATAGAAATAAGGGGATTGGTAACTAGACATCAGAGTGGGTTTAGAAGAGGTCGGAGCACTATTGATCCAGTAGTATGCATTGAAGATGATATAAGAAAAGCACAAGTAAATAGAGAAACAGTGGCAGCAGTGTTTTTTGATGTGGAAAAGGCATATGACATGTTGTGGAGAGAGGGATTGCTAATTAAAATGCATCGAATGGGAATTGAGGGAAACATGTTTAACTGGACTATGGATTTTTTAAATGAAAGAGTTATACAAGTTAAAATAGGGTCGGAGGTGTCAGAGAGCTATGTGGTAGAGAATGGCACACCGCAGGGGAGTGTGATAAGTCCAACGCTATTTACAATAATGATAAACGATATATTCGACAGTGTACCAGCAGGAATGGGAAGATCTTTGTTTGCAGATGATGGGGCGTTATGGAAGAGGGGAGGCAACATAGATCACATAGTTAAGAAACTACAGGAAGGGATAAATCAAGTGGAGAAATGGGGAGAAGAGTGGGGTTTTAAATTTTCAGTGGAGAAAAGTAAAGTAATGTTCTTCTCAAAAAAGAAAATTAGTGAAAATAAAAAGTTAAACTTGTACAGAAAGAACTTGGAGAGAGTAAGCAGCTTTCGATTCTTAGGAATGATAATGGATTCTAGATTAACATGGAGGGAGCATGTGAAGGGAATTGTAGAGAGAAGTAAGAAAGTATTGAATATTATGAGGTGTTTGGCTGGGTTAGAGTGGGGTGCTGATTTTACAGCATTAAAATATATATACATAGCATTAATAAGGTCTAGAATAGATTACGGTTGTGTGGGATATGGATCGGCAGCAAAATCAGTCCTCTCGCAAATAGATATAATTCAAGCCAGAGCATTAAGAACTTGTCTCGGAGCAATAAAAACAGCACCAATATGTTCACTACAGGTTGAAGCAGGAGAAATGCCACTAGGGCTCAGAAGAAAACAGCTAATAGCCAACTACTGGATAAATTTAAAAGGACACAAAGAAGAACATCCAGCAAAGACAGTTCTGGAGATGTGCTGGGAAAAGGGGAAGGAGGAAAAAACGAGTTTTGGGTGGGTCAGTGAGGGTTTAGCAGAACAACTAAAAATACAACATGTGGAATTCAGCCCAACAGTTCTTTGGACAACAATACCAAAATGGATGCTACAAGAAACAAATGTAGACTTAAACATGTGGAACATCAAGGAAAGAAATAAAACAGCAGATATAGTGCAGGAATTTTATAACTATGTGGAGGAAAAATATAGAGAATATGTGTATATATATACAGATGGGTCCAAAGAACAGGCAACAGGAGTAACAGCAGCAGCAATGGTGGTTCCCATTTATAATAAGACAATTTCAAAAAGAACATCAGATCATTTAAGTATATATGCAGTAGAATTATGTGCAATATTGATAGCAATTGAATGGATGGAGGGGGTGAGGGATAGGAGAATAGTTATATGTAGCGATTCATTTTCATCACTCTTAAGTATTAAAAGCGGAACAGCAAAAACACATCAGGAAATTTTATATGAAATACAGTTAAAAACATCCAGGTTAATGCAACAGGGGAGGGAAATAGTGTTCATGTGGGTACCAGCTCATGTAGGAATAAATGGAAATGAAAAAGCAGACAAAGCTGCTAAGGATGCAGTAAAGAAAGAGGTGGTGGAAATGAAAGTAAAATTATCAAAAACAGAAGGGAAAAGTTTAGTATGGAAAGAAATAAACAATCAGTGGAATCAATATTGGAAGAATCAGGAAAAAGGAAGACATTTATATAAATTACAAAGTATAGTAGGCGAGGCAGGGTGTTATGGACAGAACAGAACAGAACAAGTCATTATTAGTAGGATAAGAATAGGTCATTGTAAACTGAATAATACACTTAAGATAATGGGGAAACATCCAACTGGGCAGTGTAGCTGTGGGGAGAAAGAAACAGTGGAACATGTGTTGATAGCATGTCCCAGATATGGAAGGGAGAGGGAAATAATGAAGATAGGGCTGCAGAGGGCAGGAATAACAGAATATAATTTGAAAAACATAGTAGAATCTGCTAAGTCTAAGGAAGGGAGGAGAATAACAATAAGATTCTTGGTAAATACTGGAATAATTAAAAGAATATAGAAAAGAAGAAATAAGAAGGGAAAAAAAGAGAGAAATTTAGTCCAGTAGATGGCGGCATATGCAACACCAAGGATGCCAGCTGCCATTAAACATCAAAGAAGAAGAAGAAGAAGAAGAAGTACTAGTTTGTAATGCCTTGCCAAACTGTGTAATCTGGGTTTTTGCACCTTTTTTTCAGAAAAGAGAAATCTTGGAATTACCTTATTTTGAGTTTTGTGCCTGGAAGTCAGCACGTGGAATTTTCATGAGGTGCGTTGAGCATTTTCACTTTAAGTCACAAGCTACTTACTTATTTGAAAGCCACTCTGCACTGCCACCACGTCAGTCACAGGAGCATAACTGTTTTAGGCCTGCAAAGGAAACTCAATCCAGTCGATAAATCGCTCTCCACTGTACTATCAGACTGTACTCTCCTTTCTCAGTAACAGTTTGGACCTGCTTACCGTTTGGGGCATTCTTCAGCACAATTCCCTCTCGGTAAAAAAACATTAAATCAAAAGTTGTCATCAGTTTTGTTTTATTTTTTTGTCTGCATCTGGGTCCTGTCATATAGGTGGGATGGGGAAACTAGGGTTGTATACACCCTGGTGTTCAAGCCAACCCCTCCCTATTGCTTCCTGATTAGGCTGAGGTGACTTAAGACACCTGTGGCCTCATGGCTGTCTCTTTGTCTCTCTCTGGCTGCTGTGTTGGTTGATTCTGAACTCTCCACTCCCTCTTTTGCCTCGTCATATTGGTATCTATTAGTGCTAATGAATCAAGGTATGTGTGAACTGCTGATTTATGTGAGATTGATGTGAAGTGGTACTAAGACATCAACTTTTTTTCCTTTTCATAGTTCTCCAAAGGCTTATAGACACTGATTAAGCTAGGTTAGCCGGTGCACCTTTTTATTAAGGTCATTGTCAGCTGCTGTTTTGCCTTGGTATCAGTCTCTTACCCTTGATATATTTGCACGTAAGCCTGGAACAACTAGTGTTTGTAATATTGTTGTTCCGTTTCCTTTTAGTGGCATTGGTAGGCTCCTAGTGGAGGCTAGGCACGGTAGTGTGGTTCCCCTCACCGTTTGTAGTGTTAAAGTTCACAATTTGCAGTGATTGCCGTGAGCATGCATGGTGGGTAAGTTGTTGCACTCCTGAAACACACACTTGGGTAGGCTTTACAGATTTTCTTTCATTAATTGATATTAATACGTTTGGTTTTACTTTAGAATCACATCTCTGTCTTGTCAGCGAACAAACTTGTGTCTGTTAATTAATTGAGGTCTTAGTATTTCTTGGGGTGAGACGTGGCGTTGTCTGGTCTGGTTCTGGTGGTCCCCACCCACCCACTCACTCTACCAAATAGGCATTTATAACAGAATGATATCAAAGAAACTTTGGGCAAATTTGTGGGCAAGAATTGCCTATAGGCTCAATATATTGGTAAAGGTAAATGTGCCTGTTTACAAAATACATTTTTTACAGATGAACACATTCTATTCGATGTCGATAAAGGAAGGACAATTGGGCTTTACAGATTTTTGGGGTGGCTTTAAACAATAGAACTTGCTTCCTACACAGCTCTCCTTAGGAATACTGTAGCCCCTGTTAGAAGTGAAAGGAGAACTGGTGGTCTCCAAACAGCTTTAACCACATCGTAAAAAATCTCTGCCATAAAGAGCAACTGGCCACTCACTTTGACCCTGCAAAAATAAAGGCAAAGGTTCAGAAACTGGGTGGTCTCCTTTATGAATGTTCAAAAGAATAAATTTTATAAAAGTGGAACAAGAACTCATCTCTTCAGCAGCAGGAGAGGGGCTCCTTCTGACCTTCAAGACCTCCAAGCCCACAACCAGGTCTATCTTCACTGCTCCTTGTTGACTGTTTCAGCTACTGGAGAATGTTAGACTTAAAGTGTGCACAGACATTTGCATCCCATGTTGCTGGACTCTAGGCATTTTTAATTGCAATGAACAATTCTTTGTTACAAAGGCTGATGACCCTTAGTATTGCAATGCCATTTGCAAGCTGACCATTTGAGTTGCCAAGTTTGACACAGCTGATGCAGGCAATAAAATTGAACTAGTTTCCCCACCCCCTTTATCCATAATGAGTGCTGTCCTGCCAAGCTTTTCAACACTCTCATGATCATGTACCAGCAATCCTGTTCTAATCGCACCATAAATATTTCATGGTGGACAATAAAAATGTATGGTATTGAATGTAATTACATTTAAGATATAATATCCACAGATTAAGAGCTAATGTGTGGCAGACAACATTGTCAGGGTGACCAGACTGTGTCAATCCCCCTAATACTCTGAGCACTGCTTCCACTTTGTCTGCGGGTCAAGAAGCTGAGAACATGTCGGACATCAAAACTTATTGAGTGACACACAACTTTGATTCTCATAGGAACAGACGATGTGATTGTTGTGGGAGTTTCCAGAGATGGGAGGATGGTGAGGGGCAGGGGGGTTGGTGATGAAAATAGCTGGTCACTGTCCACTTACACCAAGGCTACATGGTCAGGAGCAAAATTTCAGTGAGCAATGAATACACTCAAGGTGCATATCTAAGAGGGTTAGTTGGAAGGTCACGCAGCAGTCAGCTTGCTCTCTGAATACAGAAATTGTTGTAAATGGTGATAAACAAGCTACCACTTTGAAGTTTTGACCAAAACTCCAAAGACATTTGTTAACTTATCGGTTTTACTGGTATTCATTGGTCAATTTATATGAATGCTTCTGTTACTTTTCTAGCATGGATTCTATGTGGATTTGCTTTTGTACTAAAATTACTAAATAACTAAATGAAAGGGATTTCTGGTTAACTGCTCCAGTGCCACATTTTCTGGAAACATTTTAAATTAAATATTCGTTTAATATTTGGTATATGAATAGGAAAGTATAGCTCTAAAATCTGGATAGATCATGTGATACAGTTAGAGCAACAATGAGCACAATTTCAAAAGGTTTCCAACATAACACAAAATCCTTTATATCAGCTGTTTGTAAGGAACAAGAGAGTTCCTAGTTTGAGTCTCAGCTGTGTGGAGTTTGCATGTAAGTGTGTGTACTCCGACTTCCTCCCACCACCGAAAAACATGCATATTAGGTTACTGTGTCTTTAAATTGTCCCCAAAGTGAATGTGAGCATGGATGGTTGTTTTTCTCGTTTGTCTCTGTATGGCCCTGTGATGGACTGGCGAAATGTCCAGGGTGTACCCTGCCTCTTGCCCAATGACAGCTGGGACAATTTTAGAGGTACCAATTAACCTAAAATGCATGTTTTTGGACAGTGGAAGGGAGCCATAGTACCCATAGAGAACCCTCGTATACATGGGGAGAACATGCAAACTCCACAGGCCCCAGGTGGGGATCGAATCTGTAACATTGCTGTGAGGCGACAGTGCTAACCACTACACCCCGTGCAGCCCCTACTTTGTTTTAAATGGTAAAATATTCAATAGAAAATATGGTTCTTGTGGCATTGTAGGCATTAATATTAGTGATGGTAACATTTAACCATAAAGTACACAAAATGTTATTTAGTTACCAAGAAACAATTGAGGAATGATTGAGGAACTAACTCATAGTCAACTAGTACTTAATGATTAAATCATAATCAAGGTTTGTAAATTAATCTTAATCAACAACCGTAAAATGAGATTTCACTTTTTTTGGAACTCAAAACCATAATAATATCAGTGGTAAAGCTATTATTAATTCATCATCAATGAATCGAGGAGCAGATAGGGGTTAAGATGTTAAAGATGGAACTTGTGGATGTTATTCAGATTGTTTTAAAAGAAAGCCCCTTTCTAAAGGGGTTAAATAACCTCAATGAAATTAAACAAAATATAACAAAGAGAAGGCACGAGGGGGAAAAAACATGCAAGTAATTCGACCTCAGAACACCAGTATTGGAAAAGTGGCCATTTATTAGAAATTAGTTATGGATGGAAAAATATGTGACCTTTGCCTCCCAGAGGAGACATTAAGCTATTATAGCTCACTGGTTTGGGATTTCAAGGACTCATTGAAAGCCATTTTCAAGATTTATTCTGTCATCAGTTGATGGTAAGACTACAGACATATATGTCCCTTATGTCACCGGGCCTCACAGTCAAAACAGATCTCAGACCACCAAGGTTTTCTTCAGGGGAATCACTTCAAATTAAGAGAAGTGTAATGTCTGAAACCAGGTGGGCTTTTTCTTCCCCTCGCAGAAGCAATCAACAACCAAACATGAATGATAATCCTGTTTGTATTATATAGAGTGAAACATAAAAGTGTACAGAATGACAAATGTAGACACTTTCTTTTATTAGCACTATTTTCACTACACTTCTCGGCCTCTTAACTTTGGGATTGGAGTTTCAGATAGCTAGTTTAAATACAATAGTCAGCCCATCATTCCATTGGTAATTTTGCAATTTTTGTTCTTGTTTTTGAACAAATATGCTGATTTATTTCAGTATGTCATTTGATGAAGTATCAAGTATTCCACCACTGTATCCATATAAACAAATTGTGTGAATGCTCTTCTCATTTGATTCATCAAATGTGAAGTCGCCAGAGTTTAAAATCCTCTTTGTAAATAGTAGCTCTTTTCCCAATAATGACATTGATGTAAAGCAAGTATATCCCATATAATATTTTGTATGAGACTCAGATATTCCATTGTCAATATTCTTCCAAGCACATGTGTGTGTAACAAAGTGTTAGCCCTCACAGATGCACCTCCTTTGGGCTTGAACTACACTGACTTCTCCCTGACCATGAAGAATAAACACTCCTTTCGTTACACTCCTTTGTGACAATTGATTGATACTGCAGCCAAAAACTGAGACATTCTTAAACTTTTGTATATTTTTCTGAGATTTAACTTTTCACAAAAATTGCTAACCTGATTTAATAACTAGAATAATCCAGTTGAAAACAAATGCAAAAATGAGAAAGCTCTATAAGTGGGGTCAGAGTTTGGGTCCTTGCATTATTAGTTTTTGATGTGATTTTACATTAATGACTGTATGGCAAAATGTCAGCATCTTATTTTTTTTTCAACACAAACAATATTGGTTGATGAAACCCTTTCAGTGAATGTTTACAATTTTCAGGATTGATAAAATATATATATACTTTTTTCTTTGTTTATTTTGCTGCATGAGACTATACCAAATCATAATCCTAATCAATCGATGTACATACTGATACCTACATACTGTCAGATAACATGGTCAAGCTCTAATACAAGCAAAAGTACTCTAAGCCAGCAGTGTAAGGGAGTCATGGGTATAAATCAGGACATTTTAAGAATAACATACTCCCCAGTTAGTTTGTCGAAGAATAGGCTCAAAGTCCGGGCTTTGTGCTTCTTGATGGGAACATGCAACATCTTCAAGGTCATTAAGATCAGGCAGATTCTACTTAACGAAGACCGCGCCCTCAGTAAGCCAGAGATTTTGGGGAATCCGGGCTTGACACATCTCTGCAGACTTGATGCATCAATCTGTCATTCTGATACGGACCTGGTTGACAATAAAGATTTCTGTGTTCGACCAAGTCTGTATCAGCAGAGTTCTTCCTGCATCATTTACACACAGGCTGTTTGAAGGCGACCATCCCCAATACACCACACACCCATACACAAAAGTTGTGTTTTCATAAGTGTTCTTTGATGGACATTATAGAATTGCACAACAAAAGATTCTGGTACTTAAAACAACACAAATTCACTCTTAATTTTTGCTTCTCTAAAAGAAAGATTTGACATGCATAAGGGGAGGGAAACGGATTGAAAGAAACTCTGACCTTGAGAATTCGTTACTCACTTTAGCAGATTTATTACATGAAAACCGCTTTAACACATGCACTTGAGTCCTGAAAAGTTCTGGACATGTTCCAGAACAGAGGCATATGGGAACACAGATACCTACAATATTTACTCCAGACTGCTAGCACATACTTCTACTTAGCCTGTTAATAAAGTCTCCAGAACATCAACGTATGAGACAATGTATGAACGTGCCAGCAATTGAGCATTTGCTGGCATTGTGCATGTGTGCACTGGTGAGAGTTTGTCATTTCTGCTGATTTGTATGCGTCTTTCCGCTCTCTCCTGGCTATTGTGGATACATATGGATACATGCAGAGCTTATATGAACACATTTAGGAGTATCATCAGCTATTCTCAACGTGTTGTAAAGAAAATGTTTTCCACAGGGTAATTTCTGCATCATTTTCCCAAGTTACTTAAGCTGGAATCTATTTGCCTCCTTGCAAGTGATTTTTGTTTGTAAGTTTCATAGTTTATTTTCATAGTTTCATAGCCAATTTGATAGCCTCCTTTTGGAGTGATTTTTTAAATTATTTTTTTTGTTATAGATAAACTTGGAGTTTGTTGAGCCTCCAATTTTCAGGAGAGCTTTATATTTTGTTTTTATTTAGTACTGAGTTTGGTTTTCCTTCTTACAGAGTGATTTTGAGTTCACAGTTCTTAGCTATTTGTCTTCCTCTTAGCGGAGTGAGTTTCTGTTGTTTGTCCTCTTGTCTTTTATGGTTATTCCCTCCTTTTTGTTTATTAGATTATTTCTTCCTGATTATTTTTCTTTAATGATTTTTATAGACTTCATAGAATCAATTTCATAGCTTGTTATTTTGTCACTCTGTATTGGAGATATTCCTGTAAAATCTGCCTTGACGGTCATCCCTCTGCATCTGAGTCCTTCTAAAGTCCAGGTCTGACAAAAGTAGGCCTATTGACCACAATGTTCTTAAAGGCCAATAAAGCTAATTTTCATACCGTAGAATCTTTTGCTGTGGAGACATTCAAATGCACTGACATGGTCATGGTGCCACATGCACAGACTACATCTCTCTACCCAGAACCCCAACCCCCCACGTCTGAGCTATCCTCTTTTTCACAAACTCAAATCTGGTTGCTGTCTCGTGGAATCACTTCATCTATCACTACTACTTTTTTCTGCAGATGTCAACCATCACAAGCCCTCACATCTGTTTATCAGTGCGGATCTGAAAGTCCCACAGGATCTTAAATATGTCATTTTCTATTACCTTCAAAGCTATCTCCTACTTTCCATATACATATATTTATGATGACTAAACCATACATAATCACATCTGACTCATTGCTTGACACAATGAGTCAATTTTCACACACATACTGCCCTCCTAAAATGTTCAAGAGATGTTCAGGAGCAGAGGCCTACAAGAAAGCAAATTTCGCAACAGTCGCTCTGGACAGAGATTTTACAAGGGGCTGGGTGGAAAATCTCTGTCCAGAGCGACTGTTGCGAAATTTGCTTTTTCCACCCAGCCCCTTGTAAAATCTCTGTAACATCAGCCATGTACCTTGAACGTGTAACCAAATATTCAGAAGCATCCACTGCCCCTGTGCAAGTGAACAGGTACGTGTGCTGGTAAAAGTTCACCCTTTCCGAGGAACTGTTCCCCCACACCTGTGCCCATCTCCAGCAGAAAGCCTCCCACTGTGATGTGCTTGTATGAACAGACAGTTCTGAAAAAGTCCAGACCAGATTGTTTGCACTTTCTCCTGAAAATAGCCAGTGTTCATGTGTGAAAATGACTTCACTGAGAGTATGAGTCCTGTCAAGGAGTGCAGGTATTATTCTATTGCATATTTAAAAAAAAAAAAAGATATATAAAGAAAACAAGTGGCTCCCAGATAGGAAGCTTCCATTGTTCACATAAATGAGCTGACACGTTGAGACATCCTCGTCGCAAATAACCCATTGTTAACTAAAACAGCGCTGACTCTACTAGAGATGAGAGAACTTATCAAAAAGATGCCCATGTCAGCAGCAGTATATCAATCAAGGCTTTATGGCAGAAGTGTAATACAGAAGCTCCTGTACGTTCTGTGCACAGAACAGCCTGCTCGAAGTTTACCAAATTGCATTTAAAAAGATGAAGGCAATACAAAAAATTATTTCCTGCTCAGATAAAACAAAGAAAGGGAAATAAATCCCTGGGTATATCTCGAAGAAATGCATCCAGCGAAGACCAAGTAATAATCATAAAGACTATAATACACTTTCTACAGTGAAGCATCTTAGTGGCAGCATTGGCTATGTTAGTGTGTAGAGAAACTACACAGAATATCAGTGGAGAAACTTGCTGAAGACAGTTTGCAGGCTCTTACCTTTCATTTTGACAATTGGAAAGATCCACAATAAATACTTGTTAGTTCTCTATATATCCTACATTAATATATTTGTTTTTTCAGTTTAAAAAGCTATGCTGATTGGTGAATGGTGAAACAGTATGCCATTACATTAATCAATAAGCAGCTTTGTAAAATAACAAGTCTGTATCTGAACTATAGTAAGATAAATAGATTCATCAGTGTTCCCAAAATGTTAAACGTATGAAATATGTCCAAGTGACATTGATTCAATCCCCCGTCTTCCATTCATCTTCCTTTACGCAGCCCTTCCCCCTACAGCAGCATGGCTGTCCCGACTGGTCTGGTAACAGCCCAGGCCAGTAGGAACCCTGAACACCAGCAGGAACCCTGGGCCCCTGTTCCTGCTGGTGTGCTGTAGAGGAGGGGCGAGATGTAGGGCTGCAGTAGCTGTCTGCTCCCTCCACCTCTTCTTGCACTGATCTCTGCGGTTCACACCTGATCAACAAAGACTGCACTTCACAAAGGAATTTTTAATTTTCTATTTTCTGTCACAATGCTTGGCTCACCTCTCCCCCATCTCCACCTCACAAGAGCCACCAGACAAACAGCAAGACAAGTGGTGCCCTACAAATTGGGCGTATGGCAACAGCAACACTAACAACAGCCAGTGACACAACAGCAGACCTGGTATTTGAGGATTGCTGCATTGACTCATTTGCTGTCTTTTACTGATGAAAGTGTGTGAAACTACAAAGGTGGACTGAAGAGAAACAAAAGGATCCCGTTAAAAATGAGCTAATTAGCTAATTAACATCTTAACATGGCTGTGATATTAGTTTTAGAGACAATATTGTGTCATTTGAGACTTGTATCCAGTATTTGAAAAAGTTCTGAAATAAAATACAGAGGAACTACACAGAGGTTTCAAATCAGCCTAAACACCAGTGGTTTTCATTTATTGCTGAAGCCTTACCCAGCCATCATCTATTCTGCTGAAACAAACATTCTAAATATCATACAGTGTTTTAGAATGTGAAGATTTTGAAATAGGCTAAAAATGATGAACGTGTTTAAGAGATTGGAATATCAATAAAATGCTTTATTTATTTTCACCCCTGGTAGGTGTTTGGCAGGATGATTGACCCATAAATCTCTTTTGTATTCACCGTTAAGGTTTACTTGTGAAAACACAAATGAATGCAGGGCTGTATCAATTATTAAATTGATCTAGTATGACTAGTGCAGGGTAGAAGTTTTTAAAACTTTTTCAAGTTTCAGTTTGGATGTATACTGATACACACAGGCTCCAGAAATATGTTTGCAATATAAATTTTGAATGATAAAGGCTTCTGTTTTCTACCACATATTCCACCCTCTTATTTGTTAACAGTCTGAACGAAAGCAATACAATAAGCTGAAAAGAGGCAATTGACTTAAAATCTCAAGAATGAAAAAAACTTCAGGGGACATTCACAAGAGGAAAATTGAACAAGCTCTTCTTAGGGAGTATCTGGTGAGTAATTTTTCTTAATCTTTGCCATAGCAGATGTGATTTACAAAGTTGTTTTTATTCCCCTACAATGCGTTCTATCTATTGTATTAGTAGAAGTTTTCTTGTTTAGCTTTTTTGTCTTCTAAATGCAAATCAAAAATGTCAATCAGAACTGGGTCTCTTTGTGCCAGCCCTTTATTGGCCCCTAGTTTCCCTCAGTGGCTCCTTAATAAGAAATAAGGGCAAGCTTCAGTGGCCCTGCTCTACTGCTCGAGTAAATGTATGGAAAACCATAAGTCACAAGTTATACACACATATTGACTTAGACAAACAGTGTCTCGGGTTACTTTAACTGAGAGGAGGGAAAACTGCCATCTCTTGGTAATGTGGGGATCAAGACAAGTAAATGTTATTTATCATTTTGCTTTATGTCTCAGTGGTCTTCTGGATAAAAATAGAATTAGAACAACATAAGATGGAAGTAAAATTTTAGGTAAAACTTTAGTAAAAATAAAAACATCTTCTCAATGAAATGTCTGAAACTTTTATCTGATCAAAACCCCTTTTGCCCAGAGTATTTGGAAGAAGTATCTTACCTGTGCTAGAGGAGGAGATGGAGTCAGGCTGTATTCAAGGGAGCAGCATAACAGAACACCTTCCAAGACAGCACTTAAACACTTAACCCCCTCACCACAATACATGCACAAGTGTTTCTCTTGTTTTGTGCTAACCTACAAAGTCTAGTAACAAGCCCCACGCAAGTTGCTACAGGACACATCAGTGGGTCTGCAAGCAAAGAAAGGACTTTAACACACCAGTTTTAATATGTATTGTGTGAGGTGCTCCACAATATCATTCATAAATTGTCCCCAGTCAGGCATCATTATTGGACAGAAGGCAGGATTTCACTTCCTTATTTTTGGAGTTTCTGGTGGCTGAGTGCTTTCTTTCAGAGGGGGTTTTGATAACAGCATTTTATCTTGTTTGGTTGAGTGGAAAGCAAACAGCAGTGGGGTTCAACAACGTTTGCAGTATTAGCAGTACATGAACTAATGGGCATTTAGACCTCAAACAGGCATCAACAGACCATTGTAAAGCAAGGCATTGTTTTTTAATTATACTAAATTGATTGAATATATTTTTTGAATAACTGTCACATACTGGTGTTAGCCCGATTCTTTCATTGGAAGCCCAAGAACAAGCTGGAGAAGTTAAATATTATTATTATTTCATATATTAGTATATTAGTATTTATTAGTGGTCACATGTAAAGTACATTGCAGAGCTGGACTCGGAGAGACAGAGCTCTCGCAGGAAATCCGTCAGGCCGAGCCCTGATATCTGGAGGCATTTCATATTTATAATCAGCTTTATCTCACAGAGGTTGTACTCACACTTGACAGAGTATAATTGGCCAGTTTTTAGTGGCATGAGCAGGCCAACCACTGTCCTACCTGTGTTCTTTGGATGTGATAAACAATGTGTGTGTGAGACCTATCTAACCCAATAGAGATGCTTTGTCTGTTGTTTTGTCTCGCTATGTCATCCTAAAGTCTTGGACCGTTCAAGGACATACATTGCGTTTGTATGACTAGAGTGGAAAAGTACCAGCTAGGAACATGGGTTATTTAGTAAAATATAGAATATGAATACATAATGTCTAAGAACAAAGCCAATTATAACATCTCCCCCTTTTGACATGATTTAATCATGTCAACTAAATGAGGTAGGACCGTTATATTCTGTATTGTGTAACACCTGTTAGCGGCAGCCAACTTAGCAGGTCCCCAAACTGCAAATCACCACCTACCTTGAGGTGCAGCACAACCAGATAGGAGATTCTTGTTATCCCCCTTTTGATATGACTTCATTATGTGAGCTGTTATGTGTAAGCTGTTCTTCTTTGCGATTATCAGCAGCAAGCAAGTTTTCATTGCATATGCATGTGTAAATAGTAAAAAAATTGTAATGCGTTAGCTAAACCTTTCTGTATCAGGAGTGTTTATCATGATGCTGGGAACAGAACCTCTTTCCCAGAATAGTTCAACCTTCATCACTCAACTGATCATAACTCTGCAATGAGCACAGTTCTTGAAAAGCTATAAGTATCACGCCTGTACGTGTATGTAAGTAATATATATATAACTGTTTTAATATTTCTTAAAATTATTATGTATGTGGCCCCAAACCCAAGCTCTGTGTAGAATCTTAGTTCATTTTGGCCCAAACCTATATGTGGTTTGAGCAGTGTTGAGGACCTGCTCACCCATAAGTACCATCACAATAACAACAACAATTAACAATAATTAACTAAGCTACAAAAATTGAAAAAATATTGAAACTCAAATATTGCTTAAGGCAATTAACATTAACATCAGGATCATCCACTGTCCGCAGTGCATAGGAGCGAAAAACCCGATGGCTGATATCTGGGAAAATTCTCCTATGGCCCCATTGTTAAGAAATGATGATGAGTAATGATACAAGTAGTGTAAAACCTGACAAGTGAAAATTTTATGATAACCATGTGCAGAGTGGTGTACTGCAGTTCAGTCTCTTGTGGTCCAATCCTGGTCCAATCCTGTTCAATCCTGGTGTTTGGTTCTCCTTCTGGCTGAACCTCAGTTCAGCAGTCTGATCTGGAGCTAACTCGGAAGGAGAGGTTACGAACACTTCACTTCCACGAAGGGGTCTTTACCACCCTTTTTCCCTAACTAATGTTTTTCTTTGATACAATTCAGGAGAGTATTCAGATATATTTTGTTGTGTGGTTGTTCAACCATCATCTTGGCATGATGGGCATGCCTTCCAGAACTTCAGATGGACGCCTTGTCAGTCATTTGGCTGTGAGTCCTGTAGAGGTTCTGCTACTGATGCAGTTAATTTAACCTGTGGATGAATGTTAGCAGGAGAGTTTACAGGTTCCGTCCCTGTTTTCATTGGTCAACCAGTTAAGTTTTCATATGAACCCCAAACAAAAACAAATAAACAAACCAAAAAAAAAATATAATAAATAAAATAAAAACAAAACAACTGGCCAGTTAATATAACCCTTGTTTTAGGACAGTACCGTAATACTCACCAACCTGCTGTACAGCATTAATGAGAAATCCAGTACCATCAACTTTTTCTGTGGAAAAAAACTTCAAACCATTTAGAGAACACACCAACACAAAGACAAAATACAAGACAACATAGAACAAAAGACAAAAAAAGACAAAGACTCACACAGAATTTTGGGAAAACTTGAAAAGTTTCAGTAAACTATAATTAATTGTTGTATCTCCACCCCCCTGACGAGACTTAGTCTCATCTGTATGTTAATTGCCTAACTCGTCCACTGCAGTTTCTCCTCCTGTGTTGCTGCACAGCATCAAGAAAGCAGTCATTTCTTCTCAATGAGTAACTGATTTATCTGTTTGGGATAAATATTTTCTGTCCTTTCTTAATTCAGCTCAGAGAGTTCAGATAAAATTTCAGCATAATCGACTTAATCACTTGTTACGTAATACTAAATTCTCTTTGATTCTTACCAGTGGCTGTATTTTGTGATGCTGAGCCATCCACAGACAGTTCAGGATCAGCCTTAAGTTATTTCTGCTCTAGTTGAAACAGTTAGAAACACTTCATGTGGTACCAACAGCGTGACATCAGAGTTTCTTATAACATCACGTGATACAATAACATCTATCCACACAAAGTAGACTCAAAGACAAAGGTTTATTTTGTTCATTTTTATTTATCTTAATTCATCAGTTATTTGTTTTTTTGAGGCTACCCTTGTGGCACAAACTTTTTCCTTAGCAGTGCCAGAGCATTGTGCTTGTGTTGTATAGTCAGCAGATCTTTGGTTTGGTTACCTTGCATGCATGCTTTGACCTAAGGGCCAATATTCTTAATATTGTTTTGTAATAATTTTCTTTGCTCTTAGCAGTTTTGGAATGTTAGTTAGATTGTTCAGGATCCTTCTTGTTTTTCCTTTGACATGAATTAGGTCTTTAATTGTGTTGTTCAAAGTTCTGTGTTTTACCTTACTTAGAGCAGCTCTGCCTTCAGTTTATTTTGTTTTACTTAAGCTTTACTTCTTCCTTCCATCATGTGTATATGTATATAATATATGTATATGTATCGGGCATATGCTTGGTTCTGGATGTGCCTGGTTCATATGTGAGAATCATGTTCTTTGACTTCTCCAGTGCCTTCAACACCATACAGTCTCCCATACTGAAAGATAAGCTTCTAGGAATGGGTGTGGCCCCCTCCCTGACATCATGGATTATAGACTATCTGACTGCCAGACTACAGTATGTCAGGATGGGGAGATGTGTTTCTGGAACACTGGAATGCAGTACTGGGGCTCCCCAGGATACTGTTTTGGCTCCTTTTCTTTTCAGACTTCAGGTACAACTCAAAGTCCTGCCACATACAGAAGTATTCTGATGTTGTGGCATGTGTGTGCGGTGGACAGGAGAAGGAGCACAGGGACCTTGTGGAGTACTTCTATGGCTGGACCAAAAATAACTTTTTGCTCATGAACACTACCAAAACCAAAGAGCTGGTGGTGGACTTCAGGAGATCTAAAACTGCATACCAGTTAGTCTGCATTGATGGAGGGGAGATAGAGACTGTTCAGACCTGCAAATACCTGTGGGTGGTGCTGGATAATAAACTGGAGTGGTCTGCCAACATAGAAACAGTGTACAGGAGGGGCCAGAGCCGTCTCGTCTTCCTGAGACGGCTCAGATCATTCAATGTCTGTAGTGATATGATATGCATGTTTTATCACACTATCATTGAGAGTGCACTGTTCTATGCTGTTGTCTGCTGGAGGAGTTGCACTACAGACAAAAACTGTAGGCGCCTGGACAAACTGGTAAAAAAAAGGCCAGTTCTGTTGTAGGTAGAAGGCTGGGCCCTCTCAGTGCTGTGGTGGAGCAACAGATGAGGAGAATACTAAACATTCTCTCCACAGCATCCTAGCTTGTCAGAGGAGCAGCTGCAGTACGAGGCTCATCTCAATGCACTGCAGGACTGAGAGGTTCAGGAGGTCCTTTGTCCCCACAGCCATAAGGCTTTTTAATAGTGACTGCTGACATGTTCTTCTCAAATGTATTTATTTTGTCATTCATTATTATTATTGTTGTTGTCTAGTATGTAATCATTGTAAATATTTATGATTTTTTGAGCTACTCGACTAATTTGAATTTCCCCCACTGGGGGATGAATAAAGTATTTTTATATTCTATTTCTATTCTATTCTATATTCATGTTTATTCTATATTCAAGTTTTCATACTGTAGTAAGACAGGGTGTGAGTATGTTGATGCAGTTGTAAATGGACAGAGCATTTTTATTCCTGTCAAGACCTCATGACAAGATTCTTGTTGGTTTTTAGAGTAAATCTTAGGTTGAATAACACAATAGGGAGTGCTTCAACCCAAGTTAACTGTTTGTCTGCACAGACTAGACCTTTTTTATGGTTCTATTTGCTCTTTCCACTAGTCCTTGTGAAGCTGGGTGAGAGACTGCACCAAGCTTATGTCTAATTCCAAACATTTTTCCACTTCTCTTCTTCATTAGAGAAGTGAATACCATTGTCTGATCTTATGACTTTTGGTACCCCAAATCTTGGAATAATTGATTTTGTAAGTAATTTAATGACTTATTTTCCTTTTTCATTGATCAAGTCTTGTCTTGTGGCTCCTTTCTTTTTCCATGCTTGGCTGCTGGCTGAGGTCACAAAAACTTTTCTTATAAATGGATTTATCTACTTTTTCCAATCAGAGCAACTCAGACCTGTAATTATTTAAAATGTCTGTTAATCTGGTTGAGTGGCATCTCTTTAACTGTAAACAGTGTCTTTATTTTTATTTCACTGATTCTATTCACTGTTATACCATTTAATTCAATTAATATTTATCTGCAGAGTTAGCAACTGCTATTTCGTATTGATGTATTGTTTCACTTGTTCAGCTGTTATTAAATGTGCCATAAAAACAAACCTTGACTTGACTTGTTATGACTCAGACTAACTGCAGCGCAGCTGTCTTTAAATTTCTTTCAGAGTTTTCTTATTTAAGAAAGCCATTGGTGATATCTGACTCCCGTAACACTTTTTATTGCTGTGTTTTTGTTAATATCCTAATAATCTAACTCTCTTTAAACCTTTCTATAAAGCACTTTGCTGCTTTGTTAAGAGAACATATTAAATTATATTTATTGTTTCATAGATCTGCTGCAGACTTTTTTTCTACAACTTTTTACTCAAACTTCACAGTGAGTGAAAAACAGGCTTCCCTTTTAGGGAGTGGGTGCACACAGGGTTAGAGCGAGCATGTTATCGACCGCAAGCATTTTAACGGCAGAAGTTATCACATCACAAGGAGCGAGTGATACGCAACAACTTTTCAGAGCATGGTACTTTGTTTTTGCTTCGGGGATGTCTTCAAGAAATCAGTTTTTGGTTGTTAGGGCAAATTGATCAAGAGCCAGTATTACACTGGCTTTGTGGGGAGATTAAAGCTAAAAGTTGAGGCTGTTCAAACACTAAAAGGGGACACGTTTGAACCACATGCAGTAAGTGAAACTGTTTCAAATGTTTGTGTTGTGTTGGCATTAGACATATGAATGGATTGTAGTACTGTACAAACAACATGGTTACACTCAGTAAAACTAAACAGGCTAAAAACATTTTGTGCAAATAAATTTATACTCAAGACAACTGAATTGTTTCCATTTGTTGCTGTGCTATTCAACTGTAGTATTACACATTCACGAGTCACCATCATTACTCTCCCTGTCCTCCAGAAAAACCTCCTGGAATTTGACCAATCAGACAACACTTTAGCTAGATTCTCTTGTTATTCCCTCACATGATATTCTGTTCACACATGATAACCCCCTTGTCAAGTTTTATGTTTTGATTCTCTTGTTTTCAGGTTCTTTATCATGTTTTCAGGTTTTTGTCATGTTTCCAGGTTAATTTTTTGTCATGTTTTTTCCCCTGTCACTTAGTTCACTCAAGTCACCTGCTTTCTGTTCCACAGCTGCATGTCATCACTAATCACATCTCCACAGTATTTAGTTTCCAGGTTTTCCTTCACTCATTGCTGAATCCTCACTTTACTTCTCATGATCAAGTCACGGATTTTCAGTTTTGTCAGGTCAGGTTTTGCATCGTTATTTAATCAGTCTTGTTTTGGTTTTATTTATTTTCCACAGTTTAAGATATTTGATATCTGGCTCAGCTGTGTCTTTTGTTCTTGCCTTGTGCTTTTCTTTTGTTAATAAATCAAGTTATTTTAAAGTTCCACATCTGGTTCCATCCTCAACACCACGCTTACTGACACCTCTATTTTATGTTCATTTGATCCATACAAAATTAAATACAATCCAATGCTTTTCTTACATACAAGGCTGCAAAACTAAACCAGTCTTAACCAGACAACACATGACTCTGGGATAAGACTTTGGGAATATAGAAATTATAGCATGAATAACAATGTTAGCCCGGTTTTTTCATTGGAAGCCCAAGAACAAGCTGGAGAAATCGTTTATTAAAAAAGTATTTATTAGTGGTCACAAGTAGAGTATATTGCAGCGCTGGACTCGGAGTGCCAGAGCTCCCGCAGGAAATCCGTCAGGCCGAGCCCCGTTATCCGGAAACATGTCATATTTATATTCAGCTTTATCTCACAGAAGTTGTTTTCACACTTGTCAGAGTATAATTGGCCAGTTTTGGGTGACATGCTCATGCCAGCTGCTGTCCTTGTTGTGTTCTTTGGATGTGATAAACAATGTGTGTGTGTGTGAGTGCTGTTTTAGGCGTGGATCTAATGTACCAGACCTATCTGCCCTAATAGAGATGTTTTGTCTGACCCAGTTGTTTATGTCCTTCTAAGGTCTTGGACCATTTAAGGTCATCTGTTGTGCAGTATGAGCAGAGTGGAAAAGTACCAGCTAGGAACATAGGTTATTTAGGAAAATACAGAATATGAATTTATAATGTCTAAGATCAAAGCCAATTATAACAACTCCCCCTTTTGACATGATTTAATCATGTCAACTAAATGAGGTAGGACCGTTATATTCTGTATTGTGTAACACCTGTTAGCGGCAGCCAACTTAGCAGGTCCCCAAACTGCAAGTGGCCAACTACCTTGAGGTCCAGCACAACCAGACAGGAGATTCTTGTTATCCCCCTTTTGATATAAGTTCATTATGTGAGCTGTTATGTGTAAGCTGTTCTTCTTTGCGATTATCAGCAGCAAGCAAGTTTTCATTGCATATGCATGTGTAAAACAATTGTAATGCGTTAGCTAAACCTTTCTGTATCAGGAGTGTTTATCATGATGCTGGGAACAGAACCTCTTTCCCAGAATAGTTCAACCTTCATTACTCAACTGATCATAACTCTGCAATGAGCACATTTCATAAAAGCTATAAGTATCACGCCTGTACGTGTATGCAAGGAATAAATCAATAAATGTTTCAATATGTCTTAAAATTAGTGTGTGTATGTGGCCCCAAACCCAATCTCTGTGTAGAATCTTAGTTCATTTTGGTCCAAAACTATATGTGGTTTAAGCAGTGGCAAGACCCTGCTCACCCATAAGTACCATTACAACACATAACAATAATTAACTAAGCTACAACAATTCATAAAATATTGAAACCCAAAAAGTGCTTAAGGCAATTAACATCACCATCAGGATCGTCCACTGTTCGCAGCGAATAGGAGCGAAAAACCCGATGGCTGATATCTGGGAAAATTCTCCTATGGCCCCATTCCCCCTTGGCGACCGACCACTTAATTACCTTTCAGTGCCTAAGGTCCCGCTCCGAACAGCCGATTCACACCAATGGCAATGGACATATTTATGATTGGCTATGATTAGTACTTGGTCTACTTAAAATCATTAAAGTACATAGGAACATCACAAAACACAACACACAAAACAATACAGTACAGACATTTAAACATGATGTGAATATGAAGATATGACCCTGTTGAGAACAGATGAGTAATGATAGATGTAGTGTAAAAACTGACAATTTCTTTTGAGTGAAAATTTTATGATAACATTGTGCAGAGTGGTGTAGTGCAGCTCAGTCTCTTCTGGTCCAATCCTGTCACTGCTTGGTGTTTGGTTGTCCTTCTGGCTGAACCTCAGTTCAGCAGTCTGAGCTAACTAGGAAGGAGAGGTTACCAGCACTTCACTTCCACAAAGGGGTCTTTACCACCTGTTTTCCCTAACTAATCTTTTTCTTTGGGACAATTCAGGAGAGCATTCAGATTATTTTGTTGACAGTGGTTGAAGGTTGTGTGGTTGTTCAACCATTATCTTGGCATGATGATCATGCCTCCCAGAATTTCAGACTGACGTCTTGTCAGTCACTTGGCTGTGAGTCCTGTAGAGGTTCTGCTGCCGATGCAGTTAATTTAAGCTGTGGATGAATGTTAGCAGGAGAGAACCGAGCAGCACAACATTTCATTTTCACAATGTTCTATATTCAGGAATTCCCTTTTAACAGATTCAATCCCAGTATTCATTGGTCGACCAATTAAGTTTTCATATGAACCCCAAACAAAAACAAATAAATAAACCGAAAAAAAAAATAAAATAAAATAAAAATAAATTAAATGAAAAACAAAACAACTGGCCAGTTGATAGAAACCATGTTTTAGGACAGTACCGTAATACTCACCAACCTGCTGTACAGCATTAATGAGAAATCCAGTACCATCAACTTTTTCTGTGGAAAAAAACTTCAAACCATTTAGAGAACACAGCAACACCAAGACAAAACACGAGACAACATAGAACAAAAGACAAAAGGAAGACAAAGACTCACAGAATTTTGGGAAAAACTTGAGAAGTGTTAGTAAACTATGATTAATTGTTGTGTCTCCACCCCCCCGATGAGACTTAGTCTCCTCCGTATGTTAGTTCTGCTGAACTCTTCCACTGCAGTTTCTGCTCCTGTGTTGCTGCTGCAGGACAGAAATGTTTGTGGTTAGATTTCATTTTGGGAGCAGTACAGCATCAAGAAAGCAGCCATTTCTTCTCAATGAGTAACTGATTAACCTTTTTGGGATAAATATTGTCTGTCCTCTTAATTCAACTCAGAGTGCTTTTGATAAAATTTCAGCACGATCTGCTTAATTGTCACTTGTTACTTAATACTAAATTCTATTTAATTCTTACCAGTGGCTGTGTTTCGTGATGCTGAGCCATCCACAGACAGTTCAGGATCAGCATTAATTTTTAATTTTTTTTTCATTTGAATTAGAAACACTTCATGTGGTACCAACAGTGTGACATCAGAGTTTCTTATAACATCACATGATACAATAACATATTTCCATACAAATTAGAATCAAAGACAAAGGTTTATTCTATTTTTCTATTTGTCTTAATTCCTCATTTATTTATTTTTTAGATGAGCCTTGTGGCCTTGTGCTGCTAACTTTTTCCTTAGCAGTGCCACAGCATCGTGCTTGTGTTGTCAGACATCAGATCTTTGGTTGGTTATTGATCACTGTTATCTTGCATGCATGCTTTGACCTAAGGGCCCAGATTCTTGATATTATTTTGTAATATTTTTCTTTGCTCGTAGCAGTTTTGGAATGTTAGCTAAATTGTTCAGGATCCTTCTTTTTTTTTTTTTCTTGACATGAATTAGACCTTTAATCGTGCAGTTCAAAGCTCTGTGCTTTACCTTACTTTGAGCAGCTCTGCCTCAGTTTATTATGTTTTACTTAATCTTTACTTCTTTCTTCCAGTATGTGTGGATGTATGTGGATGTATGTGTACGTATAGATGTGCGTGTGTGTGTGTGTCTGTATGTGGCCTTGGGTTTCACTGCTTTGTTTTATTTTCTTCTATCTTGTGAAGCACTTTGTGCCACATTTTCTTGTATGTAAAGTGTTATAAAAATAAAGTTTGATTGATTGATTTATTCATTGATTGATTGCACCAGATTAAACAATTTGGGTCATCTCCCGTGTAATTTCTCGAATGAACCAGAACACATGATTAAAACTGTTCTCACAGAACATTTTATTCATCCCATTCATATCCTTTTCTTTTGACCAACATGTCATGACTGAGCACAGATTGGATTGTACATATTGTTTCTCAATAAATTGCAATTGAAGTGGATTGTTGCCATTTTTCAGAGATCTTTTAGTCACCTGGTGTGGCGTGGTGGGAAGAGAGGGTGTGTCCAGATTATTGTTGTAGCTCTTTGTCACTTGAGCTTTTAATGTCTGACTTTCACACAGGAGAGGTGTGAAAATTAGTTATTGTAACCTTTATTGTTTCTGCTACTGTGGTTCTACAGTCTAGTCTCCACAGTAGTGTTTTCCTTTGGTTTCATAGTCAGTGGTCCGTTCAGTCTCTGATAGAGTTTTAGTCCCCGTGGTCTAGTCTTTGTCAGTAGGTGAGGTTCCTAAGTCAGTCCGGACCTCAGTTAATGTTCTTTCGGCAGGATCTTGAGCCTGAGTACAGTGATCCTTGTGGATCCAGTTACTCAGTCTATTCTCAGTCAACCATACCTTTACACAATGTGTTGTAGCTTCTGCGTCCTGTCCATATAGGAGAGGACCAGTTAAGTTTGTTCACTTTCCTGGTCCTCTTCCTTGGTGAGTATTTATGTAACCTGTTGAGATATCCTCATCACCGTGTTATTCTGTTGTTTCACATTCACACAAGTTTCCATACTGTAGTACAACAAGGGGTGAGCCTGTTGGTGCAGTTGTAAATGGACAGGGTGTTTCCTCCCTGGCATGACCTCATGTGGGACAACATGACAACATTCATGGTGGCATTTGGAGTAAATCTTAGGCTAACACAATACGTAGAGCTTCAGCCCAGGTTAACTGTGTGTCTGCACAGACTTCTGTTCGGCCTTTATGATGGTTCTATTTGCTCTTTTCACTAGTCCTTGTAAAGCTGGGTGAGAGACTGCACCGAGCTTATGTGTAATTCCAAACATTTTTTCTACTTCTCTTAGTTCTTCATTAGAAAAGTGAGTGAGTACCATTGTCTGATCTTATCACTTCTGGTACCCCAAATCTTGGAATAATTTCTCTTGTAAGCCATTTAATGACTTCTTTTCCTTTTTCGGTTTTAGTAGGTGTGGCTTCTACCCATCTAAAAAAGGGATCCACACCCACTAGAAGATATTGTTTACCTTCAGTCCTGTTTGCTGCTCCCATGTCAGTACAATCAATTACTATCTGCTTCCAAGGGGCATCAGGTACTGGGAAACTTGTCTAGTCCTGCTTTGAGATTGAACAGCTTGCAAATTTCACAAGATTGCACAAGATATTTTATTGTGTCTTTTAGGTGGGGGTGCCACCAGTGTTGTGAAATTAGCGCTGTTACTTTTGAGCTAGCACAGTGTGCTCTACTGTGTGCTTCTTGACATAGCAAGTTTAGTAGTCCAGTTGGAGCTACTATTTTGCCTTCATGATTCCTCCAGAGTCTTGTGGAATCCTTTTTTATTTATTTTTTCCGTTCCATGCTTGCTTTTCAGACGGTGCCGCTGCTTCGTGAAGTTCTTTAATGTTTTCTAAACATAATTCTCGTTGTGATTTTACCTCCAATGTTTTCTGAGACATCTGGTTAAATGCAGTATATCTTGCTTTTGTTTTTGCTGCCTTATCTGCCGCATTGTTGCCTCTCGCTACTCTCCAATCTCCCTTTTGATGTCCTCTGCACTTGACTATAGCAACTTGTTTTGGTTCAAGTATGGCATAATATAGTTCGAGTAATTGATTCAAGTGTTTAACCGGGGTGCCTGCTGAGGTCACAAAGCCTTTCCTTTTCCAGTGACACATGTTTGGTATAGAGGCATGTCTTTAACTGTAAACACTGTTTTTGTTTTCATTTCACTAATTTATTCAATGTTTATTGTTAGATTAATTAATATTTATCTGCAGGGTTAGAATTTGCTAATAGTATTAATATATTGTTCAGCTGTACAGCTCTCTGGTTGCTGTGGCTGTTTTTAAATGTGCCATGAAAACAAACCTTGACTTGACTTGTTATGAGTCAGACTTACTGCAGCGCAGCTGTCTTTAAATTTCTTTTAGAGTTTTCTTCTTTAAGAAACTCATTGGTGATATCTGACTCTCGTTGTGCCTTTTATTGCCGTGTTTTTGTTAATTTCCTAATAATCTAAGTCACTTTAAACCTTTCTGTAAAGCACTTTGCTGCTCTGTTAAGATAACAGATCAATTGATTCATAGATCTGCTGCAGTTAAATAGTTAAATGGTTTAATGAGATTAAATATAAATATTGATGATGAATATTAACTCAGAATTGGTTAAAAGAAGCAGAGGAGAAGTATTTAGATCAGCTAAATTTTAAGTCATGCTACTGTGATGTCTAACACAATAAAGGCTAACCTTTAATGCTTTAAGATGGTAAGAAACTGTCTGACACCTATCTGTCTGACCTTGCTGTTAAATCCTGATATTTTCTAATATGTCATATGGTCTGACTGTCCGGTCTCAGACCTGCTTCAGGTGGAAATCATAAAGTCTCAATTTGTAGAACATCTTTTGTTCAGGCAGTTTTTCAATTAAAGGATCAAAGATTTAAATGCTGTGTTTGTTTGTCTGACCTTAACTTTTTAAGAGAGCTGTTAAATCTTAATTCAACAACAAACTGGTTCTAATGTTTAGTTTTAAACAGTCTGTTCTTCCTGGATTTATTTTGGATTTTTTATTTTTTATTTTGTTATCTCTTCACTGTGATACGTGCATTGAAAAGCGGATTTCAGATTGTCCATTCAATTTGGTATTTCTCCCATTCATCCATCCATCCATTTTCTATACCGTTAGTCCGTTAATCGGGTAGCGGGGGGGGGGGGGGGGGGGGGGAGGCTGGAGCCTATCCCAGCAGTCATCGAGCGAAAGGCGGGGTACACCCTGGACAGGTCGCCAGTCCATCACAGGGCCACACATAGAGACAAACGAGACAAACAACCATGCACACTCACACTCACTCCTAAGGACAATTTAGAGTCACCAATTAACCTAACATGCCTGTTTTTGGACGGTGGGAGGAAGCTGGAGAACCCGGAGAGAACCCACGCATACACGGGGAGAAAATGCAAACTCCACACAGAAAGGCCCCAGGCGGGGATTAAACCTGGAACCCTCTTGCTGTGAGGCTATGGTGCTAACCACCACACCACCGTGCAGCCCCTTCTCCCATTCAAATTTATTTTAAAATAAATTAATTGTTGAATTGATGATAAATGCTCTAGTAAAAACTTCCATTATCATTGTAAATTTTTCGACTAAATAACTATATGTAACTCTGGTACTCTTTAAGTACAGGCCAATGATCAATCAGAATCTGTCCTCACTCTCAGGGCTGAATGGGGGAAGAAGGAAGCAGGGTTGGGATGAGATAATCTTAGGGTGAGAGCATTTATGACAAAGCTAAGGATAACTAACCTTGTCTTTTCCAATTACACATGTCCACATGTACAGCCTAAGCTGTTTATGCTGAATCTGTATAAATGGTCAGTTTTTTCTTTTGCTAAATGGCATGCTTCTGTTATTGAGCATGCGTGATGTTGGGAAGAGGTGTCTTATCTTCTAGTGTAGTAGGATGTGTCCCTGGAAAAGATGACGTTGTGTCTGGCACATGCTGTGTTAGTGGTGCAGAGGACTGCGTCTGAATATAGAATTTAACTTCTCCTAAAAATGCTGACAGTCTGCAAGAAATGTTTTTTTTTTTTTCTTTATCTGCCCTTGCTTTCTGGAATAAACCTGCCTCCTTTAGTTTTGCTGTTGCTTGATTCTTACTGCCTGTTGCTTGTTTTGAAAACATGGAGAAATCCCGTAGTAGCGGTGGAGCACTTTCACCCCCCCCAAACATTCCTCTCTCTTGCATTTCTCTCATCCAGTTCACAAATCTCTCAGTCACTCCTTTTTCATCTTCTCTTGGAACCTTTTTTATCCATCTAGTCAAGGTGTTAAACAATACCGACCCCAATGAGCCGGGTTTACCTGTTTTCCACTTCTCAACTATGATTTGTGACATGTTTAAATGTTTTACACGTGTTAATCAGAATGGGTGAATGGCGCAATGCCCGAGTGTTGGACCCGATCAAGAAGCTTCTACACAGAATCTTTTACTCTGTGCGCTTGATCGCTGGGGGTTCTCCCAGTCCCTTCACTCATTTTAATTCACCAATCTCTGTAACACCCTAACTAAATTCCCCTTTATTTTCTATTCCAATGCCCCCCTTTTACAGAACCACTTGAGATCTGTGTCAGTGTAGGAATTCTCGATCAGTCTCGACTGCTCGATACACTTCCACTAACACAGTACCAAGTAGCAAACCACCCCACATTTTCATGAAAAATAATAAAACTTAGCCCTGTGTCCTTATGCAGAGATAAACCCTTAGTATATCGTCTATGCACAACATCTGCAGAACCACCGCCGATTGCGGAGAGAAAAAAACAAAAACAGACACACCGCCAATTGCGGATTTTACAGTCCAACCACCAAACGTGAAGTAATACAGACCCACCGCCGATTGCAGATAGAGGTCCAAGCGCCCTTGTGCGCAGAAATTACCCACACAGTCTATTGTGAAGTAATACAGACCCACCGCCGATTGCAGATAAAGGTCCAAGCGCCCTCGTGCGCAGAAATTATTCACGCCGCCTATAGTGCAGTAATACAGACCCACCGCCGATTGCAGATAAAGGTCCAAGCGCCCTTGTGCGCAGAAATTACTCACATCCGGTCATGCAGTAATACCGAGATTACTCACACCGCGATAGCGGACTAATAGACCCCCGCCCATTGGCATCTAATTCCTATTCAATTTAGAAGACAGGATGAATTTATGTTATCTTAATTTATGTCTTTTATTTGGCCAAATTGTACTAAACTAGGACACATATGACTCTCCCTATGTGAGACTATGTGTTTATACTTTACATGTGACCACCTAGTAAACCTGCAGACACAAATTTTGTGCTTTTGATTTAGTGATCGGAGGACATCCTAATTCAGACAATTTAGTTTAGAATGACCAATGTGCAGAAATTTCACATATCTTGATACAAGAGGTTTTCTGCTCACCTTGTGTTTTAGGCGCCTTGAATTGTCTGAAGAAGAGTCCCCTCCAACCAGCTCCGGAAGTCCTCGATCGGACACGGTCTCAGAGTCAGCCAATCCGGGTCACGGCACCAATTGTTAGCCCGGTTTTTTCATTGGAAGCCCAAGAACAAGCTGGAGAAATCGTTTATTAAAAAAGTATTTATTAGTGGTCACAAGTAGAGTATATTGCAGCGCTGGACTCGGAGTGCCAGAGCTCCCGCAGGAAATCCGTCAGGCCGAGCCCCGTTATCCGGAAACATGTCATATTTATATTCAGCTTTATCTCACAGAAGTTGTTTTCACACTTGTCAGAGTATAATTGGCCAGTTTTGGGTGACATGCTCATGCCAGCTGCTGTCCTTGTTGTGTTCTTTGGATGTGATAAACAATGTGTGTGTGTGTGAGTGCTGTTTTAGGCGTGGATCTAATGGACCAGACCTATCTGCCCTAATAGAGATGTTTTGTCTGACCCAGTTGTTTATGTCCTTCTAAGGTCTTGGACCATTTAAGGTCATCTGTTGTGCAGTATGAGCAGAGTGGAAAAGTACCAGCTAGGAACATAGGTTATTTAGGAAAATACAGAATATGAATTTATAATGTCTAAGATCAAAGCCAATTATAACAAACAAGTATGGTAAGATTGTCTATGTTAAACAGGTATGTTTTCCATGACAGTCGAATAAACTGTACCCAATTATTTCAAAATCATGTTTACTGTACATTATTTTTTGTTAATTATCACTAAACACAAAATAGGCTACAGCTGACCCTGACAGGAATGTCATTAGTTTTGGTTTTTGGTCCTGGGTAATTTCAGGTCCGGGTGTGTGCCAAGGTTCTACAAAAAAAGTAAAATAGTTGTAAGGCTCATATACTCCTTTAGTGTTCTTGTTTGCAGTCAGTGCTTTTTTAAATACCTAATTGTGGTGGAGAATCGAAGGGGTTCCTGCTTTTATATCACTGTATTTTTTTCTGATATCTGTTAGTTACAAACTTATGGGTTTCTTGATTTTATTCATCTAACATTTAAAAGACTAGGTTTAAAGACTTCTAAAAAATCTTAAACACCCAGTCAATTAGAAAGATAACTGACAATAAAAAATAAACATTAGTTTAGAAACATTCCTTCTCCTAGTGGGACCCCCAGGAAGTCTTTAAAGCACCCCCTAACTGTCTGCATACCCTTAATAGTGAAACCACAGGGGTTCTTACAAATGTTTATTCATCCAAATGTCCTGATCAAAATGTTCTTGCAGGGATGCAGGCAGAGGATCAGCTTCCAGCAAAGCTCTCAGTTTCAGACAGGAGACATCAGCACCAGGCGCATTCAACAGCAGAGCTGAGATAAAGTCTAAGATCTGACAGAGGATACGGTTACATGTCACTTCTGATAGCTCCCAGCATTCCTGAGAAAATGTGTGCCTATACCTCACTTCAGCACTCTAGTCCCCTCTCCCTCCTTCTCTCTCTCACAGGCTGACAGGCTGAGCAGCAGACACAGGGGTCCACAGCAGGGTGTATGTATGTGTGTATGTGTGGGGGCAGTGATGGACTGAAACAAACTCCCTCCCCTTAGTGCATTTCTTGTCACACCCCAATTAAAACAGAAGCTGTTCCCCGTTCTGAAGGCTGGCTGGGTGCAGACAGGAGGTCAAGTCACAAACAGAAAATATCGGCTATTCACTCCTGACAGTGATTGCATTTTACACCAAAGAAAAACATGTAGGCGAAGAACATCTAAGACATTGCTAGGAAATGTTGAGGAAATGAAACTGAGGAAAAAAACTGAGGGCTGAATTTTTATTCTGGTGGAGAGCACTGTATTAGAAAACTAGGGAGTTATATAATATTTAACTTAGATTAGTTGATCTCTCCTCTGCTATACTGTAGGGAAAGCCAGGAATATTTATAACACGCAAAATCTGAACAGTCAGTAGTTATCCTGCTGCGTGGGAACACAGGTTACAGCTGTCTATGGGGAGGAAATCTGGTTTTGCTAATTTAATGCTTGAGCACCGGCTTACATTTTGACAAAATAAAAATTTAATAACTAATTAGGAATGATAAGGAACTGTTTTCTTCAGAATTTCACATTTGTCACTCTGTTGTACGAGTCTACACATAAGCACAACAGATTTTCAGAAGAATTTCCAGACAATTCCCTGCAGTTGCCATTCAGACGTAAAATTCAAGTGTATCGTGCTGCTTTATCATTAAAGACAGCCTCACTGTGTTAAGAAAATATATGCATTTGATGTCATAAAATGAGTTCCCAACAAAAAAAAGAAAATTGTAGGACAGGGGTGAAATACCAACTTATGTATACACATACTTTTTAACACATTCTGGAAGATGCAGATGAAAGAGGCCCTGTGATACTGTATCTGTCAGGTCAATCCATCCACTGCATATTTTGACAGCCTCAATACACAAGTGCACCTGAACCGTGAAAGGAAGGTGAAAATTAAGTCTGCTTTAGGGCATTTAAAAAAGCCCATGGCTTATCTCCCGGCTGGAACGATGCCCTCCCCTATCTGACACACAAGGAGGAAGGGAAGCTGCCCTGAATGGGAAACAACATGGCACTTTACAGAGGCATGTTAGAAACAATTAGTCCTGAAAGCCAGGGTTTTGATTTGACCATCTAATTGCCGGTTCAGGGTTGAGAGATTGAGTGAGGTGAGGCTTAGAGACTCAGAGAGAGCTGTGGGGGCCCTGGGGGAGAACCGCTGTCAGACAATAGCAGCCTTTATTTCACATCCAGCTTCAGCAAAGTGGGTATGCTCAAAAGATTTAATCCCACATTCAGACCTGACAAGAAAAGTGATTCATGTTGAAAAGGTGGGTACAACACTGTTTCAGGTGCAACAAGTTTAAGTCCTACCCATACAACACCTTTCCAAAAAAGAATTAGGTGTGAAAAAAGGAAATAAAGCTCCAACAAAGCAATAGTATATCACAGTTTCTTCCAGCACCAATGAACAAGGTAAATTAGGGTCCTGACTTGTTGGGTTCACCTCTGATCTCCATGATTGGAGCTTTTCTTAATAGGTTCACTTTTTCACACAAGGCAAATTCACCAGGATACCATTCCTGACAGCAGTATGTGAAGGTGATGAATGGCCGACACAAATAACAATTGGCCATGCATGTAAAAGGATGGCACTGTGTTACGGGTTAAGAGGAGCCTCGTGCACAATTGTCTCACACTTTCACATACTAACACTCTATTGGCAAAATTACAATAAGATACAATAAGATCTGACAAGAAATCGAATCGGATCGGGTTACTTGCAATCAAATTAAGACCCCGGGATAACTCAATCCAACTGCACACTGAACGAGCATGTAGGCGACAGTGGATCGGATCGAGCGTTCTGCGCATGCTCGAGATTTTTTCCCGTGATCATCACCCGGAAGCCGAAGGAGACGATATTCCTGTTGTTGTCGCAGCCATCAGAAAGAAACAAACAACGCGATGGAGAATGCACCGCTGTGCATCGCGTTTGTGCCATAACCAGCTCATCACAAATGTAGAGGAACGTAGCTTCATCTTGCTCTTCGTTCGCCATCTTTCTCGAATGCCTTAATTTTGTTGTTGGTGGTGGTGAAGACGTCAACCGGAAGTGACTCTATTAGCGATAGTTGAAATGAACCTATCGTACTGCGGTAATGCATGCTTTGTGCCTGTGATTCGATTTATTCACTGCCATATATCCAAGGATAATTATCCTTGCTCAGATACGGAGCATAACCCAACTATAGCTATAATTCAGTTAATCTCATCATGTAGACCCACTGACAGTTGGGATTTCCTCCCCCACCCTTCATCCCTTCTGTTTCAAGAAGTCCATCCTCACATACTAAATCCCCCATTCTTAAATATCACCTGCTTTCTGCTCCTTTAATTACCTAAATAGTCATTTCTTGATGCACTTTACAGCAGTCTGTCATGCACAGGTAAAAGGGGGAAAAATAAGTCTTTCAAAACAAAAGTTAAGCAATATACGTGAGCTGCACCTGCAACCACATTTTAGGAATGCAAAAAGAAAAGAAAACTTCACTTTGGATGAACGACATGTATATGTGTGTATTAGCACTTTTCTATAACATAAAATGCTGTAAATGCGGCAAACAAAGGCAATAGTTTAATGGAATGCTTACAGTATGTAGTTTTGTTTGTTAATATTAATAATTACTTTGTACTAAGATTGGGAAGCTATTAAAACCTTTAATAGCAATAAAATCTATAAAACTGCATAGATTGTTGCAATCCCAATTTAGCCACAAAAAATGTTTACACCCTTAATATTATTAGGGGTAAAGGGGGGGTGTAATAGAAATACAAATATTACACCCCTCTTCACTCTTGCTGTCCTTGCAGCGGAAATACAAGAGGTTTTGGTCAGTGCATTGGTTCAGTTGTCCTAATTGGATTCACTGGCTACTCTAGTGAAGGTGTAGATATGGTTTGGAGAAGATCGATTTCATGATTTTTGTCAGACTAACGTGTTTACTTGTCATCTTTTCCCTCCTCTTCCCTCCTGTTCATACCAGCAGTATTTTTAACCTTTCCAGGGAAGTGAGAGAAACTAACATTGAATTCTATCAACATGCCAACAGAATTATATCTCACATTGGTTGTAAGCCTACTTCTAGAGCCATAAATCCTCTGTTTAATAACAAGCAGTTGCTGAAATCAAAATAAAATCATCATCCTTATCTGTAACACTATATCAACAGTGATATTGGGGCTAAGAAGTAGCTCAGGAGATAGTGATTTTCCTTTATCTGGAAGGTTGTTGGATCAGTACCAACTTCATATGTCAAAAGATAGCATTCTAAACCTGTCCACATCCCCTCCCACAGCAATACTCTCAATGTTCCTAAATTATAAGTCAGTTGTAATGTAATGTAAAAAGAATGATTGTGCATGCAATGCATTACCATGATAAGCCCTACTGTTTCCCAAACTCTAATCAATTAGATGTTCATGCCCAAATCTAACAAGTGGATTTTTTAATGTGAAAAAGTCACAATTATGTCATAATGGCTTGTACTGAGTTGACACTGGTTTAAGTTAAATCCTATAACTATGCAGTTGAGTTGCTAAACATGTAAAAAGTGTTGGGTCAGTCAGGAAATAAACCAAAGATTTCTATTTGACAGTCCTGTGTCTAATTTCACCATCACATACTCCAACTTAGTACCTGTTACATTTCAATCTATTGGTAAACAGCTTTTGTGACAGCTTAACAAAATGCTTTGAAACCATATCTGTATAATTTGATACTTGGTAAAAAAAAAAAAAAGTGTCCACAAAAACAATTTTATGGATTGTATCAAAACAAACAAAAAAAAGAACCACCATAAAAACTGCGTTGCACAGAGCTCACTGCTTCATGAACAAAGCTCAGGAAAATGTAGATCTCTGAGAAGAATTACTCGCTCTGAAATGAGAACAGAATAAATAAAAAGTGCTGATATAGTTTAAGTTGCAGGTATGTGCATAAAACAACGCAAGCTTGCCAAACAAGTCTAAATTATGTGTTCCCACACGTAGCTTGCCACCAAGATTTTCTAATTGAACCCTATAACCTATATATGTGTTGTCTTGACCATATTTGTCTAGATCCAAATGAAATAGTGTCACAGATTTAAAAGATTCCAGAGGAGCCACCGATTTACACAAGTTAGACTTCTTTATGTTCCTTTGCTATGTCTGACTTGTTATCTGTGTGCCCATAGCGTAGCAATTTTGGTTATTTCTAATGTAAACTACCACTGAAACAAAAACAAGTGCATCACAAAAGTTTAGTACTGGCATTGTAGTTGTAAGTAATAAATTGTGTAATTAACTCTTAATTGTCTATTAGTCAATGTCTCCAGAGTTTACATTGTGTGTTTTCTGACAGACCAAATGCATTCTAGGTGTGTTGCATTCACATTCATCTGACAAAACCCCTAAATTCCTCCATCACCTCAGCTGACAGAGAAGGTCACTTCAAAGCAGGGAAAGAGTCAGCGGGGCAATAGAGGCCTGGGACCGACAAATGCATAAGTTGTAAAACTTAACAAGGTGTGAACACTCTGTTTGTGCCCTGGCTCTTCAGCATGCAGGGGCAGCTTGTGGAAGTTCTTATTGGCTGTAAGTACACTGCAAAAAGTGATGCTTAAGACGAGATGTTGCGTATACAGTAAGAATGACCTTCTCTTGACAGGACTACTCAGCAATACACAGAATTTTTCTCACCAAGCTAATAGAGTAAGAGCACATATGTGACTCCAGAATAAAATAAATGATCGTTAGCTCGACCCAAACTGTCTTTTTAGAATGCACATAAACAGGCTCATTTAATCAAAATCATATGAAATCGAGATATACTTACATGTACAATGATTTGCCACAGAGAAAGTTAGAAGTGGAAAGATTTCATGACTGTTTTTTTCAAGGTCTACAACGTTATGGTCTCGGACATATTTTAACCAATCACTCGATTCTTATAGTGGTCTGTAGTAGTATGAGGACAGTGGCGGCCAAGTCAAGCTGTAACTGTGGTGCAACTCTACTGTCCATGTGACCAGGTTGACTTATATAGATACAGGCCAATCCACATGTGGAATTCCACAAAATACACCCATTAAGCCAAACTTTGGTTTTACTCGATGGATGCTCTAATGAAGCTTTTGTATATTCTGACATAATAAATATTGAAATTAGATGAAAACCAACTAATTTTTAATTAAAACCTCAAGTAGCATCACAGCAATTTTTTAAATTATATATAAAAATTACTCTGGAGGCCCTGCCAATAATAATCAGGGAGACATTCAGTTTGTTTTTTCATGAAGAGCTGCTAAGCTATTGATAGATCATTGATTTATTGAATTGAATAGATGAGTCTGGTCTTAACAACAGCTAATCAAAGACACCAGCTTTCTTTTTCATTTTTCGGATTAATTCCATATGAAAAAGAGTGACATAGTGCAAAATTAAGACAATGCAGAAGTGCCTTAAACTTAGATTCTTTCCAACAGTCAGCAGGGTACAACACCTGCAGTTACAAAAATAAATTATATTGTTTATAGTATTATAGAATGACCCTACTTCCCATTTGAGGTTTTTAAGTATTTCTTAATGTGTTTTTGGCCTTAAGTGTTCGCTTTATGTTTTCTGTCACAGATTATGTTGTTACATGTCAATCACAGCGACATGCCAGTTGGAATAGTAGCACAAATCCATGACACTCTGACTATAATATATATATATATATACATAATGTAATGTGTATATATATGTGAATACATCCATCCATTTTCTATACCTGCTTAATCCGTCGGTTGGGTCGCAGGGGGAATGGAGCCTATCCCAGCGGTCTATATATATATATATATATATATATATAATACATTGTCTGCATTTTTAGGCTATATGTTTATGACTGATGTATTGTGGTGTTGCTATATTGACTGCTTGATATTGGCTTTTGATATAAATGCGTGCATTTTTAATATGAGTTGAATGCTCTAGTATAATGTGGAAACCTTTTTGGTGACTTCCACTGCCTTCAATTTTCAACATCTGATGAAAGATTCACAGACCAAGCTGTATGCCTGTGAGGATAGATCACGATTGAGTCAACTCATGTTCAGGGGTGAGCCTGGATCTGTTGAATGTGTTAGATAAAGAGGCACTCACAGTTATTAAAAATGGAGATGTTTGTTTGCATTTACTGCTGCTGAGAATCATTGTTGTTGACACTGTCCCTTCGTGACATTGACATTGTTATGAATGATGATTGTCTTCATGTTAATGACCACATGAAAACGTACAGAATCCATCCAAAATTTCTTGAGACATTTTAGCTTAAAATCATACTGGTTGAAATTTTTAGATGCACTGCCTGGCCAAAAAAAAGCCACCACCTGGATTTAACTAAGCAAATAGGTAAGGATTGCACAATTACTGCATGGGCAATTATCTTTCAGCTGGCAACAAGTTATTTAACCCCAAATTATTAAAAACTGGAAGGATTGTGGGGCACCATCATCTTCGAGAGAGAAATGTGGACAGAAAAAAATCCTAACTGATCGTGATCGGCGATCACTTAAACTTTTGGTAAAATCAAATTGCAGAAAAACAACAGTATAGCTCAGGGCTATTTAATAGTGAAAGTAAGACCATTTCAATACGCACAATGCAAAGGGAACTCAATTGATTGGGCATAAAGATGAGGCTCTGGAGCAATGGAAGAAGTGTGGTCTGATGATTCCAGATTTACCCTGTTCCAGAGTGATGGGCACATTAGGGTAAGGGTGGATGAAGTGCTGCACCCATCATGCCTAGTGCCTACTGTGCAAGCCTGTGGGGACAGTGCTGTGATCTGGGGTTGCTGCAGGTCAGGTCTACGTTCAGGAACGTTATGAGCCCAAAGAATGAGGTCAGCTGACTACCTGAATATACTGAATTACCAGATTATTCCATCAATGGATTTTTTCTTCCCTGATGGCATGGGCATATTCCAAGATGACAATGCCTGGATTCATCGGGCTCAAATTGTGAAAGAGTGGTTCAGGGAGCATGAGACATCATTTTCACACATGGATTGACCACCACAGAGTCCAGACCTGAACCCCATTGAGAATCTTTGGGATGTGCTGAAGAAGGCTTTGCGCAGTGGTCCGACTCTCCCATCATCAATACAAGGTCTTGGTGAAAAATTAGTGCAACACTAGATGGAAATAAATATTGTGACATTGCAGAAGCTTATTGAAACAATGCCACAACAAATGAGTGCCGTAATCAAAGCTAAAGGCGGTCCAACGAAATATGTAGCTGGGGATTCTTTTGGCCAGCTAGTGTATCAGAAAGCTGGATAAGGTCAAATCATTTTGAAACATTCTATCAGAGGTATCTTAAACTGTGAATATCATAATCACAATTTTGAAAGCTGATTTTTTTTCTACAAGGATTTTAAATATCTGACTTTATGCCAACTGTCAGCAAAGGCTAGCAAAATTGAGGATCATTCCAAGCCTGCAATGTAAATAAATGTGTAAATTTGAATTTTCCATTTCTCAAATTAGAGAGTACAGAGAGGAATGATCAAGTCAACAATAAACACCAAAAGCTATGAATGAAAGCTGCAAAACAAAAATATAGTTATGCAAAGGTGAAATCCTTGATATAGGCTGAAATACAGAGATGAGATTTTTCTTACAGTGTAGAAGCTTTTGGGGGGAGGAGCAAGTATTTGGAAAGGAAACATCAGGTGGCTGTTTGGAGGAATGGGTCTGGACACTTCTGATTTATCTGTGCATTTCAGAATTATGTTGCTGACCTCTTAACCTCTCTGCCATTTGTGTCATCCCCCCAAGTTCTGTTCAGGCAATCACCCCCACCCCCAAACATTACTAACCACAGAGAATACCCCCACTACAAGCTGCTGTGTCATCTACAGTTCAGTACACACACACTTGGTCAAAGTGACAGTCAAGCTTTGATTTCCTTTTATTTTCTTTTTCAGTTTGTGTCTTCTTGTGCTTTTATGACACATTCAAAATATTTTCAATATTTCAAACTTTTCAAAGTTTTTACAACATGTTGAGCAAAATGAAAGTATTTTTGAATGTCTAATATTGCATTTTTCATGTCTTGTATATATATACAAGACATATATATACAAGAAAAATGCACATCTTCCAACTTGTATATATTGTAGTATAACGTCTATGTCAGGCAGTGAGTTAAAAAGAACTGCCTTTTTTACTTTCTGTACATAGATTTTAGCACAAGGAATGTCCAGAGTCATGGGGCTAGTGTCACACTTTGCAGTGTTTTGCTGAAATTTCACCAGTCAAATGGGGATATGTATTTTATATATATATGTATGTATGTGTGTACATATATGCATTTTAATTTAATATTTCTAGTTAAGCTTATATTTAGAAAGTTTTATTCTATAAAAGTTATAAACCTTCAGTTCAGTCATTAACTTGTGTATGCTTGTTCCATTTAATTCAGATGTAATTGTGTTACAGGATGTAATCTACATGATCAACAGACCTAGTGCAGATGTCTGGGTGATGTCAGTACTTTATGTACCAAAGTCTGTGTGCAGCAAATGCCACAGATTGATTGACTTTAGCCTTGTTCAGGATAAGAAAAAAAGATTAACATCTCTGGCTGTTATTTGTCATGGTGGTATCATTACTCAGTGGGAGTCAGAATCAACCAGTCACTTTACATTTCTTAATTTTAGATCCAGGTTGAAGTATCTCAACAATAAATGAAGATCTATACGACTTGTCAGTGCAACATTGACTATTCCGTTACAGAGCAAAAAGAGGAAGCGGGGAGATACATCAATGACTAATACAAAAGGCGCACTGGGCATTAAGTTCCTGTGCCTTTAACCCAAAGCTGTTGACCACAGAACCTCATCAACTATGAGTCTCTGGCGCAGTCAAACCATCCCAGCTGTTGTGCTGCTAACTCTGGGAATCATCAGTATTCTGCTGATGGTCCTTCCGGCAAAAAAGATGGAGGCGCTTTCTGAAAACATGTTAAGTGTCATATGCTTAATCTCAAGTAGCACAAAATAAAAACTAATTGACCACCTTTGGTCTTCCTTTTGCCCACCTAACAGAGACGTTAAAAGACTTTTTAAAAGGAAAGCATAAAACATCTTATACTAAAATGTTGATGCTTCAATGCTGTCACTTCAACATGGTGAACGAAGGGGAGATTAAAGTCAACACTGCAGAATGTGTATAACAAAGTCAGTGAATCTGTCCATTTTTGTTCCATTAGTGTTTTAGACATATAAAGGAAAGATTAATGAGGAACTGGCAAACTTGAGAACAAGTCATATCTCATTGGTTACATCCTGTACCACAGTTACCTCTGAAGAGTTACCTATAGAACTACAAGCCTACATAAGTTAGATAACAAGCAGGGTTTACAACTTTTATAAAATAAGATGTTCACAGAAAATAACACACTCACACACTTTATCAAGTCAATCATACAGTAACAATGTAGAATAATGGGATAACTCAATAGTTCATGATTTTAATGGTGTTTTTAATAGATATTTACATAAATTCTATACTTTTCTAACACTGAAAACGTTGTCTATTTCAGTATGGCATTGTCCTGGATGCTGGATCATCTCCATGTACATCTACAAATGGCCAGCTGACAAGCAAAACGGAACTGGTATTGTAACTCAAGTGTCATGCCAAAGGTGAGCTGATCACACTGATCATCTGGTCTGAAGAAAACAGCAGCAGCACTCTGATTAATAAGGTTTTAAAACAACCTCTTAATTCATCCATATTCATTCAGCAATTCCCCTTTAGATCATGGTATTATACATACATCACTTAAACCTCACCATCATCTCAAATGCAGTTAAGTTGAAATTATAATGTTCACGGTATAGAAAGAATTTCATTTAAATCCTGATGATCAGTAAAATCATCTTTGAAAATGTTACTAAAAGTGACTAAAACTTGTAATTTCCATGAACCATGACCATTTATTCCCCATACATTCTTATGATAAGGACACTTACTTTTACTTCCACTGTGTCACCAAACAACATATCCAGTGTCTCATCCTGAGTGGACAGGCAGAGGGGGCATTTGGCTGGGTCACTGTCAACTACTTACTGGAAAACTTTGTCAAGGTGCGTTGTAACTTTTGTCTATATTCACATGCTGTGTCATTCTGAGGAAAAAAAGAAGTCCACCTTAAAGCACTTTAACACTGTTATAACCCCATTTGGGCAATTCTTTCTGACCTACAATTATTATTGGAAGAGTTTAAACTTAGAAATGGATGCTAAAATAACATCCATCTATTTTCTATACCTGCTTAATCCAATTCAGGGTCACAGGGGGGCTGTAGCCTATCCCAGCTGCCACAGAGCAATAGGCGGGGTACACCCTGGACAGGTCACCAGTCCACTACAATAACATGAGACACTAAAATGCATAACAACGCTGATGAGATTTATGCTTAAGAAATTGTAAAATAGGACAACGTTATATCCTAACCCAGTATTCTTCAACCCTGGTCCTCATGACCCACCACCCTGCATGTTTTCGATGTTTCCCTCCTCCAACACACCTGATTCAAATGAATGGCTCCTTATCAGGCCACTGCAGAGCTTGATGACGAGCTGATAATTTCAGTCACGTGTGGTGGAGGAGGGAAACATCGAAAACATGCAGGGCAGTGGGTCCCGAGGACCAGGGTTGAAGAACCTTGTCCTAACCTATCAATTCATGATGCAAACTGGGGAATGCTTTTAGTGTTTATACAGGAGCAGTGAAACAGAACTTTGATTTACATTGAAATAGTTCAATTTCATATTACTGCAAAAGCAGATGATGTTTGAAAAAAAACATTCAAGTATATTGGAAGGGATTCCTATTTGCAGTGGTGGCATCAGATGAAACTTCTTGAACATTCGTAATCTAGGTATATTCTCCTGGAAGAGTGAATTGTGAATTTTGTCCTGCATTGTACTGAGTCACCCATTTTAATATCTTATCTTACCTACACAATGATGTCTATCTCACCTCCAAATACCTGAGCATTCTCACCTCTACTTACATAATAGCTGATGAGCCTGCAGAAGTTGAAATTTCAATAGGTGTGTTATCACCATTATGGTTTGATATAGTACTTAGAATATTGTTATAGGACTGCTTCAATGGACACACTTAGGAATTATCGTTGCCTTTCAGAATGCAATAATAATAATAATGGTTCAGTTTGCTGTTTTACTTGCTTATACTGTTTCAGTACAGACGCACTTCCTCACTGAATCTGTTTTCAAATGAGTCCATCCGGTTTGTCGTTCTCCGCGCGCACTAAGTTACAAATTTTGACTGGTGCACAACTACGCGCGCCAGGCAGAAAGACATCATTTTGACGTCACGCACCGTCAACTATAAAACAAGCTTAAGGACAGCAGTTTGATCCGTCTGTCTGAGTCCTGGCTGAGTGACAACACACCAGACTCGTGTGTAAACATACCCGACTTCACAGCCATACGAGCGGATCGTGACCGGAGTACGAGCAGTAAGCGGAAAGGCGGGGGCATTATCCTGTTTTTTAATTTGAGATGGGTTAAACCCCGCAATGTGACCATCAAGGAGAGGATATGTTGTCCAGACATTTAACTGCTGTCAGTTTCTTTTCATGCGTTCTACGTGCCCATAGACAGTCGTCATTGTTGTTTTCATTCCACCGAGGGAAGCCCCGACAACGGCGTGTGACGTCATTCATGACGACATTGCTAGGATACAGACCCTGCATCCTGAGGCATTCATTGCAATCACAGGGGATTTCAAGCACGTCTCTCTATCCTCCTGCCTGACTGGCTTTGTACAGCATATGGATTGTTCAACACGTGGAGAAAGGACATCTGTTCTATGCTAACGAGAAGGAGGCTTATAGGACAGTGTCTCTTCTACCACTGGGTAGATCTGATCACAGCATGTTCTATCTACAAACCACATACAGACCTCGTGTACAAAGACTTCCTGTTACTACCAGATCTTTCAGGAAGTGGTCACCAGAGGCGAGTGATGCATTGAGAGACTGCTTTGATGTCACAGACTGGGCTGTAGTGCTTGAGGAAGAAGAAATGGACATTGAGTTGGACAGGAGGGTCAGCACCATCACTGACTACGTTAACTTCTGTAGGGACACTGTGATTCTAGTGAAGACTGTAAGGTGCTATCCAAATAATAAACCATGGATCACTAGTGACATCAAAGACCTCCTGAACCAGAAAAAGAGAATGGGGATGGAGAAAGACGGAGGAATGTACAACAGGAGCTTAAAAAGACACTACGTCGAGCTAAGGTGGAGTACAAGAAAAAGGTAGAGAGACAGCTGGAGAACAATAACACCAAGGAGGTGTGGAGGGGCATGATGACCATCACTGGATACAGACTGAAAAACTCTGAGTCTGTGGAAGGTGATGTGGACAAAGCCAATACTTTCAACCAATATTTCAACAGGTTTGATAGAGTGGCTTTTTCCACCTCTGCTGCTGCTCCCTCCACCCCAACAGCTGCTTCCTCTACACTGCTTCTTCTGTCCAGCTGTACCTCCACCTCAGCGACAGTTTCCACCACCAGGCATCCTGAGTCCAGCTGCACATCCACGTCCGCTAAAACCTCTGTGTCTAACTATAGAGGAGGTTGGAACTGAGTTCAGGAGACTTCAGTCAGGGAGGGCTGCAGGCCCAGATGGAGTCTGTCCAAGGCTTCTGAGGGACTGTGCTGGTCAACTAGCAGTCCCTCTTCAGAGGCTCTTCAATATGAGCCTTCAGGTTACATGCTTAATTGTTTATCAAACGTCCCATCATTCCGACACTTTTTTCCTTCTATGGTCGGAATGGCGGTATGTTTTTTTTTTTTTAACATACCGCCATTCCGACAGTTCCTTTTAATAGCCTATTTTTTACCCAAAACATTTTGCACTAATGATATGCAGGCGCGAATACGCCCTAAAGTTTGGTGCACAAACTCTGCACATGCAGAGGCCACAGCCTCGCAAACAAACTTTAATAATCTATTATCAAAATCCCCTGAATTTCAAATATAAAAATACAGATATTAATGTAACTCTGGCGAGACTGAAACTGATTAAACAGAAATACAGTGTCAGTTAGCTGTCAGCAGCCAGCTGGAGCGGAGCTCTCCACAGAGCCCATGCGTCTTGTGCACGCTGTCATCATATGCAAAAGTAATAATTGCAATTACAGATCACGGCTACTGCACAGGACACAGTTGCGAGCACTCTGCCTTGCCTTGCCAATAGGAGAAGAGAGAAATGACAGCATAGAACGTATAAAACACAACAAAATGCAGTAAAAACGTTTATTCATGTTATTCACGTGATTTATGAGTACTCACTCCAATTATGGGAAGCACGGATGGGCTTTGCGCATTTGGCACAAACACACAGCTTTATACAGCCTGTTGATATCTTAAGGACCTAACTGGTCACACCTGGGAGTAAATGTCATGTAGAGATTGTTTTTACATGACATTACAGCTGAACATATAGCTTTCATCCACAAACCAACGTGGGAGAGCCCGAAGACGCATGTGCCAGACGCACATAGACATGCGTAAAACCAATTTTGACCACTTCATGCTGTTTATTTGCTTTCTTTTAGTTAACTTTCGTTTCTTTTGGATTCTTGTGCGTATTATGGAGCCGTTTCGGTCCATGTTTGTAAGCCTTTTTTCCTGGATTAAATTTTCGGAAGTTGAAACAAGTGGCATTGGAGTGTGTGATTGAAAACCACCACGGTCTGCTTCTCCTCCTACCAGAAACACATAGGAGTGGAAGACACGATTCTGCACATGCTGCATCGGGCATGTGCTTATCTGGATGTGACTGGTTCATATGTGAGAATCATGTTCTTTGACTTCTCCAGTGCCTTCAACACAATACAGCCTAGCAAGCGTCTAAGTATGGGTGTGCCCCCTCCCTGGCATCGTGGATTATAGACTATTTGACTGCCAGACTACAGTATGTCAGGATGGGGAGATGTGTTTCTGGAACACTAGAATGCAGTATTGGGGCTCCTTTCCTTTTCACCCTGTACACAGCAGACTTCAGGTACAACTCAAAGTCCTCCCACATACAGAAGTATTCTGATGTTGTGGCATGTGTGTGCGGTGGACAGGAGAAGGAGCATAGGGACCTTGTGGAGTACTTCTATGGCTGGACCAAAAATAACTTTTTGCTCATAAACACTACCAAAACCAAAGAGCTGGTGGTGGACTTCAGGAGATCTAAAACTCCATACCAGTTAGTCTGCATTGATGGAGGGGAGATAGAAACTGTTCAGACCTGCAAATACCTGGGGGTGGTGCTGGATAATAAACTGGTCTGTGGTCTGCCAACATAGAAGCAGTGTATAGGAGAGGCCAGAGCCGTCTCTTCTTCCTGAGACGGCTCAGATCATTCAATGTCTGTAGTGATATGATATGCATGTTTTATCACATTATCATTGAGAGTGCCCTGTTCTATGCTGTTGTCTGCTGGGGGAGTTGCACTACAGACAAAAACTGTTGGCGCCTGGACAAACTGGTAAAAAAAGGCCAGTTCTGTTGTAGGTAGAAGACTAGACCCTCTCAGTGCTGTGGTGGAGCAACAGATGAGGAGGAAATTATATTCTGTTTTGAAGAATAATAAACATCCTCTCCACAGCATCCTGGCAGGACAGAGAAGCAGCTGCAGTTTTTTTGTAAAGGCTCTCAGAAATCTAGAGTTATAGATCAGGGTTTTTTTTATTATCATACTTTGATATTTTTTTCCACTTTCAGACTCAATGAGTGAAGCCTGAAGTGAACTACCCCTGCTATCCCCAAAGGTTCATAACAACAATCAATCTGGGGAAAGATGTCTTTGATTCTCTGTGTACGAAGAAATACAGACCAGCCAAGTTTGACCCTCGTGAGAATGTAACAGTGGTGGGAACAGGGAATTATCAGATGTGTCTGAACAATGTAAAGAAGATCATCCCCTTTGGGAACTGCTCCTACTCAAAGTGTTCCTTTGATGGAGTCTTCCAGCCAAGTGTGACAGGAAACTTCATGGTGAGAAAGTATTTTAGATACAGTCAGCAACAACCTAAAGTATAGTAAAGGAATTGTTAAAAAAAAAAAAAAGTGCGATACTTTTAGATTCAATGTTGCCGTTGCCATTTTTTTGCATGGACTGTGCATAAACAGTGAATGTAGCCACTATGACAACACCTGATAGTTTGTGGACCACCATTTTGAAGACTTGGATTTAGTCAATGGCAGTTTCTTTTTGGGTTGAAACAAGATAAACCATGTGAAGGATTTAATTGACTATTGTGGAATCTGTGGGTACCCACTGAGTAGTAGCTTGTCAGTCAAATAGTAGCCCCACACCCAAATATACCTTGCTTTATCATCTACTTTAAACTAAACAGTAGTGCAATTTACTGAATGGACATCATGCTTAAAGAAAACCTGAAACTATTGACTGAGAGCATAAACTGTGAAAGTTTTACTGAAGCAACTTAAAAAAAAAAGAAAAAAAAAAAGAGTGTTGAGGAGTCCTGACGCTTTTGCACTGACTTAATTTTTCAAACCTGATAGCTTCATCCAAATTATATGTACAGATTGATTGATACTGATAGATACAATTAATTACAGATAATATACAATCAAGCTCAGGTGCTTGTCCACACATCACAGAGGCTCAGACAGCATTCAGTTATCACTGTCTCTTCTCCACAGGCATTCTCTGCTTTTTTCTTCAATCACAACTACATTACCCGCCTCACCAAGATCTCCATCACGTCTCCCAATCTAACAGTGGAAGCAATTCGAACCATCTGCAACATGACCATCTCTGAGGTAATCTCCAACACAACACTGCCACCCCTGATATAAATATCAGTCTACATGTGTTCCCTGGATATGTTATTTGCTCCCGAGTATTTTGCAAGGACTGTGCAAAAGGGTTAAGATTTTATTAAGAAAAGTAAAAATACTGACCCACTGTATTTCTACCCCCAGATAATGGAAAAGACAAATCAGTCAGAGAAATACATGAAGAATATCTGCTCCCTATCCAATTTCATTCAGGTCCTCTTAACTCAAGGCTACCATTTCAATGAAGTTTCCTTTCCATCTATCTAATTTCAGAAGAAGGTAAGGAGTGAGGGAAATAAACACATCTGGATTATTCATTTGCTAGAATTTTAAGTCTACTGAAAAACTGTCAACATGATATCTGCTGCACTGAAATCAGAGAGTTTGCTCATTGTGTCGTAATTTTACTGGACTGCTTGTGTGTCTACAGGCGGGAGGAGCAGCTGTAGGCTGGGCTTTGGGATACATGCTGAATGTGAGCAATGGAGTGCCAGCAGAGAGTCTCGGAGTAATGGACGTTCTGCCCTCAGGGTCCTGGGCTGGCACCCTCTTTCTCTTCATCACCCTTATCATCTTCACTTCGGGTTGGCTGTTGATGATCTACTTTTCCCCTTGCATGAATTAGAATATACCTGGGCAGTTTTCCATGACCAAATTTTTGCATTGCTTGTAGGAATTGAGTGGCAATTTTTGGAAAAATTAAACTTAATAAGGATTTTTTTTTTTATCCCAAACGTTCCAAATTAATGATAGTTACAATGGAACACTTGCCTCAGAAGGCATACAGTCATAATACAGTTCTACGAATGAACAAAGATCGCACATATTTACATTTTAATGAGTCCTCAACTTCCCAGTAGCGCTGAGATTGAAAAGTGACTATTGGTGTCCCCCTCCAGCTCCACCCAACCTCCGCACCATCCACACAGGAAAAAAAGCATGCTCTCGCTGAAATCTCGGTGCCGACTAAACGTGCTCGTACCACGGAATTACTACAGAGAGTGTAAAGGCCATCTTTTAACGTCAGGTTTCTTTATGCAGCATTTAATTATTTTCCCAAGATTCCCAAAAGTCGCATAAAAAACGGGCTTTCTTCATGTTTATATTACAAATTATGTCTTTGACGGTAACAAGCAATGTAACGTACACAGAAATGTAATAATGGGCTGAGTTTTTACCTCCTGACTTTATGTGAAAATATGCGTTCATAAATTTTGTGTAAGATGTAAATATTATACCCTCATTACTATTCATATGTCACTCTTTCTCCTGCAGAGTACACTCATAAGAGAACATAATTGAATTGTTGAGTACATAATCTTTATTTTTCTCTTGAAACATCCATTCCTCCCTCACAATAAATATATGTTCCTGTTTTTTGTCTGTTTAAGCAACACATCCTGATGGCTGGGAAAGTCATTATCAGAGACCGGCAAGTTATTTTTATCCTATAGGCTGCAAAATGAACGAGCACACATGTTCACATTAATTCACATTAAGTAAAACCCCAGCCCATTAAAAAAATTCTGTGTACATTATGTGTTACTGTCAAAGACAATTTGTAGAGAATATAAATATGAAAAAAGTCAGTCTATTTCGTGACTTTTCAAAACAAAATATTGAGGAAAAAATTAAACGCTGCAAAAAAAGAAACACGCTATGGACTTTACTGTCTCCGCTGTAATTCCGTGGTATGCGCATACACAAGTCCGCCCTTGCTGTAATGGCATCCTGCCGTGGTATCGGCCGCTGATGCCAGCTGGTAGCAGCACATTTTATAACCTAACATCAAGGTGTAACCCACATAAAATGAGTGTGTCTCTTTAAGAAAACAGAGATGGAGAATTTTGGATAGTATGCCTGAACAATCAGGTTACTTAGGGTTTCCAATTGTTTCAACCAATTGGAATGCAGCCTGTTGTAAGTCCCGCCATCTTTCTCCGTGTCTGCGCAGTGTTTTGGGTGTAGTAAGATGCCGATATGAAAGGGAGAGTGCCGCGCTGTGCAGAATGAGTCCCTGTAGTTCGAGATGGAAAAAGTACTAGATATAAACTTGCAGTACAGTTTCACCATTTATCAGCTGGTTTCTGAACTGAAAGGTAGTTGAAGTGAGTAAATTAACCGGTGTTTCAGTTTTCTGCTGACTTTAAAGAGTACTGTTGGAGCTACTTTGCTAGCCTTGTTAGCTCTTATTTGCTGTTGGTTTCCTGAAAAGCTCATTTCGTTCTACATTTACCTGAAAACAATATAGATTTACTTTACTCACAGTGAAATTTCATATTACTGAGATTGAATAAACACAGGCTAATTGTGTTTATCTGAAGTGTTTAACTGTTAATTCAAAACCTTTACTGAAATTTTGAGTAAAATGTAATGTTTTCATATTGTCTTTGGAAAAATATTTTTTTTGCAATTTACACAAAGTGAATGGATGAAACACCAAAATAATGCACTGTTGTTTTAGTAAAAAAAAATTTATTCTTGCAAATTTGAATAATTTGATGTTAAACGTATGTCAAATGTGTCTTGAGAAACCTAAATTGTGGATTATTGCTAGAACAATGTGAAAAAAAAGTATTATTCCTTTGATCTCATATGTTGGTAGGTCAGGTTTTTATGCTGGATTGTTCCTGAGGTGGATTGCTCCAGTGAATTAGATGGATAGCCTTTCCACCTGGACTTACAGAGACTTGGATTCGGTCCTTTCCAGTTTAAGAGTTCTACTGCACCCTGTGGTGTGGTAGGCCTGGAACATCCAAACTTTCACAAACAGCCGGTTATGCGCAAGACCACTGACTGACATTTTCTCATTCTTAATCTTTCACCCCAGGAATTTTCAGACTGTATCATTTGGACATTATTTTCATTTGGGACAGTATGACAAGCTGGTTGTGTAGGAAATTCTCCTCATGTGAATAGTGGTTGAGTTTGGACTTGAATTGAAATTGAATTTGAGTAATCTGTGTTCTACAATGGTTTAGAAGTCAGGTTAACAGGGTGCACCCACACCAATTTAAAACTGGGAACTAACACTTAGCTGAGTATTATTGGTATTTCAGGTAATATATTTTTTGTCATTTTCTTTTCATAATACTATACGTGCTGCACAACTGTGTCCAATTTATTATTTAATTCACTATGTTCTTTGAGTTCACATTATTGCCTCTGTGTCTCATTTAAACTCACCACAGTGCTCCTATAGTCAAACCTATTGGCCCATTAGTTGAATAATCCTCACTACTATGTTACAAAAGTACTGCTTTGAGGTGATTTTGCTTTTTCTTTTTGATCACTTATTGACAACTTTGTGCAATACAATAAACACCACTATACTATATGATTAAAATATGAACAAGGAAATGTTCTACAGTTACATTGTTTTGAAAGGTTTGATAGTTGATATTTCTTTACTTCTTGATACAGCAGCTTTTGAAGAATGTGTTTGATGACGCTGCAATGCAGGGGCACAGATAGGATCTTTGAACTGGGGGGACCAAGCTGTCAACAAATGACAAATAGTTATTTTAGAATAATTTGGGCATTAACTGAATCTCAAGTAGTTAATTTTGTAATACCCTATGGGCCAATAGTTTGAAATCATGGATAAACATCTACATGCTCCCACTGGCACAGATTATAAAAAACAACCAAATAAACTACCATAACTATGCAGATGACACACAGATGTATATAACAATGTCACCAGGAGACAGAGGGCCTGTACAGGCCCTTGGAAAATGCATTGAGGAGATTAATGACTGGATGTGCCACAACTTCCTCAAGCTAAACAAAAACAAAACTGAGGTAATTGTCTTTGGAGCCAAAGATAAACGATTGAAAGTCACCACAGAGCTTCAATCTATAAATCTAAAAACTACCAACCAGGCCAGAAATCTGGGTGTAGTGATGGACTCAGACCTAAATTTGGACAAACACATTAAGGCAATAACAAAGTCAGCCTACTATCACCTTCAGAATATATCAAGGCTAAAAGATCTGATGTCTCAGCAGGACCTGGAAAAACTAGTCCATGCATTCATCTTTAGTAGGCTTGATTATTGTAACAGCATCTTTACAGGTCTACCTAAAAAATCCGTTAGACAACTGCAGCTCATCCAGAACTCAGCTGCTCGAGTCCTCACTAAGACCAAAAAAGTGGAGCACATCAGTCCAGCTCTGAAGTCTTTACACTGGCTGCCTGTCCATCAGAGGATAGACTTTAAAGTTCTGATGCCGGTCTATAAAGCTCTGAATGGTCAAGGACCAAAATACATCAGTGACCTCCTGACCCACTATGAACCTTCCAGACCCCTCAGGTCATCTGGATCCGGTTTCTTATCAGTTCCCAGAGTCAAAACCAGACATGGAGAAGCTGCATTCAGCTTCTATGCTCCACATGTCTGGAACAAACTCACAGAAAGCCTCAGATCAGCTGAAACACTCAGTGTATTTAAGTCCAGGTTGAAGACACATCTATTTTCAGCTGCATTTGAATAAGCTTGAGTTTCAAAACGGAATCATGTTTTAACTATTGATTTTATCTTTCATATATATAATTTTTTCTGATTTTATCTATTGTTTTTATTTCCTTCTTTTGTTTAAATTTTAAATAATGCTTTTTATTTATTCTGTTTTAATGTCTCTGTGAAGCACTTTGAATCACCTTGTTGTTGAATTGTGCTATACAAATAAACTTGCCTTGCCTTGCCTAAACAACAATGAGCATTGTTAAACAAAGGCCTACCCTATTAACACCAGCCATACATTAGGAAACTGTCTGGAATATCAATCACCCACGAGAACCTATTGCTTCACTCAAAATATGTTTTATTTAAACGTTTGTGTGTGAATTTTTATGAATAAAAATAAGTATGCATGCTGTCACTGAAACTTACCTTTTAAATTACATTAATGGTACTATTAGGAATTCCCTATAGTACAGCCAAACAAATTTATTTTCTAGAAGCTGACTCAATAAAGGACCCAAAAACATCTCTCCTCCTTTCATTACCCTGAACATATTGCTGGGAAAAAAAACGCTCTGATTGTCTTTTGTTTCTTCATTTTGTTTATTTTTTTCTTGAATTGAAATTATCTTTCCGTCATTGACACATATGCAGCAAAGTGTTCCTCTTTAGTACCCTGAGGAGAGACAGTCCTCCTTTTGGTGTTAGAACTCATCATTAGTTGTAGCCAGGGGCGGATCTAGAAAAATATTTATGGGGTGGCGAGTAGGGGGCGGGAATTTTTTGAGGGGTGGCAACATATGGCAGATGTATATATATACTGAATTTAATCACAGTTTGATGAGAAATAGTATGTACACACTACACAAGGGTACAGGCGCCATTTAAAAACTCACATACAGACAAACTTAGTTAGTTTATGAACAATTTTATAATGTATAAACAAAAGAGACATTTAAAAACAACAATACCGCTTCATGTTCAGCAGGATTTACACCATTGTCGCATTTTAAACTCTTTTTCCCCTCACACTTTAGGTTTTATTAAAAGTGATATCAGATTGTCTCAGTTGCCATTCAGAAATCTGCAGATTCTGGTGAGGTCATCATTTCATCAGCTTCTCCTGGCTCCTCCCTGGAGGGTCTTAGGGAAACTCTCCCACATTGGCTGCACTGGCACCTCATATCTAGACTTGGATACGTCTAGAAGATGGAGGGGAGGAAAGGTTTAAACTGCATTACATCTGAACTAATTATAATATACAACTAGTAAAAATATAATCAATTTAGAACTGTCATTGATTAGTTAGAACCTTCTGAATGTGATAACACACACTAACATTTTAGCCAGGCAAAGTATTTTTAGCTTCATTTGTTTAATTTTGGAAATTAACCTGAGCAGTAGATCTAAAATACATTGTACACAAAATATTAAAATTCTGTTCCCATCTCATCACACTTTCACACTTACAAGTTCCCCTAATTATTTATATTTAAGCAAACATGAATATTCATATTTATCTGAAGAAATCTAAGCAGTGTCTCTTAAATACACCTTATAGCAAAATGTTTTTCTTCTTATTCATATGTAACTTAGAATACTATGCAGCAACAATTTCCATACCATGTGTTCCAGCTTGACTGGAGATCGTTGGTGATGGCTCGGGCACTCTCCTTTCCCTTTCACTGTCTGAGCCCTGCATGACATATTGTGTCTCACTTTCTCCCTCCTCATCTTGATGATGCTCTCCCCCTCCATATCTTCACTGCTGTGGTGTTCTCCCACCTCCTCCTGTCCCTGGTCGCCTTGTCCTTGTCCTATCTGTCACGTTTCTGTTGCCTCTCTCTCCTTCTACTTCATCTCCTCCAAGTTGTTCATTTTCTACTTCTCTTGCCTTTCTCTTTGGTGAGAAAAACTGCATATGCTACCTTTCCTCTTTATTTCAGTAAGATGATTCAAAGTAACTTAAGAAAGTTTTCCTTGACAGACGTTGAATGAATATTAGCTTTAGTAGCCAATTTTACACAGGACTAACGTCAGACCTAGGCTAGGTCACCTAGCTAACATTATGTAGCGAAATAACGTCCTTCAACATGATTTTTATCATCTCAAAATCAGAATCGCAACTATACAAACACTTTGCTTTCATTATAATTTAATTCATTGATAGATAGTTAATCAGTTTTTACCTCTTCGTCTCCTTTCGTCACAACTCTCAACTCTCTCGCTTCACGCCATTCAGTTTTCCAAACAAAGCAGTCTCTTGCCGCACTGTATAATCGGCACTGGCGTCATTGGCACTGGTGTCATTGACACTGGTGTCATTGACACTGGTGTCATTGACACTGGTGTCATTGACACTGGTGTCATTGACACTGGTGTCATCGCGTGCTGCATTCCTATAGTTGGACATTGGAGATTCATGCACGGAAATGTCAAATTGGCCATAACTTTTCTTAATTCGTTGCTACCAACTGGGATAGCACTAGGGTAGGCAAGGCTTTCGTTTGCCACCCTATGCCACCCCGATCCACCCATGGTTGTAGCACACATAGGCGGGGCTCTCAATGCACACTGCAATGTAAATTAGTCAAAGTAACGGGACATTACTCATCGCTTTTAGTACGGATCGGGGTCACTATGAATCTGGAGGGGGCATTCTGCGCCCACGCTGCAATGTGTGCATATCATTCACATCCCTTGGCTTATACTCTTTATGACATTTTTCATGTTTAAGTAAGGACACAGTCCGTGAGATGCACGCTGACAGCTACACATCCAGCGACTTGTACCGTTTTGCTGCGACTCAGATGCTGGGGGGCACACTGTTTCACGGTGACCTTCCATTGCAGATCCATCGGTATAAAGTTTTTGTTTTACAAACTTTTTACGTCAATTACAGTGACATAGGAGAAACAGACCAATTTCGATCATAATAAACACAACATACATTTGAATCATGTACTGTTCTTCTTTAACAGTCTTAATATCATGACCTGGATACTTTGCACAAAAGTATCATGTTTTACTCATTGTGACATCTTCTATTCTCTAAACAAACTGGACCGTTGTTCGGAAATGTTCACTGACATCCAGCATATCCCGCTGGATCTACTTTGTGGTGCTAATTGCTTAAAATAAACTCGTTGTTTTCACGGCGCTCAAGTGAAACGTATTAAACCTCACTTTTTGCATGCGTCAAATGGCTCTATAGCCTGCTTATAATCACAAAAGTCTTGTAAATTGACATCTCTTTCTCTGCTCTCCACCTCTCATCACGAACACCACTGTTCTCTTATAGTCATACGTTTTATTGAACGATTAGGCTACTGTGTAACAAAAAAAGCTAGATGGCAACATATCTTAATATCTCCTCTGACTTATTCTGACACTTGAAGTAAATAGCCAGAAACAGCTGCCTTTGCGCATCAAGAAAATGCGGTCCAGATACGTGTTATGAGGCGGGTGTCGTGAGACAGTCGATTAGAAATGGTGATTGGATGGTCGATTACAAATGGCCATCCAAAATCAAGCGGTCCCCGACGCTAGAAAAGGCTATTTGTTATTCATATAGAGGTGGCACACTGGGGCCAAGAAGCGTTACCAACAACTGAAGGATCGGAAAAAGCCGGTGTTGTGCGGAAAAGTGACTGATTGATTGTGCGGTAGCGTGTGCAGCTGGCTAATGCCACCACTCCGGCTAATGCCGTTGTCGTGCCAAAGCAGTTATCCCCGTCAGGATTTATATCCCCTGACGTGGGAGCAGTTTCAAACAACTCTTACAAACGATAAGCAGCTCTTAAAAAACGATGTGCAGTTCTTACAAACGATATGTTGCTATTAAAACAATGTGCAGTAAAATAACATTGTGTTGGTTATTTAATACATTCTTCAAAAATCAGTTTCATAATCTTTTGCATGCATCCATGTCTTCACATCGATTACACGCACAGAAAAAGTGTAAAATAACACGCAGTAAGAAGTTAATGACTGCACCTCTGTCAAGATATTCTACGATGATTTTCACTCTTTCTCTAGTTCCATTACTTTATTTAAGATTAAAATATGGATAAAATGTTAACTATATTTAGATATATACATAAGAAGGACAAATAAGAAGGACAAAGCAGTTTTAACTTGGTTTGAGTGAAGGAATTTATTTTATAGAAAAATCAGAAATCGTGTAGAACTCTCCATAAGGAGCATATTGCTCAAACCAAAAGTTTGGTGCTTTTTCTTACAGGGTAATATGAAAAAGTTGGTTAAATGGATAAATATGAAGGACAAAGCATTTATTTTTTATAGAAAAAAAATAAGGATTTTTTTTTATAGATAAAATCCCAAATCATGCAGAACATATGAAAAGAAGCTTATTCTCGGATTCCTGATCCTTCAGTCTTGCTCTTTCTTCTACTGCAAAGTCCATTGTTGTTCTTTGTTGAAGTCGATCTAGACATTGATAAATATCAAGGTAAAAGCAGTTTTCACTCGGTTTTGAGTGAAGGAATTTATTCAATAGCAAAATCCCAAATCATGCAGAACTCCTCAAAAGTAACGTATGGCTTAATCACAAGTGTGGTTCTTTCTCATTCAGGGTAATATGAGGAAGTTTATGCTTGATACATTTTTAGACATGGATAACTATGAAGGACAAAGCAGTTTTAACATAGTTTGAGAGAAGGAATTAATTTTAAAACAAAATCCCAAAACATGCAGAACTCATGAAAAGCTTATTCTCGGATTCCTGATCCTTCAGTGTTGCTCTTTCTTATATTGCAAAGTACAACGTGTTTTTTTTTTGTTTAAATCTATCTCAACACTGATAAATATGGAAGGACAAAGCAGTTTTAACATAGTTTGAGTGAAGTAATTCATTTAATAGCAAAATCCGAAATCATGCAGAACGTATGAAAAGAAGCTTATTCTCGGATTCCTGATCCTTCAGTGTTGCTCTTTCTTCTACTGCAAAGTCCAATGTTGTTCTTTGTTGAAGTCTATCTAGACATTGATAAATATGAAGGTAAAAGCAGTTTTCACTCGGTTTGAGTGAAGGAATTTATTCAATAGCAAAATCCCAAATCATGCAGAACTCCTCAAAAGGGGCGTATGGCTTAATCACAAGTGTGGTTCTTTCTCATTCAGGGTAATATGAGGAAGTTTATGCTTGATACATTTTTTGACATGGTAAATATGAAGGACAAAGCCGTTTTAACATAGTTTGAGTGAAGGAATTCCTTTTAAAACAAAATCCCAAAACATACAGAACTCATGAAAAGCTTATTCTCGGATTCCTGATCCTTCAGTGTTGCTCTTTCTTATATTGCAAAGTACAACATGTTTTTTTTTTTTGTTTAAATCTATCTCGACATTGATAAATATGGAAGGACAAAGCAGTTTTAACTTAGTTTGAGTGAAGGAATTCATTTTATAGCAAAATCCGAAATCGTGCAGAATTCATGAAAGCAAGCTTATACTTGAGAGAGAAAATAGGATCCCTTCGATCAAACTCTTTTTGACAGGTGACCCTTGACCGCTTATCGATCAATCAAATTAATATGACAGGTCACCTTTGTTTGACATCCGTTTGCTGACATCTGGGGATATGACTTTTGACCTCTTATCGATCGATCAAGCTATTTTGACGTGTGACCTTTGTTTGACATAGATCAGCCATCTGTTGAGGAGGCCTTTGACATCTAAGGAAGGGGGAGTTTATGGCTAGGGTTAAGAATGACTACAGCTAAGGTCAGGAGGTTGTGAGAAATATATTAGTTGAATGTTTAAATAAGAGAAAGGGTTAATAGAAAAGGTTAAGTTGTAGAAGCGGTCAGCATTTTAACAGCTTCAAAGACCGGTCCCTGTAAAGATGAGAAAATAATTAGATGTGTGGGGGGTATTGTTCGACCCCAGGTTTGAGGGCCAATGTGTGGACAGGGGAGGGGTTTCGAGTAAAGGATAAAAACCCTGAGACAGTTAGTGTGTAGAAAACTACTTTGGGGTGAAAGATAGCTGATTCAAGATGCCCAGGACAAGAAGCAGAGTGAGTGTAGAGGAGAAATCTACGCAGGCACTGGAGAGGACGTGTGCTCTGCGGTCTCTCATTTGTGAGACTCCGGTAACAATATTTGAAGATCAGCCCTTGATACCAAATGCTCCCAAGAAAAGGATGTTGTTTCTGTGCAGAACGCAGCAACCGCCGCCCGTGTCTCTACAGGAAGAATGGTCACTGGAGCCTTATGGACTGCGGGGAAGATGGGGCTATGTGTTCATGTATGAAACAGGTGACCTCTGTCTGTATCAGCTTGAAGAGGGTGGTGAGAAGCCGGGACCTCTGACCACTGTGGGTATGCTAACTTCCAACGACTGGGGAGTGTTGAAACTAGCGATACCACGTCATATAGAAGGAGGTAAGGGCTCGGCTGAGGAGGTGTTAACAGTGAAAGAAGAACCTGAAGAAATCCCAGCAGCGTCTGCAGCCAAACGTCTGAGACTGGAGAGTCCGAGACTGAAGAGTCCTCTGGATGATGCTGAGCTGGCCAAAACAAGGATGGTTTTCACTGCTGTGTGGCAATTGAAAACAGGCGTTACAGGCCGTTGGTTCTTCCGTGCAAGCCACCGGAAATGTAATGAGAATGAAGAGGGGGATCTTTTTGTTCTTGAGTGTTATAACTCTGACTGTGGTGTGTTTAGGACGCTGTTAGCAATACCTCATGCAGCCTGGGTGGAGAAGATGAATGATATAGCGGATCGAGTTTCCATGCTGTTCCGCAGTTGCCAGAACTGGGGTGAGATTCTAGCAGTAAAGAAAACCCTGGCTGTGTAGACCTCCCTCCACTGAGCACCCTCCTCCTCAACCTCAATAACCACACCCCCTTCAGGTTTATAAAGACACACTCCAGCACAGGTCATACACCGATCAACACGAGGAACAGGATGAGAACTAGCGTCCAGAAGACATTGTGCGAGGAGATCACTGACCGCGATCTGGAGAATGCTTCTCCGTCGCTATTGATGCATACAGGGAGCCCTTCTGCAACATCCACATCACCCCAGTTTGGATCACCAGACAGCGACAGATACTACCTGGAGCCGTATCACCCTCCTTCACCAGCGACTTCGTCTGAGTCTTTCTTCTCCTCCAACTCCTCCTCTTCTCTCGAGATCGAGTTCTCAAATTCGGCGCCTGATGACCGCTGCTTAACGCACTACCCGATAGGATCCACCGTGGCCGTAACAACGGTGGAAGCTGAGTCAAACGAAATGGAGGACTCTCAGCTTCCACCAGGCCAGGGGCCCCCTGCAGAAACTCAGGATGACGGAGGAGAGGAGGACAAGGATGCCAGTGGATAGGGCGAGGATGAATTTGATGGATGAGTCCCCTCAGGTTTTATCAAAGTTGTGAAAACTGCAGTGATACACCTCTTGAATGAGACCATCAATAAATTTATGATTGAATCATGCTACGGGTGTAGTGTCGATCACCCTAGTTTACGCCAACATCAGTGCAAGGATGTCCTCGAGGACGACTTTTTTCATGAGCATTACTACACTCTGAAGCGGAGACTTTATAATCAACGATTCATTGCTTCCATTCAACATCTTCTAACTGCGCGTAACATTTGTGAAGATGATGCCAGAGTCAGGGCTGTGGCAGAAGCTCACTTGTACGAACTAACTCTGGTGAAACAAATCAACACTTCTATACACGATATGTACGAGCAGTTGATTGGAGAAGATGTAAAGAAATTACAGCAGCTTCAAACCATGACAAAGTTCTGGGAGGGTTAAAAGAAGGGTGTAACATTCCTTCTTTCTATCAGCTGGATGTGTTTAGACTAATATTGTAATCATGTAATGTTGTTATAACATTTAACTTTTCTTAAATCCTATATTACTAGCATTCCTGCTTTTCGTGATCATGTGTATGTGTGTGTGTGTGTGTGTGTGTATTATCACACATTAGAGAAAAAATAAAAGGTTGAAATATATGTCATTACAAGCCGGAGTTTGTATAAGGTGAGATGGCTGAAACGAGATTAATGAAAAGGTTTTCTACGATCCTATCCACCCAGGTAGTTTTGGGGGAGTAGAGAGGTTGCGTAAAGCTGTACAGGACAAAAGGGGTAAGAAAGTCCCGTGCGAAAAAGTGCAAGACTTCTTATCAGAGCAAGATGCATATACTCTACATAAACCTGCAAGAATACATTTTCCGAGAAACAGAGTTTTTGTCACCAGCCCCTTAAAACAATTCCATGCAGATCTCTGCGACATGCAGGCCTTGGCTGAGTACAATGACGGGTATAATTATCTATTAACCGTCATTGACGTGTTTTCAAAAAAGGCTTACGTTCGCACTATGAAGAGAAAAACAGCCGCAGAGGTGGTAAAGGCTTTTGAATCTGTTTTTAGAGAAAGCGAAACCCCTAAAAAACTTCAAACCGATGTGGGGAAAGAATTTTTTAACAAAAAATTTAAGGCATTATTAGAGAACCACAGAGTTGTGCATTTTGCTACGCCGAGCGAGGTAAAGGCGTCTGTGATTGAGAGGTTTAACCGCACGTTAAAAACCAGGATGTGGAGATATTTTACTGCTAATAACACACGTCGATACCTCGACGTCCTGCAGGATCTCGTGGAAAGTTACAACCACAGTTACCACACAAGCATCAAAATGAAGCCTGTAGAGGTGACTCTAGAAAACACCTTTAAAGTTTTTCAGAACCTGTACGGCTCTGCACGCGATCGACGCTGCAAGGACTCAAGGACAAAGTTCAAAAAAGGAGATAGAGGAGTAAAAGGAGTAAGAATATCTAAACTGCGAGGCATGTTTGACAAGAAATATGAACAAAGTTTTACAGATGAAGTGTTTACAGTGACCGAGCAGCTTGCACGATCTCCCCCTGTGTACAAACTCAAAGATTTTGATGGAGAAGCTATTGAAGGTTCCTTTTACGTGGAGGAGCTTCAAAAAGTTAAACTGAATAAAGACAAGATGTATTAAGTGGAGAAGATATTAAAACGACGCAGCATCAGGGGTGTAAAACAGGTTTTTGTCCGTTGGAAAAACTGGCCTGAGAAATTCAACAGCTGGGTCAGAGCCAGTGACCTTCATGGGGTATAAAGGAGCCATCACTACTCCTAGCCCACTACATTATGCCATGAACGGAACAGTAGAGGATGAGGGGTTTTATATCACCCTGCCCTCCAACGCTAGTCTCAATGTCTTTAAGAATAATACCAGTTCCAGTTTCCGTGTGGATTTAGCCCAGCATATCGATTTGGAAGGTTCGTGGCAGGTTGCCTTGACGGAGATTTCTTATCTGTACACATGGCATAATGCCCCCAGGGACCAGGCTTTTTTTGAATGGAGGAAAGCGGGGCTGGAAAAGTTCTACCGCCAGAACATAGGATGCGGACATTGCAAGGATTTGAATCAGCTCAAAGGCGAGATTGAGGGTCACCTTAGAAAAATAGGTTCTGATATTTATTTAGTCGTGAACACGGTGGAAAATAGACTCATGTATCAGGCAGGTGCCCAGTACCACCCGCATTTTTATCCACGACTTAGCTACATGCTAGGTGTGGAACCTGGTAAATGGATCGTATTTGATAAAAGGAGTGCCCCTTACCCGATGGATTTAAAAGCAGGTTTCTACCAGCTTTACTGTTACAGCGATGTGGTTGCTCCTCAGATAGTCGGCGATGCTTATGCCCCGCTCTTGTGAACAGTTAGAGTAGAGGGTAAGTTTGGCGATATAATTACGCATACTTTTAACCCAGTCAACTATCTACCTGTAGCAAAGAGGCATATTGAAAACATCCACATAGAGATTAAAACGGATCAAAACATTCCGGTAAATTTTACTTATGTGAAAACCGTTGTTAGACTACACTTCCGACCTGTGATATCACAACGCGTAATGAAATGATGGTCATTCACTCTGATATCACAGAGAGAGTAAGAGGGAATTGTGATTCTATCTCTCCCGATAAGCTCTGATCAGAAGTAAATATATATATATATATATATATATAAACGGGTTGATCATAGACTCATTAGTCACTATCAAGCAAACGTTCAGTCAGAGGACACCTCAGTGTCTGTGTCTGTGTCAGGAGGAGGATAACCTGAACCACCTCCGCTCCCTGTTTTGATCATGTATGGTCTGGCAATATTCGATATTTGAACCTTTTCTTAACTGCTTTTTACAAACTTTGGTCGGACGTTCACACCTTCTTGCAGCCGAACACCTCCGCTTCCGCTTTTGATGGTATATATTCGGGCATTCGAACGTTTTCTTACCCGCTTTTTACTAACCATGGTCGGACTTTCACACCTTCTTGTAGCCGAACAACTCTGCTACCGCTATTGATTGTGTACAGTTGGGTATTTTAACCTTTTCTTACCCGCTTTTTGCCAACTATGGTCGGACATTCACACCGTCTTACACCGGAAAACCTCCGCTCCCTCTTTTGTTGGTGTATGTTCGGGCATTCGAACCTTTTCTTACCCGCTTTTTACAAACTATGGTCGGGCATTCAAACCTTCTTGTCACCAAACACATCCATTCCTGCTTTTGATGATGTATGGTTGGGCAGTTCTTTCTCATTCTACAAAGTACAACCTTGTTTAAACTTGATTAGACATGAATAAATATGAAGAACAAAGCAGTTTGATAGAAGGATTTCATTTTATAGCAAAATCTGTATTCCTTCATATCTCCTCGAGAGAAGCTTATTGCTGAAAATTAGGTCTGGTTCTTTTTCATACTACAAAATACAGTGTTGTTTATTGTTGAAACTAGATTAGAAGTAGATAAATATGAAGGACAAAGCAGTTTGAACTTGGTTTGAGAGAAGGAATTAATTTTATTGCAAAATCCGAATTCATGCATAACTCGTCAAATAGATAGTGATGTGTCGTTCGTGAGCGATTCGTTCGATATGAACTACTTTTTTATATGACTCGGGAGTAACGAGTTGTCTCAGTGAGTGATTCGTTAATTTTCATGCAGTACCCTTCCTCACCACATGGCAGGCGGCAGCTTCATAAGCTCAGTCAGCAGGACAGGAAACAGTATTGATTCGTTCACGACTCAACTCCTCGGCTGACGGGTCCTCGCACAGGAAACAGTATTGATTCGTTCATGACTCAACTCCTCGGCTGACGGGTCCTCGCACAGGAAACAGTATTGATTCGTTCATGACTCAACTCCTCGGCTGACGGGTCCTCGCACAGGAAACAGTATTGATTCATTTGTCACGTTTCAAATTCTACGTTTCATTTGACAGGCTGAAGAGCAGTAGGCACAACAGTTCATTCACAAACCGGATCATTAATCTCATAGACTATTCTACCATCAACAACTTGGAAACCACAATCGACTCTCTAGATGCAGAAAAAGCATTTGATGGAGTGAACTGGAAATTTTTATTCGCAGCATTAAACAAATTCGGGTTTGGGTCACACTTCATCAACCGGATAAGGATATTATATAGCTCCCCAAATGCAAGTGTCAGGACAAATGATCAAACTTCTCCAAGCTTCAGTCTGCAGAGAGGTACAAGACAGGGTTGCCACTTTCTCCCTCACTTTTTGCTATTTTCATCAAACCTTTAGCAGCTGCTATCAGACAAGATAGAAATATTAAAGGCATCCAACCCCAAAATATTGAGCATAAAATAAGTGTTTATGCTGATGATGTATTACTTTTCCTTCAGAACTCACAGACGTCTCTCACTCACACGATCACACTCATAAATAAATTCTCAGCACTTTCTGACTACTCTATCAACTGGTCTAAGACCACAGTTCTGCCCATTAACTGTAGGTTCCAGAATATACCTGCGATCACTTTACAGTCAGGAAATATTAAATATTTAGGCATAAACATTTCCTCCAGGCTCTCAGAGCTAACAAAGCTAAATTATGTGCAATTATTAAAGAGAGTAGAGGACGATCTCTCTCGTTGGAAGTCCTTACCTATATCACTTATGGGGAGTTACAACCATTAAAATGATGATACTACCAAAAGTTAACTATTTGTTCTCAATGATCCCCATAAAACCATCTGCTACTTGGTTTAAGTAACTAGATTCATGCATCTCCAAATTTCTGTGGAAAAACAAACCACCACGTATTAGTTTAAAAACCCTACAGAAGACCAAGGACAGTGGTGGATTAGATTTACCTAATTTTCAGCACTATTCCTTAGCCAATAGGTTACAATATATATCAAAATGGTTTAAACCTTGTTGTTGTCACAGTTCCCAGAGACGTTGTAATCGTTGAGGATTCTATATCTGTAGCTCAGGAGGAAGAGCAGTCGCCCACCAATCGGAAGATCGGTGGTTCGACTCTGGCTTCCCCAGGCTTCCCCAGGCTACATGTCGAAGCGTCCTTGGGCAAGACACTGAACCCCACGTTGCCTCCCAGTGTATCACTGGGGTATGAATGTGTGTATTAGAAAAAAGATAGTTAAGAATCTTAAGACGTGCTGTATGAATGTGTGTGAGTGGGGTGAATGCGGCATGTAGTGAAGCGCTTTGAGTGGTCAGTTAGACTAGAAAAGCGCTATACAAGTCCATTTACCATATATTCACCCCCTCATTAGAGGCACGTGTTGCAGATGGATGACACTGAATCTTCTTCTCTGTTCATTGCTGGCATAATTCCCAGCATCATAAGTGTTCGTGGCATTGTTAGCCTCCTCTTCTGGATCTTGATATTTCTGGTTTGTCAGCCCTTCTCTTCGTTCTTTGTCCTTGAGTTTGGTGATTTTTTCTTCTTTTTTCTTACAATTGACACAGTGTGACAGGTGATACCACGTGGGAGATCCTTTAACTTGGACTGCTGTCCCTGTGCTGCGAAATGGCTGTGCTGCTCAAATGGTCTCTCCTTCATCATATACACAGTTATTTATACATCACCTTCCACCATGAAGCGTTGTCCCTTGTTTTCTCTTTGTTTCTCTCTTTGTTCTTAAAATGCTGTTATGCATGTCTAAACCAATCCATTAAATTAGATCATTTTGGCAGTAAAGCGATCTACAATGTGCTTGGTCGCAAAGCTGCTCATCTGTGGTAAACAGCTCTTCAGAAAGGCATTCTTCAATTGATTTCACTAATTTTTTGTAATAATTTTGTAATTTCCTACAAAACTACACTTCTTCTCCAGTATTTAATATTGTCTGGGTCCCGTTAAAACATGTATTTTTCCCATCTAATTCCTTGTTTGCTTTAAAACAAGTATTCCCCATTTTCTATCCCTTCAGTAGCCAACCAGTTTGTATGGAGTACACTGGAGCAACTTGACTGATCAGTAAAACACTGCTTTTGTTGTCACCGCAAGGCTTCCCCCGTCGGTTGTTTCACTGAGACACTACTGAGTAACTACAACTCAACACAGTTTATACACATAACATTCATATACATACTAACAAACAAACAAACAATTATCTATCGCAATTTTCTCATCTCTGTTTGAACGTACACCCAGGTAAATATTCCTGTAGTCTTCTCATACCGACTATGGACCCATTCATTGTTTAACTTCACTGTTTTGCAAATCCTAATTGAATATTACACATTGACATTGAACTTTACTGGATAAGCAGGTCTTCATTGCATTCAGCAGCCTATATGTGAGCATCTATGTGTAAGCTGTTCTTCTTTGCATTTATCAGCAGCAAGCAATTCTTCATTGCACATGCATATGAAAATAGTAAAACAATTCCAATGCGTTAGCGAAACCTTCTATATCAGGAGTGTCCATCATGATGCTGGGAATAGAACCTCTTTCCCAGAATAGTTCAACCTTCATTACTCAACTGATCATAACTCCGCAATGAGCACATTTCAAAGTATCATTCCTCTACATGTACTCAAAAATCTATGTGTAAATGTTTAATATTTCTTATATTTGTTGATGTCATTCTGTGTGCATGTGGCCTAAACCCAATCTCTGTGTGGCAATTTTAATTTAAACAAGTTGAACTCTGCTTCTGATCATTTAAGAAAGGTGTGTACCAATATCAACCTTTCTCAGGTAATTACTGATCCTACAAAACCAAACTTAAGAGATCCTTCAAGGTTGTTCCTGATTGGCTCAATCTTAACAAATCAAAGGTAGAAAATCCGCAGTATCTGAACTTGGTGTTAGTTATCACTGCTCAATAGCCTGTATTAGAATTGCAAAAATGAAAACATTAGGTCCACGCTTGGTATCCAGATCCTGAAACATCTCCATGAGCAGGCTTTTTTTTAAACTGATCTGTTGAATAGTTATACTCATGACACTGTTAAAATCCCAGATGAAGATCTAACACTTGACCATTTTTGTAAATCTTCTAATTCCATAGTTGATAAACACGCCCCTTTTAAAAAGTATAGAACTTAGAACAGGTCTAGTCCCTGGCTTTCGGCAGAACTGTCTTCTTTGCTTAAAAAATAAATAAACCTTGGATGCTAGCTGGGCATATGAGGGACCTAGGTCATTGCCTTGCTTTTATGAAGCTTAGAAATAAATGTACAGCAGAAATAAGAAAGCCAAGTCTGATCATTATCTAAATTTGATTCCCAGAGCTTAATCAGATTTCACAAAAGTCTGTCCTACTGCTCCTGTTTTTAATTAGACTTCTATGCCTTCGCAGTTGCAGATTTGAACTCCTTTTAAGCTTATTGTATGTTCTAAATGTTGTTTTAATCGTGTCTTCAAAAGTTTTCTGTTTTTTCTGTCTCAGCTATTGTATATGAGATTATTTTCTCCATTTATCTCCAAGTTTAAATAAATGTTATTACTAGTGTGGCACTTTCTATGTCAAGGGGACAGTGGTGGTACTCTGTCCTGCATCATCTTTATTTCTGCTAATCCATGCTTCATACCATAAAATTGGGAATACTATGATAAGAGTAATGATTAATAATACACAGCTGGTTCCTCTTAACCCACAAAATCGTGGTAATCTGAATGGATGCCACGGCCTTTGTCCATCCATTTTCCCTGTCTTATTTTAGTCACACCCTATGTTCTCATGTTAGCCGTTGTTTTCTTCACTGAGGTTGAGACGAACCCCCTCCTGTAGAGAGAATTCCCCTTTGTAGTCAGACTTTTGCCTCAGAAAACAGTGGTGGGTAACTAATCTTTCCCTACTTCTGAAGGTCGTGGTACAATGTGATAAGTGAATCCAAGAAGTCCTTCAGCTGCTGTGGGTGATGTAAGTAGTACCTGAAATGGACCTTCCCCCCTTGCGCTGGACCAGTTCTTTTTCTTTATCACTTTGATGATGATCCAGTCCCCGGGTTTTACTGTCTTCAGAGATTCCTTCACCGGTTCACCTGGAACAGACTAAACAAAAGAGATCTCTCTACTTGTTAATATTTGTATTCTGCTAAGGTTTCTTCTCTTTTTCTTTTTTTCTTCATCATGTCAGTTGATGACAGTTGATGTGTTTTGACTGTGGGAGTACAAATGGTCTTCCATACCTTTTCTCAAATGGAGTTCATCTTGTGCTAGTTGGAGGATGCATTTTTAGGATGGTAAACAGTAAACCCAATATTTCCCATTTCTTCCATGATTTTTTTCAGTCTTGACTTAATTATTCCATTGTGTCTCTCCACGAAACCTGCTGATTGTGGATGATATGCACAGTTGTTTCTAAGGTCTATTTTAAGTTCTTTGCCATCAGTGAGATGACATTGTTTACAAAGTGTGTCAAATTATCACTGAAGATCTTTTCAGGAATTTCAAATCTAGAAATGATTTATTTTACCCGAGCTTTTGCTACTGAGAGTGCATCTGCTTGTGCACATGGAAATATTTCAGTCCATTTGGTAAAAACCTCTGTTGTCACTGAGCAGAATCGTTTCCCTTAACATTAATTTAGTTCAATGAAATCTACACAATAATGAAATAATGAAATCCAAACAAATATGTTGAAAAAGATACACTGGCTTAGGGAATTATCTTCGTTTTGGTCTTAGATGGCCCTGTGGATTGTATTTTGCACATATTTGACCTGTTAGACAAAACTTTATTAATTTATTTATTCTAAAAAATATATTTCAATAATTAGTAAAACCATATGCTGTCAAAACCTTGTTCATTATTGCTTCCATCCCTCCTGTTGAGACATGACATGGTCCATGGCATATTTAAACAAATTCTTTGGCAGTATGGTTTTCCTTCCAGTCATTCATACGAGTCTATTGTAGATGACAATTGAATAACATCTAATAATGCTAAAATATTTGTAGTTTATACATTTAGCTGTGGATGTCAACATACCTGTTTTTCCAATGCTGTGTTAACACATGTACAGTTGAGAAGGCATACTGACTGTCAGTGTAAACGTTAACAACCTTTTTGTTATTTAATTTACAAGCTTCAGTTAAAGCTACCAATTCGACTGCTTGAACAGAGTAATTTTTTGGTAGTGGTTGTTTTAAGAAAACTTCAGTTTCTGTTACTACTGCATATCCTGTAGCATTTGTGCCATCAGGGTTTTTTACTTGACCTGTCGAATAAATATAGTTATTTCTGCATTTTCATAATGTATATCAGTTAAGTCTGGCCTGGGTAAAACACTGATGGTTATTTCTGACATGCAATCATGAGGCTTTCCATCTGTGGGGTAGGTAGCAGTGTGGATGGATTAAGTGTAGCACATCTCTCGACAACAAGGTGTGGCTGTGAAAGAAGAACAGTTATGTAGGAGAGATGTCTGGTAAAGATATTTTGTTAAGTAACCATATCACAGCCACTGCATGAGGTGCCTTAAGTGTTAATGGGTGAAATAACACCATAATTGTTGATGCCTGCACTGCCAATGGCTTCTGGCCATTGATTCAAAAGTACGATCCCTCACTTTTTCCCCCTTTCAGTGGACACTGGCCCCTAATTACCGCAATTCAGCAGGGGGTCTTTCATTAGGAGTACTGGACTCCCCCGTGCACAGTTTCAGCTCCGACCCTGGACGGCGGAAAAAACGTTGATATCTGGTTTGAGGACCCAATTGTTGAGAAAATTCTCTCAATGAAACTCAGAGTTGCTGGAGTCAGTTAATGCAAAGGTTTAATCTTACAGCAAGCTCAAGAATGTGTGTGTGTATGGGTGTATGTGTGCGAACGTGTGTGTGAGTTTGTGTGTGTGAGAGTTTAAAGAACCTGTTATCCACAGGCAGGTCTTAACTAGTATGGCACGGGTCCAGCCTGTCTCATCTTTTTGTGAATGTCAAACCATAATTACTGAAAAATGGGTAAGAAAAGGTGTGAATGCCCAACCATACATCATCAAAAGCAGGAGTGGATGTGTTCGGCTACAAGAAGGTTTGAATGTCCGAGCATAGTTTGTAAAAGGCGGGTAAGAAAAGATTCGAATGCCCGAACATACACCATCAAAAGAGGGAGCGGAGGTGTTCTGCTGTAAGAAGGTGTGAATGTCCGACCATAGTTGGTAAAAAGCGGGTAAGAAAAGGTTAAAATACCCGACTGTAAACAAACAAAAGAGGGAGCGGAGTTGTTCAGCTAAAAGAAGGTGTGAAAGTCCGAGAATGGTTTGTAAAAAGCGGGTAAGAAAAGGTTCGTATGCCCGAATATACACCATCAAAAGCGGGAGCGGAGGTGTTCAGCTGCAAGAAGGTCTGAATGTCCACCAATAATTACTGAAAAATGGTTTAGAAAAGGTGCGAAAGCCCAACCATACATCATCAATAGCGGTAGCGGAGTTGTTCGGCTACAAGAAGGTGTGAAAGTCCGACCATGGTTTGTAAAAAGCGAGTAAGAAAAGGTTCGTTTGCCCGAATATACACCATCAAAAGCGGAAGCGGAGGTGTTCGGCTTCAAGAAGACGTGAACGTCCGACCAAAATTTGTAAAAAGCAGTTAAGAAAAGGTTCGAATATCCAACCAAACATAATCAAAAGCGGGAGTAGAGCTGTTTGACTGCAAGTAGGTGTGAATGTCAGATCATAAATTGCAAAAAGTTGTTGAGAAAGGGTGAGAGTAACCGACTATACACCATCAAATGCGGGAGCGGAGTTGTTCGGCTGTGAGTAGGTGTGAATGTCCGACCATAATTGCTGAAAAATGTGTTAGAAAAGGTAACAATGCCGGACCTTTCATCATCAAAAGCGGGAGAAGTGGTGTTCGGCTGCAAGTAGGTGTGAATGTCCAGCAATAATTACTCACAAACAGGTAAGAAAAGGTAGTATTGCCAGACCATACATGATCAAAACAGGGAGTGGAGGTGGTTCAGCTGCAAGGTGTGAATTTCTGACTAAAGTTTGTAAAAAGCGGGTAAGACAAGGTGCGAATGCCTGACAAACGTATGATCAAAAGAGGGAGCGGAGGTTTTCGGCTGCAAGAAGGTCTGAATATCCAACCAAAATTTGTAAAAACCAGGGAAGAAAAGGCTCGAAAGCCCGACTATACACCATCAAAAGCGGGAGCGGAGGTGTTCGGCTACAAGAAGGTTTGAATGTCCGAGCATAGTTTGTAAAAGGCGGGTAAGAAAAGGTTCGAATGCCCGAACATACACCATCAAAAGAGGGAGCGGAGGTGTTCCGCTGTAAGAAGGTGTGAATGTCCGACCATAGTTGGTAAAAAGCGGGTAAGAAAAGGTTAAAATACCGACTGTACACAATCAAAAGCGGGAGCGGAGTTGTTCGGCTTCAAGAAGACGTGAACGTCCGACCAAAGTTTGTAAAAAGCAGTTAAGAAAAGGTTCGAATATCCAACCAAACATAATCAAAAGCGGGAGCAGAGCTGTTCGACTGCAAGTAGGTGTGAATGTCCGATCATAATTTGCAAAAAGCTGATGAGAAAGGGTGAGAATGCCCGACTATACACCATCAAATGCGGGAGCGGAGTGTTTCGGCTGTGAGTAGGTGTGAATGTCCGACCATAATTGCTGAAAAATGTGTTAGAAAAGGTAAGAATGCCGGTCCATACATCATCAAAAGCGGGAGAGGTGGTGTTCGGCTGCAAGTAGGTGTGAATGTCCAGCCATAATTACTCACAAACGGGTAAGAAAAGGTAGTATTGCGAGACCATACATGATCAAAACAGGGAGCGGAGGTGGTTCAGCTGCAAGGTGTGAATGTCCGACTAAAGTTTGTAAAAAGCGGGTAAGACAAGGTGCGAATGCCCGACAATGTATGATCAAAAGAGGGAGCGGAGGTTTTCGGCTGCAAGAAGGTCTGAATGTCCAACCATAATTTGTAAAAACCGGGAAGAAAAGGCTCGAAAGCCCGACTATACACCATCAAAAGCGGGAGCAGAGGGGTTCAGCTGCTAGAACGTCTGAATGTCCATCAATAATTGCTTTAAAACATGAAAGAAAATTTTCGAATATCAAACCGCACATGATCATAAGCGGGAGAGGAGGTGTTCAGCTGCAAGAAGGTGTGAATGTCCACCCATAATTCCTGAAAAATGGATAAAAAAAGGTGCGAATGCCCAAACATACATCATCAAAAGTAGGTGTGAATGTCAGATCATAATTTGCAAAAAGCTGATGAGAAAGGGTGAGAATGCCCGACTATACACCATCAAATGCGGGAGCGGAGTTTTTCGGCTCTGAGTAGGTGTGAATGTCCGACCATAATTGCTGAAAAATGTGTTAGAAAAGGTAACAATGCCGGACCATACATCATCAAAAGCGGGAGAGGTGGTGTTCGGCTGCAAAAAGGTGTGAATGTTTGACTAAAGTTTGTAAAAAGCGGGTAACACAAGGTGCGAATGCCTGACAATGTATGATCAAAAGCAGGAGCAGAGGTGTTCAGCTGCAAGAAGGTCTAAATGTCAATCAATAATTGCTAGAAAACATGAAAGAAAATGATGGGGTTTTTCGTTCCTACTAACGAAGTCCCACCTTAAACAGAAAGAACCACACAAGAAATCAATATAAAGTTCAGCTTTTGCAAAAGGGGAGAACCGTCGCTACTTCAGCCACAGGTGTATGTGTCTAAGCAACCAACAACAATCTCCGACTCCCTCATTGCAGCAGCCTGGTTTTATTCAGAGATAAGAAAGGGAGAAGAGCTTTACAAAAACAAAGGGTTTCATAGAAAAGTCAGAACGTCGGTCGTTTATGTATGCATTTACGTATGGAGGCACATCTGCCAATTAGAGTGTGAGACCTTGACGACAATCATACAAAGAGATACATCAATAAACTAGTGTGAATCAGCCATTGTTGGTTTGTAGTGTAAACTCGGGTGAACTCGGTTGACCTCTGGAAGACTCCGTCCTGAGGCATCTCTCTTTGTTCACAAGCACCCTCATTTCCTCGCCACATGACTGGAACTAATGCAGTATATGTCATATAGGATATATATAGTAAAGCGTAGGAAATGCAGTTAAAGCATAGCAATACAATTAAAGGCACAGTAAGGTGAGATAAATGAGATAAATGTTAAAAACCCTAACATTTCCCTCCTGTTTATCGAATGAGATACAAAAAAACAAAAACATATGCAATCATTTTATGCGAAGCAAGCAAAGTTTCTTTTGGTTCACTGTGGTAGGCAGAAACAGTACATCAGTCTACATCACTTGTTTTGGACATTTTCAACGTAGAGGTCATTCTTAGTTTCTTTATGCTGTACACATGTGAAGAACAGTTATCATAATCATCACTAAAATCATCATCATCATCATCTTCTTCTTCTGTGGGGTGGCGGAGAACAACATGCAGAACTCACGAAAAGCTTTTTCTCGCTTTTCACTGCTTTTTACAAACTTTGGTCGGACGTTCACACCTTGCAGCCGAACACCTCCGCTTCCACTTTTGATGGTGTATATTCGGGCATTTGAACCTTTTCTTACCTGCTTTTTACAAACCATGGTCGGACTTTCACACCTTCTTGCAGCCGAACACCTCCTCTCCCGCTTTTGATGATGTATGGTCCAGCATTCTTACCTTTTCTAACACATTTTTCAGCAATTATGGTCGGACATTCACACCTACTCACAGCCGAACACTTCCGCTCCCGCATTTGATGGTGTATAGTCGGGCATTCTCACCCTTTCTCATCAGCTTTTTGCAAATTATGATCGGACATTCACACCTACTTGCAGTCGAACAGCTCTGCTCCCGCTTTTGATTATGTTTGGTTGGATATTCGAACCTTTTCTTAACTGCTTTTTACAAACTTTGGTCGGACGTTCACAATATCTTGCGGCCGAACACCTCCGCTCCCGCTATTGATTGTGTACAGTCGGGTATTTTAACCTTTTCTTACCCGCTTTTTACCAACTATGGTCGGACATTCACACCGTCTTAAAGCGGAACACCTCCGCTTCCGCTTTTCATGGTATATATTCGGGCATTTGAACCTTTTGTTACCCACTTTTTACAAACCATGGTCGGACTTTCACACCTTCTTGTAGCCGAACAACTCCGCTCCCGCTATTGATTGTGTACAGTCGGGTATTTTAACATTTTCTTACCCGCTTTTTACCAACTATGGTCGGACATTCACACCGTCTTAAAGCGGAACACCTCCACTCCCTCTTTTGATGGTGTATGTTCGGGCATTCGAACCTTTTCTTACCCACTTTTTACAAACTATGCTCGGACATTCAAACCTTCTTGTAGCCGAACACATCCACTCCTGCTTTTGATGATGTATGGTTGGGCATTTGAACCTACTTGTTACCCGCTTTTCATTAATTATGGGTGGACATTCACACCTTGTCGCAGCCAAACACCTCCGCTCCCTATTTTGATCATGTGTGGTTGGACATTCGCACCTTTTCTCACCCGCTTTTTGCAAACTATGGTCGGCCATTCACAGCTTCCTCTCCACCATACTTGAATGGTGGGATATTCACACCCACTTGCTTCCGAAGACCTCCGCCCCCACTTTTGTTGATATTTAGTCGGTCATTCGTAGCTTACCCGCTTTTGGCAAACTATGGCCTTCTTGCAGCCAAACACCTCTGATCTCGCTTTTGATGATGTAAGGTTGGGCATTCAGACCTTGCTTCACCTGCTTTTCACCAAATATAGTCGGACATTCATACCTTCTTGCAGCCGAACCCTTCCGCTCCAACTTTTAGTGTTCTATCACACCTTTTTTTTCACCGCATTTTATAGATTATGGTTGGAAATTCTCAACCACTCTCATCCGAAGACCTCTCCTCCCGCTTTTGTTAATATATTTGAACTTTAGTCAGACATTCACACCTTCTTGCAGCTGAACCACCTCCGCTCCCTGTTTTGATCATGTATGGTCTGGCAATACTACCTTTTCTTACCCGTTTGTGAGTAATTATGGCTGGACATTCACACCTACTTGCAGCCGAACACCACCTCTCCCGCTTTTGATGATGTATGGACCGGTATTCTTACCTTTTCTAACACATTTTTCAGCAATTATGGTCGGAGATTCACACCTCCTCACAGCCGAACAACTCCGCTCCCGCATTTGATGGTGTATAGTCGGGCATTCTTACCCTTTCTCATCAGCTTTTTGCAAATTATGATCTGACATTCACACCTACTTGTAGTCGAACAGCTCTGCTCCCACTTTTGATTATGTCTGGTTGGATATTCGAAACTTTTCTTAACTGTTTTTTAAAAACTTTGGTTGGACGTTCACACCTTCTTGTAGCCAAACACATCCATTCCTGCTTTTGATGATGTATGGTTGGGCATTCGCACCTTTTTTTTACCCATTTTTCAGGAATTATGGGTGGACATTCACACCTTCTTGCAGCTGAACACCTCCTCTCCCACTTATGATCATGTGCGGTTTGATTTTCGAAAATTTTCTTTCATGTTTCCTAGCAATTATTGATGGACATTTAAACCTTCTTGCAGCTGAACACCTCCGCTCCCGCTTTTGATCATACATTGTCGGGCATTCGCACCTTGTCTTACCAGCTTTTTACAAACTTTAGTCGAACATTCACACCTTGCAGCTGAACACCTCCGCTCTCGCTTTTGATTATGTTTGGTTGGATATTCGAACCTTTACCTAACTGCTTTTTCCAAACTTGGGTCAGACGTTCACACCATCTTGCAGCCGAAAACCTCCGCTTCCGCTTTTGATGGTATATATTCGGGCATTCAAACCTTTCCTTACCCGCTTTTTACAAACCATGGTCGGACTTTCACACCTTCTTGTAGCCGAACAACTCCTCTCCTGCTATTAATTGTATACAGTCGGGTATATTAACCTTTTCTTACCCGCTTTTTACCAACTATGGTCGGACATTCACACCGTCTTACAGCGGAACACCTCCGCTCCCGCTTTTGATGGTGTATAGTCGGGCATTCGAACCTTTTCTTACCCGCTTTTTACAAACTATGCTCGGACATTCAAACCTTCTTGTAGCCGAAAACCTCCGCTCCCTCTTTTGATCATACATTGTCGGGCATTCGCACCTTTTCTTACCCGCTTTTTACAAACCATGGTTGGACTTTCACACCTTCTTGTAGCCGAACACATCCGCTCCCGCTATTGATTGTGTACAGTCGGGTATTTTAACCTTTTCTTACTCGCTTTTTACCAACTATGGTCGGACATTCACACCTTCTTACAGCGGAACACCTCCGGCCCCTCTTTTGATGGTGTATGTTCGGGCATTCGAACCTTTTCTTACCCGATTTTATACAAACTATGCTCGGACATTCAAACCTTCTTGTAGCTGAACACATCCACTCCTGTTTTTGATGATGTATGGTTGGGCATTCGCACCTTTTCTTACCCATTTTTCAGTAATTATTGGTGGACATTCAGACCTTCTTGCACCTGAACACCTCTGCTCCCGCTTTTGATGGTGTATAGTCGGGCTTTCGAGCCTTTTCTTCCCCGGTTTTTACAAATTATGGTTGGATATTCAGACCTTCTTGCAGCCGAAAACCTCCGCTCCCTCTTTTGATCATACATTGTCGGGCATTCGCACCTTGTCTTTCCCGCTTTTTACAAACTTTAGTCAGACATTCACACCTTGCAGCTGAACCACCTCCTGCTCCCTGTTTTTTATCATGTATGGTCTGGCAATACTACCTTTTCTTACCCGTTTGTGAGTAATTATGGCTGGACATTCACACCTACTTGCAGTCGAACAGCTCTGCTCCCACTTTTGATTATGTTTGGTTGGATATTCAAATCTTTTCTTAACTGCTTTTTACAAACCATGGTCGGACGTTCACGTCTTCTTGAAGCCGAACAACTCCGCTCCCTCTTTTGATGGTGTATGTTGGGGCATTCAAACCTTTTCTTACCCGCCTTTTACAAACTATGGTCGGACATTCAAACCTCCTTGTAGCTGAATACATCCACTCCTGTTTTTGATGATGTATGATTGGGCATTCGCACCTTTTCTTACCTATTTTTCAGTAATTATTGGTGGACATTCAGACCTTCTTGCACCTGAACCCCTCTGCTCCCGCTTTTGATGGTGTATAGTCGGGCTTTCGAGCCTTTTCTTCCCCGGTTTTTTATAAATTATGGTTGGACATTCAGACCTTGCAGCCGAACACCTCCGCTCCCTCTTTTGATCATACATTGTCGGGCATTCGCACCTTGTCTTTCCCGCTTTTTACAAACTTTAGTCAGACATTCACACCTTGCAGCTGAACCACCTCCTGCTCCCTGTTTTGATCATGTATGGTCTGGCTAAATTTCCTTTTCTTACCCGTTTGTGAGTAATTATGGTCGGACATTCACACCTACTCACAGCCGAACACTTCCGCTCCCGCATTTGATGGTGTATAGTCGGGGATTCTCACCCTTTCTCATCAGTTTTTTGCAAATTATGATCTGACATTCACACCTACTCTCAGTTGAACAGCTCTGCTCCCGCTTTTGATTATGTTTGGTTGGATATTCGAACCTTTTCTTAACTGCTTTTTACAAACTTTGGTCGGACGTTCACACCTTCTTGCAGCTGAACACCTCCGCTTCCGCTTTTGATGGTGTATGTTCGGGCATTCGAACCTTTTCTTACCCACTTTTTACAAACTATGGTCGGACATTCAAACCTTCTTGTTGCCAAACACATCCACTCCTGCTTTTGATGATGTAAGGTTGGGCATTCGCACCTTTTGTTACCCATTTTTCAGTAATTATGGGTGGACATTCACACCTTCTTGCAGCTGAACACCTCCTCTCCTGCTTATGATCATGTGCGGTTTGATATTCGAAAATTTTCTTTCATGTTTTAAAGCAATTATTGATGGACATTCAAACCTTCTTGTAGCCGAACACATCCACTCCTGCTTTTGATGATGTATGGTTGGGCATTTGCACCCTTTTTTTACCCATTTTTCAGGAATTATGGGTGCACATTCAGACCTTCTTGCAGCCGAAAACCTCCGCTCCCTCTTTTGATCATACATTGTCGGGCATTCACACTTTTTCTTACCCGCTTTTTACAAACCATGGTCGGACTTTCACACCTTTTAGTAGCCGAACAACTCCGCTCCCGCTATTGATTGTGTACAGTCGGGTATTTTAACCTTTTCTTACTCGTTTTTTACCAACTATGGTCGGACATTCACACCTTCTTACAACGGAACACCTCCGCTCCCTCTTTTGATGGTGTATGTTCGGGCATTCGAACCTTTTCTTACCCGCTTTTTACAAACTATGGTCGGATATTCAAACCTTCTTGTAGCCAAACACATCCACTCCTGCTTTTGATGATGTATGGTTGGGCATTCAAACCTACTTGTTGCCCGCTTTTCATTAATTATGGGTGGACATTCACACCTTGTCGCAGCCAAACACCTCCGCTCCCTGTTTTGATCATGTATGGTTTGACATTCGCACCTTTTCTCACCCGCTTTTTACTATGGTCAACCATTCACAGCTTCCTCTCCACCATACTTGTATGGTGGGATATTCACACCCACTTGCATCCGAAGACCTCCGCCCCCACTTTTGTTGATATTTAGTCGGTCATTTGCACCTTACCCGCTTTTGGCAAACTATGGCCTTCTTGCAGCCAAACACCTCTGATCTCGCTTTTGATGATGTAAGGTTGGGCATTCAGACCTTGCTTCACCTGCTTTTCACCAAATATAGTCGGACATTCACACCTTCTTGCAGCCGAACACTTCCGCTCCACCTTTTAGTGTTCTATGGGGCATTCACACCTTTTTTTTCACCGCATTTTATAGATTATGGTTGGAAATTCTCACCCACTCTCATCCGAAGACCTCTCCTCCCGCTTTTGTTAATATATAGTCGGGCATTCGAACCTTTTCTTACCCGCTTTTTACAAATTATGGTCGGACATTCACACCTACTTGCAGTCGAATACTTCCGCTCCACCTTTTAGTGATGTATGGTTGGCATTTGCACCTTTTCTTACCCTCTTTTTATACTGATTGCTGAAGATTAAGTTGTTCTTTCTCAAACTACAACATTTTTTTAATGGTTGAAACTTGATTTGAAGTGGATAAATAAGGAGGACAAACAATTTTAAGTCAGGCTGATAGAAGGAATTAATTTTATAGCAAAATCTGTACTTCGTCATATGTCGAGAGATGCTTATTGCTGAATAAGTTCTTTCTCATTCTACAAAGTACAACGTTGTTTATCGTTGAAACTTGATTAGACATGAATAAATATGAAGGACAAAGCAGTCTTAACTTGGTTTGAGTTAAAGAATTGGTTTTATAGGAGAAACCGAATTCGTGCATAACTCGTAAAATAGAGCTTATTTTCTGGTCTGGTTCTTTCTCATAATACAAAGTTTGTTGTTTATTGTTGAAACTTCATCAGAAGTGAAGAAATAAATGAATGCCTATCAACAAATGTGGGATCTAAACTCTAGTGCTTCCTCTAAAATAATTTCCTTTCTCAATTCAGAAATGTGTGTGTGGCTTTGTGGCTGCGTCCTTGGCCTGCCGCCTCCAGCTGCAGCCTCTTGGGCTGTTGCTACTGCCATCTGGATCACAGCCACGGGGGGAATCCACTCTTCAGCCCTTTTAAATGGTATAACTTTGCACTCCCGCACTCTCCAGCGAGCACCATTCAAACAACAACTTTGCACTCCAGCTTCGAACATCGGCACAGTCGCAACAAGTAAGGCGACTCTACTCAGAGAAGTCACTCTGCACAGTCACAAGATTTCTTTTGCACAGACAGAAAGGCCTTCACCCGCAAAGGTAAAGCCTGCCAAAAATAGAAACAACTCATTAGTGCTGCTCTCCATGGAAGTCTTTAGTAAAAGGCGAAATACTTGTACGTTATGTAGAGAAACCAGAGTACGATTATCCGTCACTGCGGGAGCAGGGCATCAGGCTAGTTGGCATAGCCACCTTCCCCATGGTGAGCTTTGCTTGGTTGAGACGCTTGCTCCCCCTCCTTGCTCCTCGGCTGACCAAGTAGGAACAATCGGGCCCTATTCGATGGCTGCCTTGTCTTTTGCTCTGTGCAAAAGACAAGGCAGCCACAAACACCACGGGAACAACATATTGAGGCTTTGTTCTGACCGCTCATTCGGTGTCGCATTTCTTTCAAGCAATTCTCCCGGTTAGCCCGCACTCGGCTCACTCCCAGAGCCGTTTTAAAGTCTACTTCGCATTCACTCTCTTTTCTCATCAGACTCTTGGGATTTTATCTATAAAATGAATTCCTTCACTCAAACTATGTTAAAACTGCTTTGTCCTTCATATTTACCATGTCTAGAAAGATTTAAACAAAAAAAAACAACGTTGTACTTTGCAGTAAAAGAAAGAGCAAATCTAAAGTTTCAGGAATCCAAGAATAAGCTTACTTTCATGAGTTCTTCATGATTTTGCTATAAAATGAATTCCTTCACTCAAACTAAATTAAAACTGCTAAACTGCTAATCTGTTACATGTAAGGCAGATGTCAAATTCACCGAAATAGGATCTAAGCTGTAGCAGCAATCGAGCTGTAGCAGCTTCGGTAAAAGAGTATAAGTTGAAGAGTTTGTGAATAAAGGTGTGCGCACACATAGTGAGCTGTAGGAAAATAGGCAGGGAGCAATGCCAGCTGGGGTATATGTTCTTGTATGTTGTCTGACTGTTTGATTTGAATGTGTTGTGTAAGTGTCCTGTTGAATGTCACATGTTTGGGCTTTGACACGCTTCACTGTGGTTGTTAACTGTGTGGTGTGTCCTGAAATGTTATATGTTTGGGCTGTGTGACATGCTTAATGCTTGTCAGTAGCTACACACTTATTCATATATAGCAACTGACAACATAAGAAGTCCGGACATACTTTGATAGTAGTTGTAGAAGTATCCTTTTTGATAATAGATAAACTAATTCATAGTGATAGAACAGTAGATGAACAGGTGCCTGTACATGTCTCACAAAAATAAAATGGGTGTATGATTGCTGACGGCAGAGCAATACTGCCAAACTTATGAGTTCTTGTGGCAAACTTGATTCAGTGTCTTGACGTGTATACGCTGTTTCGCTGACTTGATTGTCACAAGAAACAAAGTGTGTTTGATAAGATCCGACCATTTTATTACGGGAGGATCAGTATATATGGATTCTGATGTGACTGATAAACCCATTCATATCTTAAGCATAATCTAATACGTGAGACAACGCCCTGGCACACAATCAAAAAAAAAAAGAGAGAGCGGTTTTGTGTCCCCACAGTCCATAATGTAGAAAAGAGAGAAAAAAGCCTTTCTGATTTGGTTTGTGCTCACAGTGCAGAGTGTAGAGAAAAGAGAGAAAAGAAAGCCGTTTTGGTGTCACGGGTGTTGTGACTTACACACACACATTTCTGAATTGAGAAAGGAAATTATTTTAGAGGAAGCACTAGAGTTTAGATCCCACATTTGTTGATAGGCATTCATTTATTTTTTCTTTTAATCAGTTTTAAAGTGAATACTAACTGAGAAATGAAAAAGGTGAAGAGTTTAGAAGCTTGGTTCAAGAGCAAAACTTAGTTTATGATCAGCTGAGTCTCTAAACAGAACAGCAAAGGGCTTCATCGAACATTTAAAAAAGATTCAGATCCAGAATTTATAGGAATGGTGGTGATTACTCTTATTTTCTAGAATGGAAATAACTGCACCATGTCTGTTTTATGAATTTAAGGGGCTAAAAAGTTTTGTTCTCGTTTTTCTATGATTAACCGAATGTAGACAGAAGGGTTACGGCCGAGCGCTGGAACTTCCAAAAAAGATGAGACAGGCTGGACCCTTGCCATACTAGTTAAGACCTGCCTGTGGATAACAGGTTCTTTAAACTCTCACACACACAAACTCACACACACGTTCGCACACATACACCCATACACACACACATTCTTGAGCTTGCTGCAAGATTAAACCTTTGCATTAACTGACTCCAGCAACTCTGAGTCTCATTGAGAGAATTTTCTCAACAATTGGGTCCTCAAACCAGATCTCGACGTTTTTTCCGCCGTCCAGGGTCGGAGCTGAAACCGTGCACGGGGGAGTCCAGTACTCCTAATGAAAGACCCCCTGCTGAATTGCGGTAATTAGGGGCCAGTGTCCACTGAAAGGGGGAAAAAGTGACGAGATCGTATTTTTGAATCAATGGCCAGAAGCCATTGGCAGTGCAGGCATCAGCAATTATGGTGTTATTTCACCCATTAACACTTAAGGTACCTCATGCAGTGGCTGTGATATGGTTACTTAACAAAATATCTTTACCAGACATCTCTCCTACATAACTGTTCTTCTTTCACAGCCACACCCTGTTGTAGAGAGATGTGCTACACTTAATCCATCCACACTGCTACCTACCCCACAGATGGAAAGCCTCATGATTGCATGTCAGAAATAACCATCAGTGTTTTACCCAGGCCAGACTTAACTGATATACGTTATGAAAATGCAGAAATAACTATATTTATTCGACAGGTCAAGCAAAAAACCCTGATGGCACAAATGCTACAGGATTTGCAGTAGTAACAGAAACTGAAGTTTTCTTAAAACAACCAATACCAAAAAATTACTCTGTTCAAGCAGTCGAATTGGTAGCTTTAACTGAAGCTTGTAAACTAAATAACAAAAAGGTTGTTAACGTTTACACTGACAGTCAGTATGCCATCTCAACTGTACATGTGTTAACACAGCATTGGAAAAACAGGTATGTTGACATCCACAGCTAAATGTATAAACTACAAATATTTTAGCATTATTAGATGTTATTCAATTGTCATCTACAATAGACTCGTATGAATGACCGGAAGGAAAACCATACTGCCAAAGAATTTGTTTAAATATGCTGCAGTATTGAGCCATGGACCATGTCGTGTCTCAACAGGAGGGATGGAAGCAATAATGAACAAGGTTTTTACAGCATATGGTTTTACTAATTATTGAAATATTTTTTTAGAATAAATAAATGAATAAAGTTTTGTCTAGCAGGTCAAATATGTGCAAAATACAATCCACAGGACAATCTAAGACCAAAACGAAGATGATTCCCTAAGCCAGTATATATTTTTCAACATATTTGTTTGGATTTCATTATTTCATTATTATGTAGATTTCATTGAACTAAATTAATGTTAAGGAAAACGATTCTGCTCAGGGACAACAGAGGTTTTTACCAAATGGACTGAAATAGGGACGGAAAAGGGTGGAATGCTCTCTCCGGGTCTGGAATGAGATCCTTCCCCAAGTGGAGGAGTTCAAGTATCTCGGGGTCTTGTTCACAGTGAGGGACGAATGGAGCGGGAGATATACGGGCGGATCGGTGCGGCGTCTGCAGTGTTGTGGGCTCTGCACCGACCCGTCGTTGTGAAGAAGGAGCTGAGCCAGAAGGCGAAGCTCTCTATTTACTGGTCAATCTACGTTCCCATCCTCACCTATGGTCACGAGTTGTGGGTAGTGACCAAAAGAACAAGATCGCGAATACAAGCGGCCGAAATGGGTTTCCTCCGCAGGGTGTCTGGGCTCTCCCTTAGAGATAGGGTGAGAAGCTTATCCGGGAGGGGCTCGGAGTAGAACCGCTGCTCCTCCGCATTGAGAGGAGTCAGATGAGGTGGCTCGGGCATCTGGTTAGGATGCCCCCTGGACGCCTTCCTGGGGAGGTGTTCCGGGGACGTCCCACTGGGAGGAGACCCCGGGGAAGACCCAGGACACGCTGGAGAGACTATGTCTCTCGGCTGGCCTGGGAACGCCTCGGGGTCCCCCCGGAAGAGCTGGAGGAAGTGGCCGGGGGCAGAGACGTCTGGCTTTCTCTACTCAAGCTGCTGCCCCCGCGACCCGACCCCCGGATAAGCGGCAGATGATGGCTGGATGGATGGATGGACTGAAATATTTCCATGTGCACAAGCAGATGCACTCTCAGTAGCAAAAGCACGGGTAAAATAAATCATTTCTAGATTTGAAATTCCTGAAAAGATCTTCAGTGATAATTTGACACACTTTGTAAACAATGTCATCTCACTGATGGCAAAGAAATTAAAATAGACCTTAGAAACCACATATCATCCACAATCAGCAGGTTTCGTGGAGAGACACAATGGAATAATTAAGTCAAGACTGAAAAAAATCATGGAAGAAATGGGAAATATTGGGTTTACTGTTTACCATCCTAAAAATGCATCCTCCAACTTGCACAAGATGAACTCCATTTGAGAAAAGGTATGGAAGACCATTTGTACTCCCACAGTCAAAACACAGATGAAGAAAAAAAAAAGGAGAAGACACCTTAGCAGAATACAAATTAGCTGCTACAAAGTAGAGAGATCTCTTCTGTTTAGTCTGTTCAAGGTGAACCGGTGAAGACAGTAAAACCTGGGGACTGCATCATCATTAAAGTGATAAAGAAAAAGAACTGGTCCAGCCCAAGGGGGGGAGGTCCATTTCAGGTACTACTTACATCACCCACAGCAGCTGAAGGACTTCTTGGATTCACTTAACATAACATTGTACCACGACCTTCAGAAGTAGGGAAAGATTAGTTACCCACCACTGTTTTCTGAGGCAAAAGTCTGACTACAAAGGGGAATTCTCTCTACAGGAGGGGTGTCTACCCTTTATAAAACCTGTCTAGTCAGGATGTATTATAAGTGGAGTTATTTTTTCCATTCTTTTGGCGAGGGCTTTACAAATTATTTTGAGGTCTGCATTTATTAGAGATATTGGGCGGTAGCTGGATGGAAGTATGGGGTCTTTTCCTGGTTTCTGTAGCAAGATAATGTTAGCAGAGTTCATGTGTGGGGATAATCTGCCATTCTGCTTAACTTGTAATACCATTTTGTGAAATGCAGGTGCCAAAACAGTCCAAAATTCTTTGTAGAACTCTGCTGGAAAACCATCTGGTCCCGGGGCTTTGATACTAGGCATATGTTGAAGGGCTTCATGGAGTTCTCCTATTGAAAGAGGTGAATCCAGAGCCATTGCCTGTTCGGTTTGTACTTTTGGAAGGTTGATATTACTAAGAAACTGATCTATGTTACTGTCTGATGGATCATTTTGTGATGAATATAAGGTTTTATAGAAGTCCCTAAAAGCATTGTTGATTACATTGGGGTCATGGGTGACATTTCCTTTTGAGTCTTTAACAGAAGTGATTGTTATTTTCTCTTTGTTTCTCTTTAGTTGGTTAGCTAGGAACCTTACAGATTTATTGCCGTGCTCAAAGTTCTCCAAGCGAAGTCTTTGTATTAGAAACTGTGTTTGTTTATCAATAATTTTGTTTAATTCAAGTTTAGCTTTTCTTAGTTCATTCAGTATGTGTTCCTCTTTGGAGGTACTGTAGACAATTTCTAATGATTTAATCCTGAGTTCTAAATCTGATATCCTTGAACTTTCCCTCTTTTTCTTATTTGATGAAAAAGAGATTATTTTGCCTCTCATAACTGCTTTTCCGGCTTCCCAGAGAGTACAAACTGACATTCCTGGCTGGTCATTATTTTCTAAATATACAGACCATTCCCTTTTGAAATAATTAAGGACTATCTGCTATCTAAGATAGATGACACAATGTCTCTTCCATCCTCAAAATGGGAGGCAGATTTATCCATCAGTTCTAGTCATAGCTTTTGGCCACAAATATGTTTGAACACCTTCAGAATGACTCGAAATCCTAATTTACAGCTCATACAATACAAAATCCTTCATAGAACACACTATACAGGACAAAGGATGTTCAGGCTGGGTCTAACACACTCAAACATCTGCTCACATTGCACAGATAACACACCTGATGATTATGCACACGCTTTGTGTTTTTGTGCGCCTGTCCAGAAGTTCTGGCTTGAAGTCTCTGAGGACCTATCAACATGGCTAAAGTGTAGCATCCCTGCATGCCCCACACTGTGCATACTGGGTGACTTAGACAACATCAACATGGAAATTAACTCAGCACACATGGTTCTCACAGTGTTATGTATCACAAAGAAAACTATTCTCATGAACTGGAAAGCGAAGAACAATCTGTGTATTAACCAGTTTAGAAATGTTCTTTTAGATTATATTAGCATGGAAACAAAACATCAATTGGCTGAATTTAATTCTCTCTGGTCCCCTCTGATTAGCTTTATCACATAGTGGTGGTGGTGGGTTGCTGTCCCGTCGCTCTGGGCGGTTGGGTGTGTGCTGGGGGGGGGCTGTGTTGCTTCGGGCATCTGGTGGTCTTTCAGGTCGTGGGGACCAGGTTGGTCATTGCTGGGGGGGACTGTGTGTCGGGCTTGGAGGGCAGTTTTGGGGGCTTGTGGGTGGGGCTGTCTTGCGGTGTGGGGCGGGGTCCCTTAGGGGCCTTGGGGTGGTGGCTGCTGGCTCTATGCTGGGTGGCCGGGCCGCTCTGTCGTGGGTGGTGGTGCTAGGTCTGGGCCCTGGTGGCTGGGCCCTGGTGGCTGGGCGCTGCCTTGCGCCTGGGGGGGGGGCCCTGCCTGTGCCTGGGAGGGCTGGGTTGCCCTGGACATGCCACAGTATGGGTGGGTTGGTGCAGGTCCTGGTGCCGGGCTTGTTGCTCTGGGACCTCCAAGGTGTCCGCAGATGGCTGTTTTTTTTTTCAGGGTGTTGGGGCGTGCGGTGGGAGGGGGGCGGTGCTTTTCCCCTGTTCGGGGGGGGCCTGGGTGATGGTGGGTCTCAGGCCCGGGCTGCTGCGACTGGTGTGACCGGGTGGTTTGTTTGTTTTTTGTTGTTGTTTGTTTGTTTTTTGTAGAGGTCCTCCGGGGTGGGGTTGGGTTGAGTGGGGTTGGGCGGGATGGGTACCTTCTGGGGGTACAGTAGCTCCCGGAATATGGTCGCTGCAGGCCCCGAGCCTGGTGGACATCAGAATCTCCTGCCCTGTGTTGGCTCCCAGGTAGTGGGGATGCCTATTGCAGCCAGTCCCTGGCTGCCCTCTCTGGGGGAGAGTAGCTCACCCGGTGTATATCCCCATACCCCTCTCCCTTCTGGCTCCTGTACACAGCACACACTCACACATGAAGGGTTTTGGGGGCGTGTGTGTTCGGTGGGGTGTAGTGGATGGGGCCACGTAGGTGGTCCCCTTTGGTTGCACTCTGCAGTTCCCCGCCCCTGTTTTAATTACACCTTAGACATTACTACTTATCAAACACACTCACACACACACATTAGGTCTTGGGGGGTGGTTACACTGAGTGGCATCTGGTGGGCGGGGCTCTTTGGGTATGTAGGCTGCCCAGAGGGCCGCGCTCCCAGTTCTACAAGTTTGGCTGCCCCTCAATTTTAATTGCTCACTATTAGAAAATATTGAAGAGCCAGAAGGGTGAGGGGAGGGGTCTTCTTCACACACCCCTGCTTCCTGGTTGCTGCTCGGGGCGGGAGGGGCCAGGAAGATTAATTAATTGTTCTGCTGGTTTGGGGTCTGTGGTGGCTGCTGGCCCCCTGGTGTGCCCGCTGCACTACACCCCAGCGGAGTTGAGGGAGGGAGGACGTGTGGATGTATGGGACGTGAAAGTGTGTGTGGTAATGATTGGGCCTTGATCTAGGACTTGCTGTCACCTGGCCTGCCTGTGCTTCTCCCGATGGGGGGGCAGCGTTGCCTCTCCCCGCTGCTCGTGACTTCACCCACCTGTGGGCACGTCATGACTCCCAGGGCACTTGGCCAGGGGTGCTGGGGCAGGCGCTGGACCACTGTGTGGCTGTCTGGGGCGCTTGGCCCTCCTGGGTATTGGGTGGGGCCTCTGCCGGGGGGTTTGGGGGCGCTCGGGCTCCTGGGGCCCGGGTCCAGTGCACGGCCCATGTCTGGGCGGCTGGGGCCTGGCGGGGTCAGTGGGCTGTTGCCCCTGGCTCCCGGAGGGCCTCTGCCCTATGCTTATGGGGGCTCTTTCCGGGGGCTTCCTCTGCAGTCTTCTGGGTGGATGCGTGGTTGCCTCTGCGGTGGGCTTCCTGGGTTCTTTGCTCTGTGGGGGCTGCTGGTGGCCTGGGTCTTGTGGCCCTCTCTGCCTGCTTCTGATTGCTTGGGGGGGCTGTGGATTGTGGCCCTGTACGCTTATACACTCATAACTAAGCACGGTTATCATGTAGGTCCTGTGCCATGGGTGTTGCATGTTCTCACACACACACATTCATTAGTCCAGTAGCATGGTCGCTAAGCAGTTGATGTATTATCATGTCGTCTCAGGTCATCTATATCCACAGCTGTGTTGTATGCGATTGCCGCTTCTTGTGCTTGTTTTTGTTTGTTTGTGTGTTTGTTTTTTCTCTGCTTGTCTGCTTTCAGGTGCTCCTGGTGGCGCTAAGGCTGGATTCCCCTCAGAGGCCATGGATTGTTGTCTGTTTTGTTTTTTATAGGTGTAGCAGCTGGTTGTCTGGTTTTTGTTTCTATTTTTGTTCTGTTTCCTCTTCTTTCCTCTTCTTCTTTCCTTGTTCCCCGGTCCGGTTCAGTTCTATTACATGTCATATATTGTAAACAGAAATAAATAAATGGGCATCAAGGGGAGCTTTACATTTATAAAACTTCCCTTGGCAAAGCAAATCTGTTTGGCATCAAAGGTATTCAGACTACAATTCTGCTGCCATAATGCTGAACAGGACAAGGGGGTAAAAAAAAAAAAAAGTAAAGAAGACAGTTCTGCCGAAAGCCAGGGACTAGACCTGTTCTTAGTTCTATACTTTTTAAAAGGGGCGTGTTTATCAACTATGGAATTAGAAGATTTACAAAAATGGTCAAGTGCTAGATCTTCATCTGGGATTTTAACAGTGTCATGAGTATAACTATTCAACAGATCAGTTAAAAAAAAAGCCTGCTCATGGAGATGTTTCAGGATCTGGATACCAAGCGTGGACCTAATATTTTCATTTTTGCAATTCTGATACAGGCAATTGAGCAGTGATAACTAACACCAAGTTCAGATATGGCGGATTTTCTACCTTTAATTTGTTAAGATTGAGCCAATCAGGGACAACCTTGAAGGATCTCTTAAGTTTGGTTTTGTAGGATCAGTAATTACCTGAGAAAGGTTGATATTGGTACACACCTTTTTTAAATGATCAAAGGCAGAGTTCAACTTGTTTAAATTAAAATTGTCACACAGAGATTGGGTTTAGGCCACATGCGCACAGAATGACATCAAAAAATATAAGAAATAACTTTTGGTAGTATCATCATTTTAATGGTTGTAACTCTCCCCATAAGTGATATAGGTAAGGACTTCCAACGAGAGAGATCGTCCTCTACTCTCTTTAATAATTGCACATAATTTAGCTTTGTTAGCTCTGAGAGCCTGGAGGAAATGTTTATGCCTAAATATCTAATATTTCCTGACTGTAAAGTGATCACAGGTATATTCTGGACCCTACAGTTAATGGGCAGAACTGTGGTCTTAGACCACTTGATAGAGTAGTCAGAAAGTACTGAGAATTTATTTATGAGTGTGATCGTGTGAGTGAGAAACGTCTGTGAGTTCTGAAGGAAAAGTAATACATCATCAGCATAAAGACTTATTTTATGCTCAATATTTTGGGATTGGATGCCTTTAATATTTATATCTTGTCTGATAGAAGCTGCTAAAGGTTTGATGAGTGAGGGAGAAAGTGGGCAACTCTGTCTTGTACCTCTCTGCAGACTGAAGCTTGGAGAAGGTTGATCATTTGTCCTGACACTTGCATTTGGGGAGCTATATAATATCCTTATCCAGTTGATGAAGTGTGACCCAAATCCGAATTTGTTTAATGCTGCGAATAAAAATTTCCAATTCACTCCATCAAATGCTTTTTCTGCATCTAGAGAGTCGATTGTGGTTTCCAAGTTGTTGATGGTAGAATAGTCTATGAGATGAGTCTATGAGAATTTGAAACGTGACAAATGAACAAAGACCCAAGGAGTTGAGTCGTAAACGAATCAATACTGTTTCCTGTGCGAGGACCCGTCAGCCGAGGAGTTGAGTCGCAAACGAATCAATACTGTTTCCTGTGCGAGGACCCGTCAGCCAAGGAGTTGAGTCGTGAACGAATCAATACTGTTTCCTGTCCTGCTGACTGAGCTTATGAAGCTGCCGCCTGCCATGTGGTGAGGAAGGGTACTGCATGAAAATTAACGAATCACTCACTGAGACAACTCGTTACTCCCGAGTCATATAAAAAATTAGTTCATATCGAACGAATCGCTCACGAACGACACATCACTATCTATTTGACGAGTTATGCATGAATTCGGATTTTGCAATTAAATTAATTCCTTCTCTCAAACCAAGTTCAAACTGCTTTGTCCTTCATATTTATCTACTTCTAATTTAGTTTAAACAATAAACAACACTGTATTTTGTAGTATGTAAAAGAATCAAACCTAATTTTCAGCAATAAGCTTCTCTCGAGGAGATATGAAGGAATACAGATTTTGCTATAAAACTAAATCCTTCTATCAAACTGACTTAAAACGGTTTGTCCTTATTTCTTCACTTCTGATGAAGTTTCAACAATAAACAACAAACTTTGTATTATGAGAAAGAACCAGACTCATTCTTCAGGAATCCGAAAATAAGCTCTATTTTACGAGTTATGCACGAATTCGGATTCTCCTATAAAACGAATTCCTTAACTCAAACCAAGTTAAGACTGCTTTGTCCTTCATATTTATTCATGTCTAATCAAGTTTCAACGATAAACAACGTTGTACTTTGTAGAATGAGAAAGAACTTCTTCAGCAATAAGCATCTCTCGACATATGACGAAGTACAGATTTTGCTATAAAATTAATTCCTTCAATCAGCCTGACTTAAAACTGTTTGTCCTCCTTATTTATCCACTTCAAATCAAGTTTCAACAATTAAAAAAATTTTGTAGTTTGAGAAAGAACAACTTAATCTTCAGCAATCAGTATAAAAAGAGGATAAGAAAAGGTGCAAATGCCAACCATACATCACTAAAAGGTGGAGCGGAAGTATTCGGCTGCAAGTAGGTGTGAATGTTCGACCATAATTTGTAAAAAGTGGGTGCCCGACTACATATTAACAAAAGCGGGAGAAGAGGTCTTCGGATGAGAGTGGGTGAGAATTTCCAACCATAATCTATAAAATGCAGTGAAAAAAAATGTGTGAAGACCCCATAGAACACTAAAAGGTGGAGCGGAAGTGTTCGGCTGCAAGAAGGTGTGAATGTCCGACTATATTTGGTGAAAAGCAGGTGAAGCAAGGTCTGAATGCCCAACCTTACATCATCAAAAGCGAGAACGGAGGTGTTTGGCTGCAAGAAGGCCATAGTTTGCCAAAAGCGGGTAAGGTGAGAATGACCGACTAAATATCAACAAAAGTGGGGGCGGAGGTCTTCGGATGCAAGTGGGTGTGAATATCCCACCATTCAAGTATGGTGGAGAGGAAGCTGTGAATGGCCGACCATAGTAAAAAGCGGGTGAGAAAAGTGTCAAACCATACATGATCAAAACAGGGAGCGGAGGTGTTTGGCTGCAACAAGGTGTGAATGTCCACCCATAATTAATGAAAAGCGGGCAACAAGTAGGTTCGAATGCCCAACCATACATCATCAAAAGCAGGAGTGGATGTGTTTGGCTACAAGAAGGTTTGAATGCCCGACCATAGTTTGTAAAAGGCGGGTAAGGAAAGGTTCCAATGCCCGAACATACACCATCAAAAGAGGGAGCGGAGGTGTTCCGCTGTAAGAAAAGGTGTGAATGTCCGACCATAGTTGGTAAAAAGCGGGTAAGAAAAGGTTAAAATTCTCGACTGTACACAACCAAAAGAGGGAGCGGAGTTGTTCCGCTACAAGAAGGTGTGAAAGTCCGACCATGGTTTGTAAAAAGCGGGTAAGAAAAGGTTCGTATGCCCGAATATACACCATTAAAAGCGGGAGCGGAGGTGTTCGGCTTCAAGAAGACGTGAACGTCCGACCAAAGTTTGTAAAAAGCAGTTAAGAAAAGGTTCGAATATCCAACCAAACATAATCAAAAGCGGGAGCAGATCTGTTCGACTTTAAGTAGGTGTGAATGTCAGATCATAATTTGCAAACAGCTGATGAGAAAGGGTGAGAATGCCCGACTATACACCATCAAATGCGGGAGCGGAGTTGTTCGGCTGTGAGTAGGTGTGAATCTCCAACCATAATTGCTGAAAAATGGGTAAGAAAAGGTGCGAATGCCGGTCCATACATCATCAAAAGCGGGAGAGGTGGTGTTCGGCTGCAAGTAGGTGTGAATGTCCAACCATAATTACTCACAAACGGGTAAGAAAAGGTAGCATTGCCAGACCATACATGATCAAAACAGGGAGCGGAGGTGGTTCAGCTGGAAGGTGTAAATGTCCGACTAAAGTTTATAAAAACGGCAGTGACGGCTTTGCTTTGCGGTAAGACATATTGCATCACTTCCTGTTTTTTTGTGTGTGTACTGTGACATTTCTCGCTCTTCTTGAACTACTAATAATCACCTTATTTCTCCCTATAATTTACACATCTTGCATAGTTAACTCTATCTCATACTTGTTATATTCTAACGCTCACTCTTACAGATCTTTAGTTTTTATTTTTCACTTTTTAGCGTTGTGTCTGGTTCTCTAGCTTAGCATGGCTACCAGTTCTCTTCCTCTATCTCCTGCTTTCACCTGCTCTGTGTGTCAGATGTTTAGTTACTCCTCTGCCTCCTTTAGTGGTAATGGTACATGTAACAAATGTAGTCTTTTTGTAGTTTTGGAGGCAAGGTTATCTGAATTGGAAGCTCGGCTCTGCACTGTTGAAAACCACCCGATAGCGAGCCAGGCCCCTTTAGTCAGTGCGGAGCCACCTATTGTAGCTAGTTCTGTTAGTCGTCCCCGAGCAGATCCCGAGCAGCCGGGACTTAAGAGTGGCTGGGTGACTGTCAGGAAGAGGAGTCATAGTCCTAAAGTTAAGCCCGTGGTTCACCATCAACCTGTCCACGTTTCTAATAGATTTTCCCCACTCAGCGACACACCCGCTGAGGACAAAACCCTGGTAATTGGCAGCTCTATAGTCAGAAACGTGGCATTAGCGACACCAGCGACCATAGTCAAATGCATTCCAGGGGCCAGAGCGGGCGACATAGAATCCTATTTAAAACTGCTGGCTAAGGATAAGCGTAAATACGGTAAAATAGTTATTCACGTCGGCGGTAATGACACCCGGTTACGCCAATCGGAGGTCACTAAAATTAATGTTGCATCGGTGTGTAATTTTGCCAAAACAATGTCGGACTCCGTAGTTTTCTCTGGACCCCTGCCAAATCTGACCAGTGATGACATGTTTAGCCGCATGTCCTCATTCAATCGCTGGTTGTCTAGATGGTGTCCAGCAAACAACGTGGGCTACATAGATAATTGGCAATCTTTCTGGAGAAAACCTGGTCTGATGAGGAGAGACGGCATCCATCCCACTTTGGAAGGAGCGGCTCTCATTTCTAGAAATATGGACGAATTTATTAGTCATCCAAAAACATGACATCCCAGGGTTGAGACCAGGATGCAGAGTTGTAGTCTTACACACTTCTCTGCGGCTTCCCACCTGATGCTGCCCCCCCCTCAATCAAAAAACACAAAAGGAGCAAATCCTCTTGTGCAAAAAAAATTTAAAACAAAAACTTTAACTGAACAAAAACATCAAACTATTAAATGTGGTTTGCTGAATATTAGATCTCTCCCTTTGAAGTCTCTGTTAGTGAATGATTTGATTAGTGATCATCATATTGATATATTTTGTCTTACAGAAACCTGGCTGCAGCAGGAGGATCATGTTAGCATTAATGAATCAACTCCCTCTGACTATTTAAATGTTCATGTTCCTAGAACCACAGGCAGAGGAGGAGGAGTGGCAGCTATCTTCAGATCAGGGTTACTAATCAGTCCTAGACCCAAGATTAGTTTTAGCTCTTTTGAATCTCTGATTCTCAGTTTTTCCCACCCAAAGTGGAAATCACAAAAACCTCTTGTGTTTGTTGTTGTGTATCGTCCACCTGGCCCTTATTCTGAGTTTCTGTCTGAATTCTCAGAGTTTTTATCCCAGTTAGTGCTGAGTACAGATAAAGTCATTGTAGTGGGTGACTTTAATATTCATGTAGATGTTGAAAATGACAGCCTAAATATTAACTTTAATTCTATATTAGACTCTATTGGATTTTCTCAAAGTGTTCACAGACCTACTCACTGCCTTAATCACACCCTTGACCTTGTGCTGACTTATGGCATTGAGAGTGAACAGTTAACAGTGTTCCCTCATAACCCTGTCTTGTCTGACCATTTTTTAATAACTTTTGAATTTACATTACTTGACTACACGGTTTCTGAGAAGAATTCTACATATAGAAGGTGTCTGTCAGATAATGCTGTAACCAGATTTAAAGAGTTGATTTCATCATCCTTTTCTTCACTGCCATGTGCAGATATGACAGAGGACGGCTACCTAAATTTTACTCCTGTAGAACTTGACTCTCTTGTTGACAGCACTATAGCTTCAATGCGTACAACACTGGACAATGTTGCCCCTCTGAAAAGGAAGGTAATCAGTCAGAAGAGGTTGGCTCCTTGGTATAATTCACAGCTGCGTGCGTTAAAGCAGACGACAAGAAAGCTGGAGAGACAGTGGCGTTCCTCTAATTTAGAAGAGTCTCAATTAGTCTGGAAAGATAGTTTAATAACGTATAAGAAAGCACTTCGTAAAGCTAGAACTGCTTATTACTCATTATTGATAGAAGAGAATAAGAATAATCCCAGGTTTCTTTTCAGCACTGTTGCCAGGCTGACAAAGAGTCCGAGCTCTGTTGAGCCATGTATTCCTTTAACTCTCAGCAGTGATGATTTCATGAGATTCTTCATCAATAAAATTGTTTCTATCAGAGAGAAGATTAATGGAATCCTTCCCATTATTATCACTGATGTATCATCAAGTAGAGCAGCTTTAGAAGTATCTTTCGAACCTGAATTGTATTTAGACAGCTTCTGTCCAGTTGATCTTTCTGAGCTAACAACAGCAATAGTCTCTTCTAAACCATCAACTTGTATGTTAGACCCAATCCCAACCAGACTGTTCAAGGAGGTTTTCCCCTTAATTGACACTTCCATTTTGGATTTGATCAATCGGTCTTTGTTGATTGGATATGTACCTCAGACTTTTAAGGTTGCTGTAATTAAACCTTTACTTAAAAAACCTACTCTTGATTCAGAAGTGTTGGCTAATTATCGACCTATATCCAATCTCCCTTTTTTGTCCAAAGTTCTTGAAAAAATAGTTGCAGCTCAACTTTGTGATCATTTACATAGAAATAATCTGTTTGAAGAGTTTCAGTCAGGATTCAGAGTGCATCATAGCACAGAAACGGCACTGGTGAAAGTTACCAATGATCTCCTGTTAGCTTCTGATAGCGGACTTGTTTCTGTGCTTGTCCTGTTGGATCTCAGTGCTGCATTTGATACGATCGATCACAGCATTCTGTTACAGAGACTTGAACATGTTATTGGGATTAAAGGAACTGCATTAGGCTGGTTTAAGTCATATTTATCTGATAGATTCCAGTTTGTTCTTGTAAATGAAGAATCTTCCTCACACGTTGGAGTAAGTCATGGAGTTCCTCAGGGTTCTGTGCTTGGACCGATTCTTTTTACTTTATACATGCTTCCATTAGGTAACATTATCAGACAGCATGGCATAAATTTCCATTGTTATGCTGATGATACTCAGCTGTACTTATCTATGAAACCAGATGAAACCAATAGGTTGGTCAGACTACAAGCCTGTCTTAAAGACATAAAGACCTGGATGACTCAGAACTGTCTGCTTTTAAATTCAGACAAAACTGAAGTTGTTCTCTTTGGACCTGAGCGCTTCAGGGAGAAATTGTCTAGTTATATAGTTACTCTAGATGGTATTTCCTTGGCTTCTAGTTCTACAGTGAGGAACCTTGGAGTTATTTTTGACCAGAATTTATCATTTGACGCACATATAAAACAGGTTTCTAGGACTGCCTTCTTTCACCTTCGTAATATTGCTAAAATCAGGAACATCCTGTCTCAGGGTGATGCAGAGAAACTAGTCCATGCATTTGTTACTTCAAGATTGGACTACTGTAATTCCTTATTATTGGGCTGTCCCACATATTCTCTGAAAAGCCTCCAGCTGATCCAAAATGCTGCAGCCAGAGTTCTGATGAGAACTAACAGGAGAGATCATGTTTCTCCAGTTTTAGCTTCTCTTCATTGGCTCCCTGTTAAATTCAGAATAGAATTTAAGATTCTTCTTCTCACTTATAAAGTTCTTAATGACTGAGCTCCATCATATCTTAAAGATCTCATTGTAAGGTATTTTCCTAACAGAGCACTTCGCTCCCAAACTGCAGGTTTACTTGTTGTTCCCAGAGTTTCTAAAAGTAGAATGGGAGGTAGAGCCTTCAGTTATCAGGCCCCTCTCTTGTGGAATAAGCTGCCAGTAAATGTCCGGGAAGCAGACACCCTTTCCACTTTTAAGATTAGGCTTAAAACTTTTCTTTTCGATAAAGCTTATAGTTAGGGATGGCTCAGGTAATCCTGAAACATCCCATAGTTAAGCTGCTATAGGCTTAGACTGCTGGGGGACCTCATCTGTCACACCTTTCCTCACTTTGCTCTCTTTTTCCCCCTGATTAATTTCACAATTGATTTTATGTACATGTGACATTATTGTGATTATTAACCTATGTTTCCCTGTTCCAACAGATATCCTTTGAATGGCGTTATGGTGTTTTTCCCCCCTCTTTTCCCTCTTTTCTGTCTTCTCAAACCCCAGCTGGTCGAGGCGGATGGCCACCCTTCCTGAGTCTGGTTCTGCCAGAGGTTTCTTCCTGTTAAAAGGGAGTCGTTCCTTTCCACAGTTGCCACAGGCACGCTCAGGACGGGAGATTGGACTGAAGACACGTTTCGGTGCAATCTGTTGGTTTCCTTAGCTAGGATATACATTTTTTGAATTGGCTCTATAAGAATTAATTGGATCATGATTACAATGAATTGAATTCCAATTGGCTTGAATTGGACTATATTACTTAAGTGCCTTGAGATGACAATTGTTGTAATCTGGCGCTATATAAATAAAATTGAATTGAATTGAATTGAATTGAAAAAGCGGGTAAGACAAGGTGCGAATGCCCGACAATGTATGATCAAAAGAGGGAGCGGAGGTTTTCGGCTGCAAGAAGGTCTGAATGTCAAACCATAATTTGTAAAAACCGGGAAAGAAAAGGCTCGAAAGCCAGACTATCCACCATCAAAAGCGGCAGCGGAGGTGTTCGGCTGTAAGGTCTGAATGTCCACCCATAATTACTGAAAAATGGGTAAGAAAAGGTGCAAATGCCCAACCATACATCATCAAAAGCAGGAGTGGATGTGTTCAGCTACAAGAAGGTTTGAATGTCCGACCATAGTTTGTAAAAAGCGGGTAAGAAAAGGTTCGAATGCCCGAACATACACCATCAAAAGAGGGAGTGGAGGTGTTCCGCTGTAAGACGGTGTGAATGTCTGACCATAGTTGGTATAAATCGGGTAAGAAAAGGTTCAAATACCCGACTGTACACAATCAATAGCGGGAGCGGAGTTGTTCGGCTACAAGAAGGTGTGAAGGTCTGACCATGGTTTGTAAAAAGCGGGTAAGAAAATGTTCGAATACCCGAATATATACTATCAAAAGCGGAAACGGAGGTGTTCGGCTACAAGAAGGTGTGAACGTCCGACCAAAGTTTGTAAAAAGCAGTTAAGAAAAGGTTCGAATATCCAACCAAACATAATCAAAATCGGGATCAGAACTGTTCGACTGCAAGTAGGTGTGAATGTCAGATCATAATTTTCAAAAAGCTGATAAGAAAGGGTGAGAATGCCCGACTATACACCATCAAATGCGGGAGCGGAAGTGTTCGGCTGGGAGTAGGTGTGAATGTCAAACCATAATTGCTGAAAAATGTGTTAGAAAAGATTAGAATGCCGGACCATACATCATCAAAAAACGGGAGAAGTGGTGTTCGGCTGCAAGTAGGTGTGAATGTCCAGCCATAATTACTCACAAACGGGTAAGAAAAGGTAGTATTGCCAGACCATACATGATCAAAACAGGGAGCGGAGGTGGTTCAGCTGCAAGGTCTGAATGTCCAACCATAATTTGTAAAAACCGGGGAAGAAAAGGCTCGAAAGCCCGATTATACACCATCAAAAGCGGGAGCGGAGGTGTTCAGCTGCAAGAAGGTCTGAACGTCCACCAATAATTACTGAAAAATGGTTAAGAAAAGGTGCGAATGCCCAACCATACATCATCAAAAGCAGGAGTGGATGTGTTTGGCTACAAGAAGGTTTGAATGTCCGACCATAGTTTGTAAAAGGCGGGTAAGAAATGGTTCGAATGCCCGAACATACACCATCAAAAGAGGGAGCGGAGTTGTTCAGGTACAAGAAGTTGTGAAAGTCCGACCATGGTTTGTAAAAAGCGGGTAAGAAAAGGTTCGTATCCCCGAATATACACCATCAAAAGCAGAAACGGAGGTGTTCGGCTTCAAGAAGACGTGAACGTCCGACCAAAGTTTGTAAAAAGCAGTTAAGAAAAGGTTAGAATATCCAACCAAACATAATCAAAAGCGGGAGCAGATCTGTTCGACTGCAAGTAGGTGTGAATGTCAGATCATAATTTGCAAAAAGCTGATGAGAAAGGGTGAGAATGCCCGACTATACACCATCAAATGCGGGAGCGGAGTTGTTCGGCTGTGAGTAGGTGTGAATCTCCAACCATAATTCTGCTGCAAGAAGGTGTGAATGTTCGACTAAAGTTTGTAAAAAGTGGGTAAGACAAGGTGCGAATGCCCAACCATAAATTATCAAAAGCGGCAGCAGAGATTTTCGGCTGGTATTTATCAAAGTCTAGATAGATTTCGACAAAAAACAACGTTGTACTTTGCAGTAAAAGAAAGAGCAAATCTAAAGTTTCAGAAATCCGAGTATAAGCTTGCTTTCATGAGTTCTGCACGATTTCGGATTTTGCTATAAAATGAATTCCTTCACTCAAATTAAGTTAAAACAGCTTTGTCCTTCCATATTTATCAATGTCGAGATAGATTTAAACAAAAAAAATAACACGTTGTACTTTGCAATATAAGAAAGAGCAACACTGCAGGATCAGGAATCCGAGAATAAGCTTTTCATGAGTTCTGCATGTGTTGGGATTTTGTTTTAAAATGAATTCCTTCACTCGAACTATGTTAAAACTGCTTTGTCCTTCATATGTACCCATTTCTACATATATTTCAACCATAAACTTCCTCATATTACCCTGAATGAGACAGAACCACACTTGTGATTAAGCCATACGCCCCTTTTGAGGAGTTCTGCATGATTTGGGATTTTATCTATAAAATGAATTCCTTCACTCAAACTATGTTAAAACGGCTTTTACCTTCATATTTATCAATGTCTAGATAGATTTAAACAAAAAAACAACGTTGTACTTTGCAGTAAAAGAAAGAGCAAATCAAAAGTTTTAGGAATCCGAGAATAAGCTTATTTTCATGAGTTCTGTACGATTTCGGATTTTATTATAAAATGAATTCCTTCACTCAAACTATGTTAAAACTGCTTTTAACTTCATATTTATCAGTGTCTAGATCGACTTCAACAAAGAACAACATTGGATTTTGCAGTAGAAGAAAGAGCAACACTGAAGGATCAGGAATCCGAGAATAAGCTTCTTTTCATACGTTCTGCATGATTTGGGATTTTATGTATAAAATGACTTCCTTCACTCAAACCAAGTGAAAACTGATTTGTCCTTCATATTTATCAATGTCTAGATCGACTTCAACAAACGACAACATTGTATTTTGCGGTAGAATAAAGAGCAACACTGAAGGATCAGGAATCCGAGAATAAGCTAATTTTCATACGTTCTGCATGATTTGGGATTTTGCAATAAAATGAATTCCTTCACTCAAACCAAGTTAAAACTGCTTTGTCCTTCATATTTATCAATGTCTAGATCGATTTCAACAAAGAACAAGGTTGTATTTTGCAGTATAGGAAAGAGCAACACTGGAGGATCAGGAATCCGAGAAAAAACTTACTTTCATGAGTTCTGCACGATTTCGGATTTTCCTATAAAATGAAATGCTTTGCTCAAACCAAGTTAAAATTGCTTTGTCCTTCATAGTTATCCATGTCTAAAAATGTATCAAGCATAAAGTTCCTCATATGACCCTGAATGAGAAAGAAGCATCCCTTTTGATGAGCAATACGTTCCTTTTGAGGAGCTATGCATGATTTTGGATTTTGCTATAAAATTAATTCCTTCACTCAAACCAAGTGGCAACTGCTTTGTCCTTCATATTTATCAATGTAGGGTTTTTAAACTAATACGTGGTGGTTTGTTTTTCCACAGAAATTTGGAGATTCATGAATCTAGTGACTTAAACCAAGTAGCAGATGGTTTTATGGGGATCATTGAGAACAAATAATTAACTTTTTGATAGTATCATCATTTTAATGGTTGTAACTCTCCCCATAAGTGATATAGGTAAGGACTTCCAACGAGAGAGATCGTCCTCTACTGTCTTTAATAATTGCACATAATTTAGCTTTGTTAGCTCTGAGAGCCTGGAGGAAATGTTTATGCCTAAATATCTAATATTTCCTGACTGTAAAGGGATCGCAGGTATATTCTGGACTCTACAGTTAATGGGCAGAACTGTGGTCTTAGACCAATTGATAGAGTAGTCAGAAAGTGCTGAGAATTTATTTATGAGTGTGATCGTGTGAGTGAGAGACGTTTGAGAGTTCTGAAGGAAAAGTAAAACATCATCAGCATAAAGACTTATTTTATGCTCAATATTTTGGGGTTGGATGCCTTTAATATTTCTATCTTGTCTGATAGCAGCTGCTAAAGGTTCAATGAAAATAGAAAAAAGTGAGGGAGAAAGTGGGCAACCCTGTCTTGTACCTCTCTGCAGACTGAAGCTTGGAGAGGTTTGATCATTTGTCCTGACACTTGCATTTGGGGAGCTATATAATATCCTTATCCAGTTGATGAAGTGTGACCCAAACCCAAATTTGTTTAATGCTGCGAATAAAAATTTCCAGTTCACTCGATCAAATGCTTTTTCTGCATCTAGAGAGACTATTGTGGTTTCCGGGTTGTTGATGGTAGAATAGTCTGAGATTAATTAGCCTGCAAGTGTTAGTGGATGAGTGTCTACCCTTTATAAAACCTGTCTGGTCAGGATGTATTATAAGTGGAGTTATTTTTTCCATTCTTTTGGCAAGGGCTTTACAAATTATTTTGAGGTCTGCATTTATTAGAGATATTGGGCGGTAGCTGGATGGAAGTATGGGGTCTTTTCCTGGTTTCTGTAGCAAGATAATGTTAGCAGAGTTCATGTGTGGGGATAATCTGCCATTCTGCTTAACTTGTAATACCATTTTGTGAAATGCAGGTGCCAAAACAGTCCAAAATTCTTTGTAGAACTCTGCTGGAAAACCATCTGGTCCCGGGGCTTTGTTACTAGGCATATGTTGAAGGGCTTCATGGAGTTCTCCTATTGAAAGAGGTGAATCCAGAGCCATTGCCTGTTCGGTTTGTAATTTTGGAAGGTTGATATTACTAAGAAACTGATCTATGTTACTGTCTGATGGATCATTTTGTGATGAATATAAGGTTTTATAGAAGTCCCTAAAAGCATTGTTGATTACATTGGGGTCATGGGTGACAGTTCCTTTTGAGTCTTTAACAGAAGTGATTGTTGTTTTCTCTTTGTTTCTCTTTAGTTGGTTAGCTAGGAACCTTCCAGATTTATTGCCATGCTCAAAGTTCTCCAAGCGAAGTCTTTGTATCAGAAACTGTGTTTGTTTATCAATAATTTTGTTTAATTCAAGTTTAGCTTTTCTTAGTTCATTCAGTGTGTGTTCCTCTTTGGAGGTACTGTAGACAATTTCTAATGATTTAATCCTGAGTTCTAAATCTGATATCCTTGAACTTTCCCTCTTTTTCTTATTTGATGAAAAAGAGATTATTTTGCCTCTCATAACTGCTTTTCCGGCTTCCCAGAGAGTACAAGCTGACATTCCTGGCAGGTCATTATTTTCTAAATATACAGACCATTCCCTTTTGAAATAATTAATAAAATCAGGGTCTTTTAGTAATGATGTATTCAATCTCCAATTCCTAGCTGGTGGTGTAACTCTGTTATTCTTCAGTGTGATAGAAACTGGAGCGTGATCACTGATAGTGATGGGGTGGATTTTGATGTTCGAAATATCCCTCATCAAGGAACTGCTAACTAAGAAATAATCTATTCTTGAATATGAGTGGTGAGAAGAAGGTGTATTCTCTAAGAGTGGGGTGGTGGGAGCGCCAAGCATCACAAAGACCAAAATCTTTCATATACTGTTTAACAATATTCGTGGACTGCCAGTTCCGCTGACTTCCTGAAGTACTGAGTCTGTCTACTCCTGAGTCTAATACCATGTTAAAGTCCCCTCCTATGATGAGTGTGTTATCTGAGTGATCAGAGAGTGAAGTGAAAAAGGAGTGGAAAAAATGAGGGGTCATCCACATTTGGACCATATATATTTGCAATGCATAAATTCATATTTTGAATAGATAAATTAACTATTAGAAATCTACCTTCTGGATCTATAACTGTGTTGTTTACGGTGAAATTTACTCTTCTATTTATCAGAATGGCTACACCTCTTTGTCTGGAGTTGTAACAGACTGAGCAAATAGATACAAAAAGATAGTGATAGTTAACAGACTAAACAGAAGAGATCTCTCTACTTGTTAATATTTGTATTCTGCTAAGGTTTCTTCTCTTTTTCTTTTTTTTCTTCATGATGTCAGTTGATGACTGTGTTTTGACTGTGGGAGTACAAATGGTCTTCCATACCTTTTCTCAAATGGAGTTAATCTTGTGCTAGTTGGAGGATGCATTTTTAGGATGGTAAACAGTAAACCCAATATTTCCCATTTCTTCCATGATTTTTTTCAGTCTTGACTTAATTATTCCATTGTGTCTCTCCACAAAACTTGCTGATTGTGAATGATATGCACAGTGGTTTCTAAGGTCTATTTTAAGTTCTTTGCCATCAGTGAGATGACATTGTTTACAAAGTGTGTCAAATTATCACTGAAGCTCTTTTCAGGAATTTCAAATCTAGAAATGATTTATTTTACCCGTGCTTTTGCTACTGAGAGTGCATCTGCTTGTGCACATGGAAATATTTCAGTCCATTTGGTAAAAACCTCTGTTGTCACTGAGCAGAATCGTTTCCCTTAACATTAATTTAGTTCAATGAAATCTACACAATAATGAAATAATGAAATCCAAACAAATATGTTGAAAAAGATATACTGGCTTAGGTAATTATCTTCGTTTTGGTCTTAGATTGCCCTGTGGATTGTATTTTGCACATATTTGACCTGCTAGACAAAACTTTATTAATTTATTTATTCTAAAAAATATATTTCAATAATTAGTAAAACCATATGCTGTAAAAACCTTGTTCATTATTGCTTCCATCCCTCCTGTTGAGACATGACATGGTCCATGGCTCAATACTGCAGCATATTTAAACAAATTCTTTGGCAGTATGGTTTTCCTTCCGGTCATTCATATGAGTCTATTGTAGATGGCAATTGAAAAACATCTAATAATGCTAAAATATTTGTAGTTTATACATTTAGCTGTGGATGTCAGCATACCTGTTTTTCCAATGCTGTGTTAACACATGTACAGTTGAGATGGCATACTGACTGTCAGTGTAAACATTAACAACCTTTTTGTTATTTACCGTTATGTTATTTACAAGCTTCAGTTAAAGCTACCAATTCGACTGCTTGAACAGAGTAATTTTTTGGTAGTGGTTGTTTTAAGAAAACTTCAGTTTCTGTTACTACTGCAAATCCTGTAGCATTTGTGCCATCAGGGTTTTTTGCTTGACCTGTCGAATAAATATAGTTATTTCTGCATTTTCATAACGTATATCAGTTAAGTCTGGCCTGGGTAAAACACTGATGGTTATTTCTGACATGCAATCATGAGGCTTTCCATCTGTGGGGTAGGTAGCAGTATGGATGGATTAAGTGTAGCATATCTCTCGACAACAAGGTGTGGCTGTGAAAGAAGAACAGTTATGTAGGAGAGATGTCTGGTAAAGATATTTTGTTAAGTAACCATATCACAGCCACTGCATGAGGTACCTTAAGTGTTAATGGGTGAAATAACACCATAATTGCTGATGCCTGCACTGCCAATGGCTTCTGGCCATTGATTCAAAAATACGATCTCGTCACTTTTTCCCCCTTTCAGTGGACACTGGCCACTAATTGCCGCAATTCAGCAGGGGGTCTTTCATTAGGAGTACTGGACTCCCCCGTGCACGGTTTCAGCTCCGACCCTGGACGGCGGAAAAAACATTGAGATCTGGGTTGAGGACCCAATTGTTGAAAAAATTCTCTCAATGAGACTCAGAGTTGCTGGAGTCAGTTAATGCAAAGGTTTAATCTTGCAGCAAGCTCAAGAATGTGTGTGTGTATGGGTGTATGTGTGCGAACGTGTGTGTGAATTTGTGTGTGTGAGAGTTTAAAGAACCTGTTATCCACAGGCAGGTCTTAACTAGTATGGCACGGGTCCAGCCTGTCTCATCTTTTTTGGAAGTTCCAGCGCTCGGCCGTAACCCTTCTGTCTACATTCGGTTAATCATAGAAAAACGAGAACAAAACTTTTTAGCCCCTTAAATTCATAAAACAGACATGGTGCAGTTATTTCCATTCTAGAAAATAAGAGTAATCACCACCATTCCTATAAATTCTGGATATTCTAACAATCTGAATCTTTTTTAAATGTTCGATGAAGCCCTTTGCTGTTCTGTTTAGAGACTCAGCTGATCATAAACTAAGTTTTGCTCTTGAACCAAGCTTCTAAACTCTTCACCTTTTTCATTTCTCAGTTAGTATTCACTTTAAAACTGATTAAAAGAAAAAATAAATGAATGCCTATCAACAAATGTGGGATCTAAACTCTAGTGCTTCCTCTAAAATAATTTCCTTTCTCAATTCAGAAATGTGTGTGTGTAAGTCACAACACCCGTGACACCAAAACGGCTTTCTTTTCTCTCTTTTCTCTACAGTCTGCACTGTGAGCACTCACACCAAATCAGAAAGGCTTTTTTCTCTCTTTTTTACATTATGGACTGTGGGAACACAAAACCGCTCTCTCTTTTTTTTTTTTGATTGTGTGCCAGGGCGTTGTCTCACGTATTAGATTATGCTTAAGATACGAATGGGTTTATCAGTCACATCAGAATCCATATATACTGATCCTCCCGTAATAAAATGGTCGGATCTTATCAAACAAACTTTGTTTCTTTTGACAATCAAGTCAGCGAAACAGCGTGTACACATCAAGACACTGAATCAAGTTTGCCACAAGAACTCATAAGTTTGGCAGTATTGCTCTGCCGTCAGCAATCATACACCCATTTTATTTTTGTGAGACATGTACAGGCACCTGTTCATCTACTGTTCTATCACTATGAATTAGTTTATCTATTATCAAAAAGGATACTTCTACAACTACTATCAAAGTATGTCCGGACTTCTTATGTTGTCAGTTGCTATATATGAATAAGTGGGTAGCTACTGACAAGCATTAAGCATGTCACACAGCACAAACATATAACATTTCAGGACACACCACACAGTTAACAACCACAGTGAAGCGTGTCAAAGCCCAAACATGTAACATTCAACAGGACACTTACACAACACATTCAAATCAAACAGTCAGACCACATACAAGAACATATACCTCAGCTGGCATTGCTCCCTGCCTATTTTCCTACAGCTCACTATGTGTGCGCACACCTTTATTCACAAACTCTTCAACTTATACTCTTTTACCGAAGCTGCTACAGCTCGATTGCTGCTACAGCTTAGATCCTATTTCGGTGAATTTGACATCTGCCTTACATGTAAAAGATTAGCGGTTTAGCAGTTTAAATTTAGTTTGAGTGAAGGAATTAATTTTATAGCAAAATCCGAAATCGTGAAGAACTCATGAAAGTAAGCTTATTCTCGGATTCCTGAAACTTTAGATTTGCTCTTTCTTTTACTGCAAAGTACAACGTTGTTTTTTTTGTTGAAATCTTTCTAGACATGGTAAATATGAACGACAAAGCAGTTTTAACATAGTTTGAGTGAAGGAATTCATTTTATAGATAAAATCCCAAGAGTCTACTGAGAAAAGAGAGTGAATGCGAAGTAGACTTTAACACGGCTCTGGGAGCGAGCCGAGTGCGGGCTAACCGGGAGAAGTGCTTGAAAGAAAAGCGACACCGAATGAGCGGTCAGAACAAAGCCTCAATATGTTGTTCCCGTGGTGTTTGTGGCTGCCTTGTCTTTTGCAGAGAGTAAAAGACAAGGCAGCCATCGAATAGGGACCGATTGTTCCTACTTGGTCAGCCGAGGAGCAAAGGGGGGGAGCAAGCGTCTCAACCAAGCAAAGCTCACCATGGGGAAGGTGGCTATGCCAACTAGCCTGATGCCCTGCTCCCGCAGTGACGGATAATCGTACTCTGGTTTCTCTTCATAACGTACAAGTCTTTCGCCTTTTACTAAAGACTTCCGTGGACAGCAGCACTAATGAGTTGTTTCTATTTTTGGCAGGCTTTACCTTTGCGGGTGAAGCCCTTTCTGTCTGTGCAAAAGAAATCTTGTTACTATGCAGAGTGACTTCCCTGAGTAGAGTCGCCTTACTTGTTGTGACTGTGCCGATGTTCGAAGCTGGAGTGCAAAGTTGTTGCTTGAATGGTGCCCGCTGGAGCGTGCGGGAGTGCAAAGTTAAACCATTTAAAAGGGCTGAAGAGTGCTCAGTGCAGCGGGTGGGCGGAGGTGCAAAGTGACACTTTGGCCACCTATGGCCATAAAAAGAACACCGCTACAAATGCGCATTGTGCCAGGAAGGGCCCTCGGACGTGAACCAGTGGACAGTTATCGCTTCTCGGCCTTTTGGCTAAGATCAAGTGTAGTATCTGTTCTTATCAGTTTAATATCTGATATGTCCTATATACGAGGACTACATATTAAATGGATTTTTAGCAATAGGAGTTGAAAAAGGAGCTTGCTCCGTTCATTCCAAGCATCGACCCAGTACTGCAGTGCCACTGGGAACGGTGCGCTCTTCTCTGCTCTTATGAAAAAGCAAACAGCGGTGCAGGATGGAAGTTTCAGGGAGCCCAAGATGAAACTTTCTTTTAGTCTGCTGAGAAAAGAGAGTGAATGCAAAGTCGACTTTAACACGGCTCTGGGAGCGAGCCGAGTTCGGGCTAACCGGGAGAATTGCTTGAAAGAAACGCGACACCGAATGAGCGGTCAGAACAAAGCCTCAATACGGTGTTGATACCAATTGATGTTTTGAGGAGGCAGACATTGTTTTGATGCTAATATAATCTAAAAGAACATTTCTAAACTGGTTAATACACAGATTGTTCTTCGCTTTCCAGTTCATGAGAATAGTTTTCTTTGCGATACATAATGTGTGCTGAGTTCATTTCCATGTTGATGTTGTCTAAGTCACCCAGTATGCACAGTGTGGGGCATGCAGGGATGCTATACTTTAGCCATGTTGATAGGTCCTCACAGACTTCAAGCCAGAACTTCTGGACAGGCGCACAAAACCACAAAGCGTGTGCATAATCATCAGGTGTGTTATCTGTGCAATGTGAGTGTAACGGAGTTGAGGTGTAGTGTGATTCCACTTGCCATAAAACAAAAAGACTCATCACACAACACAAACATATTCGTCCTATGGTATTTGAATGCAACACCCCTGTGGGGTAAGGTCGTGCATCCTGGGGGAGAGCAGCAGTCGGACCTTGCTGTATCCCTGGTAGGTGCACGAGTGTGAGCTCCACGTTTTATATGCTAGTGCGCATGTTGTTAGCTAACTTGCACTTTCTTTTCATTTGACTTTTTCAGATGTTTATTGTGTGTGAGGGTACTACGACTGATTGTGTTAATCTCCTACCAGGTACATTACATGTGTTAAGTTATTCGGTTTATTTTAGTACTAAATGAGCAGTCGGACCTTGCTGTATCCCTGATGTTTATTGTGTGTGAGGGAACTGCGACTGCTTGTGTTAATCTCCTACCAAATGCCCAAAATAAACGGCAAGTTGCCAACAGTGAAGACCTTTTTCTGTGAAATACACAACGCAACGAGAGAGTAAAATAACCGCTACAATGGTGCCGTGACCCGGATTAAAAACTACGAGGGTGCATCATTTGTGGTTGCCATGGTGACCCCGCAAGTTCGACTCGTCCCGTGGTGCTTTATTCACTCCCCTTGGTATCGTGAGTCCGGTTGTAGCATAGAGCCCGTTTTTGGACTGTGTTTTCTGTCTTGTATGGTGGCCTATCTGTGTCCCAGTAAAAAAAAAATTAAAATAAAAAAAAATTCAGTTTCATTGTGGTTGTAATATTGAACATGCTATTGGTATATTGATGTGAATGGTTGATTTTTAAAGCTGCATAGGGTAACAGACTCTTATCTGTGTATTTCTATATATATATATTTTTTTTTTTTCATGAACATGGATGAACATTATGTGTCAAATGTTGGTAGAGGTTCTAAACTGTGGTTCAGTCAGTTTCCTACCCTGGGTGGGCTTAGTGAAGACAGACACATTACATCTACTCCTCACAATCGTCCTGGGAGTGCATGTGCCACTGCAGATGCTGGGGTGGATGGCGAGTCTGCACTTTCTGGTCGAGATGTCCATGTTCTCAGTGACCTGGTGAAACAGATAGGGACTAGTATAGGTGAGAACATTGTTTCATGTCTTAAGTCCATCCCAGCTAATGATGCTAATATGACTCAGTTAACCACAGCTTTTCTAAGGTTAACTTTACAATTAACCATGATAGTTATGAGCCGCATCCTTTCAGGGGAGATAACAATGATAGGATTTCAGTCTCTGAGTGGGAGTAAGCTATGAGGCTTTACCTCTGTAAGAGGGACATTGAGCTTTGTTACCAGGTGGATGAAGTTTTGAGCAAGCTAAGGGGGAGGGCACGTGATGTGGTGACCATTGGGCTTTGCAGTCGACCCTCCTTGGACTTGAAGTCAGGCCCTCAACCTGTGTTTGACATACTTAGGCAGCACTTCAGTGACTCTGTGACCTCTTTTATGCCTCTCGCGGACTTTTATGATACAAAGCCACGGCCCACTGAGACTGCTGTTGACTATTGGATTCGGCTCAACAAAGCCATTGACACTGCTGTAGATGGATTAAAGGGACAAGGAAAAACTCTCGACAATCCTTCTCGTGAAGTGACAGTCATGTTTATCATTCACTGCCCGGATACTGAGTTGTCCCTAGTCTTTGGCTGCAAGCCCCTGGAGGAGTGGACTGCCACAGATGTTCAGGTGAGGTTGGATGAACACCACCGGAAGAAGCGCCTCCAGCAGCGTCAATCTCCCCACCCAGCTGGAAGCCTGCAACCCAGCCAGGCTGTGAACGTTTTGCAGTCAGTATACTCGCGGTGCTGCTTCTTAGCAGGTGATAACTCCACTGTGATTATTCAAAATACACAAAGACTGTCTGCAACTGATGACCTCTTTCACACTGCTGTGATGATCCAAGATACTGTAAAACTTCAAGCCATGCTTGACAGCGGCTCTATGGCCTGTTCCTTGAGCTCTCGTGCACTCTCTCTACTGAAGAAGAACAATGTTCAATTCAATTCAATTCAATTTTATTTATATAGCGCCAGATTACAACAATTGTCATCTCAAGGCACTTAAGTAATATAGTCCAATTCAAGCCAATTGGAATTCAATTCATTGTAATCATGATCCAATTAATTCTTATAGAGCCAATTCAAAAAATTTATATCCTAGCTAAGGAAACCAACAGATTGCACCGAAACGTGTCTTCAGTCCAATCTCCCGTCCTGAGCGTGCCTGTGGCAACTGTGGAAAGGAACGACTCCCTTTGAACAGGAAGAAACCTCTGGCAGAACCAGACTCAGGAAGGGTGGCCATCCGCCTCGACCAGCTGGGGTTTGAGAAGACAGAAAAGAGGGAAAAGAGGGGGGAAAAACACCATAACGCCATTCAAAGGATATCTGTTGGAACAGGGAAACATAGGTTAATAATCACAATAATGTACATAAAATCAATTGTGAAATTAATCAGGGGGAAAAAGAGAGCAAAGTGAGGAAAGGTGTGACAGATGAGGTCCCCCAGCAGTCTAAGCCTATAGCAGCTTAACTATGGGATGTTTCAGGATTACCTGAGCCATCCCTAACTATAAGCTTTATCGAAAAGAAAAGTTTTAAGCCTAATCTTAAAAGTGGAAAGGGTGTCTGCTTCCCGGACATTTACTGGCAGCTTATTCCACAAGAGAGGGGCCTGATAACTGAAGGCTCTACCTCCCATTCTACTTTTAGAAACTCTGGGAACAACAAGTAAACCTGCAGTTTGGGAGCGAAGTGCTCTGTTAGGAAAATATCTTACAATTAAATCTTTAAGATATGATGGAGCTCGGTCATTAAGAACTTTAGAAGTGAGAAGAAGAATCTTAAATTCTATTCTGAATTTAACAGGGAGCCAATGAAGAGAAGCTAAAACTGGAGAAACATGATCTCTCCTGTTAGTTCTCATCAGAACTCTGGCTGTAGCATTTTGGATCAGCTGGAGGCTTTTCAGAGAATATGTGGGACAGCCCAATAATAAGGAATTACAGTAGTCCAATCTTGAAGTAACAAATGCATGGACTAGTTTCTCTGCATCACCCTGAGACAGGATGTTCCTGATTTTAGCAATATTACGAAGGTGAAAGAAGGCAGTCCTAGAAACCTGTTTTATATGTGCGTCAAATGATAAATTCTGGTCAAAAATAACTCCAAGGTTCCTCACTGTAGAACTAGAAGCCAAAGAAATACCATCTAGAGTAACTATATAACTAGACAATTTCTCCCTGAAGTGCTCAGGTCCAAAGAGAACAACTTCAGTTTTGTCTGAATTTAAAAGCAGACAGTTCTGAGTCATCCAGGTCTTTATGTCTTTAAGACAGGCTTGTAGTCTGACCAACCTGTAGGTTTCATCTGGTTTCATAGATAAGTACAGCTGAGTATCATCAGCATAACAATGGAAATTTATGCCATGCTGTCTGATAATGTTACCTAATGGAAGCATGTATAAAGTAAAAAGAATCGGTCCAAGCACAGAACCCTGAGGAACTCCATGACTTACTCCAACGTGTGAGGAAGATTCTTCATTTACAAGAACAAACTGGAATCTATCAGATAAATATGACTTAAACCAGCCTAATACAGTTCCTTTAATCCCAATAACATGTTCAAGTCTCTGTAACAGAATGCTGTGATCGATCGTATCAAATGCAGCACTGAGATCCAACAGGACAAGCACAGAAACAAGTCCGCTATCAGAAGCTAACAGGAGATCATTGGTAACTTTCACCAGTGCCGTTTCTGTGCTATGATGCACTCTGAATCCTGACTGAAACTCTTCAAACAGATTATTTCTATGTAAATGATCACAAAGTTGAGCTGCAACTATTTTTTCAAGAACTTTGGACAAAAAAGGGAGATTGGATATAGGTCGATAATTAGCCAACACTTCTGAATCAAGAGTAGGTTTTTTAAGTAAAGGTTTAATTACAGCAACCTTAAAAGTCTGAGGTACATATCCTATCAACAAAGACCGATTGATCAAATCCAAAATGGAAGTGTCAGTTAAGGGGAAAACCTCCTTGAACAGTCTGGTTGGGATTGGGTCTAACATACAAGTTGATGGTTTAGAAGAGACTATTGCTGTTGTTAGCTCAGAAAGATCAACTGGACAGAAGCTGTCTAAATACAATTCAGGTTCGAAAGATACTTCTAAAGCTGCTCTACTTGATGATACATCAGTGATAATAATGGGAAGGATTCCATTAATCTTCTCTCTGATAGAAACAATTTTATTGATGAAGAATCTTATGAAATCATCACTGCTGAGAGTTAAAGGAATACATGGCTCAACAGAGCTCAGACTCTTTGTCAGCCTGGCAACAGTGCTGAAAAGAAACCTGGGATTATTCTTATTCTCTTCTATCAATAATGAGTAATAAGCAGTTCTAGCTTTACGAAGTGCTTTCTTATACGTTATTAAACTATCTTTCCAGACTAATTGAGACTCTTCTAAATTAGAGGAACGCCACTGTCTCTCCATCTTTCTTGCAGTCTGCTTTAACACACGCAGCTGTGAATTATACCAAGGAGCCAACCTCTTCTGACTGATTACCTTCCTTTTCAGAGGGGCAACAATGTCCAGTGTTGTAGGCATTGAAGCTGTAGTGCTGTCAACAAGAGAGTCAAGTTCTACTGGAGTAAAATTTAGGTAGCCGTCCTCTGTCATATCTGCACATGGCAGTGAAGAAAAGGATGATGAAATCAACTCTTTAAATCTGGTTACAGCATTATCTGACAGACACCTTCTATATGTAGAATTCTTCTCAGAAACCGTGTAGTCAAGTAATGTAAATTCAAAAGTTATTAAAAAATGGTCAGACAAGACAGGGTTATGAGGGAACACTGTTAACTGTTCACTCTCAATGCCATAAGTCAGCACAAGGTCAAGGGTGTGATTAAGGCAGTGAGTAGGTCTGTGAACACTTTGAGAAAATCCAATAGAGTCTAATATAGAATTAAAGTTAATATTTAGGCTGTCATTTTCAACATCTACATGAATATTAAAGTCACCCACTACAATGACTTTATCTGTACTCAGCACTAACTGGGATAAAAACTCTGAGAATTCAGATAGAAACTCAGAATAAGGGCCAGGTGGACGATACACAACAACAAACACAAGAGGTTTTTGTGATTTCCACTTTGGGTGGGAAAAACTGAGAATCAGAGATTCAAAAGAGCTAAAACTAATCTTGGGTCTAGGACTGATTAGTAACCCTGATCTGAAGATAGCTGCCACTCCTCCTCCTCTGCCTGTGGTTGGAGGAACGTGAACATTTAAATAGTCAGAGGGAGTTGATTCATTAATGCTAACATGATCCTCCTGCTGCAGCCAGGTTTCTGTAAGACAAAATATATCAATATGATGATCACAGATCAAATCATTCACTAACAGAGACTTCAAAGGGAGAGATCTAATATTCAGCAAACCACATTTAATAGTTTGATGTTTTTGTTCAGTTAAAGTTTTTGTTTTAAATTTTTTTTGCACAAGAGGATTTGCTCCTTTTGTGTTTTTTGATTGAGGGGGGGGCAGCATCAGGTGGGAAGCCGCAGAGAAGTGTGTAAGACTACAACTCTGCATCCTGGTCTCAACCCTGGGATGTCATGTTTTTGGATGACTAATAAATTCGTCCATATTTCTAGAAACGATGTTGTTTCCCCTGACTCTATTTCCCCCACTTCAGTTGTCCTTGTTGGGTGTGGAGGTTCAAAAACAAACTCTGTTGGTGTGTCTGAGTTGCAGATGAAGGTGTTTGGCTGGAGCTTCTCTGTTCCAACGCTCATCGTGGAGGGCCAAAGTGATGATCTCATTCTTGGCAGCATTGTCATGAAACACCTCATTCGGGTGTTGAAGCACTATAGAGGCTTAGAGAGGGGAGTGTCTCCAGCTGATCAGATTCCAGTGGAGGAGGAGGGCCTGCTGCAGCTGTTGTACACTGTGGAGACATGGAGAGGGGATGAGTGTCCTGATAAGGTGGGCACTGTTAAGCTCAAACATGCAGTGACCCTGGAGCCCTTGACCGAACATCTGGTTTGGGGTCGCCTACCTGCTCATCTACATCTCTCAGCCGGCAGCACAGTGGTTGTGGAGCCAAGTGAAGCAAGAACAGTGCCACGTTCAGTGATGGTGGGCCGTGTTGTGACACCACTGTGGGGCGATGGATGGGTTCCAGTGAGGGTCATTAACCCCTCCCCAAGACCAGTGACTTTGAGACGCAACTGCAAGATTGCTGACGTGTCACCATGTGTGGCACTGGAAGACTTTGACACTGACTACCTCTATGTAACTGACTCACCTGAAGAAGTGCAATGTACTGTGACAAAGACGGCTGACAATTCTGACACAGCCAGTGAGAAGAGCTTGACTGTTGACTCGGACTGTACTGCTCGACCGACTCTTAGTCCCACCCTCTCTGACCTGGGACTGCAGGACATTGACATTGACGCGACTCACCTGTCCCCCTTCTGGAAGGCGGAGCTGGTTGACCTGCTGGCTAAGTACGAGTCCATCTTCTCTCGCCACAGGCTGGACTGTGGTAAAGCCAGAGACTTTGTTCACCGCATCCGACTGAGTGACAGCAAGCCCTTCAGACTTCCCTATCAGCGACTGTCCCCGTCTCACTATGAGAAACTGAGGGTGGCTCTGAATGAGATGGAGGAGCGTGACATCATAAGGAAGTCTACAAGTGAATACGCATCACCGTGACGCGCACCCCTTGCCTCATCAGGCTGACGCCCTGGCTGCCCTGGGGGGGAATGCGTTCTTCTCGACCATGGATCTGACCTCTGGGTACTACAATGTGGAGGTCCACGAGGAGGACAAAAGGTTCACAGCGTTCACCTCTCCATTTGGGCTATATGAATATAACCGGCTCCCGCAAGGACTTTGCAACAGCCCAGCCACATTCATGAGGATGATGATGGCCATATTCGGTGATCAGAACTTTCTAAGCCTCTTGTGTTATTTCGATGACATCCTTGTGTTTACCCCCACTGAACAGCTGGCGTTGCAGAGGTTGGAGATGGTGTTCGAGAGGTTAAAGGAGCACAACCTGAAGCTGGCCCTCAAAAAGTGTCATTTCATGAGGCCTTCAGTGAAGTTTCTGGGGCATGTTGTAACAAAAGAGGGGATTTCAACTGACCCGGAGAAAGTGAAAGCAGTTGTTGCACTACAGGAGAGGGATTTAATGGTGGAGGGCACTAACATCCCCGCTCCCACCAAGATCAGATCCTTCCTTGGGATGATTGGGTTTTATCAGCAGTTTTTCGAGGGGTACTCTGGTATTAGCAAACCTTTGTTCGCATTGACGTCTGGTGTGAAAAGACCGCAACGTACCAAGGGTAAGAAGATCAAGCTTATGTATCGGGACCTCTCTTCTGCTGATTGGACTCCTGCATGCAGTGAGGCCTTCAGGAAGCTAAAACAGGCTTTGCTGGACAACGTCACTCTTGCTCACCCCGACTTCAGTAAGCCTTTTCTCCTGTCAGTTGATGCCTCCTCCAATGGCCTTGGGGCAGTGCTCTCTCAGCTGGCTGATGGGGACAGTGTTGCAAGGCCCATTGCCTTTGCCAGCAAGTCGCTGAATTATGCCCAGTCTCGCTACCCAGCGCACAGGCTGGAATTCCTCGCACTTAAGTGGGCTGTGTGTGACAAGTTCAGCCACTGGCTGAGAGGCCAGCAATTCACTGTCTGGACCGACAATAACCCGCTCACTTACATTCTCAGTAAACCAAAGCTGGACGCTTGTGAGCAGAGGTGGGTCTCGAAACTGGCCCCGTATGACTTTGACATCAGGTACATTCCTGGTCCTAAAAATGTGGTGGCAGATGCCCTCAGCCGTGAGCCTTTTGTGCACCCCAGTGTTCTCCATCGACTCACAACAGTCCCCTATGGTGCCCTTCTGGAAGAAGCAAATGCCCTAAAACCTGACTGTGTGCAGGATGCTTTTCGGTTGTCCTGTGATCCTCTCAACCACCCGCAGTACCAGCCTTTGACTGTGGCCTTCAACAGTGCAGCGGCAGTGTCTCAGCATTCACCTATCTCCTCAAAGGCAGTATCTGCTGTTCTGGAGCATTCCCTAGGAAGAGACTGCTTGCCCTCGCATGCGTTCTGCTTGCCGCAGCTCAATCAATCTCTTCTGCCTTCTGAGCTGTCTGATTTCCGTCCGTTGCCCAAGGACAAACTGACATCGTTGCAACGTGTTGATCCATGCTTGGGTCGGGTGCTTTACTTTGTGGAACGCCAGAGACGGCCATCAAGACAAGAACGCCCACATGAACCAGCTGGAGCCTTGCGGCTTCTCCGACATTGGGAACAACTTACCATCAAAGCCGGTGTTTTGTATCGCACTTCAAAGGATGTTGTGACAAAGAGAAAGACTTACCGTATGTCGTGCCCACTCACCTAAAAGATAAGGTCCTGAGAGGGATTCATGATGAGGCAGGTCAAGAAGGGCAGAGGAGGACGCTCTACTTGGCTAGACAGCTGGATCTACTGGATCGGGATGGAAAGGGATGTCAAGGAGTATGTGCAGCATTGTCGCCGTTGTCTGGTCAGTAAGTCTCCTGAACCTGAGGCCAGGGCACCACTTGAGAGTGTTAAAACCTCAAGGCCTCTTGAGTTGGTCTGCATTGATTTTTGGTCAGCGGAAGACTCATCGAACAAGTCTCTGGATGTACTCGTGGTGACTGACCATTTCCCAAAGCTGGCTCAAGCATACCTATGCCCAAACCAGTCGGCTAAAGCTGTTGCTCATCAACTCTGGAACAACTTCTTCTGTGTGTATGGCTTCCCAGAGCGAGTGCACTCAGACCAAGGTGCGAATTTTGAAAGCAGCCTGATTGCAGAGATGCTCCAAGTCGCTGGTGTTGAGAAATCTCATACGACACCTTACCATCCCATGGGCAATGGAGCAGTCGAACAGTTCAATCGCACCCTTGGGAACATGATCAGAGCTCTTCCACCCAGAGCCAAGCAGAAATGGCCCCAACTCCTGCGTTCACTCACCTTGCTGAACATGATGGTTCAACTGTTCTCCCTGGCAGGGGACCCGAAGACAGGACTGTCTTTTGGATCTCTCAGCTTCCAGTCTCCAAGGTCCCAGCTCCCAGTCTCCATCAGTCGACTATTATGGATGATGTGGATGAACATGACCAGCCAGGATCTGACACACCTGACCGACTTGATCCTGACAATCAAGATGGAGGTGGACTTGACAATCCAGATGACACCAGATCTGACAAACTGAACCAGTCCGACCCTTGTGGTCCTGTTGTTGATGCTGACTGTTCTGTTGACTTACCGGACTCTCAACCTACTGTCCCCACTCTTTCTGTTGCCTTGCTGCCTTCTAATGCTGGTTCTGTTATCGCATCAGAGGTAGGGCAAAACCTTTCCGGGGATAGTCTGCAGGGAATACGGACAAGGTGTGGGAGGGTTGTTAGACCAGTTGTCAGACTTATTCAGAACATGCATCAGAAAGTTCTTGCTGGCCGCTAGCGTTATTTCATGTATCGGCCTTAAATATGTGGTTATTGGCTCTATTTTTAGGAGTTTTTGGGTTTTTTTGTTTTGTGTCTTTTCTTTTCTGTGATGGTTTGACACCTGTGTCAAGATAGGTGTGTCCAGGTGGTGAATTTGCGTGCAGCTGTACTGACATGATATCTGAGTAATTTGACATGTATGTGGGCATGTTTTTCCTATGAGTGTCGGAAGGCTTTGCAACCCTTCCTCATTCTGATTCTTAAGGAATAGTCTTTTGACTGGATTATTTGGTATCTGCGAGATTTGCAGCACTGTACACTTTGGTATTCTTTTTTTTTTTTTTTTTTATTGCCCATTTCCTTTTCTTGATATGTTGTTGGTGCCTGGTATGTTTTTGGGTCATGTAACGTACAGTCCAGTACCATTTTTTTTTTTTGTTATCTCTTTTGGTCCGGTTTGTATGGGCAAGAGGAGATCAGTAAGGGGGAGTGTAACGGAGTTGAGGTGTAGTGTGATTCCACTTGCCATAAAACAAAAAGACTCATCACACAACACAAACATATTCGTCCTATGGTATTTGAATGCAACACCCCTGTGGGGTAAGGTCGTGCATCCCGGGGGAGAGCAGCAGTCGGACCTTGCTGTATCCCTGGTAGGTGCACGAGTGTGAGCTCCACATTTTATATGCTAGTGCGCATGTTGTTAGCTAACTTGCACTTTCTTTTCATTTGACTTTTTCAGATGTTTATTGTGTGTGAGGGAACTACGACTGATTGTGTTAATCTCCTACCAGGTACATTACATGTGTTAAGTTATTCGGTTTATTTTAGTACTAAATGAGCAGTCGGACCTTGCTGTATCCCTGATGTTTATTGTGTGTGAGGGAACTGCGACTGATTGTGTTAATCTCCTACCAGATGCCCAAAATAAACGGCAAGTTGCCAACAGTGAAGACCTTTTTCTGTGAAATACACAACGCAACGAGAGAGTAAAATAACCATTACATGAGCAGATGTTTGAGTGTGTTAGACCCATCCTGAACATCCTTTGTCCTGTATAGTGTGTTCTATGAAGGATTTTGTATTGTATGAGCTGTAAATTAGGATTCCGAGTCATTCTGAAGGTGTTCAAACATATTTGTGGCCAGAAGCTATGACTAGAACTGATGGATAAATCTGCCTCCCATTTTGAGGATGGAAGAGACATTGTGTCATCTATCTTAGACAATAATTTATATATTTTTGATAGTCGTTTTGGGGTGCAGATGCTTAGAAATTCTGCTACCCTAGTCGGGAGTTGTAAGTCTGGTTGGTGGAGGATATATTTCTTTGTTATTATAGACTTAAGTTGTTGATATTCTAGGAATTTATTGCTGCCTATCTAATGTTGTGATATGAGCTCATCAAATGAAATAAAATTTCCATTTTGGATTATATGTTCCAGATGTTTGATTCCTTTGATCTTCCATAGAGTAAAGTTTAGCATTTTTTTGTTTTGCAGTATGTCAGGATTGTTCCAGATGGGTGTAAGCTTACACGAGACAAGTGAGGACTTTGTTATTTTAAGAAATTCCCACCAGGCTGTCAGAGAGGTGCTGATGTTAATGCTTTTGAAACATTTGTGATTTTTTACGTTTTGACTAATAAGTGGCAGGTCAGAGATTTCCAGATTATCACACAATGCTTGTTCTACATTTATCCATGGTTCATCTATTGGGCTAGGTTTAAACCATTTTGATATATACTGTAACCTATTGGCTATGGAATAGTGCTGAAAATTAGGTAAATCTAATCCACCACAGTCCTTGGTCTTCTGTAGGGTTTTTAAACTAATACGTGGTGGTTTGTTTTTCCACAGAAATTTGGAGATGCATGAATCTAGTGACTTAAACCAAGTAGCAGATGGTTTTATGGGGATCATTGAGAAAAAATAATTAACTTTTGGTAGTATCATCATTTTAATGGTTGTAACTCTCCCCATAAGTGATATAGGTAAGGACTTCCAACGAGAGAGATCGTCCTCTATTCAATTCAATTTCAATTCAATTCAATTTTATTTATATAGCGCCAGATTGCAACAATTGTCATCTCAAGGCACTTAAGTAATATAGTCCAATTCAAGCCAATTGGAATTCAATTCATTGTAATCATGATCCAATTAATTCTTATAGAGCCAATTCAAAAAATTTATATCCTAGCTAAGGAAACCAACAGATTGCACCGAAACGTGTCTTCAGTCCAATCTCCCGTCCTGAGCGTGCCTGTGGCAACTGTGGAAAGGAACGACTCCCTTTTAACAGGAAGAAACCTCTGGCAGAACCAGACTCAGGAAGGGTGGCCATCCGCCTCGACCAGCTGGGGTTTGAGAAGACAGAAAAGAGGGAAAAGAGGGGGGAAAAACACCATAACGCCATTCAAAGGATATCTGTTGGAACAGGGAAACATAGGTTAATAATCACAATAATGTCACATGTACATAAAATCAATTGTGAAATTAATCAGGGGGAAAAAGAGAGCAAAGTGAGGAAAGGTGTGACAGATGAGGTCCCCCAGCAGTCTAAGCCTATAGCAGCTTAACTATGGGATGTTTCAGGATTACCTGAGCCATCCCTAACTATAAGCTTTATCGAAAAGAAAAGTTTTAAGCCTAATCTTAAAAGTGGAAAGGGTGTCTGCTTCCCGGACATTTACTGGCAGCTTATTCCACAAGAGAGGGGCCTGATAACTGAAGGCTCTACCTCCCATTCTACTTTTAGAAACTCTGGGAACAACAAGTAAACCTGCAGTTTGGGAGCGAAGTGCTCTGTTAGGAAAATATCTTACAATTAAATCTTTAAGATATGATGGAGCTCGGTCATTAAGAACTTTAGAAGTGAGAAGAAGAATCTTAAATTCTATTCTGAATTTAACAGGGAGCCAATGAAGAGAAGCTAAAACTGGAGAAACATGATCTCTCCTGTTAGTTCTCATCAGAACTCTGGCTGCAGCATTTTGGATCAGCTGGAGGCTTTTCAGAGAATATGTGGGACAGCCCAATAATAAGGAATTACAGTAGTCCAATCTTGAAGTAACAAATGCATGGACTAGTTTCTCTGCATCACCCTGAGACAGGATGTTCCTGATTTTAGCAATATTACGAAGGTGAAAGAAGGCAGTCCTAGAAACCTGTTTTATATGTGCGTCAAATGATAAATTCTGGTCAAAAATAACTCCAAGGTTCCTCACTGTAGAACTAGAAGCCAAGGAAATACCATCTAGAGTAACTATATAACTAGACAATTTCTCCCTGAAGCGCTCAGGTCCAAAGAGAACAACTTCAGTTTTGTCTGAATTTAAAAGCAGACAGTTCTGAGTCATCCAGGTCTTTATGTCTTTAAGACAGGCTTGTAGTCTGACCAACCTGTAGGTTTCATCTGGTTTCATAGATAAGTACAGCTGAGTATCATCAGCATAACAATGGAAATTTATGCCATGCTGTCTGATAATGTTACCTAATGGAAGCATGTATAAAGTAAAAAGAATCGGTCCAAGCACAGAACCCTGAGGAACTCCATGACTTACTCCAACGTGTGAGGAAGATTCTTCATTTACAAGAACAAACTGGAATCTATCAGATAAATATGACTTAAACCAGCCTAATGCAGTTCCTTTAATCCCAATAACATGTTCAAGTCTCTGTAACAGAATGCTGTGATCGATCGTATCAAATGCAGCACTGAGATCCAACAGGACAAGCACAGAAACAAGTCCGCTATCAGAAGCTAACAGGAGATCATTGGTAACTTTCACCAGTGCCGTTTCTGTGCTATGATGCACTCTGAATCCTGACTGAAACTCTTCAAACAGATTATTTCTATGTAAATGATCACAAAGTTGAGCTGCAACTATTTTTTCAAGAACTTTGGACAAAAAAGGGAGATTGGATATAGGTCGATAATTAGCCAACACTTCTGAATCAAGAGTAGGTTTTTTAAGTAAAGGTTTAATTACAGCAACCTTAAAAGTCTGAGGTACATATCCTATCAACAAAGACCGATTGATCAAATCCAAAATGGAAGTGTCAATTAAGGGGAAAACCTCCTTGAACAGTCTGGTTGGGATTGGGTCTAACATACAAGTTGATGGTTTAGAAGAGACTATTGCTGTTGTTAGCTCAGAAAGATCAACTGGACAGAAGCTGTCTAAATACAATTCAGGTTCGAAAGATACTTCTAAAGCTGCTCTACTTGATGATACATCAGTGATAATAATGGGAAGGATTCCATTAATCTTCTCTCTGATAGAAACAATTTTATTGATGAAGAATCTCATGAAATCATCACTGCTGAGAGTTAAAGGAATACATGGCTCAACAGAGCTCGGACTCTTTGTCAGCCTGGCAACAGTGCTGAAAAGAAACCTGGGATTATTCTTATTCTCTTCTATCAATAATGAGTAATAAGCAGTTCTAGCTTTACGAAGTGCTTTCTTATACGTTATTAAACTATCTTTCCAGACTAATTGAGACTCTTCTAAATTAGAGGAACGCCACTGTCTCTCTAGCTTTCTTGTCGTCTGCTTTAACGCACGCAGCTGTGAATTATACCAAGGAGCCAACCTCTTCTGACTGATTACCTTCCTTTTCAGAGGGGCAACATTGTCCAGTGTTGTACGCATTGAAGCTGTAGTGCTGTCAACAAGAGAGTCAAGTTCTACTGGAGTAAAATTTAGGTAGCCGTCCTCTGTCATATCAGCACATGGCAGTGAAGAAAAGGATGATGAAATCAACTCTTTAAATCTGGTTACAGCATTATCTGACAGACACCTTCTATATGTAGAATTCTTCTCAGAAACCGTGTAGTCAAGTAATGTAAATTCAAAAGTTATTAAAAAATGGTCAGACAAGACAGGGTTATGAGGGAACACTGTTAACTGTTCACTCTCAATGCCATAAGTCAGCACAAGGTCAAGGGTATGATTAAGGCAGTGAGTAGGTCTGTGAACACTTTGAGAAAATCCAATAGAGTCTAATATAGAATTAAAGTTAATATTTAGGCTGTCATTTTCAACATCTACATGAATATTAAAGTCACCCACTACAATGACTTTATCTGTACTCAGCACTAACTGGGATAAAAACTCTGAGAATTCAGATAGAAACTCTGAATAAGGGCCAGGTGGACGATACACAACAACAAACACAAGAGGTTTTTGTGATTTCCACTTTGGGTGGGAAAAACTGAGAATCAGAGATTCAAAAGAGTTAAAACTAATCTTGGGTCTAGGACTGATTAGTAACCCTGATCTGAAGATAGCTGCCACTCCTCCTCCTCTGCCTGTGGTTCTAGGAACATGAACATTTAAATAGTCAGAGGGAGTTGATTCATTAATGCTAACATGATCCTCCTGCTGCAGCCAGGTTTCTGTAAGACAAAATATATCAATATGATGATCACAGATCAAATCATTCACTAACAGAGACTTCAAAGGGAGAGATCTAATATTCAGCAAACCACATTTAATAGTTTGATGTTTTTGTTCAGTTAAAGTTTTTGTTTTAAATTTTTTTTGCACAAGAGGATTTGCTCCTTTTGTGTTTTTTGATTGAGGGGGGGGGCAGCATCAGGTGGGAAGCCGCAGAGAAGTGTGTAAGACTACAACTCTGCATCCTGGTCTCAACCCTGGGTTGTCATGTTTTTGGATGACTAATAAATTCGTCCATATTTCTAGAAATGAGAAGAGCTCCTTCCAAAGTGGGATGGATGCCGTCTCTCCTCATCAGACCAGGTTTTCTCCAGAAAGATTGCCAGTTATCTATGTAGCCCACGTTGTTTGCTGGACACCATCTAGACAACCAGCGATTGAATGAGGACATACGGCTAAACATGTCATCACTGGTCAGATTTGGCAGGGGTCCAGAAAAAACTACGGAGTCCGACATTGTTTTGGCAAAATTACACACCGATGCAACATTAATTTTAGTGACCTCCGATTGGCGTAACCGGGTGTCATTACCGCCGACGTGAATAACTATTTTACCGTAATTACGCTTATCCTTAGCCAGCAGTTTTAAATAGGATTCTATGTCGCCCGCTCTGGCCCCTGGAATGCATTTGACTATGGTCGCTGGTGTCGCTAATGCCACGTTTCTGACTATAGAGCTGCCAATTACCAGGGTTTTGTCCTCAGCGGGTGTGTCGCTGAGTGGGGAAAATCTATTAGAAACGTGGACAGGTTGATGGTGAACCACGGGCTTAACTTTAGGACTATGACTCCTCTTCCTGACAGTCACCCAGCCACTCTTAAGTCCCGGCTGCTCGGGATCTGCTCGGGGACGACTAACAGAGCTAGCTACGCTAGGTGGCTCCGCACTGACTAAAGGGGCCTGGCTCGCTATCGGGTGGTTTTCAACAGTGCAGAGCCGAGCTTCCAATTCAGATAACCTTGCCTCCAAAACTACAAAAAGACTACATTTGTTACATGTACCATTACCACTAAAGGAGGCAGAGGAGTAACTAAACATCTGACACACGGAGCAGGTGAAAGCAGGAGATAGAGGAAGAGAACTGGTAGCCATGCTAAGCTAGAGAACCAGACACACCGCTAAAAAGTGAAAAATAAAAACTAAAGATCTGTAAGAGTGAGCGTTAGAATATAACAAGTATGGGATAGAGTTAACTATGCAAGATGTGTAAATTATAGGGAGAAATAAGGTGATTATTAGTAGTTCAAGAAGAGCGAGAACTGTCACAGTGCACACACAAAGCAACAGGAAGTGATGCAATATGTCTTACCGCAAAGCAAAGCCGTCAGATCACCTCTACTGTCTTTAATAATTGCACATAATTTAGCTTTGTTAGCTCTGAGAGCCTGGAGGAAATGTTTATGCCTAAATATCTAATATTTCCTGACTGTAAAGTGATCACAGGTATATTCTGGACTCTGCAGTTAATGGGCAGAACTGTGGTCTTAGACCAATTGATAGAGTAGTCAGAAAGTGCTGAGAATTTATTTATGAGTGTGATCGTGTGAGTGAGAGACGTTTGAGAGTTCTGAAGGAAAAGTAAAACATCATCAGCATAAAGACTTATTTTATGCTCAATATTTTGGGGTTGGATGCCTTTAATATTTCTTTCTTGTCTGATAGCAGCTGCTAAAGGTTCGATGAAAATAGCAAAAAGTGAGGGAGAAAGTGGGCAACCCTGTCTTGTACCTCTCTGCAGACTGAAGATTGGAGAGGTTTGATCATTTGTCCTGACACACGCATTTGGGGAGCTATATAATATCCTTATCCAGTTGATGAAGTGTGACCCAAACCCAAATTTGTTTAATGCTGCGAATAAAAATTTCCAGTTCACTCGATCAAATGCTTTTTCTGCATCTAGAGAGACTATTGTGGTTTCCAGGTTGTTAATGGTAGAATAGTCTATGAGATTAATTAGCCTGCGAGTGTTAGTGGATGAGTGTCTACCCTTTATAAAACCTGTCTGGTCAGGATGTATTATAAGTGGAGTTATTTTTTCCATTCTTTTGGCAAGGGCTTTACAAATTATTTTGAGGTCTGCATTTATTAGAGTTATTGGGCGGTAGCTGGGTGGAAGTATGGGGTCTTTTCCTGGTTTCTGTAGCAAGATAATGTTAGCAGAGTTCATGTGTGGGGATAATCTGCCATTCTGCTTAACTTGTAATACCATTTTGTGAAATGCAGGTGCCAAAACAGTCCAAAATTCTTTGTAGAACTCTGCTGGAAAACCATCTGGTCCCGGGGCTTTGTTACTAGGCATATGTTGAAGGGCTTCATGGAGTTCTCCTATTGAAAGAGGTGAATCCAGAGCCATTGCCTGTTCGGTTTGTAATTTTGGAAGGTTGATATTACTATGAAACTGATCTATGTTACTGTCTGATGGATCATTTTGTGATGAATATAAGGTTTTATAGAAGTCCCTAAAAGCATTGTTGATTACATTGGGGTCATGGGTGACAGTTCCTTTTGAGTCTTTAACAGAAGTGATTGTTGTTTTCTCTGTTTCTCTTTAGTTGGTTAGCTAGGAACCTTCCAGATTTATTGCCATGCTCAAAGTTCTCCAAGCGAAGTCTTTGTATCAGAAACTGTGTTTGTTTATCAATAATTTTGTTTAATTCAAGTTTAGCTTTTCTTAGTTCATTCAGTGTGTGTTCCTCTTTGGAGGTACTGTAGACAATTTCTAATGATTTAATCCTGAGTTCTAAATCTGATATCCTTGAACTTTCCCTCTTTTTCTTATTTGATGAAAAAGAGATTATTTTGCCTCTCATAACTGCTTTTCCGGCTTCCCAGAGAGTACAAGCTGACATTCCTGGCAGGTCATTATTTTCTAAATATACAGACCATTCCCTTTTGAAATAATTAATAAAATCATCTTTTAGTAATGATGTATTAAATCTCCAATTCCTAGCTGGTGGTGTAACTCTGTTATTCTTCAGTGTGATAGAAACTGGAGCGTGATCACTGATAGTGATGGGGTGGATTTTGGTGTCTGAAATATCCCTCATCAAGGAACTGCTAACTAAGAAATAATCTATTCTTGAATATGAGTGGTGAGAAGAAGGTGTATTCTCTAAGAGTGGGGTGGTGGGAGCGCCAAGCATCACAAAGACCAAAATCTTTCATATACTGTTTAACAATATTCGTGGACTGCCAGTTCCGCTGACTTCCTGAAGTACTGAGTCTGTCTACTCCTGAGTCTAATACCATGTTAAAGTCCCCTCCTATGATGAGTGTGTTATCTGAGTGATCAGAGAGTGAAGTGAAAAAGGAGTGGAAAAAATGAGGGGTCATCCACATTTGGACCATATATATTTGCAATGCATAAATTCATATTTTGAATAGATAAATTAACTATTAGAAATCTACCTTCTGGATCTATAACTGTGTTGTTTACGGTGAAATTTACTGTTCTATTAATCAGAATGGCTACACCTCTTTGTCTGGAGTTGTAACAGACTGAGCAAATAGATACAAATAGATAGTGATAATTAACAGACTTAACAGAAGAGATCTCTCTACTTATTAATATTTGTATTCTGCTAAGGTTTCTTCTCTTTTTCTTTTTTTTCTTCATGATGTCTGTTGATGACTGTGTTTTGACTGTGGGAGTACAAATGGTCTTCCATACCTTTTCTCAAATGGAGTTAATCTTGTGCTAGTTGGAGGATGCATTTTTAGGATGGTAAACAGTAAACCCAATATTTCCCATTTCTTCCATGATTTTTTTCAGTCTTGACTTAATTATTCCATTGTGTCTCTCCACGAAACCTGCTGATTGTGAATGATATGCACAGTGGTTTCTAAGATCTATTTTAAGTTCTTTGCCATCAGTGAGATGACATTGTTTACAAAGTGTGTCAAATTATCACTGAAGATCTTTTCAGGAATTTCAAATCTAGAAATGATTTATTTTACCCGTGCTTTTGCTACTGAGAGTGCATCTGCTTGTGCACATGGAAATATTTCAGTCCATTTGGTAAAAACCTCTGTTGTCACTGAGCAGAATCGTTTCCCTTAACATTAATTTAGTTCAATGAAATCTACACAATAATGAAATCCAAACAAATATGTTGAAAAAGATATACTGGCTTAGGGAATTATCTTCGTTTTGGTCTTAGATTGCCCTGTGGATTGTATTTTGCACATATTTGACCTGCTAGACAAAACTTTATTCATTTATTTATTCTAAAAAATATATTTCAATAATTAGTAAAACCATATGCTGTAAAAACCTTGTTCATTATTGCTTCCATCCCTCCTGTTGAGACATGACATGGTCCATGGCTCAATACTGCAGCATATTTAAACAAATTCTTTGGCAGTATGGTTTTCCTTCCGGTCATTCATACGAGTCTATTGTAGATGACAATTGAATAACATCTAATAATGCTAAAATATTTGTAGTTTATACATTTAGCTGTGGATGTCAACATACCTGTTTTTCCAATGCTGTGTTAACACATGTACAGTTGAGAAGGCATACTGACTGTTAACAACCTTTTTGTTATTTAATTTACAAGCTTCAGTTAAAGCTACCATTTCGACTGCTTGAACAGAGTAATTTTTTGGTAGTGGTTGTTTTAAGAAAACTTTAGTTTCTGTTACTACTGCAAATCCTGTAGCATTTGTGCCATCAGGGTTTTTTGCTTGACCTGTCGAATAAATATAGTTATTTCTGCATTTTCATAACGTATATCAGTTAAGTCTGGCCTGGGTAAAACACTGATGGTTATTTCTGACATGCAATCATGAGGCTTTCCATCTGTGGGGTAGGTAGCAGTGTGGATGGATTAAGTGTAGCACATCTCTCGACAACAAGGTGTGGCTGTGAAAGAAGAACAGTTATGTAGGAGAGATGTCTGGTAAAGATATTTTGTTAAGTAACCATATCACAGCCACTGCATGAGGTATCTTAAGTGTTAATGGGTGAAATAACACCATAATTGCTGATGCCTGCACTGCCAATGGCTTCTGGCCATTGATTCAAAAATACGATCTCGTCACTTTTTCCCCCTTTCAATGGACACTGGCCCCTGATTACCGCAACTCAGCAGGGGGTCTTTCATTAGGAGTACTGGACTCCCCCGTGCACGGTTTCAGCTCCGACCCTGGACGGCGGAAAAAACGTCGAGATCTGGTTTGAGGACCCAATTGTTGAGAAAATTCTCTCAATGAGACTCAGAGTTGCTGGAGTCAGTTAATGCAAAGGTTTAATCTTGCAGCAAGCTCAAGAATGTGTGTGTGTATGGGTGTATGTGTGCGAACGTGTGTGTGAATTTGTGTGTGTGAGAGTTTAAAGAACCTGTTATCCACAGGCAGGTCTTAACTAGTATGGCACGGGTCCAGCCTGTCTCATCTTTTTTGGAAGTTCCAGCGCTCGGCCGTAACCCTTCTGTCTGTTTGGACTCTCACATACATTCGGTTAATCATAGAAAAACGAGAACAAAACTTTTTAGCCCCTTAAATTCATAAAACAGACATGGTGCAGTTATTTCAATTCTAGAAAATAAGAGTAATCACCACCATTCCTATAAATTCTGGATATTCTAACAATCTGAATCTTTTTAAAATGTTCGATGAAGCCCTTTGCTGTTCTGTTTAGAGACTCAGCTGATCATAAACCAAGTTTTGCTCTTGAACCAAGCTTCTAAACTCTTCACCTTTTTCATTTCTCAGTTAGTATTCACTTTAAAACTGATTAAAAGAAAAATTAAATTAATGCCTATCAACAAATGTGGGATCTAAACTCTAGTGCTTCTTCTAAAATGATTTCCTTTCTCAATTCAGAAATGTGTGTGTGTAAGTCACAACACCCGTGACACCAAAACGGCTTTCTTTTCTCTCTTTTCTCTACACTCTGCACTGTGAGCACAAACCAAATCAGAAAGGCTTTTTTCTCTCTTTTCTACATTATGGACTGTGGGGACACAAAACCGCTCTCTCTTTTTTTTTTTGATTGTGTGCCAGGGCGTTGTCTCACGTATTAGATTATGCTTAAGATACGAATGGGTTTATCAGTCACATCAGAATCCATATATACTGATCCTCCCGTAATAAAATGGTCGGATCTTATCAAACACACTTTGTTTCTTGTGACAATCAGGTCAGCGAAACAGCATATACACGTCAAGACACTGAATCAAGTTTGCCACAAGAACTCATAAGTTTGGCAGTATTGCTCTGCCGTCAGCAATCATACACCCATTTTATTTTTGTGAGACATGTGCAGGCACCTGTTCATCTACTGTTCTATCACTATGAATTAGTTTATCTATTATCAATAAGGATACTTCTACAACTACTATCAAAGTATGTCCGGACTTCTTATGTTGTCAGTTGCTATATATGAATAAGTGGGTAGCTACTGACAAGCATTAAGCATGTCACACAGCCCAAACATATAACATTTCAGGACACACCATACAGTTAACAACCACAGTGAAGCGTGTCAAAGCCCAAACATGTAACATTCAACAGGACACTTACACAACACATTCAAATCAAACAGTCAGACAACATACAAGAACATATACCAGAGCCGGCATTGCTCCCTGCCTATTTTCCTACAGCTCACTATGTGTGCACACACACGGTGAATTTGACATCTGCCTTACATGTAACAGATTAGCGGTTTAGCAGTTTAAATTTAGTTTGAGTTTGATTCATTTTATAGCAAAATCCGAAATCGTGAAGAACTCATGAAAGTAAGCTTATTCTTGGATTCCTGAAACTTTAGATTTGCTCTTTCTTTTACTGCAAAGTACAACGTTGTTTTTTTTGTTGAAATCTTTCTAGACATGGTAAATATGAACGACAAAGCAGTTTTAACATAGTTTGAGTGAAGGAATTCATTTTATAGATAAAATCCCAAGAGTCTGCTGAGAAAAGAGAGTGAATGCGAAATAGACTTTAACACGGCTCTGGGAGCGAGCTGAGTGCGGGCTAACCGGGAGAAGTGCTTGAAAGAAAAGCGACACCGAATGAGCGGTCAGAACAAAGCCTCAATATGTTGTTCCCGTGGTGTTTGTGGCTGCCTTGTCTTTTGCAGAGAGTAAAAGACAAGGCAGCCATCGAATAGGGCCCGGTTGTTCCTACTTGGTCAGCCGAGGAGCAAGGGGGAGAGCAAGTGTCTCAACCAAGCAAAGCTCACCATGGGGAAGGTGGCTATGCCAACTAGCCTGATGCCCTGCTCCCGCAGTGACGGATAATCGTACTCTGGTTTCTCTTCATAACGTACAAGTCTTTCGCCTTTTACTAAAGACTTCCGTGGACAGCAGCACTAATGAGTTGTTTCTATTTTTGGCAGGCTTTACCTTTGCGGGTGAAGCCCTTTCTGTCTGTGCAAAAGAAATCTTGTTACTGTGCAGAGTGACTTCTCTGAGTAGAGTCACCTTACTTGTGACTGTGCCGATGTTCGAAGCTGGAGTGCAAAGTTGTTGCTTGAATGGTGCTCGCTGGAGCGTGCAGGAGTGCGAAGTTTTACCATTTACGAGGGCTGAAGAGTGCTCAATGCAGCGGGTGGGCGGAGGTGCAAAGTGACACTCTGGCCACCTATGGCCATAAAAAGAACACCGCTACAAGTGCGCATTGTGCCAGGAAGGGCCCTCGGACGTGAACCAGTGGGCAGTTATCGCTTCTCTGCCTTTTGGCTAAGATCAAGTGTAGTATCTGTTCTTATCAGTTTAATATCTGATATGTCCTCTATATGAGGACTACATATTAAATGGATTTTTAGCAATAGGAGTTGAAAAAGGAGCTTGCTCCGTTCACTCCAAAAATCGACCCGGTACTGCAGTGCCGCTGGGAACGGTGCGCTCTTCTCTGCTCTTGTGAAAAAGCAAACAGCGGTGCAGGATGGAAGTTTCAGGGAGCCCAAGATGAAACTTTCTTTTAGTCTGCTGAAAAAAGAGAGTGAATGCGAAGTAGACTTTAACACGGCTCTGGGAGCGAGCCGAGTTCGGGATAACCGGGAGAATTGCTTGAAAGAAACGCGACACCGAATGAGCGGTCAGAACAAAGCCTCAATACGTTGTTCCCGTGGTGTTTGTGGCTGCCTTGTCTTTTGCACAGAGTAAAAGACAAGGCAGCCATCGAATAGGGCCCGGTTGTTCCTACTTGGTCAGCCGAGGAGCAAGGGGGAGAGCAAGTGTCTCAACCAAGCAAAGCTCACCATGGGGAAGGTGGCTATGCCAACTAGCCTGATGCCCTGCTCCCGCAGTGACGGATAATCGTACTCTGGTTTCTCTTCATAACGTACAAGTCTTTCGCCTTTTACTAAAGACTTCTGTGGAGAGCAGCACTAATGAGTTGTTTCTATTTTTGGCAGGCTTTACCTTTGCGGGTGAAGCCCTTTCTGTCTGTGCAAAAGAAATCTTGTTACTATGCAGAGTGACTTCTCTGAGTAGAGTCGCCTTACTTGTTGCGACTGTGCCGATGTTGCTTGAATGGTGCTCGCTGGAGCGTGCGGGAGTGCAAAGTTATACCATTTAAAAGGGCTGAAGAGTGCTCAGTGCAGCGGGTGGGCGGAGGTGCAAAGTGACACTCTGGCCACCTGTGGCCATAAAAAGAGCACCGCTACAAGTGCGCATTGTGCCAGGAAGGGCCCCCGGACGTGAACCAGTGGACAGTTATCGCTTCTCTGCCTTTTGGCTAAGATCAAGTGTAGTATCTGTTCTTATCAGTTTAATATCTGATATGTCCTCTATATGAGGACTACATATTAAATGGATTTTTAGCAATAGGAGTTGAAAAAGGAGCTTGCTCCGTTCACTCCAAGCATCGACCTGGTACTGCAGTTCCGCTGGGAAGGGTGCGCTCTTCTCTGCTCTTGTGAAAAAGCAAAAAGCAAAAAGCGGTGCAGGATGGAAGTTTCAGGGAGCCCAAGGTGAAACTTTCTTTTAGTCTGCTGAGAAAAGAAAGTGAATGCGAAGTAGACTTTAACACGGCTCTGGGAGCGAGCCGAGTGTGGGCTAACCGGGAGAATTGCTTGAAAGAAACGCGACACCGAATGAGCGCTCAGAACAAAGCCTCAATACGGTGTATCCCGTGGTGTTTGTGGCTGCCTTGTCTTTTGCACAGAGTAAAAGACAAGGCAGCCATCGAATAGGGCCCGATTGTTCCTACTTGTTCAGCCGAGGAGCAAGGAGGGGGAGCAAGCGTCTCAACCAAGCAAAGCTCACCATGGGGAAGGTGGCTATGCCAACTAGCCTGATGCCCTGGACAGCTTTGATGTGGCTGCTGAAAGTCAGATCTGAGTCTATCAACACTCCAAGGTTACAAACTTGGTCAGTGATTGTAGGGGCCCGAGTCTCAAAATATTTACCAATGCTGACCCTCTTGTCTTTGCTACCAAACAGAATGATCTCAGTTTTGTTTTCATTTAATTGTAGAAAAGTATTTCTCTTTTAGGTGTTTATTTCCTCCAGACACTGACACAGTATGTCTGCTGGGCTGCAGTCGTCTGGGGACAGAGACAAATAAAGTTGTGTATCGTCTGCATAACTGTCATAATTGATGTTAAAGTTCTGCAATATCTGACCCAAAGGGAGGATATACAAGTTAAACAGAAGAGGTCCAAGATTTGACCCCTGGGGGACTCCACAAGTCATGGCCTCTCGCTCAGATTCAAAGCTGCCAACTGTAACAAAATAACTCCGGCCTTCTTCTAAATAGGACCTGAACCAGTTAAGGACCGCTCCAGAAAATCCAACCCAGTTTTCCAGGATTCTGTGATCTAAAGTATCAAATGCAGCGCTGAGATCCAACAGAACCGGGACTGAAACATAACCAGAATCAGTATTCAACCTGATGTCGTTTAACACTTTGACCAGAGCTGTTTCAGTGCTGTGATGACGTCGGAAGCCTGATTGAAAGTTAACAAGACTTCCACTTTCATTCAGAAAGTCGTTGAGCTGGTTAAATACAACTTTCTCAATAATCTTGGATATAAAACAGAGATTAGAGACGGGTCTGTAGTTGTTCATCACAGAGGTGTCTTGAGTTCTCTTCTTTAGGAGTGGCTTAATGGCAGCTGTGCTTAGTGACTTTTGAAAAATGCCTGATGCCAGTGAGCTGTTAACTATTTGTAGGAGATCACTTTCTACTGTGGTCAAAACTGTTTTAAAAAGGCAGATGGTATTATGTCCAGAGTGCAAGTTGTTGATTTCAGATGCCGAACTGTTTCCTCCAGGATTTTTAAATCAATAATATTAAATTGTGACATAACGTCAGAGTTAGTTCTAGGTTTTAGACACAGATTAGTTTTCTTCTTCATGGTCTGTGTGGCGTGAGTGGAAGTCTGGTTCCGAAACCAAGATGTTGAGTAGTTCCCTGCGTCCTGAGTGACATTGATGGATTCTTGACAATTATCTGACATGAGTGTACCCACATTCTTACCTGTATCCCTGTGGATGAAACATATATAATTACCCTTATAAGCCAACGCTGAGGGCACTACATCTCTTTTCTTAACCGCTGGGAATAACAAAGAGAGAGTTTTACATTGCTCTGTGTTAGGTACAAAAGATTCATTATACAATTGTAATGCACACTGGAAACCAGTTGGGTCAGAGTGATTGCTTGATTTCTAGATTTATATTCTGGCTTTAGCACATTCAATACAATTAAATTGATTATTTTGTCATGCTGTATACATTCCAGCCATTTATTCCAATCACTATAACCTGTTGTGGACTATTCGTTCTAACAAAATTCCAACTGATACACCGGCGATTCTTCAGAAATCTTGTATTAACATACATGTCACATATGTACTTTTCAGAATACACATGGGCTTTTTGGTTGTCTTTACATAAAATAATTGAGCATAAGTCAATATCAGCCACCACATCTATTCCTGCAACAAAAAATAGGTTGACAAGTTGTCTGTTGGACCTGAGGGACCTCCTATCTCTGTGGTCAGTCTGTGTCAAGGGTCTGAGGGTGATTCATTGTAATGCGTTATCTTTTAGTTTTTTATTAATCTGTGCTCAATCCCATAGAATTAGCAATACGATAATAAGAATAATGATTAACAATACACAGCTGGTTCCTTTTAACCTACAAAATCCTGGTAATTTAAATGGATGCCACGGCTGCTGTCTGTCTTTCCCTGTCTTATTTTAGCCACACCCTATGTTCTCGTTTTAGCCGTTGTTTTCTTCACTGAGGTTGAGACGAACCCCCTCCTGTTGAGAGAATTCCCCTTTGTAGTCAGACTTATGCCTCAGAGAACGGTGGTGGGTAACTAATCTTTCCCTACTTCTGCAGGTCGTGGCCTTACTAGCTTACAGTGTGATAAGTGAATCCAGGATATATTATTTTAGCAGCTGTGGGTGCTGTAAACAGTACCTGCTATGGACCTTCCCACCTTGGGCTGGACCCGTTCTCTTTCTTTATCACTTTGATGAGGATCCAGTCTCCAGGTATTAGACATTCCTCCACAGGGTCACCTGGAACAGACTGGACAGAAGAGATCTCTCTACTTGTTAACATTTTAACCATGTATCCTGCTAAGGTTTCTTCTCTTTCGTCATCATGTCTGGTGAATAGTTCTGTGGTAGTAAAAATGGTTTACATTATACATCATCTCAAATAGAGTTAATTCTGTGATAATTAGAGTAATATGCATGTTTAGGACTACTAGTGGTAAACAGTAAACCCAATTCTTCCCAGTTTCTTCAGTCTTGACCTAATTATTCCACCTGTTGATTGTGGATGATATGCACAGTGGTTTCTGAGATCTATTCTTAAGTTCTCTGTCATCAGGAAGATAATGTTGTTTACAAAGTGCGTCCCATTATCACTGTAGATTTTTTCAGGAATTCCAAATCTAGGTAACATTTAATTCACCAGTGTTGAGAGTGCATCTGCCTGTGTGCGTGGAAATACTTCAACTCATTTGGTAAAACATCACTAATCACCAGGGAGACACCTTTATTTAATTCAATGAAATCCATACAAACATGTTGAAAAGGGTCCTCCGGCCTCGGGAACTGTCCTTGCCCCGGTCCTAGGCCATATGTATGGATCATATTTTGCACATATTTGACATGTTAGACAAAAATTATTTTATCATATTATGATATTATTAATAAAACCATATGCTGTAAAAACCTTGTTCATTGTTGCTACCATCCCTCCTGTAGAGACATGACATGATCCATGGCTCAATACTGCAGCATATTTAAACAAACTCTTTGGCAGCATGGGTTTTCCTTCAGGTCACTCATATAAGTTCGACTGTGCATAGTAAATGGCATATTTATTTAGCCATTTCTGTCTTTCTGTTTGTGTGGCAGCTTTTTGCACATCACGTAACATTTGATGGTCTATTCCTGTGTGAGCTTCCTCTTTGGAGAGGAGGTTTTCTGCTGGTAACTGAGCAGCTTTTTTCCCTTCTTCATCTGCTTTTCTATTACCTTTTGAGACAGGATCAGTGTTTGTAATATGTGCAGCACATTTATAAATTGCTACTTTATCAATCAGTTGAACAGCATCTAATAATGCTAAATTCAAGTCTTTATGGTTTATAGATTTATCTGTAATGTTGTCATCTCTCTGTTTTTCCATTGCTATACAAACACATTAAGATTAAGATAACTTTTTATTGTCATGTTGCAAGTGTTACACGAAGTCACACGAAATGACTCTTTGCATTTGACCCATCCAGTTTGTCACCTGTTGAACACACACATGTACAACCTTTCTACTTAATTTAATTCATATTTATGAGGGGTGGGGGTGTCATCGGGTGAGAGGCGGGGTACACCCTGGACAGGTCGCCAGTTCATCACAGAGCCAAACAGAGAAAGGAATCTGGAGTACCCGGAGAGAACCCACGCATACTCGGGGAGAACGATATCTGACTCCCATAGCATATTTTGTTGCTGTGTTTTTGTTAATATCCTAATACTCACTTTAACCCTTTCTGTAAAGCACTTTGCTGCTCTGTTATGAGATAAATGCTGTAATCTCTAATGAATATGATCAGTTCCTTTAAGTTTTACGGAAGTTAGTCAATCAGAAGTAATGAAGCCATTAATATGTTAAATTCTCCATTTCCGGCTGATGTTTCTGATAAACTTGTGATGTTTTTCCTCAAATTTAGAAAAGGTTTCAGTTTGGCTTGAAAACCATCTGCACCTGAAAGGTTTGACTGTCTGGTCTCAGACCTGCTTCAGGTGGAAATTATTTAATTTTTTGATGCCTTGAACTTTGTCATTAAAGAATATTCCAACTTCATTACCCTTATATGTAGAAATGAGTTCTAAATGCAGTGAAACTGGAGGGTTTGTTAATCTGTTTACTGTAGCAAACAGGACATGAGAGTTGTTACTGCCGTTTTTGATGATTTCAGAAAAATAACTCTCCCTTGTTCTACGCAAAGTCTGGTTGAACACACATAGCTTTTCTCTGTAAATCTCATCATGAACCTGGAGCTTTTACTTGCACCATTTTCGTTCGGCTTTCCAGCACTTCCTTTTCTGTGCCCTGACCGACTCTTCTTTTCTCCATGGCGCCCTTTGCCCACTTTTAACCATTCTAACCTTGACAGGAGCAAAGGTATCCAAAACTCCCTCCTCCTCAACCTCCACCCCCCAGGCATTAACCACACATTAAACACACTCCAGCGCACAGGTCATACACTGATCAACACAAGGAACAGGATGGGAACTAGCGTCCAGAAGACGTCGTGCGAGGAGATCACTGACCGCGATCTGGAGAATGCTTCTCCATTGATCTTGATGCTTACAGGGAGCCCTTCTGCGTCATCCACATCACTGCAGTTTGGATCACCAGACAGCGACAGATACTACCAGGAGCCGTATCACCCTCCTTCACCAGCGACTTCGCCTGAGTGTTTCTTCTCCTCCTCCTCCTCCTCCTCTTCTCTCGAGATTGAGTTCTCACCTTCGGCGCCTGATGACTGCTGCTTAGCGCTCTAACGGATAGGATCCGCCGTGACTGTAACAGCGGAGGAAGCTGAGTCAAACGAAATGGAGGACTCTCAGCTTCCACCAGGCCAGGGGCCCCCTGCAGGCACTAAGGATGACGGAGGAGAGGAAGACGAGGATGCCAGAGGAGAGGGCAAGGACGAATTTGATGGATGGGTCCCCTCAGGTTTTATCAAAGTTGTAAAAACTGCAGTGATACACCTCTTGAATGAGACCATCAAAAAATGTATGATTGAATGTTGCTACGGGTGTACTGTGGACAACCCCAGTTTACAGCAACATCGGTGCAAGGATGTGCTCGAGGATGACTTTTTTCATGACCATTACTATGGTCTGATGCGGAAACTTTATAATCAACGATTCATTGCTTCTATTCAGCATCTTCTAACTGTGCGTAACATTTGTGAGGATGATGGCAGAGTCAGGGCTGTGGCAGAAGCTTACTTGTACGAACTAAGTCTGGTGAAACAAATCAAAATTCTATACACGATATGTACGAGCAGTTGATTGGAGAAGATGTAAAGAAATTGCAGCAGCTTCAAACCATGACAAAGTTTTGGGAGGGTTAAAAGAAGGGTGTAACATTCTTTCTTTCCATCAGTTGGATGTGTTTACACTAATATTGTAATCATGTGATGTTGTTATAACATTTAACTTTTTTTAAATCCTATATTACGAGCATTCCCACTTATCATGATCACGTGTATGTGTATGTATAATAATACATTAGAGAAAAAATAAAAAGGTTAAAATATACTTGCGTTTTGTGTTTTCTGTCATTACAAGCCAGAGTTTGTATAAGGTGAGATGGCTGAAACAAGATTAATGAAAAAGGTTTTCTACGATCCTATCCACCCTGGTAGTTTTGGGGGGGTAGAGAGGTTGCCTAAAGCTGTACAGGATGAAACGTGTAAGAAAGTTACGTGCAAAAAAGTGCAAGACTTCTTATCAGAGCAAGATGCATATACTCTACATAAACCTGCAAGAACATATTTTCCAAGAAACAGAGTTTTTGTCACCAGCCCCTTAAAACAATTCCAAGCAGATCTCTGTGAAATGCAGGCCCTGGCTGAGTACAATGACGGGTATAATTATCTATTAACCATCATTGACGTGTTTTCAAAAAAGGCCTATGTTCGCGCTATGAAGAGAAAAACAGCCGCAGAGGTGGTAAAGGCTTTTGAATCTGTTTTTAGATAAAGCGAGACCCCTAAAAAACTTCAAACTGATGCGGGGAAAGAATTTTTTAACAAAAAATTTAAGGCTTTATTAGAGAACCACGGAGTTGTGCATTTTGCTACGCCGAGTGAGGTAAAGTCGTCTGTGATTGAGAGGTTTAACCGCACGTTAAAAACCAGGATGTGGAGATATTTTACTGCTAATAACACACGTCGATACCTCGACGTCCTGCAGGATCTCGTAGAAAGTTACAACCACAGTTACCACACGAGCATCAAAATGAAGCCTGTAGAGGTGACTCTAGAAAACACCTTTCAAGTGTTTCAAAACCTGTACGGCTCTGCTCCCAGTTGATGCTGCAAGGACTCAAGGATAAAGTTTAAAGAAGGAGATCTTGTAAGAATATCCTAACTGCGAGGTGTGTTTGACAAGAAATATGAACAAAGTACCTTGCTTGATTAGGGTGAGGTATCTTTGCAGCAGGGCGTCGTATTTCTTAATTTTTTCATAAGAGGTCATTCCTGACTCGTTGAGTATCCCTCTCATTTTATTATCCAAATCATCCTCCGCCGTTTGTTTGATAGAAGTCTCTGACTGAGTCAAGCGTTTGAAGTGATTAGGTGAGATGAGAGACATCTTTTGTGCTGTCCTGAGCGACATGGTTCTTATCTTCTGACGATTCCAGCCACTTGATCCCCAATTATGGGTGCAAGAGCCGTTAGGATGCCGGGGGGGTTGGTGGCGCTCCTGGGGCCCAGGTCCAGTGCACGTCCCGTGTCTGGGCGGCTGGGGCCTGGCGGGGTCGGTGGGCTGATGCCCCTGGCTCCCGGAGGGCCTCTGCCCTATGCTTATGGGGGCTCTTTCCGGGGGCTTCCTCTGCAGTCTTCTGGGTGGATGCGTGGTTGTCCCTGCGGTGGGCTTCCTGGGTTCTGTGCTCCGTGGGGGCTGCTGGTGGCCTGGGTCTTGTGGCCCTCTCTGCCTGCTTCTGATTGCTTGGGGGAGCTGTGGATTGTGGCCCTGTACACTTATACACTCATAACTAAGCACGGTTATCATGTAGGTCCTGTGCCATGGGTGTTGCATGTTCGCACACACACACACACACACATTCATTAGCCCAGTAGCATGGTCGCTAAGCAATTGATGTATTATCATGTCGTCTCAGGTCATCTATATCCACAGCTGTGTTGTATGCGATTACCGCTTCTTGTGCTTGTTTTTGTTTTTGTGTGTTTGTTTTTTCTCTGCTTGTCTGCTTTCAGGTGCTCCTGGTGGCGCTAAGGCTGGATTCCCCTCAGAGGCCATGGATTGTTGTCTGTTTTGTTTTTTACAGGTGTAGCAGCTGGTTGTCTGGTTTTTGTTTCTATTTTTGTTCTGTTTCCTCTTCTTTCCTCTTCTTCTTTCCTTGTCCCCCGGTCCGGTTCAGTTTGACGCTGTCAAAGTTGACCTTCTCGCTGCATTCATGCGTCTGAGTGATGCCTTTAACGCGCATCGATACTTTTTTCTGATTTCTAGTCTGGTAGGCGTAACTCTTGGGTCTTGCTGCAACAAATTCCTGAATCGTGTCAGCTGGTATCCAGCTGAATACCTTGATGGAGTTTGTAATGTCATATATCATAAACAGAAATAAATAAATGGGCATCAAGGGGAGCTTTACATTTATAAAACTTCCCTTGGCAAAGCAAATCTGCTTGGCATCAAAGGTATTCAGACTACAATTCTGCTGCCATAATGTGGAACAGGACAAGGGGGAAAAAAAAGAAAATTGTGACAACAATGATACTGGTCTATAATTAGTGAAACTGTGTTTATCTCCTGCTTTAAAATACCTGTAGAAAAGGACACATTGAAAATGTAAGTTATGGGTTTAATTATACAGTCTATGGTTTTTTTTAATAAAGGTCATGTCATCGCCATTCCGTTGGAAGTCTTATTTCACTCTCATTCACTTCTTCAAGAAAAATAGATTGCCCCATTCTATCCACCTTCTGCTTGTCCATTATTATCTTGTCTAATTGTTTTTGCAAGGTTCGGCCCAACATTTACAAAAAATGAATTAAATTTAAGTTTTTTAGGACAGCCTTGCTATCATTAATATAAAAACTACAAAAAAAAAAGAAAAAAGGAGGATGGGAAGAATAAACCCACCTCCTTGACTTTTGAGAGCCAACTGCTTACGTTTTAAACCGGTTCTCTTATCAGCCAGCAGTCTGATAACTTTCTTTTGCTTTTTCAAACTCCGATACTGGGAAGGGGATAGCTTAATGTTACCCTTTAAAATATTCAGAGCAATCTCACACAAAGCTTTAAGAAAGTTGGGTGAACAATGGCTGAGAATGTCCTTACGTTTCTGAGGTGTGGCGTGGTACAGAGCTCTGAGTAAAGGAGCATTCCTTTTTATACGCTCAGACATGATAAATGACTGTGCTTTCGGAACATAGACAACTGGCCACTGACTAGGAAGTAAGCCCGTTCTCAGTCTGTATTGTTCTGGGCATGAGTGGGTCAGGTCGACGATTAAATACCCATGCAGCTCTCTGGTAGCGTCTTCAAAGCTCTCCAGGAAGATAGCTTTCTCTGAGGGGAAGATTTGACGGGCTAGTATATTCACCTGCAATCTTTCTCTGGGATTCTTAAACAGCACCAAGTAGTTACTGTTCAGGCTGATGGTGCGACTGCATTTCCCTTGATGAAATACATTTTGAGTCAACATCATGACACTCATATTTCTGTGATGTCTGTACTGTGTGAAAATTTTTACCACTTCAGGATGGTCTGAAGCCTGAAAAATAACATCGTCCAGAATAACCAAGTGCTTACGATCAGGAGGGAACAGATTTTCATCTTCAAAAGAATGAGGCAATCCTTCCACAAATTTGATGTTTTTATTCAGCTGCTGCAGTTCAGAATACAGTGGTTGGAAAGAGGTATAAATCCAAACAATATTATCAGGTACATCATCCATCACATGGTTACACTTTTTTAAAACACTTTTAACAAAAAACGATTTCCCACATCCGCTGGGCCCCACAATCAGACATGAAAAAGGAGTCTTTAGTCTGGGGTCAAAATCAATCTCCTTCACAGAAAATTGTGACATTTTCTTTTTTCCCTCTTAATCACCTTAAGACCCCGGGGAAGACCCAGGACACGTTGGAGAGACTATGTCTCTCGGCTGGCCTGGGTACGCCGGTCCCCCCGGAAGAGCTGGAGGAAGTGGCCGGGAACAGGGACGTCTGGGTTTCTCTGCTCAAGCTGCTGCCCCCGCGACCTGACCCCCGGATAAGCGGCAGATGATGGATGGATGGAATCACCTAATAAATACCTTAATAAACAAAAGGAGTTGTACCGTCAGGAAAAAGGCGTCTCTTGTCATACACCACCCGGAACTTTTTCAGGAATGTCGCATTTTTTAACAGAAACCCCTTTTTATCTCTTCTGATGGTACGCTGAGGGGTCTCGATCACCGTTTCTCTGGAGTCAGCCAAGGATCCCTCCACTAACTCTTTGACGCTGTCAAAGTTGACCTTCTCGTTGCATTCATGCGTCTGAGTGATGCCTTGTAACGCGCATCGATACTTTTTTCTGATTTCTAGTCTGGTAGGCGTAACTCTTGGGTCCTGCTGCAACAAATTCCTGAATTGTGTCAGCTGGTATCCAGCTGAATACCTTGATGGAGTTTGTAATCTCTTACATACCTTAACTTACTCTCCTCATGAAGTGCATCGGCGGGGTATCGTGAAGCCTCTTGTTTACCCTTAAGAAAGGTGTGTATGTAATCTACAAAGATTGAGCTACTGCTTCTGTCAAAGTGCCACACCTCTGTATTTTAGCAAGACAATAACTAAGCTTTAATGCCTTGCTAAAGTCCACACTCACCGACACACCCGTTAGTGCTCTCTCCTCATCACTGTGGCTGCATGCACATGCCTGATTATTCATTTCCACACAGGTGCGACAGAGAGTGAATACAAGTTTACCGTGAGATGACTTGTAAGGTAAAACAGAGAAAAACCGCCCGTGCGGAGGGTAAACAACAGCTCTTATGAAACCAAAGTAGCTGTCAGGGTCATCAAAATCTTTGCAGATAATCTTGGGATGGCCGAGGGGGTAAGGAAAGCTGCAATTTACATAGGGGTAAAGAGATGTAAAGTCAGCGTAGTGCACAGTTTCATCTACCCCCGCACTGTACCTCAACCTGAGTGCGCAGGTCCGACCACCGTACAGTGCCTGTCTCGGAGAGAGAGGTTCGGGGGCGTTAAAGCTCTTTAGAAATTCAATCACCTCCGGATGGGACTTTTTCATCTCAGTCCACTCGTGTTCCCACATGACCTGCAGGCGAAAACCATACACAGACTGAAGCACTCTCTCTCTCTCATGGGTCTCTGCATAGAACTGTTCAAATGACGCCTTCCTCAACGGACATGTGTCCTGAGGCAGATAGCAGATGGGGCAGCCGTGAAAGAAACAACCGTAAAACTCAAAAGCTACCCTCACACCATCAATTTCCGCATAGCCATCTACGTGATAAGGGCCGATTCCCTTTTCCCCTGTGTTTAACGCGTGGCTAATCTCAATGCAGATTACCCTGAGTCTGACGGCTTTGCTTTGCGGTAAGACGTATTGCATCACTTCCTGTTGCTTTGTGTGTGTGCACTGTGACAGTTCTCGCTCTTCTTGAACTACTAATAATCACCTTATTTCTCCCTATAATTTACACATCTTGCATAGTTAACTCTATCTCATACTTGTTATATTCTAACGCTCACTCTTACAGATCTTTAGTTTTTATTTTTCACTTTTTAGCGGTGTGTCTGGTTCTCTAGTTTAGCATGGCTACCAGTTCTCTTCCTCTATCTCCTGCTTTCACCTGCTCCGTGTGTCAGATGTTTAGTTACTCCTCTGCCTCCTTTAGTGGTAATGGTACATGTAACAAATGTAGTCTTTTTGTAGTTTTGGAGGCAAGGTTATCTGAATTGGAAGCTCGGCTCTGCACTGTTGAAAACCACCCGATAGCGAGCCAGGCCCCTTTAGTCAGTGCGGAGCCACCTAGCCGAGCTAGCTCTGTTAGTCGTCCCCGAGCAGATCCCGAGCAGCCGGGACTTAAGAGTGGCTGGGTGACTGTCAGGAAGAGGAGTCATAGTCCTAAAGTCAAGCCCGTGGTTCACCATCAACCTGTCCACGTTTCAAATAGATTTTCCCCACTCAGCGACACACCTGCTGATGACAAATCCCTGGTAATTGGCAAATCTATAGTCAGAAACGTGGCATTAGAGACACCAGCGACCAGTCAAATGCATTCCAGGGGCCAGAGCGGGCGACATAGAATCCTATTTACAACTGCTGGCTAAGGATAAACGTAAATACGGTAAAATAGTTATTCACGTCGGCGGTAATGACACCCGGTTACGCCAATCGGAGGTCACTAAAATTAATGTTGCATCGGTGTGTAATTTTGCCAAAACAATGTGGGACTCCGTAGTTTTCTCTGGACCCCTGCCAAATCTGACCAGTGATGACATGTTTAGCCGCATGTCCTCATTCAATCGCTGGTTGTCTAGATGGTGTCCAGCAAACAACGTGGGCTACATAGATAACTGGCAATCTTTCTGGAGAAAACCTGGTCTGATGAGGAGAGACGGCATCCATCCCACTTTGGAAGGAGCGGCTCTCATTTCTAGAAATATGGACGAATTTATTAGTCATCCAAAAACATGACATCCCAGGGTTGAGACCAGGATGCAGAGTTGTAGTCTTACACACTTCTCTGCGGCTTCCCACCTGATGCTGCCCCCCCCCCCCCTCAATCAAAAAACACAAAAGGAGCAAATCCTCTTGTGCAAAAAAAATTTAAAACAAAAACTTTAACTGAACAAAAACATCAAACTATTAAATGTGGTTTGCTGAATATTAGATCTCTCCTTTGGAAGTCTCTGTTAGTGAATGATTTGATCTGTGATCATCATATTGATATATTTTGTCTTACAGAAACCTGGCTGCAGCAGGAGGATCATGTTAGCATTAATGAATCAACTCCCTCTGACTATTTAAATGTTCACGTTCCTCCAACCACAGGCAGAGGAGGAGGAGTGGCAGCTATCTTCAGATCAGGGTTACTAATCAGTCCTAGACCCAAGATTAGTTTTAGCTCTTTTGAATCTCTGATTCTCAGTTTTTCCCACCCAAAGTGGAAATCACAAAAACCTCTTGTGTTTGTTGTTGTGTATCGTCCACCTGGCCCTTATTCTGAGTTTCTGTCTGAATTCTCAGAGTTTTTATCCCAGTTAGTGCTGAGTACAGATAAAGTCATTATAGTGGGTGACTTTAATATTCATGTAGATGTTGAAAATGACAGCCTAAATATTAACTTTAATTCTATATTAGACTCTATTGGATTTTCTCAAAGTGTTCACAGACCTACTCACTGCCTTAATCATACCCTTGACCTTGTGCTGACTTATGGCATTGAGAGTGAACAGTTAACAGTGTTCCCTCATAACTCTGTCTTGTCTGACCATTTTTTAATAACTTTTGAATTTACATTACTTGACTACACGGTTTCTGAGAAGAATTCTACATATAGAAGGCGTCTGTCAGAGAATGCTGTAACCAGATTGAAAGAGTTGATTTCATCATCCTTTTCTTCACTGCCATGTGCTGATATGACAGAGGACGGCTACCTAAATTTTACTCCAGTAGAACTTGACTCTCTTGTTGACAGCACTATAGCTTCAATGCGTACAACCCTGGACAATGTTGCCCCTGTGAAAAGGAAGGTAATCAGTCAGAAGAGGTTGGCTCCTTGGTATAATTCACAGCTGTGTGCTTTAAAGCAGACTGCAAGAAAGCTGGAGAGACAGTGGCGTTCCTCTAATTTAGAAGAGTCTCAATTAGTCTGGAAAGATAGTTTAATAACGTATAAGAAAGCCCTTCGTAAAGCTGGAACTGCTTATTATTCATTATTGATAGAAGAGAATAAGAATAATCCCAGGTTTGTTTTCAGCACTGTTGCCAGGCTGACAAAGAGTCCGAGCTCTGTTGAGCCATGTATTCCTTTAACTCTCAGCAGTGATGATTTCATGAGATTCTTCATCAATAAAATTGTTTCTATCAGAGAGAAGATTTATGGAATCCTTCCCATTATTATCACTGATGTATCATCAAGTAGAGGAGCTTTAGAAGTATCTTTCGAACCTGAATTGTATTTAGACAGCTTCTGTCCAGTTGATCTTTCTGAGCTAACAACAGCAATAGTCTCTTCTAAACCATCAACTTGTATGTTAGACCCAATCCCAACCAGACTGTTCAATTGACACTTCCATATTGGATTTGATCAATCGGTCTTTGTTGATAGGATATGTACCTCAGACTTTTAAGGTTGCTGTAATTAAACCTTTACTTAAAAAACCTACTCTTGATTCAGAAGTGTTGGCTAATTATCGACCTATATCCAATCTCCCTTTTTTGTCTAAATTTCTTGAAAAAATGGTTACAGTTCAACTTTGTGATCATTTACATAGAAATAATCTGTTTGAAGAGTTTCAGTCAGGATTCAGAGTGCATCATAGCACAGAAACAGCACTGGTGAAAGTTACCAATGATCTCCTCTTAGCCTCTGATAGCGGACTTGTTTCTGTGCTTGTCCTGTTGGATCGCAGTGCTGCATTTGATATGATCGATCACAGCATTCTGTTACAGAGACTTGAATTAATGGGATTAAAGGAACTGCATTAGGCTGGTTTAAGTCATATTTATCTGATAGATTCCAGTTTGTTCTTGTAAATGAAGAATCTTCCTCACATGTTGAAGTAAGTCATGGAGTTCCTCAGGGTTCTGTGCTTGGACCGATTCTTTTTACTTTATACATGCTTCCATTAGGTAACATTATTAGACAGCATGGCATAAATTTCCATTGTTATGCTGATGATACTCAGCTGTACTTATCTATGAAACCAGATGAAACCAACAGGTTGGTCAGACTACAAGCCTGTCTTAAAGACATAAAGACCTGGATGACTCAGAACTGTCTGCTTTTAAATTCAGACAAAACTGAAGTTGTTCTCTTTGGACCTGAGCGCTTCAGGGAGAAATTGTCTCGTTATATAGTTACTCTAGATGGTATTTCCTTGGCTTCTAGTTCTACAGTGAGGAACCTTGGAGTTATTTTTGACCAGAATTTATCATTTGACGCACATATAAAACTGGTTTCTAGGACTGCCTTCTTTCCCCTTCGTAATATTGCTAAAATCAGGAACATCCTGTCTCAGGGTGATGCAGAGAAACTAGTTCATGCATTTGTTACTTCAAGATTGGACTACTGTAATTCCTTATTATTGGGCTGTCCCACATATTCTCTGAAAAGCCTCCAGCTGATCCAAAATGCTGCAGCCAGAGTTCTGATGAGAACTAACAGGAGAGATCATGTTTCTCCAGTTTTAGCTTCTCTTCATTGGCTCCCTGTTAAATTCAGAATAGAATTTAAGATTCTTCTTCTCACATATAAAGCTCTTAATGACCGAGCTCCATCATATCTTAAAGATCTCATTGTAAAATATTTTCCTAACAGAGCACTTCGCTCCCAAACTGCAGGTTTACTTGTTGTTCCCAGAGTTTCTAAAAGTAGAATGGGAGGCAGAGCCTTCAGTTATCAGGCCCCTCTCTTGTGGAATAAGCTGCCAGTAAATGTCCGGGAAGCAGACACCCTTTCCACTTTTAAGATTAGGCTTAAAACTTTCCTTTTCGATAAAGCTTATAGTTAGGGATGGCTCAGGTAATCCTGAAACATCCCATAGTTAAGCTGCTATAGGCATAGACTGCTGGGGGACCTCATCTGTCACACCTTTCCTCACTTTGCTCTCTTTTTCCCCCTGTTTAATTTCACAATTGATTTTATGTACATGTGACATTATTGTGGTTAATAACGTATGTTTCCCTGTTCCAACAGATATCCTTTGAATGGCGTTATGGTGTTTTTCCCCCCTCTTTTCCCTCTTTTCTGTCTTCTCAAACCCCAGCTGGTCGAGGCGGATGGCCACCCTTCCTGGTTCTGGTTCTGCCAGAGGTTTCTTCCTGTTAAAGGGAGTCGTTCCTTTCCACAGTCCCTCAGGCTCAGGACGGGAGATTGGACTGAAGACACGCTTCGGTGCAATCTGTTGGTTTCCTTAGCTAGGATATTAATTTTTTGAATTGGCTCTATATGAATTAATTGGATTATGATTACAATGAATTGAATTCCAATTGGCTTGAATTGGACTATATTACTTAAGTGCCTTGAGATGACAATTGTTGTTATCTGGCGCTATATAAATAAAATTAAATTGAATTGAATTGAATTGAATTGAATCCCTCTGCTAAATGCTAGCCACTCGAGCCACTGGATGGATGCGTTTGAGAAGGTCTTACTCTGTTGTCTGTAATCAACGGGTGAAGGTATAGCCAGGTATAGGTTTTAGGCTGCAGAGAGATGGTGGTAAAAACCTTCATACAGGCCGATGCGATCGTGATGCATTTTAGGGGGTCCGTTAAAGAATTGCTCGCGGAATTTGACACACCCCCTGAAAAGTATGTCAACATAATTTTTACAGTAAAGCATGCTCTGTTAACGAAAGTTAAAGGTACCTTTACACACTCCTCCGTACCATCTGTAGAACTCTCCCTGCTCACTGGGGCTCATGAGTTCTACAGAGTAGTAACTCGGTGAAGGAAAGGGCCCCACATATTTCAAATTCTGTTCTGAAGAGAATCTGTAGGGATAGAAACCTTTGGTATGATCACTGAAACCTAATGCTTTCGGCATCATACTCAGTTTCATAGCCAGGAATGACAGACTATCGATGAATTTCTAACAGAAATCACAGTCTGTAAAACAGAGAGTTTTGCTCTCCTGTGTGATGAGAGAGGGCTTAATTCCTAGTTGCACCATAACGTTAAGGACAAGATAACTATCATATCCTCCTCCGTTGTGAGCAATAAACGTGTATCCTAGGTAGCGTGGCCTCCTGAAATGGAGGAGGAATTTCCTGACACAATCCAATCCGTAGGCAGACCACTCGGCACCTTTCAGCGTTTTTTGCTCAGACCAGAAAGGGGACATGCACATCGTTCTGACCGACTAAGGATTCAAAATCATAAAAGATTAATTTTTCATCAAGCCGTTCGTCAACGCTGCTCGGTTGAATGTAGCACTGGTGTCCACTGAGAGTTGCTGTAGAACTGGGGGTCAGTTTCTCACCACAGATTGTACATTTTAAACCTTCACACACGTGGTTTTTTTTTACCTTAGTCATCGCAACGCGATAAAATCTCTTGAACGTTGGACACCTTTTAATCAGATCACAATCACTCACACGCATTTTGGCTCGGGGTCTCTCACAAGGTTCTTTGTGTCTGTTGATGCACAACGAGTTACGACAGCTTCTGTTGCAATCGCCACAAAATACAGGACTGAGCTCTTGATTTGTCCGTGACGAGTCGCAACACACAGGACAGTAACCAGGACAGTAGTGTGAGTGTGGCTCATTGTAACTGGTGTAGCAGTGCTCGCAAATGTACCTCGACCCTAAAAATCCTTTGAGGTTTTTTATTCCATAGTAATGGTTTTGGAGTAATAACAGAAAGAGAGGGCTTGATCTCTGAAATCAGTCTCAAATTTACACAGAGCTCGGTCACCCATGGTTCTGTGAAACACCACAATTTTTCTGTTTAGGATTTTTTAAAATTTTCCAACATCACTGAAAGATACAGGCATCTGATCAGTCAGACCCGCCAGACGCTGCCACTCTCTCCCCTGTACTAAGGCCTGATTATCAGTACGGTTAGGGTCAGAGACATGCACGAGATTGATGGTGAAGCAGAGCTGATTGTCACAATTATCTGAAACGTACAAGTGGCGCTTTTTCTTATGGATTAATTCGCATTCTCAGGTTTTTGAAGCCTTCCATTTTGCGCCCCCTGTGGGGTTTCTTAGTACCTGAATGATTAACTCCAGGTTAGTATCAGAGGCTGTCTCTGCGTTCGATTGAATTAACTCATCTAAAAAATCTAAAAAGGCTTTCAGGATTACGTCAGACTCGTCTGTGACAGAAACGGTAATGTGTTGAGAAATACTCTCACCTACTAATTCTAGTTGGACGATATCATTACATCTGGCGTGTGATCACGCTGTTTCTGCCACTTCAATAAGATTGTTCATAACCGCTGAAGTGAACTCAGCGATGTTGGGCATTCTATCAGGGCATGGACGTGGTTTTGTGACGGAATACCTTATTTCAAGACAATCAAAATCAGCCATTACTTTTGAAATGTTGATTAACATAATTATTAAAAAAATAAACTAATGAAATAGGGCTGGACAAAAATGATGGTACCTCTATAAAAGATTGAAAACTATTTGACCAGAGTGACATGATTAACTCAGGTGTGTCCTTTAATTGACATCACAGGTGTTTCCAAACTCATAATCAGTCAGTCTGCCTATTTAAAGGGAGACAAGTAGTCACTCTGCTGTTTGGTGAAAAGGTGTGTACCACACTGAACATGGACAACAGAAAGCGGAGGAGAGAATTGTCCCAGGACATCCAAAAAAAAATTATAGACAAACATCTTAAAGGTGCAGGCTATAAGACCATCTCTAAACAGCTTGAAGTTCCTGTGACAACAGTGGCTCATATTATTCAGAAGTTCAAGACCCACGGGACAGTAGCCAACCTCCCTGGACGTGGCCGCAAGAGGAAAATTGATGACAGATTGAAGAGACAGATCGTTGGAATTGTATCCAAAGAGCCCAGGACAACCTCCAAAGAAATTAAAGGTGAACTCCAAGGCCAAGGTACATCAGTGTCAGATCGCACCATTCGTCGTTGTTTGAGCCAAAGTAGACTTCATGGGAGACGACCAAGGAGGACACCACTGCTGAAAAAAAATCCTAAAAAAGCAAGACTGGAATTTGCAAAAATGCATGTTGACAAGCCACAAAGCTTCTGGGAGAATGGCCTTTGGACAGATGAGACCAAACTGGAGCTTTTTGGTAAGGCACATCAACTCTATGTTCATAGACTGAAAAACCAAGCATACGAAGAAAAGAACAAGGTCCCTACGGTGAAACATGGAGGAGGCTCAGCAATGTTTTGGGGCTGCTTTGCTGCATCTGGCACAGGGTGTCTTGAATGTGTGCAAGGTCAAATGAAATCTGACGACTATCAAGGCATTCTGGAGAGAAATGTGCTGCCTAGTGTCAGAAAGCTTGGTCTCAGTCGCAGATCATGGGTCTTCCAACAGGACAACGATCCAAAACACACAGCCAAAAACACCCAAGAATGGCTGAGAGAAAAGCGTTGGACTATTCTAAAGTGGCCTTCCATGATCTGAATTCTGAATCCCATTGAACATCTGTGGAAGGAGCTGAAACATGCCATTTGGAGAAGACACCCATCAAACCTGATACAACTGGAGCAGTTTGCTCATGAGGAGTGGGCCAAAATACCTGCTGACAGCTGCAGAACGCTCATTGACAAATACAGAAACCGTTTAATTGCAGTGATTGCCTCAAAAGGTTGTGCAACAAAATATTAAGTTATGGGTACCATCATTTTTATCCATCCCTATTTCATTAGTTTGTTTTTTTAAATAATTATGTTAATCAACATTTAAACAGTAATGGCTGATTTTGATTATTTAATTTTCAATGAATTTTTATTTATTGTTACTTTTGTAGGTTTCAAGTGCTTTCAGTGAGAATTGTGGGTTTTTCCTTCTTTAACTGAGGGGTACCAACAACTTTGTCCACGTGTGTGTGTATATATATATATGTATATACTCTGTCCTCGCTGAGGTGTGATAACTCCAACTAGACAGTGAGCTAAACTCTCTCTATATTCATGAACATGAAGAATGCAGTAGTTTCGTTTGTAGATTTATTTTCACTCTTCACATTGCACTGAATCCATACAAAAGGGATGAGCTAAGAGAGAGTGAAACTAAGAAAAACAGACAATATTGCAATTAGTTACCTAGCTTCATAAACATGAACTTAAATCAGAGATTTTCTAAATTATTCCTGTGCAAATTATTCCATGGCTTAACCAACTGGTAATGCTAACCTGTCCGTGAGATAATAATAACTAATTTTTTATAATATGAATTTAACATACTTATGAATGAACTTATCTAGAACAAAAGTGTAATACATACAAGCGATGCCTCTGCTGATGAATCAACAGGTGAGATACATTTCCTCTGGTGTAATGGACTGCATCGATCACCAGCCTGCTGTCTTTTTTAACATCGTTAGCATGTTTTAGCGATCTTTTTCCAACTTCCGGTTTTAGCTCAGAACACAACTTCAAAATAAGAGTCCGCGTGAATCGTCGAAATAAGAGTCTACATAAAACAGAAAGTATACACTATTAATTGAATGAAATTCAGCCTAAGTGCCTGAGAGGCAGAACACTCCCCGTCTGACCTTAAAGGTCACTATTGAATATCAACTGTTTCTGAACCTTAAACATCAGTCTTATGACAGAAGAAGAACGACTTCTGACACCGGTCTCAGGAACACCTTCGCAGAACCTTGCTCCGATGTCCTGAGCTCAACCTTCCTCACTTTGCTGTCTCTCCCTGGGTACACAGCTGTAATCTTTGCCATTGGCCACGTGTTGCGTGCGGCTTGACTGTCCTTCAGGAGCACGATGTCCCCTTCTTTCAGGTCCTGTTGGGAATCTCTCCATTTCCAACGGGCTTGTAGAGTGAGGAGGAATTCTTGACGCCAGCGACGCCAAAACCTGTCGGCGAGGACTTGCACTTGTCTCCATTGTCTGCTGTGGAGATCCTTGTCTGTGAAGTCTCCATTTGGTGGGGCAACCCCAGCCTTCTGGGTAAGTATAATTGCAGGTGACAATATGAAGGGTGACTCCGGGTCAGTGGAGACTGGGACGAGAGGTCTGGCGTTGATTATCGTGACCACTTCCGCCATGAGTGTGCACAGGATGTCGTGGGTAAGTTGACTGTTCTCTTGTAACAGGATTGCATCCAAGATCCTTCTTGACAGGCCTATCATACGTTCCCACGATCCTCCCATATGGGACGCATGAGGAGGATTGAACACCCATGAGCACCCCTGCTTGATCAAGAAGTTCTGCACTGTCAAGTCAGGTTGTCGTTGGCTTATTCTCAGTTCCTTTGCAGTGGCCACAAAGTTCGTTCCACAGTCTGATCGGATCTGCTTTGCAGGTCCCCGTATGGCAAAGAAACGTCTCAGTGCATTTATACAACTGGACATGTCTAAGGACTCTATGATCTCTAGGTGCACGGCTCGGGAGGTCATGCAGCAGAAGAGCATAGCCCATCTCTTGCTTTGGGCTTGTCCACCTCGTGTACGCCTGAAGACAACTGGCCAGGGTCCGAATACATCGACACCAAAATAGGTGAAGGGTGATCCTGTGTGTAAACGTTCTGGAGGTAAGTCGGCCATAAGTTGTTCCTCGTTGTTTCCGGCGTAACTTTCGGCACACGACACATTTGTGCAGGACTGACGCGATAAGCCTTTTTCCCCCTATGACCCAGAAGCCAGCTGCCCTGAGAGCCCCTTCTGTGAAGTGGCGGCCTTGATGCTTGACATCCTCGTGGTACTGTCGCACCAACAGCAGTGAAACGTGACTGTTCTTGGACAAGATGATGGGGTTCTTTTCCTGTATGCTCAAGTCAACATGTTTCAATCTGCCACCAACACAAATCAGGTCATCTTCAAGAACAGGTCTGAGCTTCTGAAGGGAACTGTCTTTAGTTACAGCCTGTCCGAGCTTGAGAGCTATGAACTCGTTTGCAAAGACTTCTTCTTGAGCAGCTCTGATGATGACGTGTCTCGGCTGAGACAATTCATCCAGTGTATGTGGGAGGTTGCAGCGGTGCCATCCTCTACATTCGCTGGGCCCTTTGTTGTATCTGTAAGCTTTAGCTACATGAATGAGCAGTACAATAGCCCTGATGAGGGAGTGCATAGATGAAAAGCGCTGAAAGCGTGCAGCGGAAAGACCTCTCCCTAGAGTCTGCGTCAGGACACTACTCACTTCAGGGCGAATTTCCATGTCCGGTTCCGGATTTAGAAGTTCAAACGATTGGCTTGACTCTTCATTCCATAGACTTGGTTTGTACAAAAAAGCTGGTCCAGTGAACCACGTTGTTTTTGTCAGTTGGTATGCAGGAACTGACCTGGATGCATGGTCAGCCGGGTTGTTCTCTGTGCGGACGTAGAACCATTGGTCAGGTCTCGTGGACTGCCTAATTCGGCGGACTCGATTATGAACGTAGACGTAGAAGTGTTTGGTCTGATTGTGAATGTATCCGAGCACGACCTTGCTGTCACAATAGAACCTGATCGCATCCAGCTTCGTGTCGAGTTCGTCTTGGATGAGTTCTGCGACTTCCACAGCTAACACTGCGGCACACAACTCCAGCCGAGGTATGGTAGGTTCGGACTGTGGAGCTAGCTTAGCCTTTCCTAAGACGAATCCTACCTCGACTTTTCCCTCGGGCTGCTTGGTCCTTAGATATGCCAACACTCCAAGAGCCTTTGTGGATGCATCGGAGAACACACATAGCTCTTTGTGTACAGCACTGGAAAGTGACGTTGCTGTGTATGCACGTGGGATGTGCAGCTTGCTTAAGTCATGCAGTGACTCGCGCCACGTTTCCCATAGCTTCAGCTTTTGTTCTGAAAGAGGAGCATCCCAGTCACCTGTGTCCACATTGATTTCCCGCAAGAGACTTTTGCCTTCGATGGTTACTGGTGCGACCATTCCTAAAGGGTTGAAGATGCTATTTACTGTCGACAGAACTCCCCTGCGAGTGAAGGGTTTTCTGTGCTCAGAGACTGTGAATGTGAAAGTGTCTGCTATTGTCTCCCACAGCAGTCCCAAACTGCGTTGTACTGGCGTAGCTTCACTGCCAAGGTCCAGGTCTTTTAGGACTGCTCTGTCTTCTGGTGCAAATGCCTGCAGGACAGCTTCATTATTTGAGGCAAACTTGTGCAACCTAAGGTTAGATTCACTGAGAGAGGTTTGCGTTCTCTGCAGGAGACTGATGGCTTCCGCTTCAGTGGGCACACTGATGAGCCCATCGTCTACATAGAAATGACGCTCGACAAACTGGACTGTGTCCTCTCCATGTTTGTGTGCACCTTCATGGATGGCTCTCCTAAGTCCATAGATGGCCACGGATGGGGATGGACTGTTGCCGAAAACGTGGACCCTCATCCTGTAATCAACTATGTCTTTGGACATGTCATTATTTCTGTACCACAAAAACCTCAGGAAGTTCCGATGCTCTCTGCGGACGAGGAAGCAGTGAAACATCTGCTGTATGTCAGCGATCACTGCAACCTGCTCCTTGCGAAAGCGCACCAGCACCCCAATGAGTGAGTTATTGAGGTCTGGGCCTGAGAGAAGAACATCATTTAGTGATGAGCCAAAGTACTTTGCACTGGAATCAAACACCACGCGGATGCTTCCAGGCTTTCGTGGATGGTAGACTCCAAAAAGATGGCAGGTATCAGCACTCTTCATTCTCCTCTAGTGGCGGAGCCACCTCCGCATGTCTCCTGTTGAGTATTTTCTTCATAAACTCCAGGAATTGATCTCTCATCTCTGGTTTCCTCCGCAGTGTTTTCTCCAAGGATGTGAAGCGGGTAAACACCTGTTCACGGTTGTTGGACAAGCGCTGTCGGGGAACTCTGAAGGGGAGAGGAGCGACCCAGTTGTTTAATGTGTCTCTGTACATTTCTCGTTCCATGATTTCCAAAAAGACTGTGTCCTCAATTGATGGAGCGGGTTTGTTGTCAGAATCTGTATAATCGAAGACTCTTCGTCCAATTTCTTCCAATGATGCATGGCGTGGTTGGTTCTTCTGCTCCCCGCCATGGGACACATCCTCTGTCACCTTCATGAAGCCTTTTCAGGGTTCGAGAATAGAAGGTCGGCCATTCTCCAGCACATTTGTCTTGAATGTGCCTACAGCTGGTTTGTGCACGTTCCCTAAGCACACGTCCCCTACCAGGACCCATCCTAAATCCATTTTCTGTGCAAAGGGGGCGTTGTGAGGTCCACTCACTTGCTGTCGTACTTTATGGACCCTCACAATGTCTCTGCCTAGCAAGATGAGTATTTCTGCTTTAGGATCGAGCTCTGGTATGTTTGACGCAGGTGTGGATGGTGACGAGCCACATCAGGTGTTGGTATTTCATCGCACTCAATTAGCGGCGGTAATGATAAGCAGGTCTGCCCATCGAGAGATTCAACCTGAAAACCCTCTGCTTTTCTGCCTGATCTCTCGACCAGCCCAGAGCAGGTCTTCAGCGAGTAAGGGAATAGTTGGCCCTTGATGTTGAAGAGCTCAAAGAAGTCTGACCTCACTAGCGAACGGTTACTTTGATCATCCAAAATCACATACATGTTTTGCCACACAGTTACCACAGGCACGCTCAGGACGGGAGATTGGACTGAAGACACGTTTCGGTGCAATCTGTTGGTTTCCTTAGCTAGGATATAAATTTTTTGAATTGGCTCTATAAGAATTAATTGGATCATGATTACAATGAATTGAATTCCAATTGGCTTGAATTGGACTATATTACTTAAGTGCCTTGAGATGACAATTGTTGTAATCTGGCGCTTTATAAATAAAATTGAATTGAATTGAATGTTCACTGCTCTCTCACATTGACCCTGAGGATACACTTGAACCAGACAGATCTTTGAGCAGGATCTTGCTGTCCGCCCCGGACCACACACCTGGGTGCAGTGTGAGGTGATGGCTGCGGGCTCACCGCCATGTTCCTCTTCCTCCCCGCCATCATCTGGTGGAGGTGTAAACCTTTTGGAGACTTGAGGTGGTGGGCCTGGATGCATAGCAGCAGCTGTTGCACTCAATGCATCTTACGATTGCCTTACAGTCTCTCGCAAGATGACCAGCAGACGTGCAGCACTTGAAACAAAGCCCATTCTCTTTAAGAATCCTCTTTCGTTCTTCTAGAGTCTTCCCTCTAAATGTTCTGCATTTCCTCAGCGCATGGGGTTTGTTATGAATGGGACAGGTTTTCTCTGGCCCACAAGGCTTTTCCTCCAGTGAGTTTGCAGGTGGGTCTTTACCTGAAGAGATGTCTGTCTTGTGAACAGATATTTTCCTTCCATAGTTTCTTGGGCCTACATTGTGAAACTTTGAACTGTTGCTGCTGGCACATGAAAGGATAAAGCTGGGGTCATTCCTTCGACGTGCTTCCTGACAGATGAAATCAGCAAAGTAATCGAATGAAGGGAAATAGCCCTTGTTTTCTTCCTTAAATCCTGAGCCGACTGTGAGCCATTTCTCCTGTAACCCATGAGGAAGGTTCTCCACTATGGGCCCAATGCCCCTGGCAGTGTCGAGGTAGGTCAAACCTCTGAGGTAACCTTCTTCTCTAGCACCTTGGAGTTCCATGAGAAGATTGCCTAGGTCCCTCAGTTTCCCGCAATCTTTGGCTGATATTCTTGGGAATTCATCCAGCCTTTTAAACAGAGACTTCTCCATTACTTCAGGTGCGGCGTAGCACTCTTTGAGGCGGTCCCAGGCCTTTTGTAATGCTTGTAATGCTACATTTGGATTTCTGACGTGCACAGAGCGAATCCTTTTTATGTGCTTGACAGACTCTGGTCCGAGCCACTTTATCAGCAAATCTAACATTTCAGTAGTAAGTCCTAACCCTGCATTACTGAATGATGACTGCCACGCCATAAAATTTCCGGGTTTGTCGTCGAATTGGTAGAGACTTGTACTCACTAAGTCACGATGAGCCAGGTATCGTGCCAGGTGTTCTGTGTAAGGTACTATGCTTTGGTTGGACGGTGCATACGCGGGTACGTAGGTTGGAGCCGTTGCCTTTAGCTGTGTGTGGGGCCTTGTGGGGTTTCCATCTCTAACAGGTGTTGTGTGATGTCCATCACGTCTGTCTGGACCTGTATGACCTCCATTGATGGTTCCGCTGATGAGGGTTACGTCCCTTAATTTAGCATGGTTCCTGACAAATGGCTGGCTTGGCAACTCCAAGTTGGATGCCATGTGATGTAGCTCGTCTCTGACAATGCTGCCTCAGGTAAAGTGGCATGGACAGGCGCTAGAGTCTGTGATCCGTGAAGTTCAGCTTGTTCTTTAACATATTTGTTAGTGCGCATTGCAATGTCATTTTGTAAAACATCTTGCGTGGATAAATCAGTCTTAACTGAACCTTCTAGCTCTAGTTCTTCTAGCTCTAGTTCTGCTTCGAACGCCTCAGCTTGGGCGACAGCTGCGGCTGCCTCTCTTTGAAGTGCTAGTGCACTTAGTTCAGCTCCCAGCTTCGCTTTTCCTAATTGTAGCTCCGCTTCCATCTTCCATTCCATTTTTTTCATATCTTGCTTCTGATGATGTTGAAACTCCAGCTGAATAACGCTTTTTCACTATTCTGTCCTCGCTGAGGTGTGATAACTCCAACTAGACAGTGAGCTAAACTCTCTCTATATTCATGAACATGAAGAATGCCGTAGTTTCGTTTGTAGATTTATTTTCACTCTTCACATTGCACTGAATCCATACAAAAGGGATGAGCTAAGAGAGAGTGAAACTAGGAAAAAACAGACAATATTGCAATTAGTTACCTAGCTTCATAAACATGAACTTAAATCAGAGATTTTCTAAATTATTCCTGTGCAAATTATTCAACGGCTTAACCAACTGGTAATGCTAACATGTCCGTGAGATAATAATAACTAATTTTTTATAATATGAATTTAACATAAGTGAATACATACAAGCGATGCCTCTGCTGATGAATCAACAGGTGAGATACATTTCCTCTGGTGTAATGGACTGCATCGATCACCAACCTGCTGTCTTTTTTAACATCGTTAGCATGTTGCGTGATACGTCGAAATAAGAGTCTACATAAAACAGAAAGTATACACTATTAATTGAATGAAATTCAGCCTAAATGCCTGAGAGGCACAACATTATATATATATATATATATATATCTGGCCGGATTGTAGGACTTATCCGTTCTATTGACAGGTCAGCCTCTGTGGATGAAGGAGAAATAATCAAAAAAGTGAGTGATGAGTTTTACTTACCCCGCAGATCAGGCTGTTTTTGGTGGTGGTGGTGTTCGGTGGTTCCATGGTTATTTGGTTATTTCAGATACTTTATCCTCCTCTTCTCCACGAACAGGGCCCGGCGCCCCGAATAGTTCCGCTGATATGCAGCCTAGTACAGCGAAGGCCCGTGTGCCTTCAGCCGCCGCCGCCTCAGGGCTGAAGCCGGTCGCCGGCGACTCGGGCCGCGGTATTCGGGGGGAGAAACGTATGCTCGGTGGTGTGTGTAACAGCGATGATTCTAACTCCCCCTCCTCTGTAGTGGAAACATCACGCGGCGTAATGGCACCTGGAGGCCCTGTTGAAAACTGATTGTTCCGAACAGGGAGCAGTCTTCGTCGTAGCCAAGATTTATTCAGGGAAAGTCTGTTTTCCCCGCTTGACACGATGGAAGTCAGGTCTCCTTCAAACACTTCCTCCTCCGGGGAAACCCTTGCTCTGCGCTGTTTAATAAATCTGTAAACAGTTACATCTGATGTTATTTCATTGAAACATTTCACTTGTAGGTTATTGGAGTTTGAAGAAACAGTACCATAATCGACTTGTGTCAATATGAAATCGTCCAGGTCGTCGGCATCCAGCTCTGGAAAATAACACTCTGTCATGATGGGTGATATAAGTATAAGTATACATGCATTCATATGTTTATTATCAGATCTTTTTACTCACTGTTGAATAGTCCAAAGAGACCTGAAGAACCGCCGGGTGGTTGTGTATGGATGTCAACTCTTGTTTTCCGTCCTAAAAAAGTTGTTTTTACTATTACAAGTACTGACCTAAGAGATTTAAAGATTTAAAGGAGACTTTTGCATACCAGAGTCCATGATTCCAGCCCTGAATCTGAACCATTCTATATCGTCTTACACCCCCTCCACAGAAATAAGGGAGTGTTTTAAAAATTTCTTGAAGTGGTAATTTCAATTCATTTGTTCTCCACACTTACCTTAACTGCATCCTACGACTAGTTACAGATTATTGAATCTGTTTTCTCCTGAGCATGAAAAGAGACCATTGTATGGTGTATTCCTGCGACCCTTGAGGCATGTCAACCTGATACAACCAGATGAAAACGTTATGGACATCCTGGTCTATTAGTGAAAAGGTAACAATACATATTTGTCAAGACAGTATCACCCTATATTAATCTGTTTCTGACACTATACTGCATTCACAGGGCCCCAGGCTCCTCATCACAGCATGAGCCATTCAATCAGATGCAGCCAGAAGTAAGCCCTAACAGAATGCTCCGTCCCTTACTGAAACAGTAACAATGCATGCTTGTACAGACACTGGGATCATTATTAACTATCTGTTTCACCCTCGCCATTGCTCTTGATGCATTCACAGGGCCCATGGCTCCTCATCACAGCATGAGATATTCAATCAGATGCAGCCAAATGAAAACCTTAACAGAATACTCAGTCTCTTCCTGAAACTGTAACAATACATGCTTGTACAAACACTAGGATCATTATTAACTATCTGATACCCCAAACCCCTCCCCTGTCCACTCATTGGCCCTCAAACCCACAGATCGAACAATACCTCCCACATCTAATTATTTTTTCATCTTTACCTTACAGGGACCGGTCTTTGAAGCTGTCAAAAATGGAGGACTTTCCGGCACCCTGAGCCATACTCATACGAGACTTAAAATGCTGACAGCTTCTACAACTTAACCTTTTCTATTAACCCGTAACCCTTTCTCTTATTTAAACATTCAACAAACATATTTCTCACAACCTCCTGACCTCAGCTGTAATCACCCTTAACCCTACCCATAACCTCCTCCTTCCTTAGATGTCAAAGGCCACCTGACCAGATGTGAGCAACCAGATCTATGTCAAAGGCCACCTGACCAGATGTGAGCAACCAGATCTATGACAAAGGTCACGTGACCAGATGTGAGCAACCAGATCTATGTCAAAGGTCACATGACCAGATGTGAGCAACCAGATCTATGACAAAGGTCACATGACCAGATGTGAGCAACCAGATCTATGACAAAGGTCACATGACCAGATGTGACCAACCAGATCTATGACAAAGGTCACATGACCAGATGTGACCAACCAGATCTATGTCAAAGGTCACATGACCAGATGTGACCAACCAGATCTATGACAAAGGTCACATGACCAGATGTGACCAACCAGATCTATGTCAAAGGTCACCTGTCAAAATACTTTGATCGATCGATAAGAGGTCAAAGGTCACCTGTTAAATTAGTTTGATCGAAGGATGTCTTTATATTCTCTTGTGCAGACACTGTTAGAATTAGCTGAGCAGGTAGAATCTAATAATATATCTGGGTCTGATACCCGTAGAACAAGTCAGGGAGCTTGGCTGCATACTCTGCTGTCACAGATTTACACATTAATGAGGTTGCCAGTAAACCTCTGTTCAGTCCTGGAACAGCTGGATGCTGTGGAGCCTCAAATAGGACGAAGGCGACCAACCATCAACATCCGTTCAGTCCATTGAAAGCTATTTATTGAATGGTTTAAAAATAAAGGAAATAGCAGAACTGTTCGGCGTAGGCCACCAGACAGTCCGTCAGAGGATGCAAAGCAACGGATTGATGTAGCAGACTCCTTATTACTGTTATTTGTAAAGGGACCGTGTTCACAACTAAACTTAATTGTTGCCATTTGATGCTTTGTGCCAAAGTTATAACCTGATCATTGTTGATGTGACTGTCACTAAAAATAACTTTTATAACGTAGATCAGCGGCTCCCTTCTATGTCCCAACCGGGTTAAAGCTAATTAAGAAACCGGGCGGGCGGTTACATCCGCTCTTCATTCATGGAACGGGGGTTTACATCCACTGCTATGTCAAGGTAGTTGTGAACACGGTCCCTTTACAAATAATACACTCTAAGAAATGATTCATGGGGTTAGTAGGTATAACTCAAAATCAAGAGCTTTTTTAGCCTAAAAAATTGTGTTTATTACATGTACATAATAATAATGAGTTGATAACTTAATTTAGAAAGTTGGTCTAAATTAAAATTAAGAAAATAGTCTTAACTAAATAATAAATGGATTTTGAACAGAAATTTCCCCCTTAACTTAACTCAGAAGTGTATTCATTTAGTACAACTTAAAAATCTCTTAAGTGTCATTCAAAGTTGAGTACAAGGCTGACCTGCCCGACTTGTTTTGCTGACAGTCCATGCCTTTTGGAGGGAATGGAACAGAGCACATAAGACATTTTGAAAACTTTAAGACTTGGTGAGTATAATATTTTGACTTGTTTTATTGAGCTAACTTTAGCTAACAAGAAATTGTTTTGCATAAAATTGAATGCTTTTCCTCGATAAGCGTAGGTAATATTTAAGCTAGAAATGTTAGACTTTTAGCTAATTGGTGTTGTAATTCAGCTATAACTTTAGTCTTTTTTAAGTTTTGTTTGATGGTGGCAGCCAAATCTGAACTTCTATAGCAGTAGTTTTAACTTTGCAAAGATGAAACATTACCCATTTTGCCTCTTTCAAATTGAAAATTGTTGTAGTGCCAATGAAGTTTTGACCAGCAAAGGCTGCATGGCTGGAACATGACTGAGCATAGTTGCGGTGTTCATCAAGACACAGAAGCAGCAAGTGCAGTCTAAAGACACGGGCGAGGAAAATGTTGCAGATGCCAACGGCACAGGAGTGGTCCTAACATTATTAAGCTAGTTGTGTGTGTGTACTTGCCTAATGCCCATTTCTTTGTAGTAGGCTAGTTTGCAGGCTTTTGTTTGTCTTGTTTTTTATCTTGAATATTAAAAAACAGTAAAATTTAATTCACTGTATTGCTGATGTGGCACAAGTTGTAGGCATTACAGCCTTCTGAATGACCTAAGTTCAAATAATTTAAAACAGACCCTTCCCTAGTTTCTAAAGTTAAGTGGATCTGTAAAATTTGAAACACTAAGAAAGACAGATCTCTTAAAGCATGATAGACTTAGACATGGCCATGGTAGAGAATCTCTCTCTTGTCTTTATTGGGAGTGTTATTGCTCATTTAAAACATGGGGCAGCCTGCAAACCCATCTGTCAAGAAGTCACTCGACCCGTGAGACACTGACATTGCCCACTGTACTGTCATTTAAATGTCCATGTTGCTGAGTGTGATGCTGTAGTGTCGCGAGATTGTGTGAGACTATCGGCAGATTCAAACAAGGCGCGCCTCAAATAGAGCAAACAATATAGTAAGATTATAATTACGGCAATAACTATTGTTTAAATAAATATATTATCGGGTGAAACAAAAACAAAACACTGGAGTACAGTGAAGAAAGCCTGGAGAGCCTCACGGATTTCATCGACGAGTGTTTTGACAGGATCGTCATGGGGAAAACTAACCAAACCCCATCTGCTAGCAGCAAGGCTTCAACTTCAAAGAGAAGTCGCAATGAAGAGTCACCCGGAGCGACGTCTCCAGCTGGTAATGATTCGACGGACATTTTAACATCGATCGATAACAAATTATCCAGCTTCGACGCCCGTATGTCTCTGTTAGAAATTCTACACAGAGAGTTCCAGGCATTACGGGAGTCGTTGGAGTTCAGCCAGCAACAGGTGCAGACGCTGGCTGCAGAAAACGCAGCCCTCAGAGGATCGGTGAAAACACTCACCGAGGGAATGAGCCGGATCTCTGATGAGAACAAGAGGATGAAAGAATCAATTATTGATCTCCAGGCTCGTAGTATGAGGGACAATCTGGTGTTTTCTGGAATCCCGGAGCAGGCAGACGAGGATCCTGAACTCGCAGTGAAAAACTTAATTCAAAATCAGCTGAAACTTCCAGGAGATGTAGTGAAAAACATTACTTTTCACCGAGTCCACCGCCTGGGAGGGAAGAGACCTGATGCCCGCCGACCGAGACCGATTGTGGCCAAGTTCGAGCATTTCCAACAGAAGGTCCAGGTGAGGGGCCGCGGCAGGGAGCTGAGAGGAACGGACTTCAGCGTCAACGACCAGTTTCCCAAAGAAATCCTGGAAAGACGCAGGGTTCTGTTCCCCATCCGGAGAAAGTTCATTGAAGGAGGCTCCCGAGCTGTCATCGCGGTGGATAAGTTATTCATCAACGGGCAGCTGTACCGCGACCAGGAAACCACTCCTTGGCTCTTCTAAACTCCAGGTGATCTGTATTCGTTAACTTGTATAAGTCATATCACCATAGATGGTACATAAGTAACTCTGAAATAGTCTATCCAATTCACAGTTATCTATCAAGGCAAAATATATAGCTCACTGCCAGTCTCACCAGCATAGGATATATGCAGCTCATATTTGTTTATTTGGGTATGTTTTTTTGTTTTTGTTTTTCCTTTTTCTATCTCACACTTCCACTCTTTTGCACTGTTTTTCTATTCTGTCTTTCTTCCCCAACCCGCTGCGTTTCCACCTTAATAAGTAATGTTAACAAGCACGGCGCACAGAGTTTTGAGCAGAGCACGCAATCATATACCACACAGCATCGACAGCGCAAGTACATATTGTAGCAATCTCATATTGACAACTGAAACACCAACAATGGCATGTTCATGGAAGCATATATGCACACACACGCACGGGATGCTTTTAGCAAGCATCCAGCACTCACTGCGTTAGTCTGAGCATGTCCACGCTGAGGTTTATCTCATGGAATGTGCATGGAGCTGGGTCCAGGGAGAAGAGATTAAAAATCTCCAATAAATTGAAAGATCCACAGGCAGACATTGTTTTATTACAGAAGATTCATTTATCAAAGACTGCAGCTGATTCACTCCAGACAAAGAGGTGTAGCCATTCTGATAAATAGAAGAGTAAATTTCACCGTAAACAACACAGTTATAGATCCAGAAGGTAGATTTCTAATAGTTAATTTATCTGTTCAAAATATGAAATTATGCATTGCAAATATATATGGTCCAAATGTGGATGACCCCTCATTTTTTCACTCCTTTTTCACTTCACTCTCTGATCACTCAGATAACACACTCATCATAGGAGGGGACTTTAACATGGTATTAGACTCAGGAGTAGACAGACTCAGTACTTCAGGAAGTCAGCGGAACTGGCAGTCCACGAATATTGTTAAACAGTATATGAAAGATTTTGGTCTTTGTGATGCTTGGCGCTCCCACCACCCCACTCTTAGAGAATACACCTTCTTCTCACCGGTACACCACTCATACTCAAGAATAGATTATTTGTTAGTTAGCAGTTCCTTGTTGAGGGATATTTCAGACACCAAAATCCACCCCATCACTATCAGTGATCACGCTCCAGTTTCTATCACACTGAAGAATAACAGAGTTAAACCACCAAATAGGAATTGGAGATTTAATACATCATTACTAAAAGACCCTGATTTTATTAATTATTTCAAAAGGGAATGGTCTGTATATTTAGAAAATAATGACCTGCCAGGAATGTCAGCTTGTACTCTTTGGGAAGCCGGAAAAGCAGTTATGAGAGGCAAAATAATCTCTTTTTCATCAAATAAGAAAAAGAGGGAAAGTTCAAGGATATCAGATTTAGAACTCAGGATTAAATCATTAGAAGCTGTCTACAGTACCTCCAAAGAGGAACACACACTGAATGAATTAAGAAAAGCTAAACTTGAATTAAACAAAATTATTGATAAACAAACACAGTTTCTGATACAAAGACTTCGCTTGGAGAACTTTGAGCATGGCAATAAATCTGGAAGGTTCCTAGCTAACCAACTAAAGAGAAACAAAGAGAAAACAACAATCACTTCTGTTAAAGACTCAAAAGGAAATGTCACCCATGACCCCGATGTAATCAACAATGCTTTTAGGGACTTCTATAAAACCTTATATTCATCACAAAATGATCCATCAGACAGTAACATAGATCAGTTTCTTAGTAATATCAACCTTCCAAAATTACAAACCGAACAGGCAATGGCTCTGGATTCACCTCTTTCAATAGGAGAACTCCATGAAGCCCTTCAACATATGCCTAGTAACAAAGCCCCGGGACCAGATGGTTTTCCAGCAGAGTTCTACAAAGAATTTTGGACTGTTTTGGCACCTGCATTTCACAAAATGGTATTACAAGTTAAGCAGAATGGCAGATTATCCCCACACATGAACTCTGCTAACATTATCTTGCTACAGAAACCAGGAAAAGACCCCATACTTCCATCCAGCTACCGCCCAATATCTCTAATAAATGCAGACCTCAAAATAATTTGTAAAGCCCTTGCCAAAAGAATGGAAAAAATAACTCCACTTTTAATACATTCTGACCAGACAGGTTTTATAAAGGGTAGACACTCATCCACTAACACTCGCAGGCTAATTAATCTCATAGACTATTCTAACATCAACAACCTGGAAACCACAATAGTCTCTCTAGATGCAGAAAAAGCATTTGATCAAGTGAACTGGAAATTTTTATTCGGAGCATTAAACAAATTTGGGTTTGGGTCACACTTCATCAACTGGATAAGGATATTATATAGCTCCCCAAATGCGTGTGTCAGGACAAATGATCAAACCTCTCCAATCTTCAGTCTGCAGAGAGGTACAAGACAGGGTTGCCCACTTTCTCCCTCACTTTTTGCTATTTTCATCGAACCTTTAGCAGCTGCTATCAGACAAGAAAGAAATATTAAAGGCATCCAACCCCAAAATATTGAGCATAAAATAAGTCTTTATGCTGATGATGTTTTACTTTTCCTTCAGAACTCTCAAACGTCTCTCACTCACACGATCACACTCATAAATAAATTCTCAGCACTTTCTGACTACTCTATCAATTGGTCTAAGACCACAGTTCTGCCCATTAACTGCAGAGTCTAGAATATACCTGCGATCACTTTACAGTCAGGAAATATCAGATATTTAGGCATAAACATTTCCTCCAGGCTCTCAGAGCTAACAAAGCTAAATTATGTGCAATTATTAAAGACGATCTCTCTCGTTGGAAGTCCTTACCTATATCACTTATGGGGAGAGTTACAACCATTAAAATGATGATACTACCAAAAGTTAATTATTTGTTCTCAATGATCCCCATAAAACCATCTGCTACTTGGTTTAAGTCACTAGATTCATGCATCTCCAAATTTCTGTGGAAAAACAAACCACCACGTATTAGTTTAAAAACCCTACAGAAGACCAAGGACTGTGGTGGATTAGATTTACCTAATTTTCAGCACTATTCCTTAGCCAATAGGTTACAGTATATATCAAAATGGTTTAAACCTAGCCCAATAGATGAACCATGGATAAATGTAGAACAAGCATTGTGTGATAATCTGGAGATCTCTGACCTGCCACTTATTAGTCAAAACGTAAAACATCACAAATGTTTCAAAAGCATTAACATCAGCACCTCTCTGACAGCCTGGTGGGAATTTCTTAAAATAACAAAGTCTTCAATTGTCCCATGTAAGCTTACACCCATCTGGAACAATCCTGACATACTGCAAAACAAAAAAATGCTAAACTTTACTCTGTGGAAGATCAAAGGAATCAAACATCTGGAACATATAATCCAAAATGGAAATTTTATTTCATTTGATGAGCTCATATCACAACACGAGATAGGCAGCAATAAATTCCTAGAATATCAACAACTTAAGTCTATAATAACAGAGAAATATATCCTCCACCAACCAGACTTACAACTCCCGATTAGGGTAGCAGAATTTCGAAGCATCTGCACCCCAAAACTACTATCAAAAATATAAAAATTATTGTCTAAGATAGATGACACAATGTCTCTTCCATCCTCAAAATGGGAGGCAGATTTATCCATCAGTTCTAGTCATAGCTTCTGGCCACAAATATGTTTGAACACCTTCAGAATGACTCAGAATTCTAATTTACAGCTCATACAATACAAAATCCTTCATAGAACACACTATACAGGACAAAGGATGTTCAGGATCGGTCTAACACACTCAAACATCTGCTCACATTGCACAGATAACACACCTGATGATTATGCACACGCTTTGTGGTTCTGTGCGCCTGTCCAGAAGTTCTGGCTTGAAGTCTGTGCGGACCTATCAACATGGCTAAAGTGTAGCATCCCTGCATGCCCCACACTGTGCATACTGGGTGACTTAGACAACATCAACATGGAAATGAACTCAGCACACATGGTTCTCACAGTGTTATGTATCGCAAAGAAAACTATTCTCATGAACTGGAAAGCGAAGAACAATCTGTGTATTAACCAGTTTAGAAATTTTCTTTTAGATTATATTAGCATGGAAACAATGTCTGCCTCCTCAAAACATCAATTGGCTGAATTTAATTCTCTCTGGTCCCCTCTGATTAGCTTTATCACATAGTGGTGGTGGTGGGTTGCTGTCCCGTCGCTCTGGGCGGTTGGGTGTGTGCTGGGGGGGGGCTGTGTGGCTTCGGGCGTCTGGTGGTCTCTCGGGTCGTGGGGACCGGGTTGGTCATTGCTGGGGGGGACTGTGTGTCGGGCTTGGAGGGCAGTTTTGGGGGCTTGCGGGTGGGACTGTCTTGCGGTGTGGGGCGGGGTCCCTTAGAGGCCTTGGGGTGGTGGCTGCTGGCTCTATGCCGGGTGGCCGGGCCGCTCCGGCGTGGGTGGTGGTGCTGGGCCTGGGCCCTGGTGGCTGGGCGCTGCCTTGCGCCCGGGGGGGGGGGCCCTGCCTGTGCCTGGGGGGGCTGGGTTGTCCTGGACGCGCCACAGTATGGGTGGGTTGGTGCAGGTCCTGGTGCCGGGCTTGTTGCTCTGGGACCTCCAAGGTGTCCGCAGATGGTTGTTTTTTTTTCAGGGTGTTGGGGCGTGCGGGGGGGGGGGGGTGATGGTGGGTCTCAGGCCTGGGTTGCTGCGACTGGTGTGACCGGGTGGTTTGTTTTTTGTTGTTGTTTGTTTGTTGTTTGTAGAGGTCCTCCGGGGTGGGGTGGGGCGGGATGGGTACCTTCTGGGGGTACAGTAGCTCCCGCAATATGGTCGCTGCAGGCCCCGAGCCTGGTGGACATCAGCCCCTCCTGCCCTGGGTTGGCTCCCAGGTAGCGGGGATGCCTATTGCAGCCAGTCCCTGGCTGCCCTCTCCGGGGGAGAGTAGCTCCCCCGGTGTATATCCCCATACCCCTCTCCCTTCTGGCTCCTGTACACAGCACACACTCACACATGAAGGGTTTTGGGGGCGTGTGTGTTCGGTGGGGTGTAGTGGATGGGGCCACGTAGGTGGTCCCCTTTGGTTGCACTCTGCAGTTCCCCGCCCCTGTTTTAATTACACCTTAGACATTACTACTTATCAAACACACACTCACACACACACATTAGGTCTTGGGGGGTGGTTACACTGAGTGGCATCTGGTGGGCGGGGCTCTTTGGGTATGTAGGCTGCCCAGAGGGCCGCGCTCCCAGTCCTACAAGTTTGGCTGCCCCTCAATTTTAATCGCTCACTATTAGAAAATATTGAAGAGCCAGAAGGGTGAGGGGAGGGGTCTTCTTCACACACCCCTGCTTCCTGGTTGCTTCTCGGGGCGGGAGGGGCCAAGAGGATTAATTAATTGTTCTGCTGGTTCGGGGTTTGTGGTGGCTGGGGGGCTGCTGGCCCCCTGGTGTGCCCGCTGCACTACACCCCAGCAGAGTCGAGGGAGGGAGGACGTGTGGATGTATGGGACGTGAAAGTGTGTGTGGTAATGATTGGGCCTGGATCTGGGACTTGCTGTCGCCTTGCCTGCCTGTGCTTCTCCCGATGGGGGGGCGGCGTTGCCTCTCCCCGCTGCTCGCGACTTCACCCACCTGTGGGCACGTCTTGACTCCCAGGGCACTTGGCCAGGGGCGCTGGGGCAGGCGCTGACCCACTGTGTGGCTGTCTGGGGCGCTTGGCCCTCCTGGGTATTGGGTGGGGCCTCTGCCGGGGGGTTTGGGGGCGCTCGGGCTCCTGGGGGCCGGGTCCAGTGCACGGCCCATGTCTGGGCGGCTGGGGCCTGGCGGGGTCAGTGGGCTGTTGCCCCTGGCTCCCGGAGGGCCTCTGCCCTATGCTTATGGGGGCTCTTTCCGGGGGCTTCCTCTGCAGTCTTCTGGGTGGATGCTTGGTTGCCCCTGTGGTGGGCTTCCTGGGTTCTGTGCTCTGTGGGGGGCTGCTGGTGGCCTGGGTCTTGTGGCCCTCTCTGCCTGCTTCTGATTGCTTGGGGGGGCTGTGGATTGTGGCCCTGTACGCTTATACACTCATAACTAAGCACGGTTATCATGTAGGTCCTGTGCCATGGGTGTTGCATGTTCTCACACACACACACACACACACACATTCATTAATCCAGTAGCATGGTCGCTAAGCAGTTGATGTATTATCATGTCGTCTCAGGTCATCTATATCCACAGCTGTGTTGTATGCGATTGCCGCTTCTTGTGCTTGTTTTTGTTTGTTTGTGTGTTTGTTTTTTCTCTGCTTGTCTGCTTTCAGGTGCTCCTGGTGGCGCTAAGGCTGGATTCCCAACAGAGGCCATGGATTGTTGTCTGTTTTGTTTTTTACAGGTGTAGCAGCTGGTTGTCTGGTTTTTGTTTCTATTTTTGTTCTGTTTCCTCTTCTTTCCTCTTCTTCTTTCCTTGTCCCCCGGTCCGGTTCAGTTCTATTACATGTTATATATTGTAAACAGAAATAAATAAATCGGCATCAAGGGGAGCTTTACATTTATAAAACTTCCCTTTGCAAAGCAAATCTGTTTGGCATCAAAGGTATTCAGACTACAATTCTGCTGCCATGATGCTGAACAGGACAAGGGGAAAAAAAAAAAACACTACCTCCACAGAAAGAGAATACTTTGAGCACATTGGTCGGCATTTAAAGAAACAGGAAACTGTGTGTTGTGTTTTTGAAAATTGTCCTTTCAAAACAAACATTTATGGAACATTTGACGCTCATAGAAGCCGGAAACACACTCCTCACACTCTTGATGACTTCAAGCCTGAGCTTTTGCAATAGAAAAGGAGGAGGAACTCTTCAAAGAGGAGGTAAATCAGATACCATTGTGCTTCACATAGAGATATGTTATTTTCCTGCGGTTATTTTAAACATAAGATTTAAAAATAATACAGTAAATATATGTGGCATTTTCCAACCCACTACAAACCCTTTAAACATTTATATTAATTCTGACCTGCCAGGATGGAGACGGGGATAATACGGACCATCTGATGAAGATTGTCACAACACGAGGTGGCTCTGATCCAGCCCATGCAAAGATCGTCCTCGAGGGAACAGAAGTCCTAACAGGTCCTAACCATGAGCCTGTGCCTTGCTCATGGGGCTGACATACGCACTCAACCTCAGCTACCCAAAAGAACTGAGAAATTCTTTTGAAGTGTTTCAAAAGATACTCCTCGAGCTGGATGATCTGAGCGCCAGTCTTAATGTAATGTCGCTAAAAAATAAACTGTTGTACTAAAAAGAATATGAAGAGTTAGACCTTCCTCAAATTAAAGAGGAAATGTTGCACTGTTGTTTGCCATGTTTTGATGAGTAACATGCTGTATAGTAGGTGTAATGTTCAGAGTGCAGTGTGTGGTGTAGAGTTCATTAAATGCACCTATATGTTCAAAATAATGCACTTTCAGTAATGCAAAGAATTTATATCAGTCTGATCAGCATGACTGTCAAAACGTTCGGTCTTTCTGAGACAGTTTTAAAGGGATGTTTTATGTCATTTCTTTTATGGAGGCTAAAGTTTTGTGTGCTATTAAAATGTCAATATGCAGCCATGTTTGAATAAACCGTTTGATCATAAAGCTGGAATTTCAATGTCTAATTTATTCTGACGTAGAAAAATAAGTTAATAGTACTTAAAAAAAAATTGAGGTAACAATTTGCAGACATTTCTGAGTAGAATCAAAGGAAAAGAAATGGGTTACACAACGAAAAGGAGTCATTTTTACACAAAGAACATTAAGTTGATTCAACTTAATTAAGCTTGTAAAGGACAAAGCAAATCATGTTGCCTGCACTAAAGTAAATGAGTTTGCATAACTAGATAAGCCTTGTGGCATTGACTCAATTATGGCTAAGTTGAAATAACTTTAAAAAATCTATGCAAATTGTTACATCAATTTTTTATGTTGAGCCAGCACATTATTTTTTAGAGTGTAGTAATAAGGAGTCTGCTACATCAATTCGTTGCTTTGCATCCTTTGACGGACTGTCTGGTGGCCTACGCCGAACAGTTCTGCTATTTCCTTTATTTTTAAACCATTCAATAAAAAGCTTTCAATGGACTGAACGGATGTTGATGGTTGGTCGCCTTCGTCCCATTTGAGGCTCCACAGCATCCAGCTGTTCCAGGACTGAACAGAGGTTTACTGGCAACCTCATTAATGTGTAAATCTGGGGACTGGATAGTGTAGTGGTCCTTGGGCAAGACCCCTTACCCTATCTGCCTATCTGTAAGTTGCTTTGAATAAAAGCGTCTGCTAAATGCATAAACATAAACATAAATCTGTGACGGCAGAGCATGCAGCCAAGCTCTATGACTTGTTCTACTCGGCCATGGTCATCAGACCCAGATATATTATTCTACCTGCTCAGCTAATTCTAACAGTGTCTGCACAGTTTGAGGGAGCGCCATGATCTGTGATGCGTCCTCTAAAGACCCGGCAATTCAATCAATTTCCAGGCACATTTGCAATGTAATGCAATGCAGATGTGCACAGCGCCCCCTACCGAACAAGATGGGTAGCTCGGTCAGCAGGGAGCTGAAGAAGAGCTGACGTCACTCTGCTGCGCCGCTCAGAATGCTTCATTTTCGAATCATGGGCAGTACTTTGCGGGCAGACCATGAAAATTAAAAAGCAATAATGTGCAGTCTTGAAGAAGAAAATGCAATGGAATAATTGATTACTAATTTCATTCATGAGTCGAATAATGCAGCCACATTCTTAAATGAAAAAGCATTTCTGCAAATGCATTTTAATTTGAATTATGGTTCTGATTCGCTTCCATACCTCCTCTCTGTCTTTTCTCTTGAGCCTGGGTACTCTGAACTCCCTTGCCCAATGTCCCATCCTTCCACACAGAAATGATCTGCTTTTCTCTCGTCCTCTTCCTCTGTTTCTACTTTTTCTTTTCCTACTACTGATCTCCTTCAAGACCAAACTTCTTTTCTCATCTGTCTAAGTATTTAATATTTTCTGGGTTTTTTTAAATATGATTTTAGCACTCCCACTTAACTCCCTGTTAGCTTTAAAAAAAAGGATTCCCCGTATTTTCCTGCAGCTAATAAATTTTCAGTGGAGTTAATCTGAGTACTAGTCAATGAAACACTACTTCTGTCGTTATGTCACCAGCAACAACAGTACGGCACCCAAACACCAATGTTTGCTGTTTCACCACCACTTCAACTCAGTCTGAACTAGTCAGTGAAACATTACTGCTGTCGTAACCATCAGCAACATCAACACACCAGCAGCTGTTTCACACTTTATACATAGCAAATATAACAACACTGCAGCAAACAAAGATGGATTTACTTATTGTGATCTCCTATCACAAACTCTCTTAAGAAAGATTCCAATTATAATGCGTTATAATGAGTTATTTATTCCTGTAGTCTTCTCACAAAGACTATGGACTGACTCACCTTTACTGACTGGTTTTATGTTACTTATCATGGATTAATCCAACACAACTATACAGTTTTTAGTTAAAGGCTACGCCTTTTGATACTAAGCTGCACTCGAAATAGCAACGTTTTTCCTTTGAAAAATAGCAATGCCCCTACTTACATGTATCATATCACAGGTTCCTCATCGCAATCTTATACAGTTTAGTTAAAGGCTGCTTTGCTACTTAGCTGCACTTGCAAAATTAGCAACGTTTTTTTTCAGGTCTTAGTTAAGTATCATACATTTATTAGCTAAACTCAACCGGTCTTGCAGATATTACCTGAGTATTAACTTTAATACTGGACTTCACTGGAAGAGTTGGTTACAGTTGAACATCAGACTGTTCCATACTCACTTCACTGTTTACAACTCACTATTATTTGCAAACGTCTTAATTAAATGCAGTTCAATTTAACCTCATTGGTCTAACAGTTGTAAGTTAAATGACTAATTTTGCCTAATTTAGTTTTCCTGCCTTAATAATCACACTATTTCTCGCCAACAATAGTAACACAAAGGATTCCTTACCATAAATCCACTGGTAAGTCCAACAACGAAGAATCCAGCGAGTCTGTCCACTGATTCAAAAATAGATCCTGTCACCTTTCCTCCAGCCAGTGGCAGCCGGCCTCTATCAGAAACTCTGCTGAGAGGACTTCAGTTAGGAGTCCTGGACTCCCCCGTGCACGGTTTCAGCTCCGATCCTGGGAGGAGGAAAGGATTTTAGGATCCGACTCGAAGGATCATTATGTCAGAAAAATTCTCTCAAAATTAGGCTCAGAGTCGCTGGATACGATTAACACAAAACATTTATTTCTTGCAAGAAAGAGACAAGTCCGCACAACCTGTCAGGAAGCTGGCTCAGAGTTGTCTGACAAACATAATGGTGCTATTGCTATTTATATTGTTTATGCTTGCTGGCCACACAATGTTATGGGAAAGGGACATTCAATGTTATGGGAAGACGAGTTCAGACAGTCAAAACTATTTTGCTTGCTACAGTGTTATGAGAACCAAAAGACAGGAGGAGGCCTCCCCCCCATCACATGAACCTTTTTTCTTACAGCTTTTATCATAGTATAACTTATAATTTTTCTAACAACAGCATATAAGCCATTGTAATAATGTTAGATTTAGTTTTATTTCTTTCAAATTCAGTCCTCCTCTTCTGCTGTGGACATGCCTGGTCTTTTCTTTGAACTAACTTGTTCTGTAGTAAATTTAAAAGGCCTGAAAAAAGTCTCGAATGTACTGAATAAAACTGCAAAATTGCGACAAGTGCATAGCTATAATGATTATTTCAATCAACCGACAGCCAACTCATGAATCCTACTCCATTACAACTGTCTATAAATATTTCTTAAACTTAAAGCTTAATTGTGTTTCCTCTGTAGAGTCCTCTCTATACTGTTAGTAACCACTAAAATAAGAGTGAGAATTAAGTAAAATTTAAGTGGTGAAATAAAAAGTAACCAGGGATGACAAAAATGTAATGTCCAAACTTCTAGCTTCTTGATTTTCTATTTAATTTAATGTATTTTGTATTTCTTTACAGATTATTTTCTTTTGCAACATTTGGAAGGGTAAGTAGTGCTACGGCTGACACCTGTATAGAAAAGTATCAAAGACTGCATCAGAAATTTTGTCATGCATCCAGAGACTCCAGGATAAGGCACTCTGGTAAGAACGTCCATCGTACTCAAAGTTGTCGTCCACGTTCAAAATCTGAAAAATATCCTGCCATGTTGCACAGAACTATCAGTAGCAAACTCCGTGTGAAGTTAGCCGACTGTCACAGAGCACGGAGTAAATGAGCTGTGCTGCAGCAGCGCTCGACGATGACATCATCCCAGTAGATGAGTGTGTAGAAAACCCTCTATAAGCTGCCAATAACAACAACACAGCAGCTATGAACTAACAGTGCAATAGTACACGTTCATTCATTCATTCTTCTTAAAGTATTGGTGAAATAAAGACAGATAATGCCTTATTTAGAGGCTGCATCGTCTAAGCCCCGTTCACTCCGTTATATGGATCTCGAGTTATCTAAATATCTTCCGAAGGACGTAAGGAGTAGATGAACACATTTCATGCCAAAAAATAAGGTCTAGGTTTAAAAATACTGGAGTTCCCCTTTAACATCCAGCGTGGTCTGGGTGTATCTGAGGGATGCGGCTGTTGTTGCGGACGGGTGCACCTGCAGTTATAAAATGAATAAACGATTATTAGACAAAAATATTGAATTATGTTTATTATGATTTTAATAGCCTATAATATTGAAATATTACCGTTTTTAGATGATATGCCATGTTTGTAGTCGAGCTGTGATATGCAAACTATTGATTGCAAATTTTGCATTCAACTTTCTTCCCGCCATCTATTTTGGTACAATTCTGCCACACTGCTGATGTCTTGGACGGATGGTAGAGGACGACTCACTGTAAATGAAACGCTCAAAATAAAAATAAACATCCAGTAAACCGCCGGACATTGCATAACTAAATTAAAACATAAAACTTTAACTGAACAAAAACATCAAACTATTAAATGTGGTTTGCTGAATATTAGATCTCTCCCTTCGAAGTCTCTGTTAGTGAATGATTTGATCTGTGATCATCATTTTGATATATTTTGTCTTACAGAAACCTGGCTGCAGCAGGAGGATCATGTTAGCATTAATGAATCAGCTCCCTCTGACTATTTAAATGTTCATGTTCCTCCAACCACAGGCAGAGGAGGAGGAGTGGCAGCTATCTTCAGATCAGGGTTACTAATCAGTCCTAGACCCAAGATTAGTTTTAGCTCTTTTGAATCTCTGATTCTCAGTTTTTCCCACCCAAAGTGGAAATCACAAAAACCTCTTGTGTTTGTTGTTGTGTATCGTCCACCTGGCCCTTATTCTGAGTTTCTGTCTGAATTCTCAGAGTTTTTATCCCAGTTAGTGCTGAGTACAGATAAAGTCATTGTAGTGGGTGACTTTAATATTCATGTAGATGTTGAAAATGACAGCCTAAATATTAACTTTAATTCTATATTAGACTCTATTGGATTTTCTCAAAGTGTTCACAGACCTACTCACTGCCTTAATCATACCCTTGACCTTGTGCTGACTTATGGCATTGAGAGTGAACAGTTAACAGTGTTCCCTCATAATCCTGTCTTGTCTGACCATTTTTTAATAACTTTTGAATTTACATTACTTGACTACACGGTTTCTGAGAAGAATTCTACATATAGAAGGTGTCTGTCAGAGAATGCTGTAACCAGATTTAAAGAGTTGATTTCATCATCCTTTTCTTCACTGCCATGTGCTGATATGACAGAGGACGGCTACCTAAACTTTACTCCAGTAGAACTTGACTCTCTTGTTGGCAGCACTATAGCTTCAATGCGTACAACACTGGACAATGTTGCCCCTCTGAAAAGGAAGGTAATCAGTCAGAAGAGGTTGGCTCCTTGGTATAATTCACAGCTGCTTTAAAGCAGACTGCAAGAAAGCTGGAGAGACAGTGGCGTTCCTCTAATTTAGAAGAGTCTCAATTAGTCTGGAAAGATAGTTTAATAACGTATAAGAAAGTACTTCGTAAAGCTAGAACTGCTTATTATTCATCATTGATAGAAGAGAATAAGAATAATCCCAGGTTTCTTTTCAGCACTGTTGCCAGGCTGACAAAGAGTCCGAGCTCTGTTGAGCCATGTATTCCTTTAACTCTCAGCAGTGATGATTTCATGAGATTCTTCATCAATAAAATTGTTTCTATCAGAGAGAAGATTAATGGAATCCTTCCCACTATTATCAATTCAATTCAATTCAATTCAATTTTATTTATATAGCGCCAGATTACAACAATTGTCATCTCAAGGCACTTAAGTAATATAGTCCAATTCAAGCCAATTGGAATTCAATTCATTGTAATCATAATCCAATTAATTCATATAGAGCTAATTCAAAAAATTAATATCCTAGCTAAGGAAACCAACAGATTGCACTGAAACTTGTCTTCAGTCCAATCTCCCGTCCTGAGCGTGCCTGTGGCAACTGTGGAAAGGAACGACTCCCTTTTAACAGGAAGAAACCTCTGGCAGAACCAGAACCAGGAAGAAACCTCTGGCAGAACCAGACTCAGGAAGGGTGGCCATCCGCCTCGACCAGCTGGGGTTTGAGAAGACAGAAAAGAGGGAAAAGAGGGGGGAAAAACACCATAACGCCATTCAAAGGATATCTGTTGGAACAGGGAAACATAGGTTAATAACCACAATAATGTCACATGGACATAATATCAATTTTGAAATTAAACAGGGGGAAAAAGAGAGCAAAGTGAGGAAAGGTGTGACAGATGAGGTCCCCCAGCAGTCTAAGCCTATAGCAGCTTAACTATGGGATGTTTCAGGATATCACTGATGTATCATCAAGTAGAGCAGCTTTAGAAGTATCTTTCGAACCTGAATTGTATTTAGACAGCTTTTGCCCAGTTGATCTTTCTGAGCTAACAACAGCAATAGTCTCTTCTAAACCATCAACTTGTATGTTAGACCCAATCCAAACCAGACTGTTCAAGGAGGTTTTTCCCTTAATTGACACTTCCATATTGGATTTGATCAATCGGTCTTTGTTGACAGGATATGTACCTCAGACTTTTAAGGTTGCTGTAATTAAAACTTTACTTAAAAAACCTACTCTTGATTCAGAAGTGTTGGCTAATCATTGACCTATATCCAATCTCCCTTTTTTGTCTAAAGTTCTTGAAAAAATAGTTGCAGTTCAACTTTGTGATCATTTACATAGAAATAATCTGTTTGAAGGGTTTCAGTCAGGATTCAGAGTGCATCATAGCACGGAAACGGCACTGGTGAAAGTTACCAATGATCTCCTGTTAGCTTCTGATAGCGGACTTGTTTCTGTGCTTGTCCTGTTGGATCTCAGTGCTGCATTTGATACGATCGATCACAGCATTCTGTTACAGAGACTTGAACATGTTATTGGGATTAAAGGAACTGCATTAGGCTGGTTTAAGTCATATTTATCTGATAGATTCCAGTTTGTTCTTGTAAATTAAGAATCTTCCTCACACACCAGAGGAAGTCATTGAGTTCCTCAGGGTTCTGTGCTTGGACCGATTCTTTTTACTTTATACATGCTTCCATTAGGTAACATTATCAGACAGCAGGGCATAAAGTTCCATTGTTATGCTGATGATACTCAGCTGTACTTATCTATGAAACCAGATGAAAGCAATAGGTTGGTCAGACTACAAGCCTGTCTTAAAGACATAAAGACCTGGATGACCCAGAACTTTCTGCTTCTAAATTCAGACAAAACTGAAGTTGTTCTCTTTGGACCTGAGCGCTTCAGGGAGAAATTGTCTAGTTATATAGTTACTCTAGATGGTATTTCCTTGGCTTCTAGTTCTACAGTGAGGAACCTTGGAGTTATTTTTGACCAGAATTTATCATTTGACTCACATATAAAACTGGTTTCTAGGACTGCCTTCTTCCACCTTCGTAATATTGCTAAAATCAGGAACATCCTGTCTCAGGGTGATGCAGAGAAACTAGTTCATGCATTTGTTACTTCAAGATTGGACTATTGTAATTCCCTATTATTGGGCTGTCCCACATATTCTCTGAAAAGCCTCCAGCTGATCCAAAATGCTGCAGCCAGAGTTCTGATGAGAACTAACAGGAGAGATCATGTTTCTCCAGTTTTAGCTTCTCTTCATTGGCTCCCTGTTAAATTCAGAATAGAATTTAAGATTCTTCTTCTCACATATAAAGCTCTTAATGACCGAGCTCCATCATATCTTAAAGATTTAATTGTAAGGTATTTTCCTAACAGAGCACTTCGCTCCCAAACTGCAGGTTTACTTGTTGTTCCCAGAGTTTCTAAAAGTAGAATGGGAGGCAGAGCCTTCAGTTATCAGGCCCCTCTCTTGTGGAATAAGCTGCCAGTAAATGTCCAGGAAGCAGACACCCTTTCCACTTTTAAGATTAGGCTTAAAACTTTCCTTTTTGATAAAGCTTATAGTTAGGGATAAAGGTAATCCTGAAACATCCCATAGTTAAGCTGCTATAGGCTTAGACTGCTGGGGGACCTCATCTGTCACACCTTTCCTAACTTTGCTCTCTTTTTCCCCCTGTTTAATTTCACAATTGATTTCATGTACATGTGACATTATTGTGGTTATTAACTTGTGTTTCCCTGTTCCAACAGGTATCCTTTGAATGGCGTTATGGTGTTTCCCCCCCTCTTTTCCCTCTTTTCTGTCTTCTCAAACCCCAGCTGGTCGAGGCGGATGGCCACCCTTCCTGGTTCTGGTTCTGCCAGAGGTTTCTTCCTGGTTCTGGTTCTGCCAGAGGTTTCTTCCTGGTTCTGGTTCTGCCAGAGGTTTCTTCCTGGTTCTGGGTCTGCCAGAGGTTTCTTCCTGGTAAAGGGAGTCGTTCCTTTCCACAGTCCCTCAGGCTCAGGACGGGAGATTGGACTGAAGACACGTTTCGGTGCAATCTGTTGGTTTCCTTAGCTCGGATATTAATTTTTTAATTGGCTCTATATGAATTAATTGGATTATGATTACAATGAATTGAATTCCAATTGGCTTGAATTGGACTATATTACTTAAGTGCCTTGAGATGACAATTGTTGTAATCTGGCACTATATAAATAAAATTGAATTGAAATTGAATTGAATAACGTGAGCGTTCTTCAATCTACCTGCCTCTAGTTGGCTGGGCTAATCCAAAATAGTGAGAACAATTTTGCTTGCTACATTTTCTCCTCCTGATGAAATTAACCATAGACTGTATGAAATTAACAGGGCAAAAAATCGACCTGTCAGGATTTTCGTCGACCCAGAACGTATCGACCAATAAGTCGACCAGTCGACTTTACAGCTCTATGACCCGTAAGCATACCACAGCATCAGTGTCCTACTTTATTTGCTCTTTCATTACAGACTGCATCAAAAGCACACGTGGCAAAAATTATAAGAACACCACAAATGTACATTTGTGATGGCTCCGTTGTTTTGATGCCTGAATGAACTGCTGTCGCAGTATTATTATATGGTTACAGGAAAAGGAAAAGCACAAGCCCTTGACCTTCCAATCCTACACAGATGCCTGAGCCATATAATGAAAAAGGACTCTGCAAAAAACAGTGAGCAATGACTTATACTTAAGATAATTAATTTATATTTCATTATATAAAAGTGACATTGATACTACTTATTTTGTATGTTTCTTCCTCACAGTGCAGGTAAACACTACATCTTGGCCATGCATGTGTTTGGCCTGATGACCATGGTCACTACACTGAAGCAACTCGATGAAGTGGTGGTCAGTGCTACGGTACGGTAGATGCAGCTGATAAGTCGAGCAGGATAAGTACAGAGGACTTAGCTGTCGCTCTGGCTTCTTTTAAGGCTTCTGTCACAGTCAACAGAACCGTTTCGGTGGAGTGTCCACTTTTAAGCCCAGATTGGTTTGGGTCAAGGAGGTTGTTATGTATATACATATATATAATTTAATTACTGTATATTTGCCCTTGTCAACCACAGTGGGAACATGCAATTACATAAAACTACACTATATAAATTGGCAAATAGATTAAGGACATACCAGATTAAACAGGTACAGCCAAGCTGGCCCCTCGTCCATATTTCACATTTAATGTGGTTCAGAGTTCCATTTACCGTAAGACTTTGCAAAATGACCATTGTGGAAAACAAACCCACATACATGCACCCAATATAATTCAATGGACAAATGAGGCAGAAAGAGCCATCTTTATCTTGGAAACAGACTACACAACCAAGGTCCATTTATTAGCTTCAAAATTAACCATTTTCACTTTGTGTTATGAAGACTGAAATGTTGTTAGTGGGCTGTGAGTCGCCATGCAAATCAAACTTTAGAACAAGGGTTTAGTCTTGAAACCAAATATGATGCCTGTGTTGTGTTTAAAAGAATGTTTAAATTAACTTTGTTCTACCAAGCTGTCATTCTTTGGTCTCGTCACACAGCCATACACGCTAAATTCACTTCACCAGGGACACAGTGAGGCCAAATGGTTAGCCATCTTTATTATGAAACAATACTGGGACCAGATCAAAAAGGTGTTACATGGTGGTTTTTAGCCACTGCAGTCCCTTTCCATGTCCTGACTCATCCCCAGACAGCCAGCACCTTCCTAGCTGCCTCACAGATGCTTGTTTTCTGACCGACTCTGGGAGCTGAGCGTTATTCTAGCAGGGGCATCCTTCTCTCGCTCCTCCCTACCCCTCCAACAAGTGAGCTGCTTTCCAGCGATGGAGCTGACTTTCCATCTGCAACTAGAATTTGTCTGTGTGATATGGGGCTCTGGTTCTAACATGACAGATGGTTCTACTCTAGTGCCCAGCTGTGAATGAGGTTTCATGCATGGAAGATTTCAAACTAATCCACATTCTTCCCACCATTTTATACACGAAGTGCCAATCAAAACAGTTTCCAGTTGAGAAAGCAAATGATAAAGGAAAAGAAAAACAACAGCCATTTTCCATGCACTAAACTAATTAAACCGGATGTTGATGTCTGCACTGCAAAAATGAATCAAAAGAACATCAGGGGGTGGGTGGGGGAAGTTTGTGGACTGATCTGTGTGCTGGTAACTGTAAGTCTGGAGTGTTTGGTGGTAATCACTTGTTTTTACTCACAGTGCAACTCTACAAGTGATGGAGGTGAAGAGGATAAACATTTCTGCCAGCACACACTTCCAAGCTACAGCTTCTTCTCTGGCACATTTTTTTTTTTATCATGACAAAGCATTGAATATATGATGAGACAAATTATTTCCAAAAGCAGACAGTTCTGTTCTGCTTATCAAAAAAAAGAAAGAAAAGAAAGCATGTCTACAGGAAATCTATTACAGCGAGAATTGTTTAACAAGGAATAAGCCAGCAGAATAGTCATACATTAATCTGAATATTTCCATCTAACCGAATATGAGCATCATGTTCCCTTAGCATTTCTTTTTCCATTTTTCGCCTTAAGAAAGAGTATAAAGTTAGAAATGGCCAGAAGATTTGTGGCTGAGGAGGAGGAGGATGAAGAGGCTGCCTGATCCACAGAGAGTCCTGGACGGGGAGCAAGGCTTTGGCTGTAGCAGCCTGCCTTCAGCTGGGTGCTCCAGGGCTGCAGGGAGGAGCGGTGTGGGAAACAAGGGGAGAGGGGAGTGAGGGAGGGAGGAAGGAGGTGACGAGAGCAGGGAGGAGAGAGAAGGATCAGAAATTGGTCGGGCAAGGAGAAAAGAGGGGGGGGGGGACAGAGACAGAGAGGGCTATGAGCTCGTCATGTGATCAGTCCATTGGCCGCTTTTCTCCGTGTTTCTTTGTAAACTCTTCGGCATTCTTCAAGAATTTTTTACGGTCCTTTGAGTATTCTTCTGCTAAGTCTGCCCTCAGGGGATGCTCAGGCTGAGGGTCATTCACCAGCGCAATGAGGGACTGAATAACTGCAAGACAAACAAAGCCAGAGAAAATCAGCTTTCATGTCATAATACTTTCCTCCAGCGTCTCTGCCACTTCTTCTCAATATGCGCCATATACACACACTTATAAGGCTGCAAAAAAGAGGAAAAACGCCATGGGATGTGATTCATGAGGCTTGCTGAGACATCCTCTGACTGAATATCTAGTCAGCGGGAGAGAAGAGTTCAGTGGGCCGTCAGCGAAGAGCTACAACCAATGAAGGCACATGGGAGGGGGTCTGTGAACACCACACTGACAAATCCGGAAAAAACAAACACAGCAATCATGATGATTAGGAAACGAAGGGGTTCTTCTGCTAAGACCTTAGCTAGTTAACATCTGTCAGTGACTGATAAGAGCTTTATCATTTCTATATCTATCAAAAACGTGTTAAACCTTTGATCAAATAGTTTCATCCAAGGACACACTTTGTAAGCAAATACGGAAAAATAAGGAGATACTTTAAACATAAAAGTACTATGTAGCATTAGCTTTCTGTATCACCCACCTTGGTCAGTTTTGGTGGCAGGCTTCCAGTTCTCTGCACTGATCACAGGCAAGCACACCTGGCCCTTCTCATCAATGTTGGGGTGATAGATCTTTGTCTTGAATGTGATTTTGGGAGGCTTGAAAGGGTACTCGGTGGGGAAAATGATTTCAATCCTGAATGCACCTTTGTCATAAGGGGGGTTGTCCTGAAAGTCAGCAGAGGAGGTTAGTAAAGAAAACTAAAGGCTTAAAGGTGTCAGAGCCGGTGAATAAGGAACTACTACTTACTGGAACAATGAGCCCTTGCCATGACAATAGGTTTGATTCCTCAACTTGAATGTTTCTGAAGTTTTTCATTCCAGACCTGCGAATCTCTTCGAGCTCCTAACAGAACACACATACAAAGGCAGGAAACATCAATACAAAGATCCCATACCCGGAGCAGACGACAGAAGTAAAACAATATCAGTTCAAGAGTGTACTTCAGTCCAAAGGCAGTTTTTTTTTTAGATTTCTATTTTGGTATTCAGTTCTCAGGCTAGTCTGTGGCCAGGGAAGAAGCTACCACCTTCTGATTTTGCACACTTTATACTGAAGGTCAACAAGCATGTATGGTGTCAGGTCCCTGGCTTTTTACTCAATCCATCTCCAATCAAACAATGATGGCATCTTAAACAGAAAGCCGTCACATCGATGGTGGTGTTACGGATGTGAACCAACTACAGTAGAAGCCCAGAAAGATTGGCCATTGCCCTCAGAAGCAAAGTTTTTCATTTTTAGCTGAAGGGGTCTGAAGATGCTCGAGATGAGGGACAAAAATCTGTTAAAACTAATCCTCAATTTAACTGCTATCTTATTATAAACCACAATTACCCCAATATCTTTTATTACCTTTTTTTAGTCTACCATTAGCATAGAATTTCCAAAATGAGCAGAGGATGCTTGCCCCAAAATTGTCAATGTGGGGGCTTGACAGAAGTCAACCTAACAGCTGGGGTGCCTAAGGTTTGAGGAACATAGTAAAAGCAGCATGGCGAATATCATCATCCTCTGTCAGAACTACTGTTGGATGGAGCCTGGTTCCAGGTCCAGTTAAGGTTAAACAAGGGCCAGTTTTTGAATATCTGCATTTGCTGCCACTCAGCTGAGAATTTGCTCAGTCTGTGTTGGATTGTAAGAGAGCAATAATTCACCAGAAGTCGAATGAGCCAATTATGCCCCACAGCTGCATCTGAACCGAGAAGAACCATCCAGTAACATCATTGCCTGTGTGCTGAAAGCAGGAGATAAACAATGGTCACAGCAAGGAAAAAGTCCCTGTCCTGAGATGATCAACATTTAGCAGGATCCACCAGTGGAGGTACACTGAGTTCAACAAAAAACTTCAAGGTTTAGAAGAGCAAAAACTCAGAGTTGGGATATTGTATCTTGCCCAACTCACTGCAACTGTTGATGAATGAAAGTTGATATTTAACTCTCATGACATGGCACAAAACAGACCAACAGCATAACACTTGCTCCACCCTGACCAGCCATCTGTCACTGGACTGAGAAGACTTCTGTCAGTGAGTTCCAGGATTACTCAGAATACACTGATTATTTAGACCTTGGATAGTTGTTATCATGATCACTATTTTAACTGCTGTATTAGTGTTTATTAATGCTGCTTTGGGTGCAAATGGCTGAGAGTACCAGCTCGTTGCATGGCATCGTAGGTCAGTTTGTGTTCTTTGCATGTATCGCCTAGATAAGATAGCAAACTTAAGCGGACATCCCAAGTTAGAATTTGGCAAATACCAAGTTCTCAGAGTTAGCCATGTCAGTCGAAATCAGAGAAACTATATTTCCTCAATAAAGTCAAAGTAAAATTGCGGATTAACGCTAGAAGACAAGACTTGCTTCTTTAAAAAAAAAAAAAAAAAAAAAAAAAAAAAAATCTAAATACTCTAATACTCAAACAGTTTCATTTGACACCGACTGTCAAGAAAGAGAGCTGTATTTCAGAGTCTGGAGGCGCATTCCCACTGGAGGAACCTATAACCTATAACCTTTTCAGGAATAGTGCATTTTGGACATACAGGAACTCGGGACCACGGCCCTCAGCTCCTGGAACAATTTTAGCTCCTTCTCCGAGGAAGGGTCTTTTCTGGGTTCCATTGGAACACATATGATGTAGATGTTTGGTGGCTGGTAGCTCCGCCCCTTGTCTGAAACATTTCCTCATACGACACGGACACAACCGGCGCCTGTTTAATAAGTTAAACTTAGACGTCGTCTCCTTTGTCTGCTCTCCTTCTTTCCTTCATGAAAGGAAGAAGTATCACCTGCTGCTGGATTCTTCGTCTCCTGACTCTCGCTGTGCGCTCTTCCAGCCTCCATCTTAGACGCCTGATGTGATCGTCCATGATTAATATCACCGTTATGCAGACCATGAACACGGTGGCCTCCTCGCTCTCCATGGTAGCTTCTCGGTGGTGTTGTTTTCTTCTCTCCTTGCTTTTCCCGGGTTTTATTTTGTTGTTGAGTGTAGCGCTAAAGTAACACGTCTGTCACAGACGGTTGCATCACATCAGTCCCTGTCGAGGTCCCCGACTCATGTGAGAATGCAAAATGAAACAGGTCCCCTGGGGAAGGGCAGGTCTTAGAACTAAATTCAAGGTGGACAGTTCTTAGAACTGCGTTCTTAGAACGTCTGTCCGAATGCGACTATGGTTACTAGAACAACTCTATCAGTTTTAAGACTATAAGGGGCAGACAGAGGTAACAGTAAAGGAGGAGGATTACAGAGGTTGTTAACAACAGATGCTGTAAGGATGCACTGATACCACATTTTTTAAAACAGAGTACAAGTACTTACCTTTGTGCAACATATTGTTTTAACATTTTAACTTTCACAAACACATTGCAGGAAAATTAAGCTCCTGTCACACTGGTAACGGTTCTGTAGTATCAGAACACTTGAATGAATACTGAGTATGAGTACACGCACAAGCTATCGGTACCATATCGGTGCATCCCTAATCCTGGACACGTCACTGAGAAGGAATGTCTATGCACCCCAGATGTTCAACTGTTGGCTTCTGTCCATGTTGTCTACTGAGAGAGTTCCTGTGTTACCTGCTGACGCTGTGTGTGACATCATCAACTAAGCTGTTGCCAAGCTACAAAAACAACACCAAAACCCTGAAGATTTCTACATCCCCTTCTCTCTGCCATACTAACTTTCTACATATTTGTCAGCTGATTTTTTTAAAATTCTGCAATCCATCTATAACTACCTATATAAATATTTGTTCCCTTTGAAGAATATTAAGGTATTATCAAATCAAATTTATTCTTAACATCATGACTGATAAATGTATTGGTAATGAACAGACTTTAGCCATCACACAGCTGTTTCATGTCAGAGGAAAGGATTAATATTAAACAATCTCAAAGCACTTGAAGTCATAACTAATTGAAGTACTACTTCCCTCCATGACATTTTTGCTTTCATATAGTATTGAAGTGAAGTCATTTCTGTAAAACGTCTGTTAATAACCCAACCGTTTATAAATCAGTGATGCAGTCAAGATGGAGGTGGGGTCAATGCGTTTTCCTCAAAGCTCTGTGGATAACAACCTGTCGCTGTAGCACACAGTAGAGCTAACTATGGTACCTCCCATCAACACAGACAACTGTAAATCTTGTCAATTACTGGTTGTTGATATGTTCGTTTAGTAGGAGTACTGTTTCTTTTCTTACAGCTGAGCTTCTTCAGAAGCACAGTGGAATGATAAAATAAAGCTACCGGCACGTTTCATCGTCTTTCGCTCTCCGTGGTTTCACTTTTGTCCACATTGTGCCAATAATTATCCGCGGTTAAACTATTGTACTATAACATAATCTTTCCCAACTGCCAAATATAAAATAATTACATTTAGCTAGGCTGAGGGACCTGGTGTCGTAAAAGTGACAAACAAACGTTCAGAAACACTCAGAATAAGACAGCGCAACGTGCTCCGGGCGCTTTCCAAAACGAAACCGACATTCAACATGTCACTAACACAAAACAGTACAGGAAATGTTAGCAAGGAATTAGAACCAAAATGCCCACCTTTGCCCCAATTACGAACTCCAAAACATGATATGCTGAGAGTTAAACGAACTCTCTGGTCGGCTAGCTCATACGCAACCAATACTTGAAGATAGCAATTTAGCTTATTAGCCCACGACGTAGGCCGATAAATTTTAACACACTGTCCAAAGTTCGCCACTTCCAAACCTTTCCTTGGTAAAACGGCCGATGTACAACTGAATTTCAATTGCAGCTAGAAACTGAAACATTCATATCTTAGATGTCTTTGTAAGGCTAACCTTAAACTCTCTGGCCTAATTTACCGGTGCTTTGCTGCCTGGCGTTAATATTTGGTTGGCTAGGTGGCCAGCAATGACCTCTCGTTTTTAGAACATCTGAGGCTTAAAATAGGTACTAATTGTGTCTTCACATAACAATACCACTTTATATGATGTTGTGCAAAATAAGAACGCATTATCTGTATGAAAGTAAGTCTTTAAGTGTTGAAAGAATAACTGAAAATGACGGAATCAAGACATTTACCTTGGCTAGCCTCCTGCTCGCCGCCATCTTCAAATTACTGCGTTCCCAGAATACACAGCGCGACAAAAAATGAGTGATCCTGAGGAGCCGTTCAGCAGTCAGCATACTAAATATCATATTAGGCTACATGACTCTCATTTGAGGATTTCACATATTTTGTTTCCACTTAGACTAGCTTACTTAGAAACAAGAGATTATTATACTTTATTAATCCCCAGAGAAAAGTTGTATTGCTGCACTATTCGTTCATTATAAAGATATGTTATTGTTAAAGATAGATAACAAAATTAAAAATGAATCTGCAGACAGACATATAGAAAGTTGAAGTGTAGCAGAAAGGAAAGTGTGGTAGAAGTCTTCAGAGGTCACCACCAGTGAGTGAAAACCATCAATAATGAATACTGCAGCAATGATTATGTTTCTGTATTTAGCAGACGCTTTTATCCAAAGCGACTTACAAATGAAGATATAACAAGCTATAGAAAAAGCTAACAATAAACTACATAGAAGGAACCCACTAGTCTGACTATGTCAGAGGTGACAGAGTAGAGATAGCGTGCAGGCATAGAAAGAAGTGCAGAAAGATTGCAATGTAATTTCCTTTTGGGAATTAGATTAGATATATTCTTTATTAATCCAACACAGGGATATTTACTTGTTACAGCAGAAGAAAAGAAAGTGTCGTATACACTACAGAATTAGTAAAAAGGGCAAAAACACACAAAAAAACCCCAGAAAGAACTATCTATAACCTACACAATAAACAAGAAAATAATCAACCTGCAAACAGACAATGTGCAAAAAAAAACAAGGATAAAAAAAAGTGGCGTGATATAAAACTATTGTAAGTGACCATAATATCAGTAATAATGGAAAAGTAAGTGACCATGATATGAATAAATAATATTGCAAATGTAAGTGACCATAATATAAACTGTAGAAAAAGCTGTTCCTGCGAAATAGCAATGAGAATGCTGATGAGCTGAATGGGGATAGCTGACCATGCTAAAAAAGCTGAAAGTAGTGAAAAAGGTATTTGCTAAAGTTCCAACAGGCCTGAAAGGTATTTTTGAAAGTGTCTGGAGCTATATGAAGGCAGAAAAGTACAGAAAAAAGAAGAAACATGCAAAAAACGTGAAGCCCTGAAGGCTATAAAAGTCAGATTGGATGAAAGAGGACAAAATTACCTACGTTTTAATGCTAAATTATTTCTGTGGTGTAAAGACTTTGGAAACATTACGTGTCATTGGAATGCATTGTAAACTCAGAAATCATCAAGGATTTTAGTAAATTTTTAAACTGTGATAGTTGAAAATTGGCTAGATGTTTTAAAAAGTTGCATCAATGAGTAATAGTTAAATATCTTGTGAAGATTTTAATGTTTGAATGGTGTCTCTTGCTGAAAGTATGCTGAAGTAGTTAAGTTTGAAAGAGGAGGAAGCTCTTTTAATGATTTGAAAGGATTTACCATTATTTTTAAAGTGAGGAAAATTTGCATTTTAAAAACTACAAAAGTTAGAAATACCAAGACTCATTGCCATCATGTCCAGAAAGAGCTGAATGTCTTGTGCAAAATGGTTTAATTTGCTTAAAATGTGCAGAAGTAGTTAAACAGAAAAAAATGTACAGAAAATATAACTAGAAAAAGCTGTTCCTGCGAAACAGCAGTGAGAATGCGTATTAGCTGAATGGGGATAGCTGACCATGCTCAAAAAGCTGAAAATTTTCAGAAAGTTATTAGCTGAAGCTTCAGAGCACTTCAAAGGTATTTTTGAAAGGATCTGGAGCCAGATTAAGGCAGAAAACTACAGAAAAGAGAAGAAACATGCAAACATGATGAGCTGAATGGGGAAAGCTGACCATGCTAAAAAAAAAGCTGAAAATATTGAAAGTTTAGCAGAAAACCAGTTGATGAAGTCTTGGTTGAAGACCTGATTAAAAACAGAAGGAGAAGAATTCAGCTGATTGTTTTAAATTCTGTTTCAATCATAATAGAATGATGGCACCTAACGTTGTTGAGAAGAAGAAGGAGTTGAAAAAATGGAAAGAAATTAGCAGAAAATTAGTTGAAAAAGGGTTGAAAAATAATTATTGAAGGACCTGGAGCTGAATGAAAGCTGAGAGGATTGGAAAAACAAACAGCAACTTGAACATGTAAAAAAGAACAGTGCTGAACACTACCATGTAAGGAAGTTCAGCTGTGAAACAAATATACATTTAAAGAAGCTAATATGGCCTTTGGAATGCACTCTGATATTACAAGGAAAATAATAAATAAGAGCTTAAACTGGACGAATCCAGTAATATTTGTTCAGTTTTCTTGAAGTTAACAAAATACTTTTATTTTTATTTTCAAAGCATTACAAAAAATTTTAATAGTTTACAACAGATTTTTTAATCGACATGTGAACATTTAGATGAATACAAAACCTCAAAAACACTTAATTTACAAAGTCATGTTCAGTCATTTCGAAGTATCATGGATTGCAAATAATGTCCATTATTATGATAGATAGATAGATAGATAGATAGATAGATAGATAGATAGATAGATAGATAGATAGATAGATAGATAGATAGATAGATAGATAGATAGATAGATAGATAGATAGATAGATAGATAGATAGATAGATAGATAGATAGATAGATAGATAGATAGATAGATAGATAGATAGATAGATAGATAGATTATCAATCCCGAGGGAATTTCAAAGCGATTTTATATTTAAAAAATAATATTGTTAGACAAATGTATATTCTTATGTTAATCTTTTTACAAAAAAAGAAAACTTAAAAAACTACAAATATGAAAATTAATAGTAATAACAAAATAATTCCCAAAACCAAAATACCAGCTGATACCTCACAGTAAGACAGGATTCACTCAATTGTGTGTTCCATTTTAATGGTCTGTCTTTTCAATTTGCAATTTTTTTGGTCTTTAGAATGGTCAAATATAATTTTCTATCAACTGTTCTGCTATTATTGGTTTCCACATGGTGGAAAGTTGAGAAAATTTGAACTTATTAAATAATTATTGAATAATAACATGATCACCAATGTGATCAGGTGGCCATTCCTAGATGTCAGGAATGTCTCTCTATAAAAAAAAATAGAATAGAAATCTTAAATAAGAAAATAAGTAAAATATTTATATTTTAGATTTATTATAAGTAAAATAAATATAAAACAAAAATTTTAAAAAATTCTTTAATAAGAAAAACTAAATAACACGAAGACAAATAAATGAGTACACAAACTAAATTCCCATTATTGGTTTCTGTGATGAAAGGCAGGGCTGAACACTGTAAATCAGCAACATCCTGTATCATTTACATTGTTACCTTTTTGTGGTTTTATTAACTGTTGTGTCCAAATAACAGTTTGAATGTAGTCTTTCTTCCTTAGTGAATAAAATAAGGCATAGAATATGTGAATTATGGTAAAAACTGTGTCTTTACTGGAACTCACATGCTAAATGAGTTGGTTATTACTGTTTAATGTTTAAAGTGTCCAAATAACACTGATAAAATACACTGTTTATAGTGTTTTTTTTAACACTGATAAACAAAGATTCAACAATCTCAATGACTCACAGTTTTGTTCAGCCGTATCTCTAAAAGCTTTTCACATGGTGCAAAGTCCAGGGCTAATGTTCACAATTATGTGTCCAATTCCAGGTCAGATTGACTAAAAGTCGGATTCAATCTGTGCATTAATCATATGATAGTGTTTCACAAAGATTCACAAAAATCTGAGTCACATTTGTGTAAAATGTCAAACACAGGAACACTCACATCATTACATGTAGCCTGTGTGATCTTCTCATTGATGGCGGCCATTCTGGGAACATTTGTGAACATCAAGAGGTTCAGTTTTCAAGTCTGTATATATGACCAATGTTTTCACATTTATATTAGCTATATATATATTAGGAGCTAATATTAGCCTGGTCTAACTGCACAATGTGGGAAGCCTTTCTGATACCAACATACCAGCTGATACCCCACACTAAGACAGGATTCACACAATCATGTGTGTGTTTTTTTAATACATTTTTAATAATACAACATTTTTTAATACAACCATTGAAAATAATTTCTTGTTTTGTTTTTATTGTTTAGAATATGGTGGAGAGTTCATGATCAACAATTTAATCAGGTGACCAAGTATTACACATTCCTAAATGTCAGGAATGCTCTCCATAATGACTCAACACAACCTGTGTGTGAGTCCTGTCTTATTCCTGCTACAAGTACGACTAAATCAGTTCTCTCTGGTGTGCTCACGAGTACATTTGCACACGACATCTGAAGGAGTAAAACTTTTTACTGAACAGTGACCAGATATGAGGAAACACACTCATGCATTGTTCTGAAACATGAAATAAAAATTCACATTTACACAGATGGACAAGATAAAATGCTGTGATGGACTGGCGACCTGTCCAGGGTGTACCCCGCCTTTCGCCCAATGACTGCTGGGATAGGCTCCAGCCCACCCGCTACCCGACTGACGGATTGACGGTATAGAAAATGGATGGATGGATGGACAGGATAAAATGAGTGTTGTTACTCAGAGTCCTCCATTTTGTCCACAGTTGAGTTTTATGTGGTTGCTGTTTGTTGAATGTGACGGTGCAAACTAAAGAGTCAAAGGAACACAGAGTCAGTGTGAAGATGTAAAGTGTTCTCACCATGTGACCTTTTTCATTTTCACTGGCTGCTGAACTGCTGCCTGCATGTACCTGCTCAGTGTTCGCTGCAGCACTGGAAAGATGGGTACAGTCCTTGAAGAGGAAACCAGGAATGTTTTACCTTTGAGCCTTATTATGAAGGCCTGATGCTGCACAGAGGACCTGCTGCAGCTTTAGCTGACGCAGTGGGACCTCCTCTCTCCTGATGCAAATCATCCTCACAGATGACAGCTAAATAACACAGTGAAGCACTTATTAATGTGGTTAGAACGAAACATGTCATAGTGACAGCTTTTATTTAGTAAAACATTTATAATTCTGCTTTGATTCAACAATAAAACTACAGAAGATCAGTGCACACGTTGTAATTACTGGGAATGTTGATCAAAGTTAGTGCATCAGTGTGTTACTGTGATGAACAGAATCAACATACTTGCACAATTTTCCCCTTCATCACGAGGAGGCCCTTGGTCCCCTTCACATCCTTTATGGATGTGAAGGGGACATCCATAAAGGACCATTTCCCATCCATAAAGTCCATAAAGGACGGGGGAAAGACATCTGACCACCAACCAAAGAGTCAACAGCAGTTTGTCTCTGCTGGAGAGGAAGATGATGACATGCAGCCATGAAGGTGGAACTGATCCTGAGGAAACAACACAAGACAAATATCGTCATGAACTTTAGTCTTTAAAAACACAAGGTCACATGATGCATGATAAGTATATACCTCGAACAGTGCTGCAGAGCACAAACCATCTCCTGTCAGTGAGGTTTAACATGTGGATGTTTCACAAGTGTTGATGATAACTTTCTGTTCATCTGTGAGGGTCTCAGCTATGAAGGATTCACAGGACAGGAAGGCCTGAAGAAAGACAAGGGAACTGTGAATTAGATACTGTGGTCTGTAATATGAATGAAGAGATTCATAATCATGATATTAACAGATGAACAAACAGCATACTCAGAGTATTGAAGTTAATATTTTGTCTTTCCAAAGGGAAGATCTCCACTCTACCTTCTGTCAGCTGAGAAGAACCCTGGTCTCTGGCAGGAGGAGGACATGTCTCTATGTGATGCAGCAGTGCTGAGTTCACTGTTGCTGGTGGTCTGAGGCAGCATGATGTGTGGTTTTTCTCAGGGTCAGCCAGGTGGTCGGGTGAGGGTTAACAGGGGCCATTTTATCCTCTGCTTTGAAGAAAGGCTGGGATGGCAGGATGTGGAAGTTTCTCCGTGATGGCTCTGATTTGGACTGACAGTTCATGAAGATGATGTTGAAGTGTGTGTTGTTGTGCTGGAGGATGTTGTCATAGAGGTTGTTGTGCTGGAGGATACAGGAGAACATGTCTCCTGTCTGGAGGAAACATAACTAAACATCTAAACCGTTTTAGTTCTAGTAGAGTTATAGTTCTGATATAGCCCACCCCACCCCCCAACCCACTTTGCCCTCCACCCCAGTGGGGTATCAGCTGGTTTCATCAGAAAGCATGAGCTCTGGATGCAGCTCATGCTTTCTGATGTTTCCTCTATGTTCTGTGTAGCAGCTTTTATAGAGCTGCTCAGACAGTTGTGTGCATTTATCAACCCTGACCCAACCCACCCAGATAAATGCACAGGCCACAACATGTTGAAGGTAGAGGATGATAATATATCTTAAATTATATATCTGGAAAAAAATCATTATCTGATTCTGTTAAATATCAATAGCATATTGTGATAACACTTTTCTTAATCTAAAGAAAACATTATCATCTTTCCACCAAAAATACAAACTTCAGACGTTAATTTCTTGTATTTTTCATGATTTCTAAGACTCACCAACTTCTTCATGGTTCACTGGTGGACAGGACACAGAACACCGGGTTGTGATAGCTGTAATACGTTCTCATGACACCTGACTGGAGACATCGCTGTGGCTGGGAAATGAAATTGAGATCAAGCAGTGTGTTCTTGTCTGTGGTGGCAGAGGTGATCAGCTGTACATATCCCTTAGACTGAAACAGTTCTAGAATTGGCTTTGTTGACCCGTGCAGCTGATTCTCATTGAAGTCTCCACACACAATAACAGTCCAACACCTCAAGTGCATCCAAAAGGCTTACCAGGTTTTCCAGGAACAGTCTCAGACTGTAGTAAGGAGGTCTGTACACAGCTGCAATCACTGCACAGAATGGAGCCTCAACCTGCAACAAAGGAGCCTTGCAGGTGAGTCTCTGTCAGGTGAGCACCTTCAGCAACTTTCAGAGTGTCTGCTAAATCATTTCGACCTCCCTTACATGGCGTGTCTTTTCGTGCCATTCTTCCTGTTCGGGGATCTTTCTGGAAGTCATCTGCATCTATGGTTATAATATTGGAATGGAACAAAGCCAGTGTTGCTGAGTTGTGTTCATCAACCAACTTATATGTGGGGAAAATGTGCAGAACCTCAGTGGGACAATGTGCTGGTTCAGTGATGGCCTGTGACAACAAATCTCTGTCAGCCTGAGACAGCTCATCTGCCTTTTGTTTCACCCGAATCCTGTTCAGCACGTCTGCAAAGGCAACATCATCTTTCTGTCTCATGATCTCAGTCAGAGTGATCATCTGGAAATGTTCCTGCCACAGGTCAATATCTGCTGGATCGTGCACACAGAGCAGTTTAGACTGTCGCACAGGTGGCAGCTGATAAAAATCTCCAACAGCTAAAACTGACATTCCACCAAACGCTCTCTGATTGCCTTTGATCTGTTTCAGTCGTGCGTCCACATAAGCAAAAAGAGGCTTTGAAACCATCGAGATCTCGTCGATTATGATGATTTGAGCATTAAACAATTCAGATCTGAGTTCATCCAGTTGGTTACCAAGTCCTTGGATTGGTGGTTTCAGACTGCGTGGAAGCTTCAGGAGAGAGTGAAGTGTTGTGCCACAGATGTTGAAAGCTGCAGTTCCAGTGAAAGAAGAGAGTAAAACAGTTGGGTTTGATATGTCAAACTCCTCTCAGTAGAGCTGCAGTTTGCTCAGTATCTTAGATGCCTCTGAGTAAATGCATTTGATCAGGTGTGACTTTCCTGTTCCTGCACCACCGTTGACATAGAAGAAAAACTGCTCTGGATTTAGGCCACACACAAGTTTATTGCACCAGTCTCTGATTGCATAGAACACACAGGCCTGCTTCTGGTTCAGGTTCTGATACATCTGTCGTAGCACAGCTGGATCCATAGCGGGGGGTTCTCTGGTGGCTCTCATTTCTGTTACAGCAGCAGACTGAGGACAATAGTCGGGCACATTTTCCTGTTCATCGTCTGGCTCTCTTTCCTGCAGTTCATCATCACACTGCAACCTCACAACTTCAGATTCAGGAGCAAGATTACACCATTCATCAATCACATGGTCTCTGCTCTCCTCAAACTCTACAAGTGCATTCTCAATCTCCTCAGTGTTTTTCTCATATTTGTCTCTGTTTGCTTTGACAATACTTTTCACACTCTCAGGACGGTTTGAGCCTGGTAGCTGGACACAGCCAGAGTTGTAAAAAGACTCATATGTCGGAAGATCGGCACTTCGTATTTCATACTCAGATCAGTGAGGAAGGTACAGTCTCAGTAATCTGGCATAAAATTGGTCAGGGTGTTTCTCCTTTGAACAGTGGTAATATGTGATGACAGAGGGCTTATCATTTTTCCTCCTTTGGACAAATACCAGAAGTGGTAAAACACCATCACGCTTTGAGTGGTCTGCACTGACTGGCAAAATCAGCCGAGCACATCTCGTCATACTCTGGTGTAATGGTAAACGGTAAATGGACTTGTACTTGTATAGCGCTTTTCTAGTCTAGCTGACCACTCAAAGCACTTCACTACATGCCTCATTCACCCCACTCACACACATTCATACAGCGCGTCTTAAGATTCATAACTACGTGCTTTCTAAGCATTCACACACATTCATACAGCGCGTCTTAAGATTCATAACTACGTGCTTTTCATACCCCAATGATACACTGGGGAGGCAACGTGGGGTTCAGTGTCTTGCCCAAGGACGCTTCGACATGTATCCTGGGGAAGCCAGAGTCGAACCACCGACCTTCCGATTGGTGGGTGACTGCTCTTCCTCCTGAGCTACAGCCGCTACAGCTGTCTCAGGTCTGGCTTTGTATTTGTCACTGAAACTCGTCATCCACACATTACAAGACTCTGACGGGGTGTCCTCCAAGAATGACATGGGGCGACTCATTTTCACTGGATTGTCATCAGTAGGAACGAACACAACACTGCGTGAACACTTTTTCATCTTTATTCCACATGCACGAGTCACACACTCCTGAGCACTGAGCTCTCTCTTTTTTGAGTAAGCCTGCATGACAGCTCTCATCTCATCACACTTATTAACTCTGTCCATGTTGGAATTCTCCATGACAGTTTTCAGGTACTCTGACAGACCACTTTCCTTCTTTGTGATGTATTTGGTCAGATACTGTATACACGAGTAAGCATTCAGAATGAAGGACACATTGATGTTACTGTCCCAGGCTTTAAGCAGATGTGGGTTGTACCCGTTTATCCAGCAGTCTTTGGGATCACGCTTCAGGTAGATTGCAGTCTTTCTGTTCATACTCTGAAGGCACCGTTCATACTCTGCCAGCGTCAAGTTGCATCAAGAGAGGACCTGCTCTAGACTCAAGGAAGCAATTTCAGGTTGATTCAGCAGCTGCAGCAGAGGTCTGAGTTTGCTCTTTGCAGTTCCAGTGTTATCATCCTCACCGGGTCTGGTGATCATTGTGTTTGTGCAGGGTGGCTTTGGAAAACCAAACCGACAACCAGAGTTCACACTCTTGAAGCAGCTCCTAGTGTGGTTCTTACTGTGCTTCTGAACTTCAGAGACTTTCCGGAACAGTTCAGGTTGTGTTTCTGGGTCAGGCAGTTGTGCTGAGATGTATCTGTCTACAAAATCACACACAGTTTGATCATTACAAACATCCAGTTCAGGTGCTCCATCTACCCAAAGCATTGCATGAATATGTGGACTTCCTCTGTGCTGAAACTCAACTCTGTAGAAAAAGTCAATCACTTTCCCCAGTGGCAGAGCATCTGAGAGCAGCAGATCTCTGAATAGTGCCTCAACACGCTTATCAAATAAACGCATGCAGGTGACAGGGTTGGATCGCAGAATCTCACACTTTACAGTCCAGTCAAGTGATTCAAAATCAACCTGTTCTCCTTGCTGTCTCTTTATTGCTTCAATCACTTCCGGCCATCTGAACTCAGCACTTGAAAATGTGCAGAAGAATGTCGGAGTTCCCAACTGTCTGATCATGGCAAACAGATCCTTAGTGGTTTTCTCCCAGTATACTGGAGTCCCTCTCAGTGGCTGCATGAATCTGACTGCATCTTTATTTCTCACCAGTCTCTCAACCTCTCGTTTGTCTTGTAACATGCCCGAGGTCATCATGCGTCCATCTCTGGTCATAGTTTTACCTTTTCTCAGCTGTATCGTCATACTGTTATTAGCCAAGTGTATCTCTATCACAAACTGTGCAAAGAACAAGTAGTTTGGGTCTCTGGCAAAACGATCATCCACATTAAAAAGCCTTGACTTGAAATATCCACTTGGACTGACTTTAATGTGTCTCATCTGGTCCAATGTGTTCTCACCCGTAGAAAATTGTACAGGGAATGACATGGATTCCAAATTTGGAGTCCTGAAGAAGCTAACTGGACTGTTTCTTTGTGCAGGAGCCACACAATAAGTGTTATCACTGTAACAGAGGATCTCTTCTGATATGTCAAGAGGCTGAAGGCATGATTCTAAAGCAAACCCTCCATTTGGCAGATCACATTCATCTCCATCATCTCTCTGCTGCTGTGGTTGTTCACATTCACAGTTCTGATCTTTTTCGGGTTCATTTTCTGCCTCACACAGTGCATGTCTCTCACACATGTCAATTTCCATCAAATCTGCATCATCATAGTCATCCTGCCCCATGCTGACATCACTATCTTCATCATCATCCTCACCATCAGGAAGTGTTGGGTCACAGAGTTCCGCTTCATCTCTGATAGTAACGTCTTGATACTCTAGATGAACCTGCTTCAGTTTCAGTAAAGCAGAGACTAGTTTAGACCAGGTTACAGTCTGAAAAAGCTGATGCCCTCTGTAAGACAAACGTCTTTTCAGTTTCACTCTCATCACCTGAGACTCACTCCTCAGTCTGGGTAATGCATTGACTGTTTCTTGGACCTCAGATGGTACACACACAACATTTCCCCTGATCAGTCTTTGTCTGCCTCTTGGAAGAGGAATGATCTTTGCAAACGGTATGCACTTAGCAATCAAATGTCTTTCCAGAATATTCAGATCTGACAGTTCGCTGGGAATTTCAGACAACTGGAGCTTATTCGCTGCTGCGAGGTTTGGCATGGATCCTTTTTTTAGATGAGCGTGGCACGTGTGACAAATCCACTCTTTCCTTCTCTCATCAGGAACTGTGCATGGTTCGTGTCTGCAGGCTTCATCACAAACATGAACATACTTCCCTGTCAGACACTGTGAAACCACATTTGGATTTTTGCCATAATTTGACCTTGTGCAGGTTCGTACCTGGTTGGGAAACAAGGCCTTATGACACACAGTGCAGACATAAGTGGGACCAGCCTTAATGCAGATATGGCTTCATTGATCAATCTGTTCTCAACTGTCTCATGTTGCAGACTCTGTGCTTCTCTGGTCTCTGTTTCAGTGTTTCTGTTCATCCGTCTGTATTTTCTTTTAATGCTCACAGCACATCTGATGTTATGCATCATCCTGAATGAATCATTGTTCCTGTATCTGTCTCTCATTAGTTGTTTCATTAGCTGTCTGTGTCTGAGCCTGAATACTCTGTCATTTGTATAACGATGAGTGACATAAGATTTTTGTCTCTGTTGAAAGGTTGGATTCTCTCTGTAAGAATTCCTGATGTTTTTTTTTTGTCTCTGCTGAAATGTTACATTCTCTCTGTAAGAATTCCTGATATGTGATCAAAGTCAAAGCTAACTTTATTGTCAATCAAGCTTTACAATGGTACATTGCAAGCAGACTGAAATTTCGTTTATCTAACTCCAAATGTGCACGAGTTAGAATTTGACATACAACTAAGACATAACTGTATTGAGACATACAGCACACTAGAACATAAAGTGCAGTTGATATCAGATATCGCTAACAGTAGACAGTAACATATAACAAGCAACAGAAGGCACTGTGATCATACATTCCAGACTGTTACAAGAGTCCATTAAGGTATGTATGTTGCTGGAGTGCAATAATATTGAGTTACAACAAGGTGCAATGAGGCAGAGTGCATGGTGCAAGCAGCAACATGGAGATGAAAGTTGTAAACTTGATGCAGGGCAGTGTGTATAGAGTGGTTGTCCTTTGGTTGAGTGCATATGTGTGAGTGTGCGTGTGTGTGTATGTTGGGGGGGGGGGGGGGTTAGGGTCATGCCCTCAGGAGTGAGTTTAGCAGTCTGATGGCCTGTGGGAAGAAGCTGTTGTTGAGTCTGGTGGTTCTACAGCGCATGCTGCTGTAGCGCTTGCCCGAAGGCAGGAGGGTGAACAGTGTGTGTGAGGGGTGGGTAGCGTCTTTGATGATGTTGATGGCTCTTCTTTGACAACGGGATGGATACAGGTCCTGAATGGGAGGTAGTGGTGATCCTGTGATCTTCTCTGCTGTTCTCACCACCCTCTGTAGAGCTTTCTGGTTGGCAATGTGGCAACTGCCATACCAGACTGAGAGACTACTGGTGAGTATGCTGTCAATGGCTCCCCTGTAGAAGGTGGTGAGTGCTGAAGGGGGGAGACTGGCTCTCCTCATCCTGCACAGAAAGTGGAGACGTTGCTGTGCTTTCTTGACGAGGGCGGTGGTGTTGGTGGTCCATGTCAGGTCATCAGTGATGTGCACTCCCAGGAACTTGGTGCTTTTCACTGATTCCACAGCACTGCCGTTGATGGTGAGAGGTGTGTGTGGCTTGTGATTTTTTCTGAAGTCCAATGTTATTTCCTTTGTTTTGTTGACGTTGAGGTGTAGGTTGTTGGTGTCAGTTGATGAGATGGTGCACCTCTTCCCTGTAGGATGAGTCATCATCGTTGCTGATAAGGCCAACCACTGTTGTGTCATCAGCAAACTTAATGATGTGGTTTGTGTTTTTTCTAGCACAGCAGTCGTGGGTCATCAGGGTGAAGAGTGTGATCTTTGTTTCTCTCGAAACTCAGCACTCTGCAACTTCCTGCTTCTAAAGAGTGCAGACGCGTCTCCGCTTCCTCTTGCTGCTTACTGCTTAATTTGCTTTTAAATCATACTATTTCTTTCCACAAGTCTTGGATATAATTCTATTCTTTTTCTTTTAAGTGAACCAAGACTTTTTAAATAATTTTTAATAATTTTTTATTCTTTTTACAACTTATCTGACGAGCCAGCAACTCCGTGTGCATGGCCTACACACAGCTGAAGCCTGATTTACAGTGTCCGGGCACCTAGCACTCAGCTAAAGCTAAATAGCCTGGAAAGGTGCTAACCGTTAGGCTAACTAGCAACAAGATGCCTCCCTTCTCCACAGATGACTACCACAGCCTCCTGCAGAAGATTGCAGTACTGGAGACGAAAAGTCATAGCTTAGAAGTAAATGTGGAGGTAAATGGACTATGTGGAAATGAAACAACCTTGCCATTGATTCAAAACAGCGGAGATGAGCAAGCTAACACACAGCTAAGGAGCACAGATAACACAACCAAGAAAGTAGACTCTGTGCATTATAATAAATCAGCTAATAATAATCCTCCCTGGAACTGTCTCGGTGCAAAACCAAAGAGTAAATCATGTCTCCTGAAAGTGGGAGGACGAGAAACTGACTGGCCTTCACTCCCTACGAGACAGAGGAGCTCTTCTACCCCTGTACATGGGAGGAAACAGGACTGGACACCTGTGAATGGGAAGGTTAACAACAAACCTCCAAAACAACCGAGTGTGCAACTGCAGAACAGATTTGCTCCACTATCGAAGGACTCTGGATCTCTATTGGATGACCATCCATCCCAAAGCAGCAAGGCAATGACTGAAAACCAGTTGGAAAGTAAAAGGCCACAGGGAAAGCTAAAGGCTGGGCCTCAAACTCTGATTGTGGGTGACTCTGCCGTAAATGATGTTCAAAGGATGTGCGGTAAGAACACTAAAGTCCTCTGCTTTCCTCGGGATATGGTTAACGATCTAAAGGAGAGAATTCGTGGAATTGCACATGAATATCCAACTGTGACAAACATCGTTCTACATACAGGGTCAAACGATGTGTCCAAGCAACAATCCGAGGTTCTGAAACGGGACTTCATTGGATTATTAAACACAGTGAGCTCGCTGAATGCAGCTGTATTCATCAGTGGACCTGTACCACCAGTCCGAGGAGGAGAGGAAAGATTCAGCAGGTTGCTGGCACTGAATAAGTGGCTTTTATTGGCATGTGCTGACCACTCAGTGCATTTTATTAATAATTTTAAAATTTTTTGGGAACGCAGGCATCTTTTTAAGGCAAATGGATTTAATTTGAACAAGTCAGGGGTGAAACTGTTCACCTCCAACATATTTTATTTCCTACGTCATCCATCTGTGCTCGGGGCCAAGGCTGAGATAAACAAGGAGTTATCTCATAGAGAGGAACAAACAAATCCCAGCAGAAACCTTGAGGAGGAACTCCATCTGCCCCCACCCAAGAGGAACTTTGGAAAGGAGAGACATCAGAGGCAAGAAGAGAGGTCTTTATTTGCCCCAAACCCTCTCAACAGCACTAATGACCAGGACCAGGGACCAGGACCAGGACCTTCCCCAGCCCCCCAAACCCCTGACAGGTCATTGTGCTCCTCACCCTCCCTTTCTCCCTCCTCCTCCCCTCACCTGAAATTCACTGAGGAGATGATGGAACGGGTCAATGCTGGGCTTAGATCTACCCCCCAGCCGAATCCCTTTTTATCCCCCATAAACCCCCCACCAAAGCGGCCAAAGGTTCCCTGCCGAGCCCCGCCCCTACTAGAGCAGCCGAAGCGACGGAGCCCAGCCCCACCCCCTTCTGTCCCTCCACGCTGCCACCATGTTCTGTCTCCGCAGTCTGATGTGTGATGTGTGAGGGGTCCAGGCTGTGTGGATTCTGACAGTCGTGACTTTTCCCAGGACAAGCTTGGACCCTGTTCATTAGGAGATTTTAAAATTTCTGTACTTTTAGGTGACAGAAGGAGAAATGTGACCCAGTCAAAACACAGAGAGTTGCACTAAAAAAGATCTTTAAATAAAGTAAACATACCTTGTGTGCCACAGACTGCTCCCAAACACAAGGGGGCAAATAATACCTCTAAAACACTTAAGTTGGCTTTATTAAATGTTAGGTCTTTAGCTGGGAAAACATTCTTAATTAATGATTTTATCACTGAGCACACCCTGGATTTTATGTTTTTAACTGAAACTTGGTTGGAACAAAATAACAGTGCTGCTGTTCTTATTGAGTCAACCCCTCCTGGTTACAGTTTTATCAGCGAGGCCAGAGTGAGCAGGAGAGGAGGAGGGGTCGCAGTCTTATTCAATGAATCATTTCAATGTAAGCAGTTATCTCCTGGAAGTTTTCAGTCCTTTGAATATATGGCTATACAGCTGAAGGCCTCACCCAGAGTCCTGTTTCTGAATATTTACAGGCCCCCTAAATACTGTGCAGATTTTTCTGAAGACCTCAGTGAACTGCTGTCTATGATCTGTGTTGATTTTGACTGTATAATTATTGTTGGTGATTTTAACATCCATATGGACAACCCTCAGGACAGAGGGACTAAAGACCTGAGTAACACTCTGGACAACTTTGGGCTGACTCAGCATATAACAGAGCCCACACACAATAGGGGGCACACTCTAGACTTAGTGATCTCCAAGGGTCTGAGCATTTCAAAGATTACTGTGTCTGATGTGGGCCTGTCTGACCATTCCTGTGTTTTCTTTGAGAGAACGATTTCAGTGCACACAAATGTCTCAACAGCAGTGATCTCAAAACGGTGTATAACTGGAAACAGGAGTAAGATCTTTAACCAGGTCTTCTCTTTAACACCTGCCCTGTCCGGGGGTTCAGTCAGTGAGCTCGTCAGTAGCTTTAATACTAAAATGTTAAATGTTATGGATACTATTGCTCCCATTAAGGTGAAGGTTATCTCTGGAAGGAAGAAGTCTCCATGGCGAAATTCCACACTGGTGAAAAATGGGAAAAGAGAGTGTCGGAAAGCTGAGCGCAGATGGAGAAAAACAAATCTCCAGGTTCATTATGACATCTATAAAGAGAAACTTCACTCTTATAATTTACAACTGAGGAATGCAAGGAAATCCTACTTCTCTGACATCATCACCAAAAACAGTCATAATGCTCGGTCTTATTTGCTACAGTTGACAGGCTAACAAACCCTCCTGTGTCAGTGGCAAATTAACTCCATTCCACCATGGCCTGCAATGACTTTGCCAAATTCTTCATAGACAAAGTCCAAAATATTAGACAAGCAGTTAGTACATCAGCAGCAGGTTCAGCATATGTACTGTGTCCACCGAAAACCGGTTTAAACACCATGACACTATTTCAACCTATTAACAGTAAAGACCTGGAGGACATTTTACGTCACCTGAAGTCCTCTTGCTGTTTAGACATCCTACCAACAGGTTTTTTCAAAGGGGTCTCAAAGACTTTGGAGTCAGACCTGTTACTGATTGTGAACCTGTCCTTAACGTCAGGTGTGTTTCCAGAGCCACTAAAAACAGCTGTAATTAAACCTCTGCTGAAAAAGGACAATCTTGACAAGACGCAAATGAACAACTACAGGCCCATCTCAAATCTCCCATTTTTAAGTAAGATCATTGAAAAAGCGGTTTTTCAACAGCTTAATTACTTTTTAACACAAAATAACTGTTATGATACCTTCCAGTCAGGCTTTAGACAGCACTACAGCACTGAGACTGCTCTGACCAAAGTGTTTAATGACATATGTCTGAATACAGACAGTGGAAAAATGTCAGTCTTAGTTTTACTGGATCTCAGTGCTGCCTTTGATACAGTTGACCACAATATATTACTCAAACGACTGGAGAACTGGGCTGGTCTTTCCGGAACTGTACTAAACTGGTTTAAAACATACTTAGAGAACAGGAAGTACTTTGTGTCAATAGGTAACTTTACATCTGAGAATCACATGTGGAGTTCCCCAAGGTTCCATCCTGGGACCTCTTCTGTTTAACATCTACATGCTCCCACTGGCACAGATTATAAAAAACAACCAAATAAACTACCATAGCTATGCAGATGACACACAGATGTATATAACAATGTCACCAGGAGACAGAGGGCCTGTACAGGCCCTTGGAAAATGCATTGAGGAGATTAATGACTGGATGTGCCACAACTTCCTCCAGCTAAACAAAAACAAAACTGAGGTAATTGTCTTTGGAGCCAAAGATAAACGATTGAAAGTCACCACAGAGCTTCAATCTATAAATCTAAAAACTACCAACCAGGCCAGAAATCTGGGTGTAGTGATGGACTCAGACCTAACTTTGGACAAACACATTAAGGCAATAACAAAGTCAGCCTACTATCACCTTAAGAATATGTCAAGGCTAAAATATCTGATGTCTCAACAGGACCTGGAAAAACTAGTCCATGCATTCATCTTTAGTAGGCTTGATTATTGTAACAGCATCTTTACAGGTCTGCCTAAAAAGTCAGTTAGACAACTGCAGCTCATCCAGAACTCAGCTGCTCGAGTCCTCACTAAGACCAAAAAAGTGGAGCACATCAGTCCAGTCTTTACACTGGCTGCCTGTCCATCAGAGGATAGACTTTAAAGTTCTGATGCTGGTCTATAAAGCTCTGAAAGGTCAAGGACCAAAATACATCAGTGACCTCCTGACCCACTATGAACCTCCCAGACCCCTCAGGTCATCTGGATCCGGTTTTTTATCAGTTCCCAGAGTCAGAACCAGACCTGGAGAAGCTGGTAGCTTCTATGCTCCGCATGTCTGGAACAAACTCCCAGAAAGCCTCATATCAGCTGAAACACTCAGTGTATTTAAGTCCAGGTTGAAGACACATCTATTTTCAGCTGCATTTGAATAAGCTTGAGTTTCAAAACGGAATCATGTTTTAACTATTGATTTTATCTTTCATATATATAATTTTTTCTGATTTTATCTATTGTTCTTATTTCCTTCTTTTGTTTAAATTTTAAATAATGCTTTTTATTTCTTCTGTTTTAATGTCTCTGTGAAGCACTTTGAATCACCTTGTTGTTGAATTGTGCTATACAAATAAACTTGCCTTGCCTTGCCTATAAAGATTTTTAATGTATAGATTTTGCTTCTGTCTAATATCAGGGTTATTTTGATATTTAATGTTTGAGGAAGACCTTTTCTTTACTCTTAATGTCGCACCTGAAGCATACTTTTCCCTTTCCTTCCTTTTTTGATTCTCTTTTCTTTGTTTTTCTGTCATCATTAGTCTCCTCTTCATTTTTTTGTTTACCAAACTTTGTCAGTTTACAGGAGAGTCCCATCAGTCCAATTTCAGAGAGCTCAGTGGACGCATTGTTTGTTATTGAGGGTGAAAGGTTTGATTCACAGGTAGCATCATGTGATGAAAGGAAACTGAATCTCTCGTTGCTTCTTTTTCAGCACTGGTAGGAGGGAATGTGATGTTTTGTTGTGTAACAGCAGATCTAAGATTGATATCTGTGGACACACCTTCCATTACATCATCAGAAAGATGAAGCAGGTTTTATCACTTCTGTTGTGAAGTTAAACTCATGTGCAGGAGAAGCCTGTGTTTGGAAGGTAACATCAACCTCTCGTTGAGCAACATTTGTTTGATTTGACATTTCTGGTGAAATGTTCTCAGACTGATCAGTGGCAGTGTGTGTGTGTGATTCATTGACAGCTTCCTGTAACAGAGGAGGTGCATCAACAGCTGTGTGTCTGCAGCCTGTGTCCGAAACAGCATTTCTCTTGTTGGATGTGTTCACAGTGAAATGACAGAGGCTTGAGTTCATACAAACAAGATGCCTGGATGTCAAACATTGTGTAGCACAACTTGATCCTGTCAATCATGTCTCTCAGATGTGTGAATTTCAGCATCACAGCAGTACCAAAGTTCAACAGCCTGGGTGACAGTGGCAGTCCATCTTTGTTCCTGGAGTGTGGGTCAAAGTATCCGTACTGACCAGATCTGCATCTGAAAACTGTGACACATAACCCTGCCATGATCAGCAGCCCATACTGTACATCTGATGACAAAAAGCTCAGTCCATGTTCAAGGCTGAGAAGCCTCTCTCCACCTCCAAATGTTCTATACACCGAACAGCTGAGTCAAGTCCACCTGATACTTTGACCTGCGTGCACTAACTTAATCTGGAAGTTCATCAGATGCCAAATGGACACTGTTAGGAAACCTTTATCTGGCCTGTCTGTACACAGCATCACCTTTATCCAGAACTAGGTCAAGATCTGCTCTACTAATCTTTTCATTCTTATGAAGAAATGACAGAAACACCAAACTGTTGGTCACACACTGGCTGTTCCTGTATTTTCCATATTTTAATGAAGCCTGACTGCATGAGGCACAGACATGTGTCACTGATGGCTGAGGTTCCACATTCACACTGTGTTGATGAGATGCTCCAGCTGCATCACGTCCTCTCTTCACCATGTCAGCATAAGACACCTGAGGCACACTCTGCTTTACCTGTTGGTCTTTATCATGCTGGAAAGCATTCATGACAGTGTTCCCATCAGAAACTGCACTCTGACCTCTGCTGTTTCCCTGCTGTCCATCAGAAGACTCTCCAACACACACACCATCACTGTGACGATCTCTCTTTACAACCTCAGCATAAGACACCTCCTGTGACACCAGGGTGCTGCTCTGACAGCTGATACCTTCTGCTTGTTCACTCTGAGATCCTTTCTCCTTCTGCCACCTGAGCTTCTGAGCCTGAGAATATTGACCCTTCCTTGGTATTGTTGCTGAGCTTCAGAACCTCAAAACTTACTTTATTTGAACTGATGTCACCATCACACTCAGGTTTTACTCACAGTTAAGATATGTTAAATGTTGCTTTGTGTAGTTTATCAATATAAATGTTCTATTCATTTAACAGATTGACACGCTATCTATCTAGAAAAAGACAGAGCAGAAAAATCCTTGTCAAATAGCAAAAACGGACATTTATTATGACACACAGAAGAAGTTAAAGTTATATCTGAAGATTCCAACAGACCAAAACTTTGAAATGTCAGGTTAGAATAACGCTCAGTGGTTATTTATTTTCTTCCAAATTAGAACAACTATAATTGTCATAAAGCAAAATCAACTGTTGTAACACTTCAATGTAGTAGAAAGGTATATACACCTCAAAGTAATGTGTGCTACAGAATGAACAATGATATATATGATCAATAGTCGAATCAGCCACAATCTGTTGACGTACATTCACTATTATTAGCTTCTTAGCTAATGAATGAAAGATGGATTTATTGTTTCTGACAGCTTTAATGAGTCCAAGCTGAATTCAAATCTCTGAACCCTCTTATATATGAAGCGTTGTGATGCAGATCAGGATATCAGAAGCAGCAGGATGACAGATGCTTCTGGTAGCTGGATTCCACTTCTGGTCAGTTCAGAGCAGACAGCAAACAGACACTATAATCCTCCTTACAGATGTTTTTTATTTCAACACTTGTAAGAACAAACCTGCAGTGAGTCAGCAGCACAGGAACAGATGCAGTGCTTTTATTTCACTTTACTTTATGTGTTTCTTTGGGTCAATAACAAGAATTAACTGTTAAATTTCTCTAAGCACTTATTTCAGATATGAATTTATAGATTCAAAGATCAAGAATCTTTTAATTGATCTACCTAAAATTTGCCCATTACTTGTCAGTTAGTGTCACAATAGTTTTTCCAAAACAATTTCCTGTTTGGTTTTAGATTAATCTAGAAATCTGTCAAGATCAAGATTTCTCTTTTAATATTTTAAACTTTAGCCAAATTTGAATGAACATGTGCCAATTTTTTTCCAATTTCAAAGTTTATCATGGTATGCATGAGAGAGGTAGACAGGACAGAGAGAGCAGTGAGAGTAGAGTCTAAGATTCCAAAAACAGCAAGACAAGGTTCGAATAGACCTCAGATAAAAATAAATCATGGTTCCAAAAATTATTGATTCTGAAAGTTTGTCCAATAATGTCCAAAAAGCCAAAAATAGATAGAGGGGGGATAGATGAATACAAGATAGAATGTCCAAATATCAGATAGAGGGGATAGATGGATAAAAGATAGAATGTCCAAATATCAGATAGAGGGGATAGAGGGATACAAGATAGAATGTCCAAATATCAGATGGAGGGATAGGTGGCTACAAGATAGAATGTCCAAATATCAGATGGAGGGATAGGTGGATACAAGATAGAATGTCCAATATTAGATAGAGGGGGTAGGTGGATACAAGGTAGAATGTCCAAATATCATATTGAGGGGGTAGATGGATATAAGATAGAATGTCCAAATATTAGATAGAGGGGGTAGGTGGATACAAGATAGAATGTCCAAATATAATATTGAGGGTGTAGGTGGATACAAGATAGTATGTCCGAATATCAGGTAGAGGGGATAGGTGGATACAAGATACAATGTCCTAATGTTAGATAGAGGGAGTAGGTGGATACCAGATAGAATGTACAAATATAATATTGAGGGGGTAGGTGGATACAAGATATTATGTCCGAATATCAGGTAGAGGGGATTGGTGGATACAAGATACAATGTCCAAATGTTAGATAGAGGGAGTAGGTGGATACCAGATATAATGTCCAAATATCAGATAGAGGGGGTAGATGGATACAAGCTAGAATTTCCAAATTTTAGATAGAGGGAGTAGGTGGATACAAGATAGAATTTCCAAATATCATATTGAGGGGATAGGTGGATACAAGGTAGAATGTCCAAATATTAGATAGAGGGGGGAGGTGGATACAAGATAGAATGTCCAAATATCAGAAGAAGTAGATGGATACAACATAGAATATTCAAATATTAGATGGAGGGGGTACATGGATACAAGATAGAATATCCAAATATTAGATAGAGGGGGTAGTTGGATACAAGATAGAAGGTCAAAATATCATATTGAGGGGGTAGGTGGATACAAGATAGTATGTCCAAATATTAGATAGAGGGGGTAGATAGATACAAGGTAGAATGTCCAAATATCAGATAGAGGGGGTAGATGGATATAAGATAGTATGTCCGAATATCAGGTAGAGGGGATAGGTGGATACAAGATACAATGTCCAAATGTTAGATAGAGGGGGTAGGTGGATACCAGATAGAATGTCCAAATATCAGATAGAGGGGGTAGATGGATACAAGGTAGAATGTCCAAATTTTAGATAGAGGGAGTAGGTGGATACAAGATAGACTGTTCAAATATTAGATAGAAGGGTAAGATGGATACAAGGTAGAATGTCCAAATTTTAGATAGAGGGATAGGTGGATACAACATAGAATGTCCAAATATCAGATTATGGGGGTAGGTGGATACAAGGTAGAATGTCCAAATATCAGATAGAGGGGGTAGGTGGATACAAGATAGTATGTCCAAATATCATATTGAGGGGGTAGGTGGATACCAGATATAATGTCTAAATATTAGATAGAGCGATAGGTGGAGATTAGATAGACTGTTCAAATATTAGATAGAGGGGTAGGTGGATACAAGATAGACTGTTCAAATATTGGATAGAAGGGATAGGTGGATAAGAGATAGAATGTCCAAATATCAGATGGAGAGATAGGTGGATACAAGATAGAATGTCCAAATATTAGATAGAGGGGATAGATGGATATAAGTTAGAATGTCCAAATTTTAGATAGAGGGGGTAGGTGGATACAAGTTGGATGTACAAATATAATATTGAAGGGGTAGGTGGATACAAGATATTATGTCCGAATATCAGGTAGAGGGGATTGGTGGATACAAGATACAATGTCCAAATGTTAGATAGAGGGAGTAGGTGGATACCAGATATAATGTCCAAATATCAGATAGAGGGGGTAGATGGATACAAGCTAGAATTTCCAAATTTTAGATAGAGGGAGTAGGTGGATACAAGATAGAATTTCCAAATATCATATTGAGGGGATAGGTGGATACAAGGTAGAATGTCCAATTATTAGATAGAGGGGGGAGGTGGATACAAGATAGAATGTCCAAATATCATATTGAGGGGATAGGTGGATACAAGGTAGAATGTCCAAATATTAGATAGAGGGGGGAGGTGGATACAAGATAGTATGTCCAAATATCATATTGAGGGGATAGGTGGATACAAGGTAGAATGTCCAAATATTAGATAGAGGGGGGAGGTGGATACAAGATAGAATGTCCAAATATCAGAAGAAGTAGATGGATACAACACAGAATATTCAAATATTAGATGGAGGGGGTACATGGATACAAGATAGAATATCCAAATATTAGATAGAGGGGGTAGTTGGATACAAGATAGAAGGTCAAAATATCATATTGAGGGGGTAGGTGGATACAAGATAGTATGTCCAAATATGAGATAGAGGGGGTAGATAGATACAAGGTAGAATGTCCAAATATCAGATAGAGCGGGTAGGTGGATATAAGATAGTATGTCCGAATATCAGGTAGAGGGGATAGGTGGATACAAGATACAATGTCCAAATGTTAGATAGAGGGAGTAGGTGGATACCAGATAAAATGTCCAAATATCAGATAGAGGGGGTAGATGGATACAAGGTAGAATGTCCAAATTTTAGATAGAGGGAGTAGGTGGATACAAGATAGACTGTTCAAATATTAGATAGAGGGGATAGATGGATACAAGGTAGAATGTCCACATTTTAGATAGAGGGGGTAGATGGATACAAGATAGACTGTTCAAATACTAGATAGAGGACATAGATGGATACAAGATAGAATGTCCAAATATCAGATGGAGGGATAGGTGGATACAAGATAGAATGTCCAAATATTAGATAAAGGGGGTAGATGGATACAAGGTAGAATGTCCAAATTTTAGATAGAGGGAGTAGGTGGATACAAGATAGACTGTTCAAATATTAGATAGAAGGGATAGATGGATACAAGGTAGAATGTCCAAATTTTAGATAGAGGGATAGGTGGATACAACATAGAATGTCCAAATATCAGATTATGGGGGTAGGTGGATACAAGGTAGAATGTCCAAATATCAGATAGAGGGGGTAGGTGGATACAAGATAGTATGTCCAAATATCATATTGAGGGGGTAGGTGGATACCAGATATAATGTCTAAATATTAGATAGAGCGATAGGTGGAGATTAGATAAACTGTTCAAATATTAGATAGAGGGGTAGGTGGATACAAGATAGACTGTTCAAATATTGGATAGAAGGGATAGGTGGATACAAGATAGAATGTCCAAATATCAGATGGAGAGATAGGTGGATACAAGATAGAATGTCCAAATATTAGATAGAGGGGATAGATGGATATAAGTTAGAATGTCCAAATTTTAGATAGAGGGGGTAGGTGGATACAAGATAGAATGTACAAATATAATATTGAGGGGGTAGGTGGATACAAGATATTATGTCCGAATATCAGGTAGAGGGGATTGGTGGATACAAGATACAATGTCCAAATGTTAGATAGAGGGAGTAGGTGGATACCAGATATAATGTCCAAATATCAGATAGAGGGGGTAGATGGATACAAGCTAGAATTTCCAAATTTTAGATAGAGGGAGTAGGTGGATACAAGATAGAATTTCCAAATATCATATTGAGGGGATAGGTGGATACAAGGTAGAATGTCCAAATATTAGATAGAGGGGGGAGGTGGATACAAGATAGAATGTCCAAATATCAGAAGAAGTAGATGGATACAACATAGAATATTCAAATATTAGATGGAGGGGGTACATGGATACAAGATAGAATATCCAAATATTAGATAGAGGGGGTAGTTGGATACAAGATAGAAGGTCAAAATATCATATTGAGGGGGTAGGTGGATACAAGATAGTATGTCCAAATATTAGATAGAGGGGGTAGATAGATACAAGGTAGAATGTCCAAATATCAGATAGAGGGGGTAGATGGATATAAGATAGTATGTCCGAATATCAGGTAGAGGGGATAGATGGATACAAGGTAGAATGTCCAAATGTTAGATAGAGGGAGTAGGTGGATACCAGATAAAATGTCCAAATATCAGATAGAGGGGGTAGATGGATACAAGGTAGAATGTCCAAATTTTAGATAGAGGGAGTAGGTGGATACAAGATAGACTGTTCACATATTAGATAGAGGGGATAGATGGATACAAGGTAGAATGTCCACATTTTAGATAGAGGGGGTAGATGGATACAAGATAGACTGTTCAAATACTAGATAGAGGACATAGATGGATACAAGATAGAATGTCCAAATATCAGATGGAGGGATAGGTGGATACAAGATAGAATGTCCAAATATTAGATAAAGGGGGTAGATGGATACAAGGTAGAATTTCCAAATTTTTGATAGAGGGGTAGATGGATACAAGATAGAATATCCAAATATTAGATAGAGGGGGTAGGTGGATACAAGATAGAATGTCCAAATATCATAATGAGGGGATCGGTGGATACAAGGTAGAATGTCCAAATATTAGATAGAGGGGGTACATAGATAAAAGGTAGAATTTCCAAATATTAGATGGAGGGATAGATGGATACAAGATAGACTGTCCAAATATCATATTGAGGGGGTAGGTGGATACAAGATAGACTGTTCATATATTAGATAGAGGCTATAGATGGATACAAGATATAATATCCAAATATTAGGTAGAGGGGATAGGTGGATACAAGAAAGAATGTCCAAATATCAGATGGAGGTATAGGTGGATACAAGATAGAATGTCCAAATATTAAATGGAGATATAGGTGGATACAAGACAGAATGTCCAAATATCAGAAGAAGTAGATGGATACAACATAGAATGTTCAAATATTAAATAGGGGGGATAAATGAATACAAGATATAATGTCCAAATATCAGATAGAGGGGATAGATGGATTCAACATAGAATGTTCAAATATTAGATAGGGGGGATAGATGAATACAAGATATAATGTCCAAATATTAGATAGAGGTGGTAGATGGATACAAGATAGTATGTCCAAATATTAGATAGAGGGGGTAGATGGATACAAGATAGAATGTTCAAATATTAGATAGAGGTTATAGATGGATACAACATAGAATGTCCAAATATTAGATAGAGGGGTGGATGAATACAAGATAGTATGTCCAAATATTAGCTAGAGGGGGTAGATGGATACAAGATAGAATTTCCAAATATTAGATAGACGGGGTAGATGGATACAAGATAGAATGTCCAAATATTAGATAGAGGGGGTAGATGGATACAAGATAGGATGTCCAAATATTAGATAGAGGGGGTAGATGGATACAAGATAGAATTTCCAAATATTAGATGGAGGGAAAGGTGGATACAAGATAGAATGTCCAAATATCAGAAGAAATAGATGGATACAACATAGAATGTTCAAATATTAGATAGGGGGGATAGATGAATACAAGATATATTGTCCAAATATCAGATAGAGGGGATAGATGGATTCAACATAGAATGTTCAAATATTAGATAGGGGGGATAGATGAATACAAGATATAATGTCCAAATATTAGATAGAGGGGTAGATGGATACAAGATAGAATGTCCAAATATCAGATAGAGAGATAGGTGGATACAAGATAGAATGTCCAAATATTAGATGGAGGGATAGGTGGATACAAGATAGACTGTTCAAATATTACATAGAGGGGATACATGGATGCAAGGTAGAATATCCAAATTTTAGATAGAGGGGGTAGATGGATACAAGATAGACTGTTCAAATGCTAGATAGAGGGGATAGGTGGATACAAGATAGAATGTCCAAATATCAGATGGAGAGATAGGTGGATACAAGATAGAATGTCCAAATATTAGATAGAGGGGATAGATGGATACAAGATACAAAGTCCAAATGTTAGATAGAGGGAGTAGGTGGATACCAGATAAAATGTCCAAATATCAGATAGAGGGGGTAGATGGATACAAGGTAGAATGTCCAAAATTTAGATAGAGGGAGTAGGTGGATACAAGATAGACAGTTCAAATATTAGATAGAGGGGGTAGATGGATACAAGATAGACTGTTCATATATTAGATAGAGGGGATAGATGGATACAAGATATAATGTGCAAATATTAGATAGAGGGGTAGATAGATACAAGATAGTATGTCCAAATATTAGATAGAGGGGGTAGATGGATACAAGATAGAATGTCCAAATATTAGATGGAGGGATAGGTGGATACAAGAGAGAATGTCCAAATATCAGAAGAAGTAGATGGATACAACATAGAATGTTCAAATATTAAATAGGGGGGATAAATGAATACAAGATATAATGTCCAAATATCAGATAGAGGGGATAGATGGATTCAACATAGAATGTTCAAATATTAGATAGGGGGGATAGATGAATACAAGATATAATGTCCAAATATTAGATAGAGGGGTAGATGGATACAAGATAGTATGTCCAAATATTAGATAGAGGGGGTAGATGGATACAAGATAGAATGTTCAAATATTAGATAGAGGTGGTAGATGGATACAAGATAGTATGTCCAAATATTAGATAGAGGGGGTAGATGGATACAAGATAGAATGTTCAAATATTAGATAGAGGTTATAGATGGATACAACATAGAATGTCCAAATATTAGATAGAGGGGTAGATGAATACAAGATAGTATGTCCAAATATTAGATAGAGGGGGTAGATGGATACAAGATAGAATGTCCAAATATTAGATAGAGGGGAAAGATAGATACAAGGTAGAATTTCCAAATATTAGATGGAGGGATAGGTGGATACAAGATAGAATGTCCAAATATCATCTTGAGGGGGTAGGTGGATACAAGATAGAATTTCCAAATATTAGATAGAGGGGGTAGATGGATACAAGATAGAAATTCCAAATAATAGATGGAGGGGATTGGTGGATACAAGACAGAATGTCCAAATATCATATTGAGGGGATAGGTGGATACAAGATAGAATGTCCAAATATTAGATAGAGGGGGTAGATGGATACAAGGTAGAATTTCCAAATATCAGATAGAGGGGATAGATGGATACGAGAGAGAATGTCCAAATATCATATTGAGGGGGTAGGTGGATATAATATAGAATGTCCAAATATTAGATAGAGGGATAGGTGGATACAAGATAGAATGTCCAAATATCAGATAGAGGGGGTAGATGGATACAAGGTAGTATTTCCAAATATTAGATAGAGGGGGTAGATGGATACAAGATAGAATATCCAAATATTAGATAGAGGGGGTAGATGGATACAAGGTAGAATTTCCAAATATTAGATGGAGGGAAAGGTGGATACAAGATAGAATGTCCAAATATCAGAATAAATAGATGGATACAACATAGAATGTTCAAATATTAGATAGGGGGGATAGATGAATACAAGATATAATGTCCAAATATGAGATAGAGGGGTAGATGGATACAAGATAGAATGTCCAAATATCAGATGGAGAGATAGGTTGATACAAGATAGAATGTCCAAATATTAGATGGAGGGATAGGTGGATACAAGATAGACTGTTCAAATATTACATAGAGGGGATACATGGATGCAAGGTAGAATATCCAAATTTTAGATAGAGGGGGTAGATGGATACAAGATAGACTGTTCAAATACTACATAGAGGGGATAGGTGGATACAAGATAGAATGTCCAAATATCAGATGGAAAGATAGGTGGATACAAGATAGAATGTCCAAATATTAGATAGAGGGGATAGATGGATACAAGACACAATGTCCAAATATTAGATAGAGGGAGTAGGTGGATACAAGATAAAATGTCCAAATATCAGATAGAGGGAGTAGATGGATACAAGGTAGAATGTCCAAATTTTAGATAGAGGGAGTAGGTGGATACAATATAGACAGTTCAAATATTAGATAGAGGGGGTAGATGGATACAAGATAGACTGTTCAAATATTAGATAGAGGGGATAGATGGATACAAGATAGAATGTCCACATTTTAGATAGAGGGGGTAGATGGATACAAGATAGACTGTTCAAATACTAGATAGAGGGGATAGATGGATACAAGATAGAATGTCCAAATATCAGATGGAGGGATAGGTGGATAAGAGATAGAATGTCCAAATATTAGATAGAGGGGATAGATGGATACAAGATACAATGTCCAAATATTAGATAGAGGGGGTAGATGGATACAAGGTAGAATTTCCAAATATTAGATGGAGGGAAAGGTGGATACAAGATAGAATGTCCAAATATCAGAAGAAATAGATGGATACAACATAGAATGTTCAAATATTAGATAGGGGGGATAGATGAATACAAGATATAATGTCCAAATATGAGATAGAGGGGTAGATGGATACAAGATAGAATGTCCAAATATCAGATGGAGAGATAGGTTGATACAAGATAGAATGTCCAAATATTAGATGGAGGGATAGGTGGATACAAGATAGACTGTTCAAATATTACATAGAGGGGATACATGGATGTAAGGTAGAATATCCAAATTTTAGATAGAGGGGGTAGATGGAAACAAGATAGACTGTACAAATACTACATAGAGGGGATAGGTGGATACAAGATAGAATGTCCAAATATCAGATGGAAAGATAGGTGGATACAAGATAGAATGTCCAAATATTAGATAGAGGGGATAGATGGATACAAGATACAATGTCCAAATATTAGATAGAGGGAGTAGGTGGATACCAGATAAAATGTCCAAATATCAGATAGAGGGGGTAGATGGATACAAGGTAGAATGTCCAAATTTTAGATAGAGGGAGTAGGTGGATACAATATAGACAGTTCAAATATTAGATAGAGGGGGTAGATGGATACAAGATAGACTGTTCAAATATTAGATAGAGGGGATAGATGGATACAAGGTAGAATGTCCAAACACAATATTGAGGGGGTAGGTGGATACAAGATAGAATGTCCAAATATTAGATAGAGGGGGTAGATGGATACAAGGTAGAATGTCCAAATATTAGATAGAGGGGATAGGTGGATACAAGATAGAATTTCCAAATATCATATTGAGGGGATAGGTGGATACAAGCTAGAATGTCCAAATATTAGATAGAGGGGGGAGGTGGATACAAGATAGAATATCCAAATATTAGATAGAGGGGGTAGTTGGATACAAGATAGAATGTCAAAATATCATATTGAGGGGGTAGGTGGATACAAGATAGTATGTCCAAATATTAGATAGAGGGGGTAGATAGATACAAGGTAGAATGTCCAAATATCAGATAGAGGGGGTATGTGGATACAAGATATAATGTCCATATATTAGATAGAGGGGGTTAATGGATACCAGATATAATCTCCAAATATCAGATAGAGGGGATAGATGGATACGAGATAGAATGTTCAAATATTAGATAGAGGGGATGGATGGATACAAGATAGAATGTCCAAATATTAGATAGAGGGGATGGATGGATACAAGATAGAATGTCCAAATATCAGATGGAAAGATAGGTGGATACAAGATAGAATGTCCAAATATTAGATGGAGGGATAGGTGGATACAAGATAGACTGTTCAAATATTACATAGAGGGGATACATGGATGCAAGGTAGAATATCCAAATTTTAGATAGAGGGGGTAGATGGATACAAGATAGACTGTTCAAATACTAGATAGAGGGGATAGGTGGATACAAGGTAGAATGTCCAAATATCAGATGGAGAGATAGGTGGATACAAGATAGAATGTCCAAATATTAGATAGAGGGGATAGATGGATACAAGATACAATGTCCAAATGTTAGATAGAGGGAGTAGGTGGATACCAGATAAAATGTCCAAATATCAGATAGAGGGGGTAGATGGATACAAGGTAGAATGTTCAAATTTTAGATAGAGGGAGTAGGTGGATACAAGATAGACAGTTAAAATATTAGATAGAGGGGGTAGATGGATACAAGATAGACTGTTCAAATATTAGATAGAGGGGATAGATGGATACAAGGTAGAATGTCCACATTTTAGATAGAAGGGGTAGATGGATACAAGATAGACTGTTCAAATACTAGATAGAGGGGATAGATGGATACAAGATAGAATGTCCAAATATCAGATGGAGGGATAGGTGGATAAGAGATATAATGTCCAATATTAGATAGAGGGGGTAGGTGGATACAAGATAGAATGTCCAAAGATAATATTGAGGGGGTAGGTGGATACAAGATAGAATGTCCAAATACAATATTGAGGGGGTAGGTGGATACAAGATAGTATGTCCAAATATCAGGTAGAGGGGATAGGTGGATACAAGATAGAATGTCCAAATATTAGATAGAGGGGGTAGATGGATACAAGGTAGAATGTCCAAATTTTAGATAGAGGGGTAGATGGATACAAGATAGAATATCGAAATATTAGATAGAGGGGATAGATGGATACAAGGTAGAATGTCCAAATATTAGATAGAGGGGGTAGGTGGATACAAGATAGAATTTCCAAATATCATATTGAGGGGATAGGTGGATACAAGGTAGAATGTCCAAATATTAGATAGAGGGGGGAGGTGGATACAAGATAGAATGTCCAAATATCAGAAGAAGTAGATGGATACAACATAGAATGTTCAAATATTAGATGGAGGGGGTACATGGATACAAGATAGAATATCCAAATATTAGATAGAGGGGGTAGTTGGATACAAGATAGAATGTCAAAATATCAAATTGAGGGGGTAGGTGGATACAAGATAGTATGTCCAAATATTAGATAGAGGGGGTAGATAGATACAAGGTAGAATGTCCAAATATCAGATAGAGGGGGTATGTGGATACAAGATATAATGTCCATATATTAGATAGAGGGGGTTAATGGATACCAGATATAATCTCCAAATATCAGATAGAGGGGGTAGGTGGATACAAGATAGAATGTCCAAATATTAGATAGAGGGGGTAGATGGATATAAGGTAGAATGTCCAAATTTTAGATAGAGGGGTAGATGGATACAAGATACAATATCGAAATATTAGATAGAGAGGATAGATGGATACAAGGTAGAATGTCCAAATATTAGATAGAGGGGGTAGGTGGATACAAGATAGAATGTCCAAATATCATATTCAGGGGATAGGTGGATACAAGGTAGAATGTCCAAATATTAGATAGAGGGGGTAGATAGATACAAGGTAGAATTTCCAAATATTAGATGGAGGGATAGATGGATACAAGATAGACTGTCCAAATATCATATTGAGGGGGTAGGTGGATACAAGATAGACTGTTCATATATTAGATAGAGGCTATAGATGGATACAAGATATAATGTCCAAATATTAGGTAGAGGGGATAGGTGGATACAAGATAGAATGTCCAAATATCAGACGGAGGGATAGGTGGATACAAGATAGAATGTCCAAATGTTAGATAGAGGGGTAGATGGATACAAGATAGTATGTCCAAATATTAGATAGAGGGGGTAGATGGATACAAGATAGAATGACCTAATATTAGATGGAGGGATAGGTGGATACAAGACAGAATGTCCAAATATCAGAAGAAGTAGATGGATACAACATAGAATGTTCAAATATTAAATAGGGGGGATAAATGAATACAAGATATAATGTCCAAATATCAGATAGAGGGGATAGATGGATTCAACATAGAATGTTCAAATATTAGATAAGGGGGATAGATGAATACAAGATATAATGTCCAAATATTAGATAGAGGGGTAGATGGATACAAGATAGAATATCGAAATATTAGATAGAGGGGGTAGGTGGATACAAGATAGAATGTCCAAATATCATATTGAGGGGATAGCTGGATACAAGGTAGACTGTTCATATATTAGATAGAGGGGATAGATGGATACAAGATATAATGTGCAAATATTAGGTAGAGGGGATAGGTGGATACAAGATAGAATATCCAAATATTAGAAAGAGGGGTAGATGGATACAAGATAGTATGTCCAAATATTAAATAGAGGGGGTAGATGGATACAAGATAGAATGTCCAAATATTAGATGGAGGGATAGGTGGATACAAGACAGAATGTCCAAATATAAGAAGAAGTAGATGGATACAACATAGAATGTTCAAATATTAAATAGGGGGGATAAATGAATACAAGATATAATGTCCAAATATCAGATAGAGGGGATAGATGGATTCAACATAGAATGTTCAAATATTAGATAGGGGGGATAGATGAATACAAGATAGTATGTCCAAATATTAGATAGAGGGGGTAGATGGATACAAGATAGAATGTCCAAATATTAGATAGAGGGGGTAGATATATACAAGGTAGAATGTCCACATTTTAGATAGAGGGGGTAGGTGGATACAAGATAGAATTTCCAAATATCAGATAGAGGGGGTAGATGGATACAAGGTAAAATTTCCAAATATTAGATAGACGGGGTAGATGGATATAAGATAGAATGTCCAAATATTAGATAGAGGGGGTAGATGGATACAAGATAGAATTTCCAAATATTGGATGGAGGGATAGGTGGATACAAGATAAACTGTCCAAATATCATATTGAGGGGGTAAGTGGATACAAGATAGAATGTCCAAATATTAGATAGAGGGGGTAGATGGATACAAGGTAGAATTTCCAAATAATAGATGGAGGGGATAGGTGGATACAAGACAGAATGTCCAAATATCATATTGAGGGGATAGGTGGATACAAGATAGAATGTCCAAATATTAGATAGAGGGGGTAGATGGATACAAGGTAGAATTTCCAAACATTAGATAGAGGGATAGGTGGATACGAGATAGAATGTCCAAATATCATATTGAGGGGGTAGGTGGATATAATATAGAATGTCCAAATATTAGATACAGGGATAGGTGGATACAAGATAGAATGTCCAAATATCAGATAGAGGGGGTAGATGGATACAAGGTAGAATTTCCAAATATTAGATAGACGGGGTAGATGGATACAAGATAGTATGTCCAAATATTAGATAGGGGGGAGAGATGAATACAAGATATAATGTCCAAATATTAGATAGAGGGGTAGATGAATACAAGATAGTATGTCCAAATATTAGATAGAGGGGGTACATGGATAAAGATTGAATGTCCAAATATTAGATAGAGGGGGTACATAGATACAAGGTAGAATTTCCAAATATTAGATGGAGGGATAGGTGGATACAAGATAAACTGTCCAAATATCATATTGAGGGGGTAAGTGGATACAAGATAGAATGTCCAAATATTAGATAGAGGGGGTAGATGGATACAAGGTAGAATTTCCAAATAATAGATGGAGGGGATAGGTGGATACAAGACAGAATGTCCAAATATCATATTGAGGGGATAGATGGATACGAGATAGAATGTCCAAATATCATATTGAGGGGGTAGGTGGATATAATATAGAATGTCCAAATATTAGATACAGGGATAGGTGGATACAAGATAGAATGTCCAAATATCAGATAGAGGGGGTAGATGGATACATGGTAGAATTTCCAAATATTAGATAGACGGGGTAGATGGATACAAGATAGAATGTCCAAATATTAGATAGAGGGGGTAGATGGATACAAGATAGGATGTCCAAATATTAGATAGAGGGGGTAGATGGATACAAGATAGAATTTCCAAATATTAGATGGAGGGAAAGGTGGATACAAGATAGAATGTCCAAATATCAGAAGAAATAGATGGATACAACATAGAATGTTCAAATATTAGATAGGGGGGATAGATGAATACAAGATATAATGTCCAAATATCAGATAGAGGGGATAGATGGATTCAACATAGAATGTTCAAATATTAGATAGGGGGGATAGATGAATACAAGATATAATGTCCAAATATTAGATAGAGGGGTAGATGGATACAAGATAGAATGTCCAAATATCAGATAGAGGGATAGGTGGATACAAGATAGACTGTTCAAATATTACATAGAGGGGATACATGGATGCAAGGTAGAATATCCAAATTTTAGATAGAGGGGGTAGATGGATACAAGATAGACTGTTCAAATGCTAGATAGAGGGGATAGGTGGATACAAGATAGAATGTCCAAATATCAGATGGAGAGATAGGTGGATACAAGATAGAATGTCCAAATATTAGATAGAGGGGATAGATGGATACAAGATACAATGTCCAAATGTTAGATAGAGGGAGTAGGTGGATACCAGATAAAATGTCCAAATATCAGATAGAGGGGGTAGATGGATACAAGGTAGAATGTCCAAAATTTAGATAGAGGGAGTAGGTGGATACAAGATAGACAGTTCAAATATTAGATAGAGGGGGTAGATGGATACAAGATAGACTGTTCATATATTAGATAGAGGGGATAGATGGATACAAGATATAATGTGCAAATATTAGATAGAGGGGTAGATAGATACAAGATAGTATGTCCAAATATTAGATAGAGGGGGTAGATGGATACAAGATAGAATGTCCAAATATTAGATGGAGGGATAGGTGGATACAAGAGAGAATGTCCAAATATCAGAAGAAGTAGATGGATACAACATAGAATGTTCAAATATTAAATAGGGGGGATAAATGAATACAAGATATAATGTCCAAATATCAGATAGAGGGGTAGATGGATACAAGATAGTATGTCCAAATATTAGATAGAGGGGGTAGATGGATACAAGATAGAATGTTCAAATATTAGATAGAGGTGGTAGATGGATACAAGATAGTATGTCCAAATATTAGATAGAGGGGGTAGATGGATACAAGATAGAATGTTCAAATATTAGATAGAGGTTATAGATGGATACAACATAGAATGTCCAAATATTAGATAGAGGGGTAGATGAATACAAGATAGTATGTCCAAATATTAGATAGAGGGGGTAGATGGATACAAGATAGAATGTCCAAATATTAGATAGAGGGGGTAGATAGATACAAGGTAGAATTTCCAAATATTAGATGGAGGGATAGGTGGATACAAGATAGAATGTCCAAATATCATCTTGAGGGGGTAGGTGGATACAAGATAGAATTTCCAAATATTAGATAGAGGGGGTAGATGGATACAAGATAGAAATTCCAAATAATAGATGGAGGGGATTGGTGGATACAAGACAGAATGTCCAAATATCATATTGAGGGGATAGGTGGATATAATATAGAATGTCCAAATATTAGATAGAGGGGGTAGATGGATACAAGGTAGAATTTCCAAACATTAGATAGAGGGATAGGTGGATACGAGATAGAATGTCCAAATATCATATTGAGGGGGTAGGTGGATATAATATAGAATGTCCAAATATTAGATACAGGGATAGGTGGATACAAGATAGAATGTCCAAATATCAGATAGAGGGGGTAGATGGATACAAGGTAGAATTTCCAAATATTAGATAGACGGGGTAGATGGATACAAGATAGTATGTCCAAATATTAGATAGGGGGGAGAGATGAATACAAGATATAATGTCCAAATATTAGATAGAGGGGTAGATGAATACAAGATAGTATGTCCAAATATTAGATAGAGGGGGTACATGGATAAAGATTGAATGTCCAAATATTAGATAGAGGGGGTACATAGATACAAGGTAGAATTTCCAAATATTAGATGGAGGGATAGGTGGATACAAGATAAACTGTCCAAATATCATATTGAGGGGGTAAGTGGATACAAGATAGAATGTCCAAATATTAGATAGAGGGGGTAGATGGATACAAGGTAGAATTTCCAAATAATAGATGGAGGGGATAGGTGGATACAAGACAGAATGTCCAAATATCATATTGAGGGGATAGATGGATACGAGATAGAATGTCCAAATATCATATTGAGGGGGTAGGTGGATATAATATAGAATGTCCAAATATTAGATACAGGGATAGGTGGATACAAGATAGAATGTCCAAATATCAGATAGAGGGGGTAGATGGATACATGGTAGAATTTCCAAATATTAGATAGACGGGGTAGATGGATACAAGATAGAATGTCCAAATATTAGATAGAGGGGGTAGATGGATACAAGATAGGATGTCCAAATATTAGATAGAGGGGGTAGATGGATACAAGATAGAATTTCCAAATATTAGATGGAGGGAAAGGTGGATACAAGATAGAATGTCCAAATATCAGAAGAAATAGATGGATACAACATAGAATGTTCAAATATTAGATAGGGGGGATAGATGAATACAAGATATAATGTCCAAATATCAGATAGAGGGGATAGATGGATTCAACATAGAATGTTCAAATATTAGATAGGGGGGATAGATGAATACAAGATATAATGTCCAAATATTAGATAGAGGGGTAGATGGATACAAGATAGAATGTCCAAATATCAGATAGAGGGATAGGTGGATACAAGATAGACTGTTCAAATATTACATAGAGGGGATACATGGATGCAAGGTAGAATATCCAAATTTTAGATAGAGGGGGTAGATGGATACAAGATAGACTGTTCAAATGCTAGATAGAGGGGATAGGTGGATACAAGATAGAATGTCCAAATATCAGATGGAGAGATAGGTGGATACAAGATAGAATGTCCAAATATTAGATAGAGGGGATAGATGGATACAAGATACAATGTCCAAATGTTAGATAGAGGGAGTAGGTGGATACCAGATAAAATGTCCAAATATCAGATAGAGGGGGTAGATGGATACAAGGTAGAATGTCCAAAATTTAGATAGAGGGAGTAGGTGGATACAAGATAGACAGTTCAAATATTAGATAGAGGGGGTAGATGGATACAAGATAGACTGTTCATATATTAGATAGAGGGGATAGATGGATACAAGATATAATGTGCAAATATTAGATAGAGGGGTAGATAGATACAAGATAGTATGTCCAAATATTAGATAGAGGGGGTAGATGGATACAAGATAGAATGTCCAAATATTAGATGGAGGGATAGGTGGATACAAGAGAGAATGTCCAAATATCAGAAGAAGTAGATGGATACAACATAGAATGTTCAAATATTAAATAGGGGGGATAAATGAATACAAGATATAATGTCCAAATATCAGATAGAGGGGTAGATGGATACAAGATAGTATGTCCAAATATTAGATAGAGGGGGTAGATGGATACAAGATAGAATGTTCAAATATTAGATAGAGGTGGTAGATGGATACAAGATAGTATGTCCAAATATTAGATAGAGGGGGTAGATGGATACAAGATAGAATGTTCAAATATTAGATAGAGGTTATAGATGGATACAACATAGAATGTCCAAATATTAGATAGAGGGGTAGATGAATACAAGATAGTATGTCCAAATATTAGATAGAGGGGGTAGATGGATACAAGATAGAATGTCCAAATATTAGATAGAGGGGGTAGATAGATACAAGGTAGAATTTCCAAATATTAGATGGAGGGATAGGTGGATACAAGATAGAATGTCCAAATATCATCTTGAGGGGGTAGGTGGATACAAGATAGAATTTCCAAATATTAGATAGAGGGGGTAGATGGATACAAGATAGAAATTCCAAATAATAGATGGAGGGGATTGGTGGATACAAGACAGAATGTCCAAATATCATATTGAGGGGATAGGTGGATATAATATAGAATGTCCAAATATTAGATAGAGGGGGTAGATGGATACAAGGTAGAATTTCCAAATATCAGATAGAGGGGATAGATGGATAAGAGAGAGAATGTCCAAATATCATATTGAGGGGGTAGGTGGATATAATATAGAATGTCCAAATATTAGATAGAGGGATAGGTGGATACAAGATAGAATGTCCAAATATCAGATAGAGGGGGTAGATGGATACAAGGTAGAATTTCCAAATATTAGATAGAGGGGGTAGATGGATACAAGATAGAATGTCCAAATATTAGATAGAGGGGGTAGATGGATACAAGGTAGAATTTCCAAATATTAGATGGAGGGAAAGGTGGATACAAGATAGAATGTCCAAATATCAGAAGAAATAGATGGATACAACATAGAATGTTCAAATATTAGATAGGGGGGGTAGATGGATACAAGGTAGAATTTCCAAATATTAGATGGAGGGAAAGGTGGATACAAGATAGAATGTCCAAATATCAGAAGAAATAGATGGATACAACATAGAATGTTCAAATATTAGATAGGGGGGATAGATGAATACAAGATATAATGTCCAAATATGAGATAGAGGGGTAGATGGATACAAGATAGAATGTCCAAATATCAGATGGAGAGATAGGTTGATACAAGATAGAATGTCCAAATATTAGATGGAGGGATAGGTGGATACAAGATAGACTGTTCAAATATTACATAGAGGGGATACATGGATGTAAGGTAGAATATCCAAATTTTAGATAGAGGGGGTAGATGGAAACAAGATAGACTGTACAAATACTACATAGAGGGGATAGGTGGATACAAGATAGAATGTCCAAATATCAGATGGAAAGATAGGTGGATACAAGATAGAATGTCCAAATATTAGATAGAGGGGATAGATGGATACAAGATACAATGTCCAAATATTAGATAGAGGGAGTAGGTGGATACCAGATAAAATGTCCAAATATCAGATAGAGGGGGTAGATGGATACAAGGTAGAATGTCCAAATTTTAGATAGAGGGAGTAGGTGGATACAATATAGACAGTTCAAATATTAGATAGAGGGGGTAGATGGATACAAGATAGACTGTTCAAATATTAGATAGAGGGGATAGATGGATACAAGGTAGAATGTCCAAACACAATATTGAGGGGGTAGGTGGATACAAGATAGAATGTCCAAATATTAGATAGAGGGGGTAGATGGATACAAGGTAGAATGTCCAAATATTAGATAGAGGGGATAGGTGGATACAAGATAGAATTTCCAAATATCATATTGAGGGGATAGGTGGATACAAGCTAGAATGTCCAAATATTAGATAGAGGGGGGAGGTGGATACAAGATAGAATATCCAAATATTAGATAGAGGGGGTAGTTGGATACAAGATAGAATGTCAAAATATCATATTGAGGGGGTAGGTGGATACAAGATAGTATGTCCAAATATTAGATAGAGGGGGTAGATAGATACAAGGTAGAATGTCCAAATATCAGATAGAGGGGGTATGTGGATACAAGATATAATGTCCATATATTAGATAGAGGGGGTTAATGGATACCAGATATAATCTCCAAATATCAGATAGAGGGGATAGATGGATACGAGATAGAATGTTCAAATATTAGATAGAGGGGATGGATGGATACAAGATAGAATGTCCAAATATTAGATAGAGGGGATGGATGGATACAAGATAGAATGTCCAAATATCAGATGGAAAGATAGGTGGATACAAGATAGAATGTCCAAATATTAGATGGAGGGATAGGTGGATACAAGATAGACTGTTCAAATATTACATAGAGGGGATACATGGATGCAAGGTAGAATATCCAAATTTTAGATAGAGGGGGTAGATGGATACAAGATAGACTGTTCAAATACTAGATAGAGGGGATAGGTGGATACAAGGTAGAATGTCCAAATATCAGATGGAGAGATAGGTGGATACAAGATAGAATGTCCAAATATTAGATAGAGGGGATAGATGGATACAAGATACAATGTCCAAATGTTAGATAGAGGGAGTAGGTGGATACCAGATAAAATGTCCAAATATCAGATAGAGGGGGTAGATGGATACAAGGTAGAATGTTCAAATTTTAGATAGAGGGAGTAGGTGGATACAAGATAGACAGTTAAAATATTAGATAGAGGGGGTAGATGGATACAAGATAGACTGTTCAAATATTAGATAGAGGGGATAGATGGATACAAGGTAGAATGTCCACATTTTAGATAGAAGGGGTAGATGGATACAAGATAGACTGTTCAAATACTAGATAGAGGGGATAGATGGATACAAGATAGAATGTCCAAATATCAGATGGAGGGATAGGTGGATAAGAGATATAATGTCCAATATTAGATAGAGGGGGTAGGTGGATACAAGATAGAATGTCCAAAGATAATATTGAGGGGGTAGGTGGATACAAGATAGAATGTCCAAATACAATATTGAGGGGGTAGGTGGATACAAGATAGTATGTCCAAATATCAGGTAGAGGGGATAGGTGGATACAAGATAGAATGTCCAAATATTAGATAGAGGGGGTAGATGGATACAAGGTAGAATGTCCAAATTTTAGATAGAGGGGTAGATGGATACAAGATAGAATATCGAAATATTAGATAGAGGGGATAGATGGATACAAGGTAGAATGTCCAAATATTAGATAGAGGGGGTAGGTGGATACAAGATAGAATTTCCAAATATCATATTGAGGGGATAGGTGGATACAAGGTAGAATGTCCAAATATTAGATAGAGGGGGGAGGTGGATACAAGATAGAATGTCCAAATATCAGAAGAAGTAGATGGATACAACATAGAATGTTCAAATATTAGATGGAGGGGGTACATGGATACAAGATAGAATATCCAAATATTAGATAGAGGGGGTAGTTGGATACAAGATAGAATGTCAAAATATCAAATTGAGGGGGTAGGTGGATACAAGATAGTATGTCCAAATATTAGATAGAGGGGGTAGATAGATACAAGGTAGAATGTCCAAATATCAGATAGAGGGGGTATGTGGATACAAGATATAATGTCCATATATTAGATAGAGGGGGTTAATGGATACCAGATATAATCTCCAAATATCAGATAGAGGGGGTAGGTGGATACAAGATAGAATGTCCAAATATTAGATAGAGGGGGTAGATGGATATAAGGTAGAATGTCCAAATTTTAGATAGAGGGGTAGATGGATACAAGATACAATATCGAAATATTAGATAGAGAGGATAGATGGATACAAGGTAGAATGTCCAAATATTAGATAGAGGGGGTAGGTGGATACAAGATAGAATGTCCAAATATCATATTCAGGGGATAGGTGGATACAAGGTAGAATGTCCAAATATTAGATAGAGGGGGTAGATAGATACAAGGTAGAATTTCCAAATATTAGATGGAGGGATAGATGGATACAAGATAGACTGTCCAAATATCATATTGAGGGGGTAGGTGGATACAAGATAGACTGTTCATATATTAGATAGAGGCTATAGATGGATACAAGATATAATGTCCAAATATTAGGTAGAGGGGATAGGTGGATACAAGATAGAATGTCCAAATATCAGACGGAGGGATAGGTGGATACAAGATAGAATGTCCAAATGTTAGATAGAGGGGTAGATGGATACAAGATAGTATGTCCAAATATTAGATAGAGGGGGTAGATGGATACAAGATAGAATGACCTAATATTAGATGGAGGGATAGGTGGATACAAGACAGAATGTCCAAATATCAGAAGAAGTAGATGGATACAACATAGAATGTTCAAATATTAAATAGGGGGGATAAATGAATACAAGATATAATGTCCAAATATCAGATAGAGGGGATAGATGGATTCAACATAGAATGTTCAAATATTAGATAAGGGGGATAGATGAATACAAGATATAATGTCCAAATATTAGATAGAGGGGTAGATGGATACAAGATAGAATATCGAAATATTAGATAGAGGGGGTAGGTGGATACAAGATAGAATGTCCAAATATCATATTGAGGGGATAGCTGGATACAAGGTAGACTGTTCATATATTAGATAGAGGGGATAGATGGATACAAGATATAATGTGCAAATATTAGGTAGAGGGGATAGGTGGATACAAGATAGAATATCCAAATATTAGAAAGAGGGGTAGATGGATACAAGATAGTATGTCCAAATATTAAATAGAGGGGGTAGATGGATACAAGATAGAATGTCCAAATATTAGATGGAGGGATAGGTGGATACAAGACAGAATGTCCAAATATAAGAAGAAGTAGATGGATACAACATAGAATGTTCAAATATTAAATAGGGGGGATAAATGAATACAAGATATAATGTCCAAATATCAGATAGAGGGGATAGATGGATTCAACATAGAATGTTCAAATATTAGATAGGGGGGATAGATGAATACAAGATAGTATGTCCAAATATTAGATAGAGGGGGTAGATGGATACAAGATAGAATGTCCAAATATTAGATAGAGGGGGTAGATATATACAAGGTAGAATGTCCACATTTTAGATAGAGGGGGTAGGTGGATACAAGATAGAATTTCCAAATATCAGATAGAGGGGGTAGATGGATACAAGGTAAAATTTCCAAATATTAGATAGACGGGGTAGATGGATATAAGATAGAATGTCCAAATATTAGATAGAGGGGGTAGATGGATACAAGATAGAATTTCCAAATATTGGATGGAGGGATAGGTGGATACAAGATAAACTGTCCAAATATCATATTGAGGGGGTAAGTGGATACAAGATAGAATGTCCAAATATTAGATAGAGGGGGTAGATGGATACAAGGTAGAATTTCCAAATAATAGATGGAGGGGATAGGTGGATACAAGACAGAATGTCCAAATATCATATTGAGGGGATAGGTGGATACAAGATAGAATGTCCAAATATTAGATAGAGGGGGTAGATGGATACAAGGTAGAATTTCCAAACATTAGATAGAGGGATAGGTGGATACGAGATAGAATGTCCAAATATCATATTGAGGGGGTAGGTGGATATAATATAGAATGTCCAAATATTAGATACAGGGATAGGTGGATACAAGATAGAATGTCCAAATATCAGATAGAGGGGGTAGATGGATACAAGGTAGAATTTCCAAATATTAGATAGACGGGGTAGATGGATACAAGATAGTATGTCCAAATATTAGATAGGGGGGAGAGATGAATACAAGATATAATGTCCAAATATTAGATAGAGGGGTAGATGAATACAAGATAGTATGTCCAAATATTAGATAGAGGGGGTACATGGATAAAGATTGAATGTCCAAATATTAGATAGAGGGGGTACATAGATACAAGGTAGAATTTCCAAATATTAGATGGAGGGATAGGTGGATACAAGATAAACTGTCCAAATATCATATTGAGGGGGTAAGTGGATACAAGATAGAATGTCCAAATATTAGATAGAGGGGGTAGATGGATACAAGGTAGAATTTCCAAATAATAGATGGAGGGGATAGGTGGATACAAGACAGAATGTCCAAATATCATATTGAGGGGATAGATGGATACGAGATAGAATGTCCAAATATCATATTGAGGGGGTAGGTGGATATAATATAGAATGTCCAAATATTAGATACAGGGATAGGTGGATACAAGATAGAATGTCCAAATATCAGATAGAGGGGGTAGATGGATACATGGTAGAATTTCCAAATATTAGATAGACGGGGTAGATGGATACAAGATAGAATGTCCAAATATTAGATAGAGGGGGTAGATGGATACAAGATAGGATGTCCAAATATTAGATAGAGGGGGTAGATGGATACAAGATAGAATTTCCAAATATTAGATGGAGGGAAAGGTGGATACAAGATAGAATGTCCAAATATCAGAAGAAATAGATGGATACAACATAGAATGTTCAAATATTAGATAGGGGGGATAGATGAATACAAGATATAATGTCCAAATATCAGATAGAGGGGATAGATGGATTCAACATAGAATGTTCAAATATTAGATAGGGGGGATAGATGAATACAAGATATAATGTCCAAATATTAGATAGAGGGGTAGATGGATACAAGATAGAATGTCCAAATATCAGATAGAGGGATAGGTGGATACAAGATAGACTGTTCAAATATTACATAGAGGGGATACATGGATGCAAGGTAGAATATCCAAATTTTAGATAGAGGGGGTAGATGGATACAAGATAGACTGTTCAAATGCTAGATAGAGGGGATAGGTGGATACAAGATAGAATGTCCAAATATCAGATGGAGAGATAGGTGGATACAAGATAGAATGTCCAAATATTAGATAGAGGGGATAGATGGATACAAGATACAATGTCCAAATGTTAGATAGAGGGAGTAGGTGGATACCAGATAAAATGTCCAAATATCAGATAGAGGGGGTAGATGGATACAAGGTAGAATGTCCAAAATTTAGATAGAGGGAGTAGGTGGATACAAGATAGACAGTTCAAATATTAGATAGAGGGGGTAGATGGATACAAGATAGACTGTTCATATATTAGATAGAGGGGATAGATGGATACAAGATATAATGTGCAAATATTAGATAGAGGGGTAGATAGATACAAGATAGTATGTCCAAATATTAGATAGAGGGGGTAGATGGATACAAGATAGAATGTCCAAATATTAGATGGAGGGATAGGTGGATACAAGAGAGAATGTCCAAATATCAGAAGAAGTAGATGGATACAACATAGAATGTTCAAATATTAAATAGGGGGGATAAATGAATACAAGATATAATGTCCAAATATCAGATAGAGGGGTAGATGGATACAAGATAGTATGTCCAAATATTAGATAGAGGGGGTAGATGGATACAAGATAGAATGTTCAAATATTAGATAGAGGTGGTAGATGGATACAAGATAGTATGTCCAAATATTAGATAGAGGGGGTAGATGGATACAAGATAGAATGTTCAAATATAAGATAGAGGTTATAGATGGATACAACATAGAATGTCCAAATATTAGATAGAGGGGTAGATGAATACAAGATAGTATGTCCAAATATTAGATAGAGGGGGTAGATGGATACAAGATAGAATGTCCAAATATTAGATAGAGGGGGTAGATAGATACAAGGTAGAATTTCCAAATATTAGATGGAGGGATAGGTGGATACAAGATAGAATGTCCAAATATCATCTTGAGGGGGTAGGTGGATACAAGATAGAATTTCCAAATATTAGATAGAGGGGGTAGATGGATACAAGATAGAAATTCCAAATAATAGATGGAGGGGATTGGTGGATACAAGACAGAATGTCCAAATATCATATTGAGGGGATAGGTGGATATAATATAGAATGTCCAAATATTAGATAGAGGGGGTAGATGGATACAAGGTAGAATTTCCAAACATTAGATAGAGGGATAGGTGGATACGAGATAGAATGTCCAAATATCATATTGAGGGGGTAGGTGGATATAATATAGAATGTCCAAATATTAGATACAGGGATAGGTGGATACAAGATAGAATGTCCAAATATCAGATAGAGGGGGTAGATGGATACAAGGTAGAATTTCCAAATATTAGATAGACGGGGTAGATGGATACAAGATAGTATGTCCAAATATTAGATAGGGGGGAGAGATGAATACAAGATATAATGTCCAAATATTAGATAGAGGGGTAGATGAATACAAGATAGTATGTCCAAATATTAGATAGAGGGGGTACATGGATAAAGATTGAATGTCCAAATATTAGATAGAGGGGGTACATAGATACAAGGTAGAATTTCCAAATATTAGATGGAGGGATAGGTGGATACAAGATAAACTGTCCAAATATCATATTGAGGGGGTAAGTGGATACAAGATAGAATGTCCAAATATTAGATAGAGGGGGTAGATGGATACAAGGTAGAATTTCCAAATAATAGATGGAGGGGATAGGTGGATACAAGACAGAATGTCCAAATATCATATTGAGGGGATAGATGGATACGAGATAGAATGTCCAAATATCATATTGAGGGGGTAGGTGGATATAATATAGAATGTCCAAATATTAGATACAGGGATAGGTGGATACAAGATAGAATGTCCAAATATCAGATAGAGGGGGTAGATGGATACATGGTAGAATTTCCAAATATTAGATAGACGGGGTAGATGGATACAAGATAGAATGTCCAAATATTAGATAGAGGGGGTAGATGGATACAAGATAGGATGTCCAAATATTAGATAGAGGGGGTAGATGGATACAAGATAGAATTTCCAAATATTAGATGGAGGGAAAGGTGGATACAAGATAGAATGTCCAAATATCAGAAGAAATAGATGGATACAACATAGAATGTTCAAATATTAGATAGGGGGGATAGATGAATACAAGATATAATGTCCAAATATCAGATAGAGGGGATAGATGGATTCAACATAGAATGTTCAAATATTAGATAGGGGGGATAGATGAATACAAGATATAATGTCCAAATATTAGATAGAGGGGTAGATGGATACAAGATAGAATGTCCAAATATCAGATAGAGGGATAGGTGGATACAAGATAGACTGTTCAAATATTACATAGAGGGGATACATGGATGCAAGGTAGAATATCCAAATTTTAGATAGAGGGGGTAGATGGATACAAGATAGACTGTTCAAATGCTAGATAGAGGGGATAGGTGGATACAAGATAGAATGTCCAAATATCAGATGGAGAGATAGGTGGATACAAGATAGAATGTCCAAATATTAGATAGAGGGGATAGATGGATACAAGATACAATGTCCAAATGTTAGATAGAGGGAGTAGGTGGATACCAGATAAAATGTCCAAATATCAGATAGAGGGGGTAGATGGATACAAGGTAGAATGTCCAAAATTTAGATAGAGGGAGTAGGTGGATACAAGATAGACAGTTCAAATATTAGATAGAGGGGGTAGATGGATACAAGATAGACTGTTCATATATTAGATAGAGGGGATAGATGGATACAAGATATAATGTGCAAATATTAGATAGAGGGGTAGATAGATACAAGATAGTATGTCCAAATATTAGATAGAGGGGGTAGATGGATACAAGATAGAATGTCCAAATATTAGATGGAGGGATAGGTGGATACAAGAGAGAATGTCCAAATATCAGAAGAAGTAGATGGATACAACATAGAATGTTCAAATATTAAATAGGGGGGATAAATGAATACAAGATATAATGTCCAAATATCAGATAGAGGGGTAGATGGATACAAGATAGTATGTCCAAATATTAGATAGAGGGGGTAGATGGATACAAGATAGAATGTTCAAATATTAGATAGAGGTGGTAGATGGATACAAGATAGTATGTCCAAATATTAGATAGAGGGGGTAGATGGATACAAGATAGAATGTTCAAATATTAGATAGAGGTTATAGATGGATACAACATAGAATGTCCAAATATTAGATAGAGGGGTAGATGAATACAAGATAGTATGTCCAAATATTAGATAGAGGGGGTAGATGGATACAAGATAGAATGTCCAAATATTAGATAGAGGGGGTAGATAGATACAAGGTAGAATTTCCAAATATTAGATGGAGGGATAGGTGGATACAAGATAGAATGTCCAAATATCATCTTGAGGGGGTAGGTGGATACAAGATAGAATTTCCAAATATTAGATAGAGGGGGTAGATGGATACAAGATAGAAATTCCAAATAATAGATGGAGGGGATTGGTGGATACAAGACAGAATGTCCAAATATCATATTGAGGGGATAGGTGGATATAATATAGAATGTCCAAATATTAGATAGAGGGGGTAGATGGATACAAGGTAGAATTTCCAAATATCAGATAGAGGGGATAGATGGATAAGAGAGAGAATGTCCAAATATCATATTGAGGGGGTAGGTGGATATAATATAGAATGTCCAAATATTAGATAGAGGGATAGGTGGATACAAGATAGAATGTCCAAATATCAGATAGAGGGGGTAGATGGATACAAGGTAGAATTTCCAAATATTAGATAGAGGGGGTAGATGGATACAAGATAGAATGTCCAAATATTAGATAGAGGGGGTAGATGGATACAAGGTAGAATTTCCAAATATTAGATGGAGGGAAAGGTGGATACAAGATAGAATGTCCAAATATCAGAAGAAATAGATGGATACAACATAGAATGTTCAAATATTAGATAGGGGGGATAGGTGAATACAAGATATAATGTCCAAATATGAGATAGAGGGGTAGATGGATACAAGATAGAATGTCCAAATATCAGATGGAGAGATAGGTTGATACAAGATAGAATGTCCAAATATTAGATGGAGGGATAGGTGGATACAAGATAGACTGTTCAAATATTACATAGAGGGGATACATGGATGCAAGGTAGAATATCCAAATTTTAGATAGAGGGGGTAGATGGATACAAGATAGACTTTTCAAATACTACATAGAGGGGATAGGTGGATACAAGATAGAATGTCCAAATATCAGATGGAAAGATAGGTGGATACAAGATAGAATGTCCAAATATTAGATAGAGGGGATAGATGGATACAAGACACAATGTCCAAATATTAGATAGAGGGAGTAGGTGGATACAAGATAAAATGTCCAAATATCAGATAGAGGGGGTAGATGGATACAAGGTAGAATGTCCAAATTTTAGATAGAGGGAGTAGGTGGATACAATATAGACAGTTCAAATATTAGATAGAGGGGGTAGATGGATACAAGATAGACTGTTCAAATATTAGATAGAGGGGATAGATGGATACAAGATAGAATGTCCACATTTTAGATAGAGGGGGTAGATGGATACAAGATAGACTGTTCAAATACTAGATAGAGGGGATAGATGGATACAAGATAGAATGTCCAAATATCAGATGGAGGGATAGGTGGATAAGAGATAGAATGTCCAAATATTAGATAGAGGGGATAGATGGATACAAGATACAATGTCCAAATATTAGATAGAGGGGGTAGATGGATACAAGGTAGAATTTCCAAATATTAGATGGAGGGAAAGGTGGATACAAGATAGAATGTCCAAATATCAGAAGAAATAGATGGATACAACATAGAATGTTCAAATATTAGATAGGGGGGATAGATGAATACAAGATATAATGTCCAAATATGAGATAGAGGGGTAGATGGATACAAGATAGAATGTCCAAATATCAGATGGAGAGATAGGTTGATACAAGATAGAATGTCCAAATATTAGATGGAGGGATAGGTGGATACAAGATAGACTGTTCAAATATTACATAGAGGGGATACATGGATGCAAGGTAGAATATCCAAATTTTAGATAGAGGGGGTAGATGGATACAAGATAGACTGTTCAAATACTACATAGAGGGGATAGGTGGATACAAGATAGAATGTCCAAATATCAGATGGAAAGATAGGTGGATACAAGATAGAATGTCCAAATATTAGATAGAGGGGATAGATGGATACAAGATACAATGTCCAAATATTAGATAGAGGGGGTAGATGGATACAAGGTAGAATTTCCAAATATTAGATGGAGGGAAAGGTGGATACAAGATAGAATGTCCAAATATCAGAAGAAATAGATGGATACAACATAGAATGTTCAAATATTAGATAGGGGGGATAGATGAATACAAGATATAATGTCCAAATATGAGATAGAGGGGTAGATGGATACAAGATAGAATGTCCAAATATCAGATGGAGAGATAGGTTGATACAAGATAGAATGTCCAAATATTAGATGGAGGGATAGGTGGATACAAGATAGACTGTTCAAATATTACATAGAGGGGATACATGGATGCAAGGTAGAATATCCAAATTTTAGATAGAGGGGGTAGATGGATACAAGATAGACTGTTCAAATACTACATAGAGGGGATAGGTGGATACAAGATAGAATGTCCAAATATCAGATGGAAAGATAGGTGGATACAAGATAGAATGTCCAAATATTAGATAGAGGGGATAGATGGATACAAGATACAATGTCCAAATATTAGATAGAGGGAGTAGGTGGATACCAGATAAAATGTCCAAATATCAGATAGAGGGGGTAGATGGATACAAGGTAGAATGTCCAAATTTTAGATAGAGGGAGTAGGTGGATACAATATAGACAGTTCAAATATTAGATAGAGGGGGTAGATGGATACAAGATAGACTGTTCAAATATTAGATAGAGGGGATAGATGGATACAAGGTAGAATGTCCACATTTTAGATAGAGGGGGTAGATGGATACAAGATAGACTGTTCAAATACTAGATAGAGGGGATAGATGGATACAAGATAGAATGTCCAAATATCAGATGGAGGGATAGGTGGATAAGAGATAGATTGTCCAATATTAGATAGAGGGGGTAGGTGGATACAAGATAGAATGTCCAAAGATAATATTGAGGGGGTAGGTGGATACAAGATAGAATGTCCAAACACAATATTGAGGGGGTAGGTGGATACAAGATAGTATGTCCAAATATCAGGTAGAGGAGATAGGTGGATACAAGATAGAATGTCCAAATATTAGATAGAGGGGGTAGATGGATACAAGGTAGAATGTCCAAATTTTAGATAGAGGGGTAGATGGATACAAGATAGAATATCGAAATATTAGATAAAGGGGATAGATGGATACAAGGTAGAATGTCCAAATATTAGATAGAGGGGGTAGGTGGATACAAGATAGAATTTCCAAATATTAGATAGAGGGGGGAGGTGGATACAAGATAGAATGTCCAAATATCAGAAGAAGTAGATGGATACAACATAGAATGTTCAAATATTAGATGGAGGGGGTACATGGATACAAGATAGAATATCCAAATATTAGATAGAGGGGGTAGTTGGATACAAGATAGAATGTCAAAATATCATATTGAGGGGGTAGGTGGATACAAGATAGTATGTCCAAATATTAGATAGAGGGGGTAGATAGATACAAGGTAGAATGTCCAAATATCAGATAGAGGGGGTATGTGGATACAAGATATAATGTCCATATATTAGATAGAGGGGGTTAATGGATACCAGATATAATCTCCAAATATCAGATAGAGGGGATAGATGGATACGAGATCGAATGTCCAAATATTAGATAGAGGGGGGAGGTGGATACAAGACAGAATGTCCAAATATCAGAAGAAGTAGATGGATACAACATAGAATGTTCAAATATTAGATAGAGGGGATGGATGGATACAATATAGAATGTCCAAATATTAGATAGAGGGGATGGATGGATACAAGATAGAATGTCCAAATGTTAGATAGAGGGAGTAGGTGGATACCAGATAAAATGTCCAAATATCAGATAGAGGGGGTAGATGGATACAAGGTAGAATGTTCAAATTTTAGATAGAGGGAGTAGGTGGATACAAGATAGACAGTTAAAATATTAGATAGAGGGGGTAGATGGATACAAGATAGACTGTTCAAATATTAGATAGAGGGGATAGATGGATACAAGGTAGAATGTCCGCATTTTAGATAGAAGGGGTAGATGGATACAAGATAGACTGTTCAAATACTAGATAGAGGGGATAGATGGATACAAGATAGAATGTCCAAATATCAGATGGAGGGGGTATGTGGATACAAGATATAATGTCCATATATTAGATAGAGGGGGTTAATGGATACCAGATATAATCTCCAAATATCAGATAGAGGGGATAGATGGATACGAGATCGAATGTCCAAATATTAGATAGAGGGGGGAGGTGGATACAAGACAGAATGTCCAAATATCAGAAGAAGTAGATGGATACAACATAGAATGTTCAAATATTAGATAGAGGGGATGGATGGATACAATATAGAATGTCCAAATATTAGATAGAGGGGATGGATGGATACAAGATAGAATGTCCAAATATCAGATGGAGAGATAGGTGGATACAAGATAGAATGTCCAAATATTAGATGGAGGGATAGGTGGATACAAGATAGACTGTTCAAATATTACATAGAGGGGATACATGGATGCAAGGTAGAATATCCAAATTTTAGATAGAGGGGGTAGATGGATACAAGATAGACTGTTCAAATACTAGATAGAGGGGATAGGTGGATACAAGGTAGAATGTCCAAATATCAGATGGAGAGATAGGTGGATACAAGATAGAATGTCCAAATATTAGATAGAGGGGATAGATGGATACAAGATACAATGTCCAAATGTTAGATAGAGGGAGTAGGTGGATACCAGATAAAATGTCCAAATATCAGATAGAGGGGGTAGATGGATACAAGGTAGAATGTTCAAATTTTAGATAGAGGGAGTAGGTGGATACAAGATAGACAGTTAAAATATTAGATAGAGGGGGTAGATGGATACAAGATAGACTGTTCAAATATTAGATAGAGGGGATAGATGGATACAAGGTAGAATGTCCGCATTTTAGATAGAAGGGGTAGATGGATACAAGATAGACTGTTCAAATACTAGATAGAGGGGATAGATGGATACAAGATAGAATGTCCAAATATCAGATGGAGGGATAGGTGGATAAGAGATATAATGTCCAATATTAGATAGAGGGGGTAGGTGGATACAAGATAGAATGTCCAAAGATAATATTGAGGGGGTAGGTGGATACAAGATAGAATGTCCAAATACAATATTGAGGGGGTAGGTGGATACAAGATAGTATGTCCAAATATCAGGTAGAGGGGATAGGTGGATACAAGATAGAATGTCCAAATATTAGATAGAGGGGGTAGATGGATACAAGGTAGAATGTCCAAATTTTAGATAGAGGGGTAGATGGATACAAGGTAGAATGTCCAAATATTAGATAGAGGGGGTAGGTGGATACAAGATAGAATTTCCAAATATCATATTGAGGGGATAGGTGGATACAAGGTAGAATGTCCAAATATTAGATAGAGGGGGGAGGTGGATACAAGATAGAATGTCCAAATATCAGAAGAAGTAGATGGATACAACATAGAATGTTCAAATATTAGATGGAGGGGGTACATGGATACAAGATAGAATGTCAAAATATCAAATTGAGGGGGTAGGTGGATACAAGATATAATGTCCATATATTAGATAGAGGGGGTTAATGGATACCAGATATAATCTCCAAATATCAGATAGAGGGGGTAGGTGGATACAAGATAGAATGTCCAAATATTAGATAGAGGGGGTAGATGGATATAAGGTAGAATGTCCAAATTTTAGATAGAGGGGTAGATGGATACAAGATACAATATCGAAATATTAGATAGAGAGGATAGATGGATACAAGGTAGAATGTCCAAATATTAGATAGAGGGGGTAGGTGGATACAAGATAGAATGTCCAAATATCATATTCAGGGGATAGGTGGATACAAGGTAGAATATCCAAATATTAGATAGAGGGGGTAGATAGATACAAGGTAGAATTTCCAAATATTAGATGGAGGGATAGATGGATACAAGATAGACTGTCCAAATATCATATTGAGGGGGTAGGTGGATACAAGATAGACTGTTCATATATTAGATAGAGGCTATAGATGGATACAAGATATAATGTCCAAATATTAGGTAGAGGGGATAGGTGGATACAAGATAGAATGTCCAAATATCAGACGGAGGGATAGGTGGATACAAGATAGAATGTCCAAATGTTAGATAGAGGGGTAGATGGATACAAGATAGTATGTCCAAATATTAGATAGAGGGGGTAGATGGATACAAGATAGAATGACCTAATATTAGATGGAGGGATAGGTGGATACAAGACAGAATGTCCAAATATCAGAAGAAGTAGATGGATACAACATAGAATGTTCAAATATTAAATAGGGGGGATAAATGAATACAAGATATAATGTCCAAATATCAGATAGAGGGGATAGATGGATTCAACATAGAATGTTCAAATATTAGATAAGGGGGATAGATGAATACAAGATATAATGTCCAAATATTAGATAGAGGGGTAGATGGATACAAGATAGAATATCGAAATATTAGATAGAGGGGGTAGGTGGATACAAGATAGAATGTCCAAATATCATATTGAGGGGATAGCTGGATACAAGGTAGACTGTTCATATATTAGATAGAGGGGATAGATGGATACAAGATATAATGTGCAAATATTAGGTAGAGGGGATAGGTGGATACAAGATAGAATGTCCAAATATCAGATGGAGGGATAGGTGGATACAAGATAGAATATCCAAATATTAGAAAGAGGGGTAGATGGATACAAGATAGTATGTCCAAATATTAAATAGAGGGGGTAGATGGATACAAGATAGAATGTCCAAATATTAGATGGAGGGATAGGTGGATACAAGACAGAATGTCCAAATATCAGAAGAAGTAGATGGATACAACATAGAATGTTCAAATATTAAATAGGGGGGATAAATGAATACAAGATATAATGTCCAAATATCAGATAGAGGGGATAGGTGGATACAAGATAGAATTTCCAAATATCAGATAGAGGGGGTAGATGGATACAAGGTAGAATTTCCAAATATTAGATAGACGGGGTAGATGGATATAAGATAGAATGTCCAAATATTAGATAGAGGGGGTAGATGGATACAAGATAGAATGTCCAAATATTAGATGGAGGGATAGGTGGATACCTGACAGAATGTCCAAATATCAGAAGAAATAGATGGATACAACATAGAATGTTCAAATATTAGATAGGGGGGATAGATGAATACAAGATAGAATGTCCAAATATCAGATAGAGGGGATAGATGGATTCAACATAGAATGTTCAAATACTAGATAGAGGGGTAGATGGATACAAGATAGAATGTCCAAATATCAGATGGAGAGATAGGTGGATACAAGATAGAATGTCCAAATATTAGATGGAGGGATAGGTGGATACAAGATAGACTGTTCAAATATTACATAGAGGGGATACATGGATGCAAGGTAGAATATCCAAATTTTAGATAGAGGGAGTAGATGGATACAAGATAGACTGTTGAAATATCAGATGGAGAGATAGGTGGATACAAGATAGAATGTCCAAATATCAGATGGAGAGATAGGTGGATACAAGATACAATGTCCAAATGTTAGATAGAGGGAGTAGGTGGATACCAGATAAAATGTCCAAATATCAGATAGAGGGGGTAGATGGATACAAGGTAGAATGTCCAAATTTTAGATAGAGGGAGTAGGTGGATACAAGATAGACAGTTCAAATATTAGATAGTGGGGGTAGATGGATACAAGATAGACTGTTCAAATATTAGATAGAGGGGATAGATGGATACAAGGTAGAATGTCCACATTTTAGATAGAGGGGGTAGATGGATACAAGATAGACTGTTCAAATACTAGATAGAGGGGATAGATGGATACAAGATAGAATGTCCAAATATCAGATGGAGGGATAGGTGGATAAGAGATAGAATGTCCAATATTAGATAAAGGGGGTAGGTGGATACAAGATAGAATGTCCAAAGATAATATTGAGGGGGTAGGTGGATACAAGATAGTATGTCCAAATATCAGGTAGAGGGGATAGGTGGATACAAGATAGAATGTCCAAATATTAGATAGAGGGGGTAGATGGATACAAGGTAGAATGTCAGAATATTAGATAGAGGGGGTAGGTGGATACAAGATAGAATTTCCAAATATCATATTGAGGGGATAGGTGGATACAAGGTAGAATTTCCAAATATCATATTGAGGGGATAGGTGGATACAAGGTAGAATGTCCAAATATTAGATAGAGGGGGGAGGTGGATACAAGATAGAATGTCCAAATATCAGAAGAAGTAGATGGATACAACATAGAATGTTCAAATATTAGATGGAGGGGGTACATGGATACAAGATAGAATATCCAAATATTAGATAGAGGGGGTAGTTGGATACAAGATAGAATGTCAAAATATCATATTGAGGGGGTAGGTGGATACAAGATAGTATGTCCAAATATTAGATAGAGGGGGTAGATAGATACAAGGTAGAATATCCAAATATCAGATAGAGGGGGTATGTGGATACAAGATATAATGTCCATATATTAGATAGAGGGGGTTAATGGATACCAGATGTAATCTCCAAATATCAGATAGAGGGGATAGATGGATACGAGATAGAATGTCCAAATATTAGATAGAGGGGATAGATGGATTCAACATAGAATATCCAAATATCAGATAGAGGGGGTAGATAGATACTAGACAGAATGTCCAAATATTAGATAGAGGGGGGAGGTGGATACAAGACAGAATGTCCAAATATCAGAAGAAGTATATGGATACAACATAGAATATTCAAATATTAGATAGAGGGGATAGATGAATACCAGGTATAATGTCCAAATATTAGATAGAGGGGGTAGATAGATACAAGGTAGAATATCCAAATATCAGATAGAGGGGTTATGTGGATACAAGATATAATGTCCATATATTAGATAGAGGGGGTTAATGGATACCAGATGTAATCTCCAAATATCAGATAGAGGGGATAGATGGATACGAGATAGAATGTCCAAATATTAGATAGAGGGGGGAGGTGGATACAAGACAGAATGTCCAAATAATAGAAGAAGTAGATGGATAACAGATAGAATGTTCAAATATTAGATAGAGGGGATAGATGGATACAAGATAGAATGTCCAAATATCAGATAGAGTGGGTACATGGATACAAGATAGAATATCCAAATATTAGATAGAGGGGGTAGATAGATACAAGGTAGAATGTCCAAATATCAGATAGAGGGGGTTAATGGATACCAGATATAATGTCCAAATATTAGATAGAGGGGGTAGGTGGATACCAGATATAATGTCAAATATTAGATAGAGGGGATAGATGAATACCAGGTATAATGTCCAAATATTAGATAGAGGGGATAGATGGATTCAACATAGAATATCCAAATATCAGATAGAGGGGGTAGATAGATACAAGACAGAATGTCCAAATATTAGATAGAGGGGGGAGGTGGATACAAGACAGAATGTCCAAATATCAGAAGAAGTATATGGATACAACATAGAATGTTCAAATATTAGATAGAGGGGATAGATGAATACAAGATATAATGTCCAAATATCAGATAGAGGGGGTAGATAGATACAAGACACAATGTCCAAATATTAGATAGAGGGGGGAGGTGCATACAAGACAGAATGTCCAAATATCAGAAGAAGTAGATGGATACAACATAGAATGTTCAAATATTAGATCGAGGGTATAGATGGATACAAGATAGAATATCCAAATATTAGATAGAGGGGGTAGGTGGATACCAGATCGAATGTCCAAATATCAGATAGAGGGGGTATGTGGATACAAGATATAATGTCCATATATTAGATAGAGGGGGTTAATGGATACCAGATATAATGTCCAAATATTAGATAGAGGGGGTAGGTTGGACAGGAAAGACAGAATGTCCAATGATGATTGGGACAATGGGAGGAGACACGTTGAACAGGAAGACACAGAGAAAACAATAATTAGACATTGTTGATAGCAGAAAACTAATCTAGCCTTCTGTTGCATAGAATTTGTAAACAGTGACACATTTAATGGCTTCAAATCAACAGAATATTGAAAAAGTTAAATAAACCACTTTTTAGGCCAGTAGTTTCCAGATGTACCATGGTACCATGAAATGTGGACTTTATTAAAATAATATCAGATCCACTGTCTTGTTCAACATGAAGCAGAACGGTACAGAACTGATCACTGTGATCACTGCAGAACATGTCCTGCTCACATTACACACTGATTTCTGCCTTTTGTGATGTTCCGTTAAAAACTGTCAGCTTTCCACTGTTAGACTCTGCTGCTGGGACCTGTTCTGATCCCTTTTACAGGCAGAACAGCTCAGGTCAAATGGTTTCAATCAGTGTTTACAGCTCAGTTTTTACTACATTTATATTCAACTCAGCAGTTGTGATAAACTACAAAACCACTGATTAAAATGATTAAAACACTCCTACACTCAGTGATGTGATGGACTGAACCTCACTGACTAGAAATCTGCTCACCAGCCAAGCAGGAACTTTGGTCCGGTTCTCTCTGGGTCTGAGAGGAGAAACAATCTGTTAGTATCTGATCAGAAGACTCTGAACACACACATGATCTGATCTCACAGCTGATTGGTTCTGCTCTTGTCTGTACAGGATGAGCTTTGGTCCAGACTTTTGTGGAGTTGAAGTAGTTAAATGTTGTTGGTTGATGATCACTTCAGAGAGGCTGTATGTGTTCATGATCAGAAACATAGAAACTTTCCCAGTTCTGCTCTCAGAGACTATCCAAAGCTTTGGGGATCAGAGATCAGGTGGAAATCAGAGCAGTAACACATCACCTGTGAAACCTGTTCTCTGACTAATGATCCAATGTTTCACTTCATTCATACAGTTTGAGAAGGACAGGTCTGTTGGGCACTGACAGGAAGCTTCACTTCATATGAAACAGAGCAGGTACCAGGAACACATCCATCAAAGAACTAAATGTTTATCCTCACCAGTCAGAGCAGGAGCAGGGGTCGGAGTTCAGGTAGTCTAAAGAAAGGAGGAAAAGAAAGTTGTCAGTTAAATTCTTCCAGCTGAGGACACAGCAGGTTCACCCACAGGGGGGCAATAAAACCCCATGTAATGACACTGCAGCTTAGACTGTGTGTCACTGAGACACAGAGCTGCTCTTGTTGTGGGCTATTCTAACTCAGCTGTTCCATCAGCATCCAGACCATGTAAAGAGCACAGCTGTGCTGTCATTTCAGCTTTATTTCCAGAGAAAATGACAGATGACACAAAGTTAGAAGCAGCACAAAGTCTCATCTTCTGTCAGCTGCCCTGCAGTGAACATCATGTTCTGAGCTGCTGCGATTGGCTGAATGGAAAGTTTGGACTAAAACTGTCTGTAACACATGCATCAATGCACACAGTATAATCATCACCAGTCCACACATCCATTCAGTATTTACAGGTGAAAGTTTTCTAAAAGCTTCAGTAAGTTCATTAACTGTCTGTTCAGGAGGAAATTCCCTCACAAACTCTGATTTCATTAATAATAATATTATTAGTGTTGTTGTTATTAGTAACTGCTCTGCTCAGACTCATGGGAGACATGCTTGTTTGCTGCCATTTCCATAGCGATAGCGGTGTGCCAGAGAAATTTCTATTTCTATTTCTATTTATTAAAAAATATTCAGTGTGAGAAATAGCATGTGTGGCGGGAGTGCGTGGCAAACGACCGAAAAGTGTGACTGTCATGCTCAATATGAGACATGCATGAGACATGAGAGCCCTGCTGCCAGTATCACAAAGTCCAGTCACAAAGTCCTCTGTCACACCCAAGACCTCCACCTCAAGTGCCTGTCATGGTCACCATCTACCAAAAGAAATATTACTTATGTCTCATAACATGTTGCAATGAAATATTAAACTCTTTTCTTCTTTTTTGTAATTTCAATGACATCACTTGTCCCTTTATATCTGCATGATACATTTCAGTGTTGAAAAAGACAACCATTTACATGGCTTAATGAAATATACTCAATGTCCTGTCATTAAAGATCTCATTGTAAGATATTTTCCTAACAGAGCACTTCGCTCCCAAACTGCAGGTTTACTTGTTGTTCCCAGAGTTTCTAAAAGTAGAATGGGAGGTAGAGCCTTCAGTTATCAGGCCCCTCTCTTGTGGAATAAGCTGCCAGTAAATGTCCGGGAAGCAGACACCCTTTCCACTTTTAAGATTAGGCTTCAAACTTTCCTTTTTGATAAAGCTTATAGTTAGGGATGGCTCAGGTAAACCTGAAACATCCCATAGTTAAGCTGATATAGGCTTAGACTGCTGGGGGACCTCATCTGTCACACCTTTCCTCACTTTGCTCTCTTTTTCCCCCTGTTTGATTTCTCAAATGATTTTATGTACATGTGACATTATTGTGGTTATTAACTTGTGTTTCCCTGTTCCAACAGGTATCCTTTGAATGGTGTTATGGTGTCCCCCCCCTCTTTTCCCTCTTTTCTGTCTTCTCAAACCCCAGCTGGTCGAGGTGGATGGCCACCCTTCCTGAGTCTGGTTCTGCCAGAGGTTTCTTCCTGTTAAAAGGGAATCGTTCCTTTCCACAGTCGCCTCAGGCACGCTCAGGACGGGAGATTGGACTGAAGACAAGTTTCGGTGCAATCTGTTGGTTTCCTTAGCTAGGATATTATTTTTTCAATTGGCCCTATATGAATTAATTGGATTATGATTACAATGAATTGAATTCCAATTGGCTTGAATTGGACTATATTACTTAAGTGCCTTGAGATGACAATTGTTGTAATCTGGCGCTATATAAATAAAATTGAATTGAATTGAATTGAATCTGCTCAGGAGATTAATGTCTAACAAGGACACCTATGATTGTATACCTAAATTTGTATACCTAATTCAACACGTTCAAGTTTCTTTTCACATTATCTTTACTGTTGCTCTGTATTAACTACACATACTTCTGTTAAAATAGATTATTTTAAATTGAACCCATTGAATTATATTTAGTATGTGTAACCATGCCTTTGCTTTCCGCTACAACACTTTTAGAATTCAACACAGACATTCTGATATTGAGCAGGTCCTCGTGTTCACTGTTATTTGTTGATCTAAAGATATTACAGTAAACATATTCAGATTTTGAGCAATCCAACAAACCTCCAACATCTAATTTAACTGCTAAAGTTTCAGCCGCTCCCACTAAGCAATACTGTGATATATTACATGGTTATAGTGAGCAACACACATTATAATGCAGAAAATGCTTTTTAAAAAAAGCCATTTCTATTGTGTTTGGCAGGAAACTGTTTAAATGCTTGGCAGCATGGAGCTCTTTCAAAGTACCGTCAACTTTTTATGGCAACTCTCTTTTTCAAGGATGATGAAACAGCCTTTTTTAACTGAAGGGGTTGTCCCTGTGTCATCCTCACATTCTCGTGTCTTACCTTCCGGAGCTTCAGCTCTCTCAGTGGCACCTCCTCTCTCCCACTGCGGACATTCTTTACCACTGAAAGCTGACAACAACAAGGTAAATCACTTACTGATCTAATTAGATCCAAACATTTCACTGTGACATTTAAGTAAAAAAAACATTTATAATATTGGTCTGGTTAAACAAAAAATACAGAAGATCCATTGTTTAAGATTTTTACTGTATTACTTTGTCTATCTAAAGACTTAATTTGTCTAAATTACAAAAGGATAAGCTAAGTACACAGACTGAAAGTACTGGGAATGTAAATTTAGTGTATTACTCTTATGAATAGAATCAGCATACCTGCACAATTTCCCCCTCCACTGTGAGGAGGCCGTTGCTGCTCTTCACGTCCTGCAGTGTTGTCTGTAAGGACGGGGGACAGAGGAGGGCTGTCGCCTGCTCCATAAGCCCGTCCTTACAGACAACAGGCGAGCTCCTGAAAAATCTGGTGTCCTTTGTTACCAAAATGTAGTAAGGAGGGGACTCTCCCCGCAAGGAGTACCCCTCATTAAATCATTTTTCCTCTCCCTAATCTTGGAGGAAAACTCCTCAAACATTATCACTTTTGTGACTGTCTCCCCATCTGTGATGGGCACAACTTTATTCATTTTTGTGGTTTTGGCCACTGCAGAGCTCTCCCTGAACTCCCACGCGATGACTCGCGCCTGATCCTTGATGTGCAGCTCAGCGGGCCTGTAATAGGGGCTGGGTTTGATGGTAAAGAGGGTCGCTCTCAGTGCCATTCTGTAATTGCAATAGAAAAATAATGACTTGGCATGTGACTCATGTATATTTACATACATATATATATGTGCATAGGTCCAAGGAGACCCCAGGGGGACCCCGGGGAAGACCCAGGACATGTTGGGGAGACTATGTCTCTCGGCTGGCCTGGGAACTCCTCGGGGTCCCCCCGGAAGAGCTGGAGGAAGTGGCTGGGGACAGGGACGTCTGGGTTTCTCTGTTAAAGCTGCTGCCCCCGCGACCCGACCCTCAGATAAGCAGTAGATGATGGATGGATGGATGGATTTCTGATTTATTTAATGTTGTCTTCATTGAAAAAAAAATGCTTTTCTTTGAAAACTAAGGAAATTTCTAAGTGACCCCAAACTTTTGAACGGTGGTATATATATACATATATATAATATATATATGTATATATATGTATATATATGTATACACATATATATAACATGTACACACAAGGCCATAACTACCATAGAGGACACCGAGGTCGTGTTTATGGTGTTTTTCCCCCCTCTTTTCTGTCTTCTCAAACCCCAGCTGGTCGAGGCGGATGGCCACCCTTCCTGAGTCTGATTTCTTCCTGTTAAAAGGGAGTCTTTCCTTTCCACAGTCGCCACAGGCATGCCCAGGACGGGAGATTGGACTGAAGACAAGTTTCGGTGCAATCTGTTGGTTTCCTTAGCTAGGATATTAATTTTTTAATTGGCTCTATATGAATGAATTTGATTATGATTGCAATGAATTGAATTCCAATTGGCTTGCATTGGACTATATTATTTAAGTGCCTTGAGATGACAATTGTTGTAATCTGGTGCTATATAGATAAAATTGAATTGAATTGAATTGAATCCTCTGTATTTTTTTTTTGCTTAAATTGTGGTGATTTTATATTTGAAGAGCCAAGAGTAGCGCTGTTTAATAAAACAGTGGCTCAGTTTGGCCATACGTGCTGCACGTCATCAACAACATGCACTGTCACTATGGTAACTACCACACACAAGTCGGACTTTGATGTTACCGCTACCGTTAGTGAGTCAGTCAGTCACACCAGTCAATGGAAGAGGAGCACATCAAGCTAAACATGTAGGTGAAGAGCAGTTTAAGTGGTAGATGACTGTGAGGAAAAAAAAGCATTTTAATGTGGAAATATTTTTATTGCAGCCCAGCGTACAACTCGGATAGCAAGGAAACATGAATCAAAGTTTAATTTTAATTTTTAATTCCGTCAGTACCGGTCGTTAATCAATTTCCACCGGTCGAGTCAACATTCATTTTGCGATTGAAATGTCAGCGATTGAAAATGAAACGTTTATTCTGTGTTCATTTCTCAATGTTGGATGCTGAACCTGTTCTATATTTCTGCCGGAGCACAACGCAGCAACGCTGCACAGAGCAGATTGTACGGGACAGGAAGTGAAAATTGTCACAGTTTATGTTTTGATTCTTGTTATGTTTGATCTTCATGTTTTCAGGTTCTTTGCTATGTTTCAGGTCATGTTTTTCCCCTGTCACGTTAGGTTCACTCATGTCACCTGTTTTCCGTTTCACAGCTGCACATCATCACCAATCACTTCCCCACAGCAATTAGTTTCCAGGTTGAGTCACAGTATTTGTGGAATCCTCACTTTCCCCACTTTTCACGAAAGTTAAGTCTGGTTATGCCTCATCGTCTTGCATTTTTGTTAACCAAAGTCATAGTCTTGTTATTTAGTCACAGTCTTGTTTTATTTTCATGGTCAAGTATTTTTGATGATCCGGCTCAGCCGCGCTTTCTGTTTATGCCTGTTGTGTGTTTTTGCCTTTTGGAATAAACCTTTATGATTTGAGAAGTCTGCATCTGGGTCCTACCTTTCTCTACTGTTCCTGACATAAATAATAATAGTAAATAATTTTCTGTGGTAACTTGCCCTTACTTCATGAGTCACCATAATGGTCCATCAAAAAGCCTCAGAATGCCCCAATTTTACCTCAAATTTCAAAAGCTCCGCACTGCCCTCAAAGTTTTTTAAGATTTCTGACACATCTGATTTCATGATGTTGAAATAGTGTATTGTTTTCATTTCTATCAGTTTAGTATTAGACATTCACATTCATATCCTTCACTAAAGGGAAAACAGGGTCGGGAGGAAAAGGCTGAGCCAAACCAAGCTAATCTTTGGGCCAAGCAGCAAGAAGAGGAGCAGTGATAGTGGGAGAGCAGGTACTATAAAAGGAAGAGACTATGCCAGACCTGTATACGTTTTAAAAGTCAGATGTATAATGCATGATTATTGAAGTATTGTGTAAGATTATAATAGAAATGTGTTCAAAAGCTGGTTTTCCTTAACAAGAGTGAACAGATGAGGCACTATCATCAACATGATAGTGTAATAGGGCTTGGGTATCTATTTTAAATACTGAAGGAAATATGAAGCATTTGTATATATTATATATTGTATATATATGTCCCAGGACAGTTCATTCCTTTTTATTCCTCATCCAAGACTTGATGAAATTCATTCTCCAGTTTTTCAATGTAACTCATTTGCAAATCATTTAGGATGAGGCTGATGTTCTCTGATAACAAACAAAACAAATAAATCTAAAAGTCATGATGATGTTGTTTTTGTTCCTTTAAGACTCTGAAAATGGCCAGATTTAAATAACAGAATTAAAAACCTTTCCAGGGGGAGCCCCCGAACCCGACTAGAAGTTCTGACACATGACCTCAGTATTTTCTGGGCCCTGCGTACGGCCCTGCAAATGGTGGGACTTTCACAGTATCCTTGGCACAGACGTGTGAATGTGTAGCCCCTCCTATTGAAGTTGAAAGCAAACCAGAGTTAGCTTCCTGGGTGACCTGGATCACTGAAGGTGTCTGAAAGGTCGATCACTGAAAAGACCCCGTACTTCCATTTAGCTACCGCCCAATATCTCTAATAAATGCAGACCTCAAAATAATATGTGAAGCCCTCACCAAAAGAATAGAAAAAATAACTCCCCTATAATACATCCTGACCAGACAGGTTTTTATAAAGAGTAGACACTTATCCACTAACACTCGCAGGCTAATTAATCTCATAGACTATTCTACCATCAACAACCTGGAAACCATAATCGTCTCTCTCGATGCAGAAAAAGCATTTGATCGAGTTAACTGGAAATTTTTATTCGCAGCGTTAAAAAAAATTCAGGTTTGGGTCCCACTTCATCAACTGGATAAGGATATTATATAGCTCCCCAAATGCGTGTGTCAGGACAAATAATCAAACTTCTCTAAGCTTCAGTCTGCAGAGAGGTACAAGACAGGGTTGCCCACTTTCTCCCTCACTTTTTGCTATTTTCATCGAACCTTTAGCAGCTGCTATCAGACAAGATAGAAATATTAAAGGCATCCAACCCCAAAATATTGAGCATAAAATAAGTCTTTATGCAGATGATGTGTTACTTTTCCTTCAGAACTCACAGATGTCTCTCACTCACACGATCACACTCATAAATAAATTCTCAGTACTTTCTGACTACTCTATCAATTGGTCGAAGACCACAGTTCTGCCCATTAACTGTAGGGTCCAGAATATACCTGCGATCACTTTACAGTCAGGAAATATTAGATATTTAGGGTTAAACATTTCCGCCAGGCTATCAGAGCTAACAAAGCTAAATTATGTGCAACTATTAAAGACAGTAGAGGACGATCTCTCTCGTTGGAAGTCCTTACCTATATCACTTATGGGGAGAGTTACAACCATTAAAATGATGATACTACCAAAAGTTAACTATTTGTTCTCAATGATCCCCATAAAACCATCTGCTACTTGGTTTAAGTCACTAGATTCATGCATCTCCAAATTTCTGTGTAATAACAAACCACCACTTATTAGTTTAAAAACCCTACAGAAGACCAAGGTCAGTGGTGGATTAGATTTACCTAATTTTCAGTACTATTCCTTAGCCGATAGGTCACAATATATATCAAAATGGTTTAAACCTAGCCCAATAGATGAACCATGGATAAATATAGAACAAGCATTGTGTGATAATCTGGAAATCTCTGACCTGCCACTTATTAGTCAAAACGTAAAAAATCACAAATGTTTCAAAAGCATTAACATCAGCACCTCTCTGACAGCCTGGTGGGAATTTCTTAAAATAACAAAGTCTTCCCTTGTCCCGTGGAAGCTTACACCCATCTGGAACAATCCTGACATACTGCAAAACAAAAAAATGCTAAACTTTACTCTGTGGAAGATCAAAGGAATCAAACATCTGGAACATATAATCCAAAATGGAAATTTTATTTCATTTGATGAGCTCATATCACAACACGAGATAGGCAGCAATAAATTCCTAGAATATCAACAACTTAAGTCTATAATAACAAAGAAATATATCCTCCACCAACCAGACTTACAACTCCTGATTAGGGGAGCAGAATTTCTAAGCATCTGCACCCCAAAACTACTATCAAAAATATATAAATCATTGTCTAAGATAGATGACACAATGTCTCTACCATCCTCAAAATGGGAGGCAGATTTATCCATCAGTTCTAGTCATAGCTTCTGGCCACAAATATGTTTGAACACCTTCAGAATGACTCGAAATCCTAATTTACAGCTCATACAATACAAAATCCTTCATAGAACACATTATACAGGACAAAGGATGTTCAGGATGGGTCTAACACACTCAAACATCTGCTCACATTGCACAGATAACACACCTGATGATTATGCACACGCTTTGTGGTTTTGTGCGACTGTCCAGAAATTCTGGCTTGAGTTCTGTGAGGACCTATCAACATGTCTAAAGTGTAGCATGGGGCCTGGCAGGGTCGGTGGGCTGTTGCCCCTGGCTCCCGGGGGGCCTCTGCCCTATGCTTATGGAGGCTCTGTCCGGGGGCTTCCTCTGCAGTCTTCTGGGTGGATGCGTGGTTGCCTCTGCGGTGGGCTTCCTGGGTTCTGTGCTCCGTGGGGGCTGCTGGTGGCCTGGGTCTTGTGGGCCTCTCTGCCTGCTTCTGATTGTTGGGGGGGGCTGTGGATTAAGCACGGTTATCATGTCGGTCCTGTGCCATGGGTATTGCATGTCCACACACGCACACACACACACACACACACGCATTAATTAGCCCAGTAGCATGCTCGCTAAGCAGTTGATGTGTTATCCTGTGGTTTCAGGTCATCTATCCACAGTTGTGTTGTATGTGATTGCTGCTACTTGTGCTTGTTTTTGTTTGTTTGTGTGTGTTTTTTTTGTCTGCTTTCAGGTGCTCCTGGTGGCTCTAAGGCTGGATTCCCAACTGAGACCATGGATTGTTGTCTGTTTTGTTTTTTTACAGGTGTAGCAGCTGGTTGTCTGGTTTTTCTTTCTATTCTTGTTCTGTTTCCTCTTCTTTCCTCTTCTTCTTTCCTTGTACCCCGGTCCGGTTCAGATCTATTACATGTTATATATTGTAAACAGAAATAAATAAATCGGCATCAAGGGGAGCTTTACATTTATAAAACTTACCTTGGCAAAGCAACTCTGTTTGGCATAAAAGGTATTCAGATTACAATTCTGCTGCCATAATGCTGGACAGGACAAGGGGGGGGGGGGGGGGGGGGGGAAGGAGTGATGACAACTTTTTCACAATCTTTGACGAGGTTAACATCATACTTACCGGTGACTGTTCTTTGTGTGTGCACAACAGATGTCACCGTTTTTGAGTTGCACTGCAGTGAAGGTGAAAAAATAATACATCTATCAGATGTGTCTTTCCTTTCGGCCGCACGCTTACATGATTTCATAACTGGGCTCAAATCTTCCCAAGTCCATGAAGTACATGGTCCATTGAGCTGGTGTGAGAGACTGACACAGCACATTTATGTTGTGTCCAATAAATGTGTGTCAATGTGAGTTTGTCAAACCTAACCCTATCCCCTAACCAGCCTTCGTCGTGTGATTTGCCAGTTTCCTGGAACACATGACAGATACATTGCAGGTCCTCTGTTGCTATGAAGTCTGTTGTAGCTGCTTTTGCTGAAACAAACTCAGGAAAGGTTGCAATTGCCATTGATGTGCATATGTCATGTTCGAGGTGTGGAAGACAAAGGACTGAAGAATTTGGTGCCAGGTCAGGTCGTCAGAACTGTGGCACCTTCTGGGGTTGGGATTAGATAAAGGCTTAATTTGCACATCCAGTTCCTGCTTGCCAGGTTACTGGGACAGATTGTAGAGAGAAAAATACATATTTGAAACCGTCTACACATTTGAGTAGGACAGTACCTCTTTCCTAATTATCAAGGTGGTTTGGCTTCTCAGCAGGAGTCCATCTCTCTCCAACACGCTGGTGTTTCTGTGACAATCACGCCTCCAGTATCCGCTTTGGCCACAAACGAAACAGGCATCATTTGGAATTCTCTTTTTTCTCCTGTAAAAGCCATGTCCCTTTCCTGTTCTTTGTGTGTGTGGAAGTTGTCTGTCATTGGTTTCAACTTTTTTTGCATGCAAAGGCAAGTTATTTCTGCATTGGTCTTTTACTTTTTTCTCTACTTCTGCTTTCCACATCTCTAAACATTCTTTTTGACCTTCCATAAATTCTAATTTCTTAACAGAAATTTTGTTTTTTCTTCTCATTTCTTGTTCATTTTGCTTGTTTTTTTTTCTCTTCTCCAAATCTGAGCTAATTTGTCCATACATTTAAAGATTTTAAGCTTTTATCCCCAAATCTCTTTTTCATAATTTACACAATTGGCCCCTCCGCAGACTAAACCACTTCTTCTCCCCATTCTGAATGAAGAGGCCGTACGACAAGACACTTCGATAAGCTACAAGTGACAGAAGCAGACGAAATAAGCTTCAAGTGACAAACACTAGCCACTTCAATAAGCTACAAGTGGCAAATTGAGAAATTAAATTGTTGTGTAATTAAAACCCAAATTTGAAAGAAAATTAATGTAGTCAATATTTCAAATATTCACCAGACGAGTTTTCACTGAACTACGTTCGTGAAACCCCGGTGGCAGCGATCCAGGAAGTTTTTCTGGTTAGCCCTCCCATTTCACAAATTAATTGAGGTTTGGAGGCTGGAAATTATCTATTTTTCCCAGGATGGCCTGTCACTTTCCGAGCCTCGCCCTGAACGCCTGCTCACAGGGTCTTGCCGATAACGCCAAATTGTTATGGAAGTTTTTCACGCTTCCTTCCTAATACCTCTGATGAGCAATGAAATAGAGAAATTTTCTTTTTCTGCCGGCCAGCTAAGTTTTATTTTTCGTTGCAAGGAAAACGATCAGTCCACACTATTCAGCGATTATGGTGTGGAAAGATACAGACAAAAGTTAATTTGTCTGTAGAGCATTCATACCTGAGGGGGGCCCTGTACTTTGGGCGTGTATTGTTCGACCTTCACGAAAGTTCTGCGCAGTGGAGCACTGTTGATTTTATTGCAGAGATAGTGTTCAACTAGGGAAAGCAATTAAACTGATTAAGATCGAGGGGAAGAAAGTTAAAGCAGTGATAGCTAAGGATGGGGGACTCGCTTAAGGAAGGATTTTTTGGGATTACCCTTAGTGTGTCTACTGAATAGATAAAAGAAAATGTGAAAAATGCAAGAGTGAGAGAAGTCAGATGCCTGAAAACTACTTGTGAGTGCCAAAAATGTGACAGTCTGTCGGTGTTGCTTACGTTTGATGAGGATCGAATCCCTGATAAAGTGTTTATTGCAAATATGAGCTATGATGTTAGACTATGTTCCTCTGCCGCTGAGGTGCTTTAAATGGGCATGTAGCAGCAATATGTAAAGGCAAACAAATGTGTGGGAGATTTGCAGGGGAGCATGAATATGGGAAATGTGAAAGAGGAGCTTTACTCAAGTGCTGCAACTGCGGAGGGGAGCATACTTCTACATATAGAGGGTGTGAAATCAGTAAAAGAGCAGAAGAGGTGCAGCCAGTGAAAACATCCCAAAGGGTTACATATGCGGAAGCGGCCCAAAAGTAGGGGATACAGTCAAACAGCAGTAATATTAAAATGTCAGACGAGCATGAAAAAAGAGCATGTGAGGGATGTAGAGTAATTAAAGATGACACGCTGATTGTGGAGAAAAGGCAATTTATACTGTTCATGGTTGAGGTGATTAATTGTACTGCGCAAACAGACAAGAAAACAGAAAGAAATCTAAATAATAGTGAAAGCAGCAGAGAAGTACCTAGGAGTTGAGGCCGTTGGGTGGGAAGAAGTGGAAGATGTGTTGAAAGGAGGCTCACCCAGTTCACAGACACAGTCATCTTTATCGGGTGGTGGATCATCATGATCATAAGCATATTGCAGTGGAATGCAAGAAGTCTAGTAGCTAATGGTCAAGAGCTTAAAAAGTTTGTCTCAGGTATGCAGGACAAACCCAGTATAATTTGTATTTCAGAAACATGTTGAGAGCGCAATGGGATTTAATAATACAAGGTTACATGGCTCTAAGGAATGACAGGAAGATGGGGAAAGGTGGTGGGGTGGCCATTTTTGTTAGAACTGGAACAAGGTTCAGTACTGTTCAATTAGGGAAAAAATGTGAGTCCATAACAATTAAGATTTGGACAGGGAAATATTAAATTTTTTATTTTTTTATTTATATAGCGCCAGATTACAACAATTGTCATCTCAAGGCACTTAAGTAATATAGTCCAATTCAAGCCAATTGGAATTCAATTCATTGTAATCATAATCCAATTAATTCATATACGGCCAATTCAAAAATTTATATCCTAGCTAAGGAAACCAACAGATTGCACAAACTGTGGAAAGGAACGACTCCCTTTTAACGGGAAGAAACCTCTGGCAGAACCAGACTCAGGAAGGGTGGCCATCCGCCTCGACCAGCTGGGGTTTGAGAAGACAGAAAAGAGGGAAGAGAGGGGGGGGGAACACCATAACGCCATTCAAAGGATATCTGTTGGAACAGGGAAACACAAGTTAATAACCACAATAATGTCACATGTACATAAAATCATTTGTGAAATTAAACAGGGGGAAAAAAGAGAGCAAAGTGAGGAAAGGTGTGACAGATGAGGTCCCCCAGCAGTCTAAGCCTATAGCAGCTTAACTATGGGATGTTTCAGGATTACCTGAGCCATCCCTAACTATAAGCTTTATCAAAAAGGAAAGTTTTAAGCCTAATCTTAAAAGTGGAAAGGGTGTCTGCTTCCCGGACATTTACTGGCAGCTTATTCCACAAGAGAGGGGCCTGATAACTGAAGGCTCTGCCTCCTATTCTACTTTTAGAAACTCTGGGAACAGCAAGTAAACCTGCAGTTTGGGAGCGAAGTGCTCTGTTAGGAAAATATTTTACAATGAGATCTTTAAGATATGATGGAGCTCGGTCATTAAGAGCTTTATATGTGAGGAAAAGAATCTTAAATTCTATTCTGAATTTAACAGGGAGCCAATGAAGAGAAGCTAAAACTGGAGAAACATGATCTCTGCTGTTAGTTCTCATCAGAACTCTGGCTGCAGCATTTTGGATCAGCTGGAGGCTTTTCAGAGAATATGTGGGACAGCCCTATAATAAAGAATTACAGTAGTCCAATCCTGAAGTAACAAATGCATGAACTAGTTTCTCTGCATCACCCTGAGACAGGATGTTCCTGATTTTAGCAATATTACGAAGGTGAAAGAAGACAATCCTGGAAACCAGTTTTTTATGTGTGCGTCAAATGATAAATTCTGATAACTCCATCGTTCCTGACTGTAGAATTAGAAGCCAAGGAAATACCATCTAGAGTAACTATATAACTAGATATTTTCTCCCTGAAGCGCTCAGGTCCAAAGAGAACAACTTTAGTTTTGTCTGAATTTAAAAGCAGACAGTTCTGAGTCATTCAGGTCTTTATGTCTTTAAGATAGGCTTGTAGTCTGACCAACCTATTGGTTTAATCTGGTTTCATAGATAAGTACAGCTGAGTATCATCAGCATAGCAATGGAAATGTATGCCATGCTGTCTAATAATGTTACCTAATGGAAGCATGTACAAAGTAAAAAGAATCGGTCCAAGCACAGAACCCTGAGGAACTCCATGACTTACTCCAATGTGTGAGGAAGATTCTTCATTTACAAGAACAAACTGGAATCTGTCAGATAAATATGACTTAAACCAGCCTAATGCAGTGCCTTTAATCCCAATAACATGTTCAAGTCTCTGTAACAGAATGCTGTGATCGATCGTATCAAATGCAGCACTGAGATCCAACAGGACAAGCACAGAAACAAGTCCGCTATCAGAAGCTAACAGGAGATCATTGGTAACTTTCACCAGTGCTGTTTCTGTGCTATGATGCACTCTGAATCCTGACTGAAACTCTTCAAACAGATTATTTCTATTTAAATGATCACAAAGTTGAACTGCAACTATTTTTTCAAGAACTTTAGATAAAAAAGGGAGATTGAATATAGGTCGATAATTAGCCAACTCTTCTGAATCAAGAGTAGTTTTTTTTAGTAAAGGTTTAATTCCAGCAACCTTAAAAGTCTGAGGTACATATCCTGTCAACAAAGACTGATTGATCAAATCAAGTATGGAAGTGTCAATTAAGGGGAAAACCTCCTTGAACAGTCTGGTTGGGATTGGGTCTAACATACAAGTTGATGGTTTAGAAGAGACTATTGCTGTTGTTAGCTCAGAGAGATCAACTGGGCAGAAGCCGTCTAAATACAAATCAGGTTCAAAAGATACTTCTAAAGCTGCTTTACTTGATGATACATCAGTGATAATAGTGGGAAGGATTCCATAAATCTTCTCTCTGATATAAATTATTTTATTGATGAAGAATCTCATGAAATCGTCACTGCTGAGAGTTAAAGGAATACATGGCTCAACCGAGCTCGGACTCTTTGTCAGCCTGGCAACAGTGCTGAAGAGAAACCTGGGATTATTCTTATTCTCTTCTATCAATGATGAATAATAAGCAGTTCTAGCTTTACGAAGGGCTTTCTTATACGTTATTAAACTATCTTTCCAGACTAATTGAGACTCTTCTTAATTAGAGGAACGCCACTGTCTCTCCAGCTTTCTTGCAGTCTGCTTTAACGCACGCAGCTGTGAATTATACCAAGGAGCCAACCTCTTCTGACTGATTACCTTCCTTTTCAGAGGGGTAACATTGTCCAGTGTTGTACGCATTGAAGCTATAGTGCTGTCAACAAGAGAGTCAAGTTCTACTGGAGTAAAATTTAGGTAGCCGTCCTCTGTCATATCAGCACATGGCAGTGAAGAAAAGGATGATGAAATCAACTCTTTCAATCTGGTTACAGCATTCTCTGATTGACACCTTCTATATGTAGAATTCTTCTCAGAAGCTGTATAGTCAAGTAATGTAAATTCAAAAGTTATTAAAAAATGGTCAGACAAGACAGGATTATGAGGGAACACTGTTAACTGTTCACTCTCAATGCCATAAGTCAGCACAAGGTCAAGGGTATGATTAAGACAGTGAGTAGGTCTGTGAACACTTTGAGAAAATCCACTAGAGTCTAATATAGAATTAAAGAAATATAAATAAATATAAATATATCAATATGATGATCACAGATCAAATCATTCACTAACAGAGACTTCGAAAGGAGAGATCTAATATTCAGCAAACCACATTTAATAGTTTGATGTTTTTGTTCAGTTAAAGTTTTTGTTTTAATTATTTTTTGCACAAAAAAAATTGGAAAAGGGATTTGCTCCTTTTGTGTTTTTTTATGGGGGGGGCAGCATCAGGTGGGAAGCCGCAGAGAAGTGTGTAAGACTACAACTCTGCATCCTGGTCTCAACCCTGGGTTGTCATGTTTTTGGATGACTAATAAATTCGTCCATATTTCTAGAAATTAGAAGAGCTCCTTCCAAAGTGGGATGGATGCCGTCTCTCCTCATCAGACCAGGTTTTCTCCAGAAAACTATGTAGCCCACGTTGTTTGCTGGACATCATCTAGACAACCAGCGATTGAATGAGGACATGCGGCTAAACATGTCATCACTGATCAGATTTGGCAGGGGTCCAGAGAAAACTACAGAGTCCGACATTGTTTTGGCAAAATTACACACCGATGCAACATTAATTTTAGTGACCTCCGATTGGCGTAACCGGGTGTCATTACCGCCGACGTGAATAACTATTTTACCGTATTTACGCTTATCCTTAGCCAGCAGTTTTAAATAGGATTCTATGTCGCCCGCTCTGGCCCCTGGAATGCATTTGACTATGGTCGCTGGTGTCGCTAATGCCACGTTTCTGACTATAGAGCTGCCAATTACCAGGGTTTTGTCCTCAGCGGGTGTGTCGCTGAGTGGGGAAAATCTATTAGAAACGTGGACAGGTTGATGGTGAACCACGGGCTTAACTTTAGGACTATGACTCCTCTTCCTGACAGTCACCCAGCCACTCTTAAGTCCCGGCTGCTCGGGATCTGCTCGGGGACGACTAATAGAGCTAGCTTGGCTAGGTGGCACTGCACTGGCTAAAGGCGCTTGGCTCACTATCGGGTGGTTTTCAACAGTGCAGAGCCGAGCTTCAGAGCCGAGCTTCAGATAACTTTGCCTCCAAAACTACAAAAAGATTACATTTGTTACATGTACCATTACCACTTAAGGAGGCAGAGGTGTAACTAAACATCTGACACATGGAGCAGGTGAAAGCAGAAGATGGAGGAAGAGACCTGGTGGCTACCAGCTAAGCTAGAGAACCAGACACACCGCTAAAAAGTGAAAAATACAGACTAAAGATCTGTAAGAGTGAGCATTAGAATATAACAAGTATGCGATAGAGTTAACTATGCAAGATGTGTAAATTATAGGTAGAAATAAGGTGATTATTAGAAGTTCAAGAGGAGCAAGAAATGTCACAGTGCACGCACAAGGCAACAGGAAGTGATGCCATATGTCTTACCGCAAAGCAAAGCCGCAAAGTTGCAACATCTTACCGCACTGACCTCTGGGTCTTTGGATTTAGGGGAGATTCCAGCTGCATGGAAGCACTTAGTTATAGTGCCAATTTTAAAACCAGGTAAAGTAGCATCAGATCCATCAAGCTACAGACCAATTGCTCTAACATTTCAATTTGGGAAAACTATGGAAAATATGGTAATCGAGAGGTTGATGTATTTCATAGAAAGAAGAGATTTGTTTTCTTCATATCAGTGGGTTTCGTAAAGGGAGAAAATAAAGAGATAGTAGTTGCTGTGTTTTTTGATATAGAGAAAGCATATGACATGTGGAAAGAAGGCCTGCTAATCAAACTGGATAAGTTGGGAGGGAAGATGTATAACTTGGTGTTGGGCTTCCTGTTTGGGAGGACGATAGACGTCAGAGTAAGGAAAGAGTACTTAGCAATATATATAGTTGAAAATGAAACGCCACAGGGGAGTGTATGCAGCCCAGTATTTTGTAACTGTATGATTGATGACATATTTGAGGAGGTGGGGGGAGGAATAAGTAAATCATTATTTGCTGATGATGGGGCATTATGGGTGAGTGGAAGAAATCAGAAATATCTGCAGAAGAAGCTGCAGGTAGCGGTTGATACAGTGGAGCTGTGGGAATTTAAGCTAGCAGTGGCAAAAATACAAGTGATATGTTTTGCAAAACCGTATGAAGAAATATCAATAAAGTTACATGGTGAAACACAGGGAACAAGTTAAAGTCATTCGTTTTTTGGGAGTGCTGTTTGATTCAAAGCTTACGCATTTAGAGGACAAAAGATAAGTGTAACTAGAAAAAAGCTGTTCCTGCGAAACAGCTGTGAGAATGCTTTTTAAGTTGAATGGATTAGTTGAACATGCTCAAATAGCTGAATCTAGTGGAAATTTATCAGAAATCAAGTGATTAATAGTTAAAATGGCTTCAGTGTAATATACAGCAGGGAGTGGAAGAGTGATGTCATCAGTGATAGCAATGTTTGTCAACAGCTGCAGCTTAACGAGCTCTCTCCCTATATAACCTGCAGAAATTGCATTTTTGGATACTATGACCTCCTGTGAGAAAACCGGACGAGCGAGGAAAATAATTTGAAGACCGTAAGAAGCAGAAGGCTTGGAGGAACGCGGCAATGTAGTTTTTATTTCAATGGAGTGAGAAAAATTTAAACGACAGCGAGTTGAACACAGTTGAACCTGTCTCTGGCGTTCCACCAAATTTCCATTGGAGTTAGTGAGAGAAATTGAAAGGTTTCTCTCGCTTCAAGGCTCATAGCTGAAATTCTGTAAATGTGAGCTCTTTAGTACAGTTACATCAGCTGAAAGAGAACAAGTGTACCTACATTTTAAGGTATAATTTGTATAGGTATAGTTTGTCTGAGTTAAACAGCATGAAAGTTAGAGGAATTTGTTTGAATATCAGAAAAAGTTAAAATGATCAGTCTGCCACTCTAATCTTCTCATTCATAAAAATCAAGAAGGAGCAAAAATATTCATGTTTTTTAAACTGTCATATTTCAGAATTGGCTTAATATTTGAAAAAGCTGTATAATCAGATAATAGCTGAATGTCTTGTGAACATTTAAAGTTTGAATGATGTCTCTGTGATACTGTATGGCTGAGTTACTGCCCTCTAAAATAGGACAGTTTGGGGCTCGTTGAGTGTGGCCTCCTCATTAGTTGCTGTGGGCAACAGCTGCACGTGCCCACTGACAAATCTGCACCTCACTTTGTCCCCTTAAAATCTGGGGGTTTAATAATGAACTACAAGTCTGGAACAAACGGTCACTGTTCGAAAAGTAGAAGTCGTATCCCAATAATTCTTTCACCGTGAGCACCAGAAGGGATTCTGATCTTGTGTAAGGTTTGTTTTTTATGGCAGTTTTAAAACGAGGCTTTCACACTGATTTCATTGCTCGGCCTGTTTATAATGGAAAAGTATGTGAGCTGGAGTGCGCCTCTCTGCGCTTACAGGTGATTTGTGAGAAATCTGTGAGGCCAAGCTCAATGAGAGTGACTTTTTGTGAAAGAGGACTAAAATACCTACGTTTTGATGTATAATTTGTCTAGATCAGGCAGACATTTTGGACGTGAGAGGCATTTGTTTGAGGAAGGGTTTTTTAAATCATTTTAGAGTGAGGATTAGAGTGTGCGCCTCATGAGACGAGGTCCTCTGGCTCCATAAAACGTAAACTGCCGTTGTGTCAAAGCTGTATAAGCTATTGACAAGCCCTTTACCACAGTTAAAGTTGAGTCTTTCCTGTCACATACAAACTTTGAATGATGTCTCTGTGATACCGTATGGCTAAGTTACTGCCCTATTTTCATGCATAAAGAAAAAGAAGGAGCAAAAATGTTCATGTTTTTTAAACTGTCATATTTCAAAATTGGTTTAATATTTGAAAAAGCTGAACCATTTGGTAATAGCTGAATGTCGTGTGAACATTTTAAAGTTTGAATGGTGTCTCTAGCTGAACGTATGCTCAACTAGTTAGGTTGGAAAGAGGAGGACGTTTTTGAAGAGTTGAAAGAAATTTCCATTCATTTGAATGAGGAAAAAAGTTGAATAGAAGTTGAATAGTTTAAAAAGTGTAAAAGATATCAACACCAAAAGTCATAGCAAAAATCTCCTGAACAAGCTGAACGTTTTGATACCAAAATTGTTTAAATCGGTGAAAGATTGCAGGAGTAGTTAAGCGCCGAAAAACGTACGGAATAATAATAATAAAGGGAAACAGGAAAACAATAGTGAGAATGCCTTAAAGCATTCTCACAAAAATGTTAATAACCTCTTGAGATGCTTATCAGGCCGTGGTTGGGGTGCAACCAGGAAGTCTCTATTAAATATATACAAAACCATGACGAGAGATAGATTACATTATTATTGCATATTTGTCAGCAGCAGAAAGTCACCTTAAGAATGGATGTGGAGCAGGCTAAAGGACTCAGGATATGTAATGGGGCGTTTAAGACTCATTTTTGGCATACTGGGTGTATCTGCAGGGCCATAGAAGATCTCATCCAGCAAAGGCTATACTAGAGAACTGCTTAGAGCATGACAAGTCAAACTTCAGGAGTATAGGCTGGGTTGGTCATGTAAAGGCTGAAAGTATTGGGTTATGTGACCTGCAGAATATATCAAATGTTTCTCTACCAGAAACTCAACCCTGGTTATTCCAGATGCCATCAATAGATTTTATTATTCAGCAGAAGCTCAAAAAGAAGACAAGGCAGGGAGTTACTGGAGTCATGGTGCAAAAGTATATTGAACAGAATTATGCAAATAGTGCAATTATGCAAAGAGCCATAAAATGGGTGCGCTGGAGCTGCGGTTTACATCCCATCACTCCCAAGCACTCAGGTCACAAACAGTGAACAATATCCCACAAGGAAAAGCAGAAGGAAAGAAAATCATTAAAATATAAATGCAAAAGATTTGGCAGGAATATTGGGATATAAATGAGACAGGAAGACACTTTTATAATATACAAAAACAGGTGGGGAAAGGAGGAGTAGTAGGCGGGAGCAGGAAGGAAGAGGCAGTCATTACCTTACTCAGATTAGGACATACAGAGCTTAATAGCACGCTACACAGAATTGGCAAATATCCTGGTAAATGTAGATTGTGTGATCATCCTGAGTCTGTGCAGCATGTTCTTATGGAATGCAATTGGTATATATGTGTGTGTGTGAGAGAGAGAGAGAGAGAGAGAGAGAGAGAGAGAGAGAGAGAGAGAGAGAGAGAGAGAGAGAGAGAGAGAGAGAGAGAGTGACGAAAACGATCGGGTAAAATTAGGAGCTATGTGACTAAGTACTTGAAGGAAACAGGGTTGATGGATAGGGTGTATGTGTAAATACATGTGTCGTCGAATGTATCACACTCCAGTCCGGTAGGTGGTGGCAATGCACGTATAAACTGGATGCCAGCCGCCAATCAAATCTAAGAAGAAGAAGCAGTAGAACAAGAAGGAGAAGAAGAAGGGGAAGGACAACAACAACACACTCCGGACATTTATCGAGGAGCCCGCGGGGTCTGACAGCACATCATGTTTCTTTGTACTAAATCTCCAAGTATTCCCTCTCGGATATGTCAGCATGTTGTGCATACACAGCGCAGCAGAATGATGGCGTTGAGAATCAGGGGAGCAGGTCACCAGGTAACGCTGCGAAGTTTACAACACGTAACCGATACACACAGCTAAGTTAGGGCCATATTACCAATATCAGATGGTAATGAAATTAGAAATCGTTCACTGACACTGAGATAACTGACATCCATTTCAGCTCAGGAAGACGTTCGTTAATTCGGGGGTTCGAACATTTTGTACGCACTCATCGGATTCCATCTGCCAGGCTCCAAACAAAGTAAGTAGTTTGTTCCAGTGTAATGCCAAGAAGTGCACGCCTGCTGAGAAATGCATCCCCATTCGTGGGACCAGCAGGGGTATATATTTTGCCGAAAAAAGAGTTTTAAAGAGAGTCTGGAGTGGAATGATGTAACTACATCATAAATGTGTTTATCTGATTGAATTAACAAATGCGAATGTCAACAATGGTCTCTAAAATAAAAATAATTAAGTTTCATAGTTTGAAGTTAATTTTTAGATTATTTCATCTGGGCTATTGTGAGTAAATATTGTTCATATAAAAGTCTTTAGGGCTTACTACAAAAGTGTAAGTCACGGCCCTTACTTTGGAATATTTGTACAATAATATAATAATAGCACAGCTTTTACAGCAGCTGTGTGTCAGTGAGACACACAACAACTAATGATATGTGTGTGTTTAACTACTGCGGTCGAGACAGACCTTGCTTTATTTTGTTGCGTGCGCGAATACTGGTAATCACTGTTAGAAAACAGCTTTCAAAGTAAAAGCATGATTCCTCTGGATAGTATTTCACAGTTGTATTTCACAAAAATCTTACCATTGGAAAATATAACTACGCATTGTTATATTGTTATTGTTATATGTTATTCTTATATGTGGAACTGTACATCTCCACGGCCTCTTGTCAAAAGTAAGCTGTTCTTTCATTTTTAGTAGGGTTAGGCCTTCCAGCTTAGAATATAGAACACTGTGAGATGCTGGATGCTGCAATCACGGCAGAAGAAATAAAGGAAGTTATCAGAAAGTTGTGTGCTGGTAAATCACCCGGTCCGGCACACAACCCGTCCCGACGGGTTGACCACAAAATTTTATAAGTGTTTTATGGATGAGCTCACTTCACTTTTGTTACAAATATATAATGAAGTCTTTGAAAGAGGAGTGTTAACCCCCACTTTGTCTCAGGCTCTCATATCTTTGATTTTAAAGAAAGGCAAAGAGCCCACCGACTGCAAAAACTATTGTCCAATGTCTTTGATTTCAATAGACACTAAAATACTTTCCAAAACCGTCTCAGCAGTGTTATCACTATGCTAATGCATACAGATCAGGTTGAGTTTATAAGTGATAGATTTGCCACGGATAACATTCGGCGTCTGATTAATGTTATGTGGATGGTTAGGAACAACTTCAGCCATCTCACTCGATGCTGAAAAAGCAGTTGATTGCGTAGAGTGGCAATACCTTTTTCAAGTGCTGGAGATTTATGATTTTGGGAAGATGTTTCTAAAGTGGGTGAAACTGTTATACAATGGGCCTCAAGCAGCTGTACAGACCAATGGCATAATTTCTTCATATTTCAGGCTAGGTCGCAGAACCCAACAAGGTTCACCTCTCTCCCCATTACTGTTTTGTCTAGCACTAGAACCTTTAGCTGTTACAATTCGTAAAGACCCGAATATCTCCGGAGTCCCTATTGCGCGGACCACACACAAACTTATGCTATATGCTGATGACATTTTAATATTCATTACGGACCCAGACAAATATGTTCTCGCGTTGCTTAAAATTATAAGATCTTTTTCTAGGTTTTCAGGCTATAGAGTGAATTGGACTGACTCTGAGGCTCTTTCTTTGACGACGTATTGCTCAAAAACATTATTTCAAGCCGGATCATTTCAGTGGCCCCCTAAGGGAATAAAATAATTAGGAATATTATTGTCTTAGTCGCTTTTCCTGTTATTGGGGGAACCCATTGTTTCTACCTTTTCTTCTTCTTCTTCTTGTTTTATTCTATTGTATTATTGGGGATCTAGCAGTGTTAGTAGCTTTTCCTAAGATGAGTTCATCGCACCCTATGAAGTAATTTGCGCCATCTTGGATTTTCCGCCAGTTTGAATTATATCAAAAAGCTTTACAGGTCACGCAGATTGTCTGATTTCTATGGGACTTAACATATAGAATCTTCAGACCAAGCCTCATGAAAGGTATCGTGTGTACTTTTGAATTTCGCTTCCGTCTGCTCGTAACAGTCAATCAAATTCGGCGCCGACACGCCAAACAGGAAGTGAGACCATATCGATATATCCATTGATATATCGATGCCAAACTTGGTATATGGACTCATGATTCCCTTCCTTAGCAGCCATAGGCTTATCTGCTATGCTGCTTTCAGTATCTTCACCATTTTCAGATTCGTATTGAAAAAGAAACTTCCTGTTTCCACAGAGCAATTTTACTCTACATTATAAGCAGACTGAGGGCACTTTCACACCAGAGCTGTTTAGTGCACCTTAAATGGAATGGTGCATGTTTTCTTGGATAGTCTGCTTCATTTGGGCAGGTATGAGAGCTCAGCTGAACTCTGGTGCAGATCAAACAAGCGAGTCTCATATACAGAACAACATGCTGAACAGCTCATTGCCTCGCCTACTGCTCATCCTTGGCAGTTTGTTGTGAAAACCTCAATTAGTTTTGAACATTAAAGTGAAAACAGGAACACCAAGACTGCATAAGTTCTGTGGTGTTCAAGCTGGCTGAAGGGGATGGAATCAATGAGCCGGGTTGTTTTCTTTGTCATGTTTTTCTCCTTCCTGCTCAGTGCTCGTTTCAGACAATATCGCTCACAACAAGCAGCTGTTGCAACTGCGTGACGTCCAGGCAGTGTGATGTGCTTTCAAAAGTGCAGTTTGAAAGTGAACTAAACCCAATGAATTTCTATCCTGGTGTGAAAGCACTCTTACTCAAAAAGTCCCTCTAAAAATGTTACCCCAATCTGATGTTTTATTTTAAAGTCAAATCCCCCCCAAAATTGTCTAATATTAGATTCCTCTTCTCTTCAGTTCATATTAAAAAGAAACTCCCTCTTTCCACGGGCCAGTTTCCCTGTACAATGAAAGCAGACCCTCAAAAAGGTTCACCCCAGTTTAGTTGTATTTTTTTCAAAATAAAACCAAATTTGTCTGTTACCATTTTCCATGTTTGGATTCACATTGAAAATTAAACTCCTTGATTCTACAATGCAGTTTTGCTTGAGATTATGAGCAGACGTCTTCATAGAGACCCTTAAAAAAGTCTCACACACAATCTGAAGTCATATATACAGTATATATTTGTTCTATACCTAACAGAACCTACCTAAGGTTCTGTTGTTTGTTTGATATTAGATCTATCTTAACTGGAAACCACGTCTTCATTAAGATCTCAGGCTCAGGAATTCAGTCTATTACTCCACTTAAATTACTTAAATTTGAGTAGAGATAGAATTCAAGAACAACTCCCCAATACCTCTACCTGAATAAATCTGTTATTTTTTCTAATCAGCATTTTTAGTCCCACCTGTGATCCCAAAAATGAGGACACCAAATTAAATTGATTTAATGTTCTTTCCTTCAATGATAAGCATCATATTTTCCGTTTTACTAAAAAATGTATTGTATTTGTTGTTGCTTTTAATTTCCCATATATTGATGTTGTGTGAACTGTAATTTTATATGCAATTGACTAAGTTGAGTAGTGTCCGCATCTACATGTAGTTAAGAATCATTCTCAGGCACATGCGTATAATTCCATTATGATTGAGGTCTACATTTAAGACCAGGTTATACCAAGGTTTAGAAATCCGCAGAAAGGAATGCATACATTTCTTTGGTGTTTACAAGGAATTTTAGACATAAAATTCCAGAAAGTTTTAATGCATCTGCTGCCTAAACTGGACCTAGACCTTAACTGGTTAAGTTGGCTCTTGTTGCTATGATTTTTCCTTTTTAAGACAATGAAAACAAAATCTATATTTTGTTGTCTTTTTCTTTTCATAAAGTGAAAAAACAACATAAAAGTGAAAAAACATAATTCTCAAGTATTGAGGGAATAACACAATGTGTTGTTTGATTTCTTTTTAAAATTTATACAATTTTTCAATGCTATGAATTCTGACCAAATGTGAAATACCATCCAGAGGAATCATGCTTTATCTTTGAAAGCTGTTTTTAACAGTAAATACAAAATAAAGCAAGGTCTGGCTCGTTCGCAGTGTTTGACGGGGAGTAGCTGATCGGTGATCCACATTACAAAATACACGCTGGTGCATGTTGTACACAAACAATGGACATGGCACAAAAACTAATTGATAAAAGCGTTACTATCTGTCTACTGAGTTCTTATTGTATATTATTAAATAGCTGACCTCAGTTTCTTCCTTGTCAGTGGGCTGGAAACAGAACTGATGGCTGGTGCAGCAGAAATGTTCATTTAAGTTCAGGCTGGCGGGGAGAAGTGACCCCTGTGCAGAAAAGGTAACCTGCTGTTATCTAGTTCTGTAATCATCACGAGTGAGTGTTGAGATATTAAACTCATCTGTTGTGGCTTCGTCACTGTCCAACAGCAACCTGTCAGAAGCAGCTTATGAGAAGCTGGCAGATGAGACATTGGATGCTCTTGCCGATTACTTTGAAGACCTGACCGATGAAGTTTTCACTGGAGCAGACTATGATGTTGTCTTCTCTGTAAGTCATCACGTTTCCTCTCCACTGTCACTGAATTTAGTGTTTTTACTGACTTGATGGGCAAATGTTTAAAAGGGTGTCAAAGAGCTTATCCTTCACATAGCGCCAAATTACAACAATTGTCATCTCAAGGCACTTAAATAATATAGTCCAATTCAAGCCAATTGGAATTCAATTCATTGTAATCATAATCCAACTAATTAAAATTTATTAATTTCAAAAGAATCCAATTAATTCATATAGAGGCTATTTAAAAAAAATAATATCCTAGCTAAGGAAACCAACAGATTGCACTGAAACTTGTCTTCAGTCCAATCTCCCGTCCTGAGCCTGAGGGACTGTGGAAAGGAACGACTCCCTTTAACAGGAAGAAACCTCTGGCAGAACCAGAACCAGGAAGGGTGGCCATCCGCCTCGACCAGCTGGGGTTTGAGAAGACAGAAAAGAGGGGGGAAAAACACCATAACGCCATTCAAAGGATACCTGTTGGAACAGGGAAACACAAGTTAATAACCACAATAATGTCACATGTACATAAAATCAATTGAGAAATTAAACGGGGGGGAAAAAGAGAGCAAAGTGAGGAAAGGTGTGACAGATGAGGTCCCCCAGCAGTCTAAGCCTATAGCAGCTTAACTATGGGATGTTTCAGGATTACCTGAGCCATCCCTAACTATAAGCTTTATCAAAAAGGAAAGTTTTAAGCCTAATCTTAAAAGTGGAAAGGGTGTCTGCTTCCCGGACATTTACTGGCAGCTTATTCCACAAGAGAGGGGTCTGATAACTGAAGGCTCTGCCTCCCATTCTACTTTTAGAAACTCTGGGAACAACAAGTAAACCTGCAGTTTGGGAGCGAAGTGCTCTGTTAGGAAAATATCTTACAATGAGATCTTTAAGATATGATGGAGCTCATTAAGAGCTTATGTCTGGCATGAAATACGTTTATCTACTCACCTCTAACTTTCATACAGTTTAACTTTGAGAAACAAATTACACCTTGAAATATAGGTACACTTGTCCTCTTTCAGCCGATGTAACTACTAAATAGCTCACATTTAAAGAATTTCAGCTATGAGCCTTGAAGCCAGAGAAACCTTTCAGTTTCGCAGGAACAGCTTTTTCTAGTTGTGAGAATGCTTTAAGGCATTCTCACTGTTTTCCTGTTTTATGATTATTATTCCAACTTCTTAGTTCTTCCGTACATTTTTTGTACGTTAACTACTCCTACCTAATTTTGTTTGAAATATAACGGTTTCAAAAACATGAACAAATTTAAACTTTTTCTCCTCTTTTCAACCAAACTATTTCTGCAGATTTTCAGCTAGAGACGCCATTCAAACTTTAAACTAGAGTTGCACGATACCCACGTACGGTTCCTACTATACTAGAAATTCTACACGACGGTACTACCGTGGATTACTATATTATCGGTGCCAGTTTCCGCTACACAGCGGCCGCCTCGACTCTCCTCCCAGCTTCTCACTGCTTGCTACTCCCTTGTAAACAAACCCACAGGCAACCACTGCAACCGAACTACTCAGCTGCTGAATGATTGGCTGTTTGCCTGTTACTGGTGGCCTCCGGGATATGATTGGCTGTTTCCACACGCTGGGTCCGCCCATCTGTTAGCTGATTGGCTGTTTGTGTGTTTCTGACGGCTAGAATGAACTCCATGTAGACAGCTCCGATTCGAAAGAAATTCCCTTCAAAACTAAAGTTCTGTCTCGCCCAGACGCGCTCACAGTGGTCTCAAACACGAGACAACACACACACACACACACACACTCACCATGGCAGAACCAAAATCCACATTTGGAACTATTTTGGGTTTAAACAAGGCACAGATGGTAAAGCAATAGATGATGGCTGTCCACTGTGCATGTGCTGCCACTGAGCTATAGGAGCCAAAGGAGGCAACACATCCAACCTCATAAAACACCTGTAGTGTCGTCACCCAGATTTATATGTGGAATACCAGGTTAGTATTTCCTGTTTTTTGTATTTAGAATAAACCTTTTTTGGATTTGAGAAGTCTGCATCTGGGTCCTACCCTCCTCCACCGTATTCTGACAGAGCCAATGAGTAGAAGCTTGAATTGAGATCTCTCCCGCTAGTTCCCATCGCATATTTCTAATTTTGGAAATATTACAAGGGTGAAAGAAGGCAGTTCTAGAAACCTGTCTTACATGCGAGTCAAAGCTTCCTCTGTGTACCATTTTTCTAGATTTATCAGGAAGCCAATGAAGAGAAGCTGATCTCTCCTGTTAGTTCTCATCAGAACTCTGGCTGCAGCATTTTGGATCAGCTGGAGGCTTTTCAGAGAATATGTGGGACAGCCCAATAATAAGGAATTACAGTAGTCCAATCTTGAAGTAACAAATGCATGAACTAGCCCTACAGGGGGGGGGTAATAGATCTTTCTAATCTAATCTAATAGGCCTGCTAATCTTGTCTCATAGCCTCCTGGGAAAGTTAATTTGGTCTTTCAAATCTTGACTCACACCATCTACACAGTTAATTATTTACAGTGATGGAAATATTGAGTATGCCTGCCTAATGTTTTGCCTTTTTTTTTTTTGCAGTACATTGATTGAACATCTAAAGTATTAGTTGCAACAAGCTTTATGATTTTAGATTTGCAGTTGAAATAGTTCACAAAAGAATCTGTAAATGTCTGTTGTTTGTGTGAACAGAGTGGTGTTTTGACAGTGAAGATTGGTGGGGACCATGGCACCTACGTCATCAACAAACAGACACCCAACAAACAGATCTGGCTTTCATCTCCTACTAGGTAAGATGTACCACAAGATGAGAAAACTACAACACAAAAAAACAACATAGTTTTTGAAGTGTGAGCCTGTTTTCAGTGGCTCAACTGATACTGTTTTTAGTCACTACTGTTAGTAATCTTTGTGAGGGAAAATATTTTGAGCCAATGTACATCTACAGTAAGAAAAAGTTTTAGTTGGAAATTCTGTATTAATGAAATCGTGGACAGCCTCTCTTTTCAGTTTAGCGTTTCTAATGGCAGTACTGGGTTCAGTGGCATGTTTTGACATTATTGTATTCAACAAGGTGTGTCTCTTTGTGCCATCCCTGAGTGTGACATCTAATAAATGCATGTATATAGTCATGTTAAAAAAGTACACCTTTCAATCCTAAAGTTTCACATATGAGGACAATGAAAAAAATGTATTTTGTCCTTATCAGGTCTTAAAAGTCAGTAAATCCATCGTCAGATACATGACAACACGTAACATATTACACTGTATCATTGTTTATTGAACAGAAACAAAGACAAAATGCAAAAGCAATGTGTTAAAAATAAGTCTACTCCATGATTCAACAGCTTGTACAACCACGTTTAGTAGCAATAACTTGAAGTAATCATTCTCTGTATGATGTTATCAGTATCTCACATGGTTGTGAAAGAATTTTGGCCCACTTTTCTTTCCAGTGTTGCTTCAAGTCATGGAGGTTTCCAGCATTGGTTTATTCTATCCTTTATTTAACCAGATAAAAAACCCATTGAGATCAAGATTTCTTTCACAAGGGTGACCTGGCCAACAAAGGCAGCAACGCAAAACATAGTGGTCAAAAACAGACAAACGACAATAACACACAGCTAGTAAAAAAAAAAAAAAAAACATTTCAAATCTTAAAAAGCAAGAAAATAAGAAAAAAATAAAGTGCAGAAGTTGTTGATACAGCAGCAATTTAAGAACATAGGCACCCTTTAAAAGATTTCCATTGTCTTTTTTTTTTTTAATAGAGCAGAATGCTTCCAGAGGAACAAGTTGGGCAATTTTAAAAGGGGAACTCCGGTATTTTTAAACCTGGACCTTATTTCTGGCATGAAATACGTTCATCTACTCACCGAGAACAGTTTAGCGAAAGTCGGCGTCCTTTGGGAAGATATTTAGATAACTGGAGATCCATATAACGGAGTGAACGGGGCTTAGACGATGCAGCCTCTGAATAAGGCATTATCTGTCTTTATTTCACCAATACTTTAAGAAGAATGAATGAACGAACGTGTGCTATAGCTCTGTTAGTTCATAGCTGCTGTTATGTGGCTACTTGCAGCTATAGGAGAGCTAACGGAGGGAATTCTACACAGGAACTCTACTGGGACCACTTCATCCAGAGCTTTACAAGAAGATGGGACCTGATTCTTTTCGGATTCGAGGAGCAGAAAGATGCAGAATGTCATTTGAGCATAGTGCATAATGGTTTTCAGTTCTCCAAAGAAAAGTGCATAAAAAAGTGGGAACTTGGCCAAGGAGAGCTTCATACACCAGAGTCATCCAGTTTGTGTAGTGTCTTGTATCCAAGGAAGGCATGCCAGCTTTTGTGTATAGTTCACGGTGGGTGAGGCGGCTACAACCAGTGATCAACCTCAGAGCACAGTGATACACTGGAGTCAGGGAAAGAAGGCAGCTAGTTGATGCTGACATATAAACAACATTGCCATAGGCCGTACATGTTTCTGATACATGCTGATATCAGAAACTACCGAGCTTCACCCTTTATTTTGATATCAGATTTTTGACTTGAAGTTTAAATGAAAGCTCCTCATCAATAATGAAACCCAGGTACTTATAGCTGGTGACTAGTTCCAGAGTGGATTACACACTTCAAAATCATCCACATACAGAATGAGAGAAATAGAAATAGGGTTAGAAGCTGATGAAGAAATGAAGTGTAATTCTTCAACTAACTCATCAATACACTGTTGTGGTACATTGAATATGCTTTCCAACTTAAGCAGCAAGTGGGCTATGTGTTTTTCTATTAAATTGGGCAATTATCTCATGTCATTATCTTCAGCATCTTCACGCACTGCACCCTCAGTATCATCTTCATCCACAGGATTGTCCCCGGCATTTAGAGGATTTACATACCTCTGCAAAAGCTCAGACTTGAAGTCATCAAGAGTGTGAGGAGTGTGTTTCTATGAGAGTCAAATGTTCCATAAATGTTTGTTTTGAAAGGACAATTTTCAAAAACCCAACACACAGTTTCCTGTTTCTTTAAATGCCGACCAATGTGCTCAAAGTATTCTCTTTCTGTGGAGGTAGTGTTTAAAGAGCAACGTGGACATTTAAATGACAGTACAGTGGGCAATCAGTGTGACTTCTTGACAGATGGGTTTGCAGGCTGCCCCATGTTTTAAATGAGCAATAACACTCCCAATAAAGACAAGAGAGAGATTCTCTACCATGGCCATGTCTAAGTCTATCATGCTTTAAGAGATCTGTCTTTCTTAGTGTTTCAAATTTGCAAATTTTACAGATCCACTTAACTTTAGAAACTAGGGAAGGGTCTGTTTTAAATTATTTGAACTTAGGTCATTCAGAAGGCTGTAATGCCTACAACTTGTGCCACATCAGCAATACAGTGAATTAAATTTTACTGTTTTTTAATATTCAAGATAAAAAACAAGACAAACAAAAGCCTGCAAACTAGCCTACTACAAAGAAATGGGCATTAGGCAAGTACACACACACAACTAGCTTAATAATGTTAGGACCACTCCTGTGCCGTTGGCATCTGCAACATTTTCCTCGCCCGTGTCTTTAGACTGCACTTGCTGCTTCTGTGTCTTGATGAACAAACCGCAACTATGCTCAGTCATGTTCCAGCCATGCAGCTTTTGCTGGTCAAAACTTCATTGGCACTACAACAATTTTCAATTTGAAAGAGGCAAAATGGGTAATGTTTCATCTTTGCAAAGTTAAAACTACTGCTATAGAAGTTCAGATTTGGCTGCCACCATCAAACAAAACTTAAAAAAGACTAAAGTTATAGCTGAATTACAACACCAATTAGCTAAAAGTCTAACATTTCTAGCTTAAATATTACCTACGCTTATCGAGGAAAAGCATTCAATTTTATGCAAAACAATTTCTTGTTAGCTAAAGTTAGCTCAATAAAACAAGTCAAAATATTATACTCACCAAGTCTTAAAGTTTTCAAAATGTCTTATGTGCTCTGCTCCATTCCCTCCAAAAGGCATGGACTGTCAGCAAAACAAGTCGGGCAGGTCAGCCTTGTACTCAACTTGGAATGACACTTAAGAGATTTTTAAGTTGTACTAAATGAATACACTTCTGAGTTAAGTTAAGGCAGAAATTTTTGTTCAAAATCCATTTATTATTTAGTTGAGACTATTTTCTTAATTTCAATTTAGACCAACTTTCTAAATTAAGTTATCAACTCATTATATGTACATGTAATAAACACAATTTTTTAGGCTAAAAAAGCTCTTGATTTTGAGTTATACCGACTAACCCCATGAATCATTTCTTAGAGTGTTTATAACAGCCATTTTAATTCAAATTTATTCCCTTTTTTCTCTTGTGATTGCAGTGGACCGAAGCGCTATGACTGGACAGGTGAACGCTGGGTGTACATTCATGATGCTATCGGCCTCCACCAACTGCTTTCTAAAGAGTTTTCCATCATCTTCAATAGAGACATAAATCTGTATAACCTGCCACATTCCTGAAATGCCATACTGTAAAATATCTGCTTACTTTCCTTGCTAATTACTTACTCAGAAAAGCTACAACCACTGTATTTGCTGTACAAAGTTTTCAGTACAGATACTTTAAAAGACTGGGAAGCAAATATGTTTTAATTGTGTGCTCATCTCCAAGCCTTCCTTTGTTTTAATAAATGTAATGCCTACACTTCATTCTGTCAACCAGCTGCTAGTGGTCATCCCATGGAATGCTATTTAAGGCATTTTTCACAAGACATTGGAATATGAGTGGGGAAGGAAATTACACCACAAAGGAGAGCAAGATGGTACCTGAAGCTATCATGGCTACCTTTCAAAGTAGCTTTGACAAGCAAATAGTATGCTGCAAGAATTAAAGAAAGAGCAGAAAATCATGATGGACAAGTTAGATGACTTGGAATTTGGATCCAGGTGGAACAGTCTGGTTTTATGGCATAGCGAAATAAGCAGAGGTGAAGTGCGACTCGATGGCAGACAAATTGCTCAGACAGGAGTTTTCATTAAACTCAGATCTTCAGATTCAAGGAGCCCTCCAAGCTTTAGTTCTATAGCCCAAAGCAGGTCAGCCACCAAAGTCTAATATTGTGCGATTCCAGTAGTTTACTATGAAAGAAATAATACTGAAAAATATGTGGGATAAGGAAACTGTGCAAAGTAGAAAAAAATGGTCTTTTTTTACCATGGCAGAGGATGCTGTGGCAATGTAAAGCAGATGTAAACATCAAGAAGGTCTTAAAGAGAGAAGGAATCCTGTTCTAAATGCCTCTCAACCAGATGTGCATTCACTGGCCTTGCAGTGTGAAAACTTATGGCGATGCCGAAGACACAACCAGCAACTTGAGTAATGGAGGATATGAGGTGGAGAATCCAGTGGGCAACACCAGGGACTCGGCACTCATGGAAAAACTGCGATTGCGACATAGAACCTAGCAGGAGAGAGCGAACAGGGGAGGTTGGCAGATAAGCATGGGCACAGCTGCAGAAATTTCAGTGCAAGAATACCAGTGAAGGATCAGTATGGCATATACTTCTGTTTGGATTAATGTGGCAGACATTTAACCATTACTGAGAATACAGTTTGCTTTGGAGTGTTATATACTCTGGAAATGTTCACTGAGAGGTCTAAAGTACAACTTTGAGAACTAGTATGGGCATGTTAGCCATGAATAGGGGCCCTCTCCTTTTATAAAGACTTTCCCCTCAACAAAAAAAATATATTTGTGTTCATGTTGCTGGTTTGGTAACGTTATCTGGAGACTTGTTGGTGAGATATTATATTGATCGAGATACTACAGTGATTTAAGGACATTGTTGTGGAGAAAAGAGTGGTCAGACTCATCGTGTCAGCCTCTTATGGGGAATTTATTGAACAGACCGTCACAGAGACGTACATTTCAGCATACATGGAAGTTCCCAATGACCTCAGTTTGTGACAACTCTTTATACCTTTCTATATCATTCAGTGTGTGCGTGGCCCAAACCCAATCTCTATTTGGCGCCTGCTGTCTGAGGATGCTACTGCATCTTCGTCATTATCGAGACAGAGTTCATTCTGACCTCAACAACATGTTATACAAGCAGTGTCAAGACATAATATATGGATCGAGCCGTGTCAAGGCACAATATGTGGAGCAGTGTCAAGGCCCTGCTCTCCCACAATATCAAACGAAATTAATGTAGATTTTTGTCTGGAAATCCAGTCAAAAGGACCAAAATTATGATCAAACTTAAGAAAGAAAAGGCATGGATAAACTTCCTGCAAGAGACCCATCTGTCAAACAGGGGAACAAGGCAAGGCAGGGCTGTTGCCTCAGCCCTGTACTCTTGCTCGCCCTTGTACGGCATTTAATTATTGAACCACTTGCCCAAATGATAAGACAAACTAAAATCAGAAATATAAATTAATGTATAGAAACATACATTAAGTCTGTTTGTGGACGATATTGATCTACTTCTCTGATCCAGTAGAGTCTTTTGGACACTTAATGCAAAAATTTGACAAATTTGGTCTGTGTTCGGCTAAAAAATAAATATATGCAGAACTTAAAACTCTTATGTTCGATTGTACCCCAAATTAGAACCCTACAAAATGGAAGATAAAATGGGAAGCAAAATCACTTGTGAACAGTGATAAAGTGTGATAAGTGTGAACATAAATAAAAACCTAACAAAACTATATCAAAACAACTATGAATGCATAGACAAGGATGTGGGGAAGACAATAGAAAAGTAAGTTACATAAAAATGAATATACTGCCATGTCTGTTATGTCTGTTCTTATGTAGCCAGTAGATGTTCCGCAAACCTAGTTCTATGAATAGGATAAACTTACATACAGATTTATTGGGGAAGTAAAACTGCCAAGAATATGTTATACTACTTTACAGTTGTCGAAGGCGAAATTGGTAATGGCACTGCCAAGAATAAAAAAAACTACTTTCATACGGCCCAGTTGCATTGTCTAGTGTATTTGTGCAATACTGATTATGTAGCCTGGTGAAAAGATATTGAAGTCTTTGCACTCAAATATCCAATTCAAGCAGGTATTGGGGAAACTGAGACCCCAGTCTGTTGAAAGAAGGTCTGGATCTCAACCCAACATTATTTACCCAAGAAATATGGTACTCCACTGTAAAACAGCTAAAACTGTGAAAGAACTTTGATTACTGAAATGGACAGTTCACAATGATAAATTTAAAAGAGGAAAATTCTTCAGATTCAAACAGTGTGTAGGAAAAGCTATAACAGCTATATGTAAAACAGTAAAAGAAAAAGGTATCAGACAAGTAAAGACAAAGTACTTCCTATCATAAAGACATTAAGCATTAATGTTGTACCCAAAGCTGTATCAATCCAATACTGTTGTCTTATGGAATCAAAAGAAATATGTGGGAAGATCGGGAAACTACAATCTCAGAAGTGGTGAGAATTTGCTTGGAATAATCAAATCTGATATTTCATAACACCTCAAATTAAAAGTAAACAATTAAAGATTCAACAACCATGTTTGAAACTATATAACCACATGGATTTAGACTACGCACACACATCTTCTGAAACTGTGAGAAAATACAGCCCTTCTGGGATGTAGCTGTCTGTGAGATAATGGGACATGTGATACCCCTATTTAGCCTTGCATTATACTCTTGCATTATACTATCTGGAGGAAACTGTGGATGTAAAAGACTAAACCTTGCCAAAGACTCTTTACGGCAGCAAAGAAAGCCATTTCTAAGAATTGGCTCAAGACTGAAGCACCAACCTACAAAAATGGATGTCTATTGTAAAAGATGTCTTCACAATGGAAATACTTTTCATATGCTGAAAATGAATAAGGAAAGCTTTGAGAACTCATACAAAACAAGCAAAGGTTAAAAATACTTTGATTCTTGGAAAACCCAATGCCACAGGCTTGGTTTGTTTTTTTTAGATTTTTTAGGAGGAGTGGCAGCTATCTTCAGATCAGGGTTACTAATCAGTCCTAGACCCAAGATTAGTTTTAGCTCTTTTGAATCTCTGATTCTCAGTTTTTCCCAAAGTGGAAATCACAAAAACCTCTTGTGTTTGTTGTTGTGTATCGTCCACCTGGCCCTTATTCTGAGTTTCTGTCTGAATTCTCAGAGTTTTTATCCCAGTTAGTGCTGAGTACAGATAAAGTCATTGTAGTGGGTGACTTTAATATTCATGTAGATATTGAAAATGACAGCCTAAATATTAACTTTAATTCTATATTAGACTCTATTGGATTTTCTCAAAGTGTTCACAGACCTACTCACTGCCTTAATCATACCCTTGACCTTGTGCTGACTTATGGCATTGAGAGTGAACAGTTAACAGTGTTCCCTCATAATCCTGTCTTGTCTGACCATTTTTTAATAACTTTTGAATTTACATTACTTGACTACATGGTTTCTGAGAAGAATTCTACATATAGAAGGTGTCTGTCAGAGAATGCTGTAACCAGATTGAAAGAGTTGATTTCATCATCCTTTTCTTCACTGCCATGTGCTGATATGACAGAGGACGGCTACCTAAATTTTACTCCAGTAGAACTTGACTCTCTTGTTGACAGCACTATAGTTTCAATGCGTACAACACTGGACAATGTTGCCCCTCTGAAAAGGAAGGTAATCAGTCAGAAGAGGTTGGCTCCTTGGTATAATTCACAGCTGCTTTAAAGCAGACTGCAAGAAAGCTGGAGAGACAGTGGCGTTCCTCTAATTTAGAAGAGTCTCAATTAGTCTGGAAAGATAGTTTAATAACGTATAAGAAAGCACTTCGTAAAGCTAGAACTGCTTATTATTCATCATTGATAGAAGAGAATAAGAATAATCCCAGGTTTCTTTTCAGCACTGTTTCCAGGCTGACAAAGAGTCCGAGCTCTGTTGAGCCATGTATTCCTTTAACTCTCAGCAGTGATGATTTCATGAGATTCTTTATCAATAAAATTGTTTCTATCAGAGAGAAGATTAATGGAATCCTTCCCACTATTATCACTGATGTATCATCAAGTAGAGCAGCTTTAGAAGTATCTTTTGAACCTGAATTGTATTTAGACAGCTTCTGTCCAGTTGATCTCTCTGAGCTAACAACAGCAATAGTCTCTTCTAAACCATCAACTTGTATGTTAGACCCAATCCCAACCAGACTGTTCAAGGAGGTTTTCCCCTTAATTGACACTTCCATATTGGATTTGATCAATCGGTCTTTGTTGACAGGATATGTACCTCAGACTTTTAAGGTTGCTGTAATTAAACCTTTACTTAAAAAACCTACTCTTGATTCAGAAGTGTTGGCTAATTATCGACCTATATCCAATCTCCCTTTTTTGTCTAAAGTTCTTGAAAAAATAGTTGCAGTTCAACTTTGTGATCATTTACATAGAAATAATCTGTTTGAAGAGTTTCAGTCAGGATTCAGAGTGCATCATAGCACAGAAACAGCACTGGTGAAAGTTACCAATGATCTCCTCTTAGCCTCTGATAGCGGACTTGTTTCTGTGCTTGTCCTGTTGGATCTCAGTGCTGCATTTGATACGATCGATCACAGCATTCTGTTACAGAGACTTGAACATGTTATTGGGATTAAAGGAACTGCATTAGGCTGGTTTAAGTCATATTTATCTGATAGATTCCAGTTTGTTCTTGTAAATGAATAATCTTCCTCACACACCAGAGTAAGTCATGGAGTTCCTCAGGGTTCTGTACTTGGACAGATTGTTTTATACATGCTTCCATTAGATAACATTATTAGACAGCATGGCATAAATTTCCATTGCTATGCTGATGATACTCAGCTGTACTTATCTTATGAAACCAGATGAAACCAATAGGTTGGTCAGACTACAAGCCTGTCTTAAAGACATAAAGACCTGGATGACTCAGAACTGTCTGCTTTTAAATTCAGACAAAACTGAAGTTGTTCTCTTTGGACCTGAGCGCTTCAGGGAGAAATTGTCTAGTTATATAGTTACTCTAGATGGTATTTCCTTGGCTTCTAGTTCTACAGTGAGGAACCTTGGAGTTATTTTTGACCAGAATTTATCATTTGACGCACATATAAAACTGGTTTCTAGGACTGCCTTCTTTCACCTTCGTAATATTGCTAAAATCAGGAACATCCTGTCTCAGGGTGATGCAGAGAAACTAGTTCATGCATTTGTTACTTCAAGATTGGACTACTGTAATTCGTTATTATTGGGCTGTCCCACATATTCTCTGAAAAGCCTCCAGCTGATCCAAAATGCTGCAGCCAGAGTTCTGATGAGAACTAACAGGAGAGATCATGTTTCTCCAGGTTTAGCTTCTCTTCATTGGCTCCCTGTTAAATTCAGAATAGAATTTAAGATTCTTCTTCTCACATATAAAGCTCTTAATGACCGAGCTCCATCATATCTTAAAGATCTCATTGTAAGATATTTTCCTAACAGAGCACTTTGCTGCAGGTTTACTTGTTGTTCCCAGAGTTTCTAAAAGTAGAATGGGAGGCAGAGCCTTCAGTTATCAGGCCCCTCTCTTGTGGAATAAGCTGCCAGTAAATGTCCGGGAAGCAGACACCCTTTCCACTTTTAAGATTAGGCTTAAAACTTTCCTTTTTGATAAAGCTTATAGTTAGGGATGGCTCAGGTAATCCTGAAACATCCCATAGTTAAGCTGCTATAGGCTTAGACTGCTGGGGGACCTCATCTGTCACACCTTTCCTCACTTTGCTCTCTTTTTCCCCCTGTTTAATTTCACAATTGATTTTATGTACATGTGACATTATTGTGGTTATTAACCTATGTTTCCCTGTTCCAACAGATATCCTTTGAATGGCGTTATGGTGTTTTCCCCCCCTCTTTTCCCTCTTTTCTATCTTCTCAAACCCCAGCTGGTCGAGGCGGATGGCCACCCTTCCTGAGCCTGGTTCTGCCAGAGGTTTCTTCCTGTTAAAAGGGAGTCGTTCCTTTCCACAGTCGCCACAGGCTCAGGACGAGAGATTGGACTGAAGACAAGTTTCGGTCCAATCTGTTGGTTTCCTTAGCTAGGATATTATTTTTTCAATTGGCCCTATATGAATGAATTGGATTATGATTACAATGAATTGAATTCCAATTGGCTTGAATTGGACTATATTATTTAAGTGCCTTGAGATGACAATTGTTGTATATTGGCGCTATATAAATAAAACTGAATTGAATAGATTGTGTTTTTGTTTTATTCTTCTTTTTATCAAGATATGTAATGTGTAATGGAAAAGAAGAGAAAAAGAAAAGAGAAACTAATATGTTCATGCTTAAATAAAAGATATTTGAATAGATAACTTAAAATTACAATCATTCTTTTTCCAAATACCCTCAAAATGAGACAAACTAATGTATTTGCCATTATAAGTATTCTTTTTATCAAATGGTGAATGTCTCCCATAGGTCTTACATGTTGGCTTTCAATTTTAGTTCATCATCACCATATTCCTAGATTTCTTACTTGTCTCCACACATGCTGTTTCAGTGACAATGGATTTTTAAACAGGAGGGACCTGGTGTTGACTCAACCACAACTGAAGATGACTAAAGGCACTTTCACATATGCCTGGTCAAGTAATTTCATCATGGTGGTTTAGGGAAGAAAATTGACTAGAATTGTGGAACTGTGCAAATACTTTTGGATTAAACTTTGTTGGGCAGCTGGTTACTTTTCTTTTTTTTCTGGTTACTGTTCTGCAGTCCAACTTCTCCCAAAACAATCTTGGGTTTGGAATAAGTTTAGGTTGACAGGGTTCAGGTTGGCACATTTGGGAAACCAGGGGGCCAGATGAGTGAAACTGTATGCAGATTCATGACTCCAACTGCGTGTCCGCACAAAGGTACAAATATGCACAGATCTCTCGATTTATGAAATAGAATAGAAAAATACTTTATTCATCCCCCAGTGGGAGAAATTCAAATTAGTCGAGTAGCTCAAAAAATTAGAAATATTTACAATGATTACATACCAGACAACAACAATAACGAAATAAATACATTTGAGAAGAACATGTCAGCAGTCACTATTAAAAAGCCTTATGGCTGTGGGAACAAAGGACCTCCTGAACCTCTCAGTCCTGCAGCGCAGTGAGATGAGCCTCTATGAAAAACAAGACTGAATAATTAACATTGACAAGACTATAAGGCAAGAACCATACTTACTTTGGCATGAAAGGTACGTAAGGATTCTGCTATGGACATGAGTGAACCAGGAAACTAAATACTGTGGGGACGTGATCAATGATGACGTGCAGCTGTGAACAGAAACAGGTGACATGAGTGAATCTAACGTGACAGGGGAGAAACATGACAAGAACCTGAAAACCTAACAAAGAAACTGAAAACATAACTGTCAAAACATTAACTGTGACAGAGTGGTGGTGAATCCGCCTGTGGTCCCACTGGCGATGGCGTGAGCTCACTCGAGCTTTCATAGGTGACTGCGAGGATGACAGGGAGCTCACCTGGGCAGTGGTGGAGATGCACCCACCCAGCCCCCTCCCCTAAGGAACGGCTCCGAGACGTTTCTAACTCAGGGTGGGAGGGAGGGAGGGGCTCTAATTGCCGGAGCAGGCTGGACCCCAGGTGGGCCAGGCTTGGTTGCAGCAGGCTTAGGCTTGACTTGGACCTTAGTCTTGAGACTGGACTTCAGGCTTGGACTTAGCTTCAGCAGGCGGCTGTAGCAGGAAGTCATCAGCGGCGTGCTGATGGAGGGCAACCTCGTCGGTCTGTCGCGTGGCGACCTCGGCAGCCTGTCGCATGGCAACCTTAGCGGGCTGTGGAGGCAGCAACAGGGGAGCAGACACTGGGGAGGCAAAGGGAGAGGGGTAAAGCTTGTGTATCCAGGTCGATTGTAGGCCGAAAATGTCCATCGCAACCGCGATGTAGATTTTCCTCACGGCCTCTCAAGTCTCCTGGATTCCGGGGATGTCAGGAACTAGCCCCTTCTCAAACTCCTCCAGGAAGTCTCCGGACAGACTCCACCGGGCAAGACTGTCGGCCCCCTTGGCCATGCCTTTGTGCAAGGCCGTAACCCGGCTCTGGAGCGCGTGGAGAACTGCTGGGTCCATTCTGGCAGAATCCTTCTGTCAGGATCGGTGGAGGAAGGTAGGACCCAGATGCAGTACTTTCAAAATCAAGGTTTATTTTCAACCACGAGGTAAAAAACAGAAGGTGCGGCAGAGCCGGTTATCAAAATTACTTTAACTATGGAAAAAACAAACAAAACATGGCTATGAAAAACAAGACTATGAATAATTAACATTGACAAGACTATGATGCAAGAACCATACTTAACTTTGGCATGAAAGGTACGTAAGGATTCTGCTATGGACATGAGTGAACCAGGAAACTAAATACTGTGGGGACGTGATCAGTGATGACGTGCAGCTGTGAACAGAAACAGGTGACATGAGTGAATCTAACGTGACAGGGGAGAAACATGACAAGAACCTGAAAACCTAACAAAGAAACTGAAAACATAACTGTCAAAACATTAACTGTGACACTGACTTGTTTAGGTGAATTCTGAAAAAATCACCTGCAGTGTCAAAAAAACACATATGCATACCTGTAATTTATAATCTCTTAATATTGATTGCCTGCTGAAATAAGTACAATAGGTACAATTGGTACACACTTAAGCATTGTGTCAGGTTGTGTTGCTGCAGATGTGGCTAAAACAACAACGCGCCTGTTTTTTCAAATAAATATATCTTTTTCTTCGTTCTCCCCCAACCCCCTCCCCACACCACTTCACCACAGAGTGCTTTACTGACCAGAATCTGACCCGCACAGATTAGAATCGCATACAAACGCTGCGTTGATACAATGAATTTTGGACAAACAATGAAGCAGAAAACAACTCTGTTTACTCAAGGTTGAGAATGGCTATAGTTTATCCTCCGACCTTTAAAAAGAGAGCCCTGCATGTGCACTGCTTTATAAATATGGTAAAAAAAAAAAAATGTGTATGTACGTTTCTGCATTTGTGTGTTTGCAAGTTTTAGTCATGAAACTACACGCAGTTTCATGCATGTAGTTTCATGACTTGGGAGTGGTGTAAAGCAAGTGGAGGGAAGAACAAAACGGCACCTTTGTTAGCTGGAAAAATGGAGCAACGGCTTAAAAGAAAAAGTGTTCCAGACAGTCAGCGGCAGCAGGGGTCCCAAGATCAGCCACCAGAACCACCTCCAGAGAAAAGAAGGGCACTGACCGGGCCGACACCGGCGGCTAATAAAGGTTCGAGGCTCTGTAAATATCGGCCCGACTTTTTGAAATATGGCTTTTCCTGCACAACAAAAAACAGTGTTGACTACCCACGATGTGTCATTTGCTCTGAGGTGCTGGCACACGAGAGCTTGAAGCCGGTAAAACTTAAGAGACATTTAGAGTCAAAACACAGCAGCTCAATTCATAAACCAATTGATTTCTTTTTCAGCGCAGAGAGCAAGAACTAAAAATGCAAAAAACATTTGTGTGAATGTACTACTGTCCCTGCAAAAGCCCTGGCAGCTTTATGTGAGGTGGCATATCTAGTGGCCCAATCGAAAAAGGCTCACACGATCGCGGAGAGTCTCATCCGTCCCGCAGCTGTAGCGATCACGACTCCTCAGAGTCGAGAGTGATCTTCGCGTGGCCGTGTCTAACATAAAGCCAAGAATGCAGCTGCTCTGTTCAAACAGCAGGCCCAGCCATCACATTAAATAGTTGCAGAAAAACATTTCTGCTTTGACCAACACGTTGTTATTTTTCATGTTTAAGCTCTCAGAAACATAGGTGTTTAAAATTAAGCATGGGCTGTTTTTCTACTGTGTTTTGTTAGTTTAGCACGCGCGGTTATCGTTTTTATTTCATTAAAAAGAAAATAAAGTTTTCGTTATTTGTTTAGGTACATTTTAACCACAAAATGATGGGATGTTGCGACCACTGTCGGTCTGTTACTCGGAAAGTTAGCCTCTTGATGCTACTTCATGTTTTTCCAAAAATCCCAACGTGTTTCAAAATAAAATGATAAAGAAACTAATAGCTGAAGTGAGTTCATATCAGAAGTACTTGTCTGATTATGTAAATGCGACGTATAAGGCGTATTGATCGGGCGTTGTTTAGTGTAGTGTGTATGTGTGTGTGTGTGTGTGTGTGGGGGGGGGGGGGGGGTCGTGGACGGCAATGCATGTTAAATTGGGGGTCGCGACTCAAAAAGGTTGAGAACCACTGCTATACACACATGCACAAATTTGATTTTCACCACAGTTCAAAAAGATAAGCAATGAGGTGAGTTATGAAATAATGTCTCAGACACTAAATGAGAAGATATCCTATGGTTTTGCCTATGGGACAAATTTATCACTCTGTTCAATTCAGTTCAATTCCAATTAAATGGCGTCTGCGGTTGAGATTGTCTTGCCTCTTTTTGATGTTGTAGTTGTATGTGCTGGTAAGGTCAGTCAATGATCTATCAGTGACTCCTAAACTTGGCATACAGCTTAATGCTATCCATATAGAGGAGGTGGATGATGATTACTTAATTTCAAACCCAATATCCATGGCTACTCTTTGCTAATCTCATAGTCTCTCCACCTGGTACGGCAGACAGAGCGAGGCTTCAAAGGACAGTCAAAGCAGCACAGTGGATCATTGGCTGTCCTCTCCCCTCCCTGATGGACATCTACTCCACCCGGTGCCTCAGCAGAGCTCCAACATCACCAAGGACAGTTCACACCCCAGTTCTCAGCTGTTTGAGCTGTTGCCGTCTGGTAGGCGCTACAGATGCTTACAAGCAAGGATAAACAGATGGAGAAACAGTGTTTTTCCAAAAGCCATCTACACCCTGAACTCTCACATGTAAATAATGCTATTATTATAATAATGCTCCTCTGCTATTGTTCTCATTGAACACTGTGTGCAATACTTTTTAAATACTTTTATATTTTAGGAGGCATCGCAGTGAAACTGCGAAGCACCCATTGTGTTCATAGCTTTCTGGGGGGAAAGCAGCAAATCTGTGAAGGAGCCATTGTGTTTCCTTTTCCTATTATTATCGATCTACTTTCCACTGCAATTGAAGTCTATGGCAGCCCCAGAACGCTATAGTAAAAAGTTTTGAAATTTGGCACACGTATTCAGGACAGTCCCATTAGCAAAGTCAAGAATGTTCGTGCCCGAAAAGTGAACTCTCTACCGCCACCAACATGTCAAAGTTTGAAGTGCATTCAGCTGTATAACTTTGGACTTGTCCATATTTCACAAATGAGGTACCATTGGAATCCTTGGATCATGACAAGTCCAATGCACTCAATGACATTAGTTTCCACCGAAGTAGATTTTCCACCATTTTGAATCTTATCAAAAACCTTCAAAAAGCATTTCAGGTCACGCAGATTGTCCGATTTCCACGAAAATTGGCACATAGAATCTTCAGACCAATCTGCACAAAAGTTATCATGTGGAATTTTAATTACACTTCCATTTGCCTGTAGCAGCCAATCAAACTCAGCGCCAAACTTGGTGTATGAACTCATGATGCCTTCCTGAGCAGCCATAGGCTTGCCTGCTATGCACCCCCCCCCCCCCCCCCCCCATCCCTGCTTTCAGCTATATTTTCAAGATATTGTGTTTTATATCTTATATTTCAATCTAAGTTAAAAATGTCTTTGACATATTTAGAATATGATCTGTGGACTCCAGTCCCCCCACTTCTCCAGCTTTTGAAAAGACTCTCTCACATGGCACCGATGAAGCTGGTGTGCATAAAAATTGAAAGGACCTGTTATTGGACTTGAGATCTGTTATTTTCGCACAGACACATCCCGTTCGTAGCTATGCCGTCAAAATGACGGAGAAACATAAACTACGCTTGAGAGTGGAGCCTGCAATGGAAGCAACCTCACACTGGAGGTCTGCAGCCAGACCCCTCACGATTTGTTCGATGGTTGTGATCAGCAACACAAATACGCATTGAAACCCATTTTAATACTATAATATAATTGAATTTTATAATAATAAAATACAAGGGTAAAAACAGTTGGGGCTCTTTTTGAGTAAAGCTGGGAACGTATGCGTCCCAAGTGTTTCAGACGGACTATTTACAAAGTTACCACAGGAAGTTTTTCTTTGTGGAAAGCGTTGGCTGTCGTTATGTTCCGAGGAACACAGTTCTCTTTTCTACAAGCTAGTTCACGTTGGCTATTTTAATCAGACACAATTTATCGAGTTGATGATAGAATCAGAAGCAATATGTTCGCGGGGCTGCCTGAGCTCGGAATATCCAACGGCGAGGATCTGAAAGAGACTCTCACCAACTGTACGGAGCCTCTGAAAGCCATTGACCAGTTCCAGGTAACAACTCATCGAATGGCGCCTTTGCAAAATAGCCTCAAGCTGCGAGAAATGGCATGCTTTTAGAAGGAAAAAAGCGCGCCGGTGAGTGCATGCATTGAATATAACGAATGCGTTTAACCGCCTTCGCGCTCTGATTGATGTCTATTAAACTGATTGAAACCGCTGGAACTAAAATCAGGGGAAGGATCTTCGGGCAGAACATTTCTAATCAAGATTTAGTCATTTGAAAATGGGGGACGCAGGCGCGGGGGGACAGTTCGACTCCACTGTGGGAAATACCACTGCCATGACAGAAGAATGCTCCGCGACTTGTGGCTTGACTTGATTTGCTCTGTAAAGGAAGCGTGAACTTTTCAAACGACTCTCTGTCCCAATCAGTTGTTCATTAACTACAAGAAGAAACCATTGCAGGTCTCTTCCCCTGAATAAATCTGTTCCCCTGGTGTCGGGAGCACGCATAACAGCTGGAGAGGCAGATAACACAGTCAAATGTAGTTTATACTTCTCCACCTCCAAAAAATTCTAACTACAGGCTGCGTAGACGCGGGGATTGGTCCGTTCAGAACGTAATTTCCGACAGTTGGTTTTTCCGGTCTTAAAGGGGAACTCCGTATTTTTAAACCTTGACCTTATTTCTGGCATGAAATACGTTCATCTACTCACCGAGAACCGTTTGGTGAAAGTCGGCGTCCTTCGGAAGATATTTAGATAACTGGAGATCCATATAACGGAGTGAACGGGGCTTAGACGATGCAGCCTCTGAATAAGGCATTATCTGTCTTTATTTCACCAATACTTTAAGAAGAATGAATGAATGAACGTGTGCTATAGCTCTGTTAGTTCATAGCTGCTGTTATGTGGCTACTTGCAGCTATAGGAGAGCTAACGGAGGGATTTCTACACAGGCACTCTACTGGGACCACTTCATCCACACACACCCCCTAGAGCACAGTTTATTTACTCCTTTCTCTGTGACAGTCGGCTAACTTCACACAGAGTTTGCAACATGGCAGGATATTTATCAGATTTTGACAACGTGAACGACGACTTTGAGTAAGATGGACGTTCTTACCGGAGTGAATGAGCTGTGCTGCAGCCATGCTGTGGATGAAGTGGTCCCAGTAGAGGTGTGTGTAGAATTCCCTCTGTTATATAGCTGCAAGTAGCCACATAACAGCAGCTATGAGCTAACAGAGCTATAGCACACGTTCATTCATTCATTCTTCTTAAAGTATTGGTGAAATAAAGACAGATAATGCCTTATTTAGAGGCTGCATCGTCCCTGCTCTGTTCACTCCGTTATATGGATATCACGAGTTATCTAAATAGTTATCTATAACTCTGTTATATGGATCTCCAGTTATCTAAATAGCTTCCGAAGGACACCGTCTTTCACCAAACTGTTCTCGATGAGTAGATGAACGTATTTCATGCCAGAAATAAGGTCCAGGTTTAAAAATACCGGAGTTCCCCTTTAATGCAGTGGCGGCTCTAGGGAGGGGCCAGCGGGGGCCTCTCAACTCTTTTTTTCCTGGGTTGTATGTGCCCCTCTAACACAAAAGCCAGCCCCAAACTGCCCCCCCCCCCCCCCCCCCCATTAAAACCGGTCTAGAACCACCACTGCTTTAATGGTTGTACACGGCGAGGAAGCTCGTTGACATTCGAAATGATCTAAAGTGCATTTGTTCATCCCGGTTGTAAATTCACTCGTTCCCAGCCTCGGCCGGTCGTACTGACCACCCCCACAAACGTCTTCTCTGTCGCCTGCTTCAACATTCGCAATATTAGCATTTGTTCTTCAATATTGATGAGCTCCGGCTGCAAATACAGCTGCTCCACATCGGTTGCCGTTGGTTACAGTTGTTAACTGTGACCAGAAGAAAAAGCCAGGATTCGGCTTTAACCTGAAACCACACAAACACACAGCCGCACCACCTTAGAGGCACGGTGAACTGCAGAGCAACGCGTTCCCTGGACGCAGCACTTCGAATGCTCAATGACGACGTCACGTCGACGTTCTGGAGGAGTAGAAACTAAGCGTCAGTCACCCAAACCCTGTGTTCCCACACATCGTGTTTATTTCCTCTTCCTGCTGATATAAAAGGCTGGAAGCTTGGTCTGCTGGACATGAAAAATAAAACTTACTGGAGGTTTTCCATGTTATTCCTGTAAACCACCTTTGTAATGGAAAATGTAACACATTACTGGATACATTGAAGAGATTTCTAGTAGCTACCATGACTTTTAATCATTAATGTCAGTTAATGTGCTTTGTGTCTGAAAACCGTCTCCATGCTCGAGCAGATGTAGGATTGAAATAACTTAGTGCATGTGTTCCTCTCCTCAAACACACTGTCCCATATATGGGCATAATTGGTCTTTATTTGAAACGCATAAATAAAAGTAAATGTGAACATTAACATTAAACATTAAAGGGGAAACAGATTATTTCAGCCAGCCTCTTTTTCTCCCACTGAACCCCCCCCCCCCCCCCATAGTCCTATAGTACAGACTCCGAATCCTTACTTCAGGGCAATGTTTCTATGGACAAACTGTGCATCTCAGTCCATTTCTAATCATCCCAACCGAATGTTAAACATACCTGTCCACTGCAGTTCACCCATTTTCAAGGGTTTCAATAGGAAAACCTATATTTATTATCTTGACAGTGGCTCATAAAATCCGCTACTAATGACCTCACTTTGCTGAATCCATCTAATAGTGTTATAGATTGCATACTTATGCAAAGTTACCAAAAAGCAGGTATTGGATTTCAATATGGATCTGACCTGAGGAACTGTTTGTTTGACTGTCATTACAGGCCAACATTATAATGCTGTTAAATGATTGTGAGAACTGTAGTTCTGCATGAGGAAAAGTAGCTTGTCTTGAGTTTCAGTGCACATTCACAATGAATTGAAATGAATACAGTTCAATAACACGTTTAGAAAGTAAAAGCATCAAATAACATTATAAAACCTCACAGATGGAACAACAAACCTCAAACAATTGATTAGAAGGTCTACATTAGCATTATTTTTTTGTTTTACCTGGGGAAAACAAAGCCTAATACTGTGGATCCACCTCTACTAAGTGAGTACCTACTCCTGCGTATAGGTATACAGTTTCTGGAGGGGAGAGCCATCGTGGCACGACATCTGTCCGGTAATATTGCATTCAGTGTTTGCATTCAAGTCTAGCAAAGGGCCATCTTCTCTCTCCTTTTTTCTGCCTCACCTCTTCTCTTCTCCGCCAAATTTTTATTTTAGCCAAACAGAACAAAGTCAAACCAGGTAACAATGAGTGCTTTTCAACAAATGACATGGAAGAACAGAGAAGGCCTCTAAATCACTGATTAAGTACTGATCCAACTTTCAACTACACAATTATGCAGAATTCATGTGGCCTAAACCAGGGGATTTGGGGACTTCATGTCCTTTATCACACCCCCACTCCCTCAAATTTATAGTGTCTTTCAAAGTCAAAGGATCCAGTAATGTTGACCATTTGCTGCATATTATATTTTGGTTTATATTTCCCTGAGCATTGAGGCTGATCTCAGTACAAGAACATATTTTTTCACCTTCTCACTGAGCACATCTCACCTACACTGGAACGGATATTTTTTTATGGACGTTTTTATTGTGCAGACATAAAATGCTTAACTTTAGAGTGCACACGTTAAGTGGCCAGAAAACCAGACGGTTTCCTGGTATTCTTCAGTTTGTACAAGCGAGGTTAATCATTTCTTCACCAGAGTCCAGATAATTACCAAAACCGGGGCAATACTGTGCACTAGAAATACGTGTTTTTATTGAACTGTTTGTAGATGGAAGTATCGTGTTTTGTTGCCAAATTGAATTTGATCAACTCAAAAAATTCCGACTTCACAGTGTAGTGGATAGTTCAGTGAGGATAATTATCTCCACCACAGGTGTAAAATGTACATGGTCACGTTTACCAGACGTCAGCCTTTGTAAGTGAGCAAAGGAATGCATTTAATGAGCAGAGTGGCAGCTTTTGCAAGACTTCTCAATGGCTCATGTGACTGCAGATGGAAAATGGCATCCTGCTGCCGACGCTCCAGTCCGCTCTTCCCTTCCTCGACCTCCATGGGACGCCTCGGCTGGAGTTCCACCAGTCCGTCTTTGACGAGCTCAGAGAAAAGCTGATGGAGCGAGTTGCCACCATTGCAGAGGGCAAGGAAGAAGACAGGTTTGTTATTGCTTGTTTTTGACTTTGTGTAATGTTTTCTGAAGGAACGAGCTGGAGTGTAGTTGCATTTTTGTTTTAATAACTTTTTCCTTTTTTAAAAATCTTTTTACAGATACAGAAAGCTTGAAGAGCTGCTGGAGAAAAGCTTTCCTCTTGTGAAAATGCCATCCATTCAACCTGTGGTGATGCAGGTGCTGAAGTATCTGCCCAAGGCAAGTGTTTATATGAAGATATTGCAAAAGAAGAGTGTTTGCCACCAAGTATTAAAGTTGCCCCATTAATTTCTTAATTCATCAATAAAACCAGATTGTTGTTGAAGTGTCAATAATTAGGTTATTTAGTGACTGCCATTTTAAAATGGTCACCAGCAGTTTTCAGATTGATGACCATACATCAATGCCTATGTATATTTCAATGGCCAGTATGAGTGAAACTGACATGAATCAGACTGTAGTAGCTTTGCTTTCAAACGAACAAACCTGGTAAAATGCTCTAACATTAGAGAAAAATTGAGTGATCTGAGCTGTGCCCTGTACTGAACCTTATGAATTCCAATGACAGTTAAAGCTGGTGTGCAGAATGATTGATTTTAACCTTAGAAGTAGTGGTTAGAAGTTCAACTAAATTCCACAGCAAATATCCACCTAAACTGAACCACAGGTGTGATGTGTAACACACTGCTAAGGACAAGGCCATGTGTTCCAGACAACAAAGGTTTTACACCCATCCAAAATCTTACTTCTGTGTTTAAAATAGCTTATAACATTTGACTTTTTCTTGTTTATATCATTTTTCTTATTGGGATGATTTTCAGTGATCCACAACAAATGGTAATTTTTTCCTGCATGTATTGTGCCATGGTAATGTACACGTTATAGAAATATTTTGGAAACAGATAAAGCTTTTGGACAAACTGAGGTTAGAAAAGCTTTGTTTTTTGTCCTCTTTACTCTACTTCTCTGGAGCTCCTTTCAGCTCCAGGTTCAAACTGAAAATATGCTTAGTCCTGTGCAGAAGTGTTAAAACTACTTTTGTAAGATGAAGTCTGCTAAAAATGACAACCAAAATGTATGCCATGACTGCTGCTTTGTTTGAGGCCATTAAAGGATGCTGTTCCAGAATGTACGGAGACGCCAGCACTGTCAGTCTGTCCAGTAGTTGTTGAGAGCAAATTGTTGAACTTGTGTCCTTAAATGGTCTTGGCAAAAGGGACAATGGAAATTTAAAAGATAAAACACTCATCTTTACCTATCTCTCATGCTCATTCCTGTAGGTGCCGGAGAAGAAACTGAAGATGGTAATGGCTGACAAAGAGCTATACAAGGTTTGTGCTGTAGAGGTGAAAAGGCAGATCTGGCAAGACAACCAAGCTCTGTTTGGGGATGAGGTTTCACCCCTTCTAAAGCAGTACATTGTGGAGAAGGAATCGGCTCTCTTCAGCAGCGACCTCTCCATCCTGCATAATTTCTTCAGTCCTTCTCCAAAAACGCGACGCCAAGGCGAGGTGAGGACCACTCCTCAGATTAATTTGCATGTTTCATTCATCAGTCTACAATCACTGAGAATGACACAGTTTGTTTTAACAAAAGAATCCTAACATCCATCCATTTTCTATACCTACTTAATCTAACTGGTGGTTGTGGGAGGCCCGGAGCCTATCCCAGCTGTCATTGGTCGAGAGGCAGGTACACCCTGGACAGTCCATCACAGGGCCACAGAGAGACTGTAGCGTACTCCCTATTAAATCAGATCAACTCGATAACAGGTGCACCAAGGAAAGTTTTCATTAGTCTTAATCGGTCTCAAAGTGCTACTTCTAGAGTTCTTGTTTGAACTGACCGACATTACATGAAGAAGCATTCGCCAACAACTTGTTAAATCTATATTAAGTAATTTTTTAAAGATGTAACCGAAACATGAACCTTAAAGTGTGTGGACTATGTATGGCGGTATAGGGAACACCTTATGGTTTGGGTAAAGGCACAAGAGAATGGAGAAATGCAGGGTCTTAATTTTAGTCAGTATTTAGGGTTTAAAGCTAACAACTTTGGAGTCTATTTGAACAGTGAATTCTCTCAACACCACTGTACCTTCCGAGGAGGAGGAGATGACCTTAGACCTTACTTTGGTTGGCACTTGGCGTCGTTAATCAGATGTGAACACACCAGGTCGATCACACAATGCTATCCAAATGGGTCTCTCTTGGGTCCGCTGTCTCTGGACCTTTCTCGGTAGTCAGTTGTTGGCAGATGGATTTCTGTGCCTGGCAAGTTGCGGGTCTCTTTTCTCCAATGGGGGCTTCTCATTGCCAAGCAGATGGAGGTTTGATATCGAGGCTTCCCCATTGAAAATAACACAATTGTAGATACATTCACCTGAGTGGAGTTGGTTTGCTGGTTTGGTCAAATATCCAGCTCTGGTGAGGTGAACTTGAATTCACAAAAATGATTCAAAGTTTACAGAATCTCTCTGCAGGGAAAAATATTACTGTGTACTAACTTATGCAGCAGCAGAGGTTAAAACGTGCAACAAAAACAATGGAGACGAGATAACAGACAGACAAACGAAAAAAAGTATCTTTCTATTATTTCTTTCTCTTCTCTAATTTCTTCTGGTGGTTTTCTGGGAGGCGGGGCATGACGTAAGCTTAGGCTCAACTTTCAGTCAATAACATCCCTGAAAACATTATGGTGTTTGACTGGTTTTAATTCTCGTGTTAAATAGATAAAAGTATATTATTTGATACAACAGAGAAAACTGTCCATTCTTTGGTCATGACTAAGGTGCAGGATGCCACTGTTAAGGTGTGGCAGGAAAGCTGTGGGTACAGGTAGAGTGAGAGCTCTGTGTAGCTGGAGGCAGGTGAGGAGATGCTGGGTGCTGTTCAGGCTTGAAATATTAAAACACGCATTCATCTCATTGTTTTAAAGAATTTGCTCTTTATCGAAGTGAATAACTACTTCACCCCTTGTTTATAGCACAAGTTAAAATTGTATTTTTTAGATAAGGAAAATATTTGCTAATGCGGTGGACAGAAAAACATCAGGTCCACAGCCCATATAGAGAACCTGTATGAACACAAAGCTATTTAAAACATAAGCTCATCAAAAGTGCTGTTGTGGCGCAAGTTGCAGATTGGTGCTGGTATTCTCTTTTGAGCTCTGATGTTTTACTTGCTTTTTTTTTTTGGGTCAAATTTATACCACACGTCTACTCACGTCTTGATTGCTTAGTAACTGAGGAAAAAAATCACAGTTCTACAGTTAAAAGCATCCTCTTTCCATGATTTCAAAATAAATCCATGTTAATGTATTTACAACAGATATTAGTTTCGAAATGATCAATTTCACCAGTCAATCAAATGATTCTAAAATAAATAAAGAAAACCCAATTGGATAAATTCAGATAGTTTATGTTGTTGGTTTGTTGGAGAGGATTGAATGCTATAAGCAGTCTGTAAGCAGTCACTTCCAGAAATGGTTTCTGTAACCTTTTCCAGCTTGAGGAGCATCAGTAACTGTTTCTGGTGTTTGCGTACCATAGGTGGTTTTAAAACTGACCCAGATGATTGGGAAAAACGTGAAGCTGTATGACATGGTGCTGCAGTTCTTACGAACACTCTTCCTGAGAACGCGAAATGTCCACTACTGCACACTGAGAGCAGAGCTGTTAATGTCTCTCCATGATCTGGACATCAGTGAGATCTGCTCTGTGGACCCCTGTCACAAAGTAAGTTCACATACTGTGTTGTTGTATTGAAAGCCCTACATCCTGAATTTCCAGTGTTTTAAGATTTGTGGTAGATCTTTATCCCTTTAGTTTCTGCTATGTGCTTGGACAGTTCACCTGGTGTTTGGATGCCTGTATCCGTGAGAAATTTGTGGATGGCAAGCGAGCCAGAGAGCTGCAAGGTTTCCTGGATGGTGTGAAGAAAGGACAGGAGCAAGTCCTTGGGTAATAGATGAACAAGTGGTTTAAGTTCATCAGCTGAGGAGGGAATTTTTGGTGAATTGTGAATTAATCATTGGAGAGTATCTGTTCATTCCAGGGACCTGTCCATGATCCTATGTGACCCGTTTGCCTGTAACACCCTGGTCTTGAGTATAATGAGGAACTTGCAAGAGCTGCTGAGTCAAGACACTTTACCCAGAGTGAGTATAGCTTCTATGACAATGTGTGCTGATGGCGAGGTGATATTCTGTGGTGCATCAGCAACAAAAAACACAGCAAAGAGTGCAACAGGGAAAAAGGAAAACAAATGCTTTAAGCTAACATAATTAACACTGCATGTTTTGTACCACAACAGCTACATAGATATCATCAAAACACAGCTATGTTATTTTTGTTAAAAGCTTAATTGTTATGCAAACATAGTAAGAAAATTGAATATGAATTAGTTTCAATTGCAGCTGATAGTCTTTATCAGAACATCAGCTTCTGGACTTGAAAGCAACACAGCCAGGTCTGTATCCAATTCCCACACCATGTACAGAGGCTGAAGTCTTCACTGTGGCTGTCTTGTCTCCCCTTGTAAAAACATAAATAAAGCTTACTAAAATGTAAAAAGAGAGATTAGTCCAGCCTCACCACTGATATAGTCCTAACACAGATTCATGTCAGTGTTATTTTTCATAAATGGAATGCTAGTTTTAGAAATGGAAATAGAAAAAGACTTTATTCATCCCCCAGTGGGAGAAATTCAAATTAGTCGAGAAGCTCAAAAAATTATAAATATTTACAATGATTACACATCATGATTGCACATCATGTCACTGCAGACATTGAAGGACCCTCCTGTACACTGCTTCTATGTTCGCAGACCACTCCAGTTTATTATCCACCACCCCCACTGAAAAGACCCTGCAGAGCCCCAGTACTGCATTCCAGTGTTCCAGAAACACATCTCCCCATCCTGACATACTGTGGTCTGGCAGTCAAATAGTCTATAATCCATGATGTCAGGGAGGGGGCCACACCCATACCTAGAAGCTTATCTTTCAGTATGGGAGGCTGTATGGTGTTGAAGGCACTGGAGAAGTCAAAGAACATGATTCTCACATATGAACCAGGCACATCCAGAACCAAGCATATGCCTGATGCAGCATGAATCGTGTCTTCCACTTCTATGTGTTTCTGGTAGGCAAACTGGAGGGGGTCAAGATCCTCAGCAACCTGCAATTTCATGCGATGAACAAGGAGTCTCTCCAAGGTCTTCATGATATGAGATGCCAAAGCCGCTGGTCTGTAGTCATTCAGCTCCACCGGTTGCCCTAATTTGGGCACCGGTATGAGACAGGAGGTTTTCCACGGCACCGGGACTTTTTCCATGTGAAGGTTCATATTGAAGAGCCTCTGAAGAGGGACTGCTAGTTGACCAGCACAGTCCCTCAGAAGCCTTGGACAGACTCCATCTGGGCCTGCAGCCTCCCTGACTGAAGTCTCCTGAGCTTAGCTCCAACCTCCTCTATAGTTAGACACAGAGGGAGCTGCCCAGGTTGTAGCGGAGGGATGGTGACAGGAGTGATGTTGCTATCAATCATAGAGATAGGGGTGGGGGTTACTGCAGAGGTGGAGGTGCAGCTGGGCTCAGGAGGCCTGGTGGTGGAAGCTGCCACAGAGGTGGATGTGCAGCTGGGCTCAGGAGGTCTAGTGGTGGAAGCTGCCCCAGAGGTGTAGATGTGGCTGGGTTCAAGAAATTTTCTCGAATCTCAGAGTTGTTGTGTTTGTATATGTGCGCAAACAGGACAGCCCAGACCTGATGCTACTGCTGAGGATGCTATCACTGGGTCAGGGAGCGTGGGACATGATTGACAGCCAGGTCTTCAAAGAGCCTCGTTTGGTGAGTACATGCTGTCTTTTGTACGAATTGTGCTCTACAAATAACTTGCCTTGCCTACTTTTAGACTTTTACACTCCTTATTTTGCAGGTTTGATCTTCAGATTTGGCTGAATTGTAAGGATTTGTACAGCTTTTGTGGACTAGTTTGTCGTGTTTTATCTGAAAAATCAGTCTCAGTAGCAAAATAAGTCTCTGATTATGGACAAAATGGGCATTTGTTTTGAAGCAAACATTAATACAGTTCTCACAAAAAACCAGACAAAAACAGTTTGATACAGAAATTGACTTTTTAATAGTCTGTCTCTGCTCTCCTCCTCAGGATTTGGATGTAGTGACCCGCTTCCTGCCTGCAATGATGTCAGTGGTTGTTGACGATCACACTTTCAATGTAGAACAGAAGCTTCCTAGTGAGGAGAAGAGCACACTGTCATACCCCACCACCCTGCCGGATGCATTCAACAGGTAAAACACAGCATGGGAAGAATTCAGTGAAACCTAATGCTTTTTCTTTTTTCGGTCATTTTAAACAGTGAATTTAAATTGGAATACAGTAGTAGATTGACTGTTCAGCCTTACACCAGAAATGTGACTCACTTTTTCTTGATAATGTTCTTTCAAATGGTGGTAATTCCTCACAGAAACAACAGAATAATATCTATCTGAAGTTCACATTTACAAGAACTACTTCGAAGTTCAGCCCAGATGGATTAAAACTGAGAAGAGGCTCTTAGTCTTTACAATATTTCTAAAAGCTGATACCTTGTCTTATCAAAGTCCTCAAATGTACTAGTTCATGCTCAGTTCTCACTTTTTATGAGCCCTGAATTCTCCTCCTTATTTGAAAATGTAGTGTTAAAGGGGAAGATCGTTTTTTTAAACATGGACCTTATTTTTGGCATGAAATATGTTAATCTACTGGAGAGCCGCGTATTTCCATATAACGGCAGTGAATGGGCCAGAGTGCTGTTTCATCTATGCCTCGTTCACTCCCGAATGTATTTTATGCCAGAAATAAGGTCCAGGTTAAAAAAAACAAACTTCCCCTTTAAGGAGTGCTTTGAGCACTGGAATATGGGCCCCACGACCATCTCAGCAGATGCACACACATCTCTGCATTTATCTACTTTTTTTGATAACCATCAAGATACCCAAATCATACTTTGATTGATTTATTTTTTTTAAATAATGTTGTTGGTGCATAGCCTACTGTATTTGATCATTTCCGCACATCAATGACAGCATATTAGTCAGCAGTGACAAATACTTCAGTCTTACAATTGAATATAACTTTAATAGCATGTGGGGAAAAAAGTAGAGGCCAACAACTGGTGTGTGAGTATCACAGATACTGTCCTCGCTTACAATCGCTTTGAAGTACATCTCATTATGACTTTTATTTGCCTTTTGCAGTAGCCTTTTAATTAAGGGTGGTTTCTTTTTCTGAAATCATGAAACATGCCTTAGTTAAGATTGGCTTTGTTGGCCTCTCAGATATCTACAGGACAACAGAGTGGCCTGTGAGATGGGTCTCTACTATGTCCTCCACATTGCCAAACTGAGAAACAAGAATGCCTTACAGAGGTTGCTGCCTGCACTGGGTGAGTGTCGCTCCTCTCTGAAATTTAGGAGAAGATGACGCCTCAAACCATAATATGTAAAAATGTTGCCTTTTATTTCTTCATCTTATTATTTTTACAGTGTTGTCTCATATTTAGTTAGGCTGCAAAACCTTTTACATTTATTTTTATTGAGTTCTGAGGTTCTCTAACTCAGAATTTCTTCTTATTATTATTTATAAAGATTCTTATTGTTATTTCTGACAGTATTAAAAAACTTAATCCTTATTTCGTGTTTAATTGGTGGGCAGAGGTACAGGCGCTGTATGGATTAGCAATTTCTATCTCTGAGGTGGTGCCTCTTTGTATGTGTGCTGTTAACCCCCAGTGGAGACCTATAATGACATGGCCTTTAGTGACATCTTCCTGCACTTGCTGACTGGACACCTCACTTTGATCTCTGATGAGTTTGGATCAGAGGAGTTCTGTTCAGTTGTCTTTGATGGCTTCCTTCTTACTTCATTTTCCAGGTGGGTTTATTTTAGTTCCTGTTATAAGTGTAATAATCTTCTGCTAAACACAAAGTATACTGATTGCCCTCAAATTCTCAGTCCTGCTTGTTGACTGCTCTTAATTCTGTTTGAATATTTTCCAGCAAAGAAAATGTCCACAGACACACCCTCCGCATGCTGCTGCATCTGCACCACAAAGTGCTACCCTCACACATGGACATGTTGATGAAAACTCTTGAACCCCCAAAACAGGTTGGCATCATGTCTCAGTTCAGCTCGTGCTTTAAAATGAATTGGAGTAGTAGCTCTGGATGGAATCCGGGGGGAGTGATATTTCTAAAAGCTGATAACTTGTCTTATTAAATTAGAAGGACTCATCATGCACAGTGGCTTCTTACCCCCTGCATATTTTGCAACACTCTGCGGTCTAACCCATGACAGGGAGGTGAAAAAGACAGCCTTTTGCGTCTATGAGCTCTTCTCTTCTCGATATGAGCATTTGATTGCGTTCTTCAAAGCAAATCATGTCAGGCTGGATCAGATAGGACATGATCCAGTTGTGACTTACCACCTTCAGGTCTCTCAGCAGATGTTCTGGAGGGATTAAGTCCGGGTCTTTGCTGAGAATTGTCCAAAACCCCCAGTGCCACACTAGCTTGTCTATTTGTTCCAAGACATTCATGTGCTGAATGGTGTGTTGTGGCCTGATGATGATCAGTACCAGGTGTTCTGTTCTGGTAACTTGAGTGTCAGAAAGCAGAGAATCATTTTCCTGCATTCAGACTTGGTGTTGGGTCCCTTTCACTTAGAGCTGCTTCTGTCTGTCTTCTCTATCATACGGACCTGATTCATGGAGATCTTTAGGATAGTCATCCTTCCATCCTTTGTGTACATTGACTATTGGGATTTTAGTCAATTCTCTGTCAAAGTATCTTTTTACCCAGTTTCTTAGTTTGAGCTAATTGCCAGAAGAGGAGCTTTGGTGATTTAACCATTTTTGTGGCTAATCTGCTACTGAAAAATCTTTTTAGGTCCCTTATTCTAATCAGAAATATTATCCATATATGCAGTTTGAATTCTGTGATCTCTTATACACACATCTGTCTATGTGAACAATTATTAGAAAGATGCATTACAACAAGTGGAGTCTCGGCTGGTTGTTAACACATTTCAGGGATTATTAAAGCAGAATACATCTGACTGCAGATGGAGCAAAAGTAATGGCTCTGAAATCTTTGCTGCATGACAGAAGGATTTTGGAGCGTATATTTTATATAACACTTACTGAGATGCCTATGCCTGACCACAGAGCAGCGAGCCGCTGAAGGAGCTATACATCCAACTGACAGAGAAGCTGGAGGCGCAGAAGAAGAGCCCTCCACCACCAGATGAGACCCCATCCCTGGACCTGGGGCTACACCCTGTGACCGCAAACACCACCAGCTCCAACCCAACCACGCCTCTGTGAGATGCTACGGAAACTGAGAGAGAACCGAAATTCTTATTCAGTGACAGACACTCCAGATGGCGCAAAGACTGGACATTTCATATTTCTTTCAGTTGTATGAGTTTTCTTGTTCACATTCAGCTTCTGTAGATGTTAGTCTTCCAACTCCACCTGTGCTTCGCCTACATATTTTCATGTCTTTGTGTTAGCCATCATTTATCTGGCATTATCTATCATTTGAACTGTTTAGCTGTTCAAGAACCTTGAAAATAAAGTTATTTACAAATGCTACATTGTTTTACTGTGAACTAGGCGCAATGATTGTGCATGATTGCAAAATAATTTTTCTAATTGAACAGAAGTTATTTTATAAAAAAAACCAAAAACAAACGCTTGCCAGCAACAGAAAATAATGTGTCTCTCGTCATTTGGCGTCATAGTGTTGTTCTTCATAGTGTTATGTTGTTCATCTGGGGTAATCTGACAATTTGGTAAGGTGATGAATTTAAATACTAAAACATCAAAGCAAAAACCTTCTGGAGTGCGTTTTTAAATTTTTACCATGACATAGTGAATTTTGAAGCAAATGGAGCTTTAGCTTAGCTGAAAATGAAACTGCAGCTGGGTTGGTCAAGTGTATGGTCCATTTACCCATGTGTTGCAGTCGTAGATGTGGACACGTGTAATTAGATTACACATGGGTACTGCAACAGTTGTATGTTAACTTTTCAGTTCCTCAACAACACTAAGAATGGGAAATGTTAGTTGTTTTTTTTTAAAGGGGACAGAAAGACGTAATGACACTGAATAACCAATGCAGATAGAATAGCAGAAATAACAACAATGTTATATATTGTTATGTTAAAAAAAACCCAAGTTGAAGTAAATAAATGTTCCACAGACTGAGTAAATTTTCTGTCACTTGTTTGAATTGAATTGTATTAGTGTTAAATTAGAATATTGAAATCTTGCTTTGTTCTCTGTGTAATTGTTCAGGTCATAAATAAATGTTAAGACAAAATAGGAACTGTTTAACTTGGTCAGCAGTGTTTTAGAACACTTCATACGCAGCATTTTGTTTCTTTGCTTGGGTGGTGCAGCTTCAAAGCATTCGTTTTCAAATGGAGAACTCTATCAAGTTAATACTTCAAGGTCTGTTACCGGTACTGAAGCAGTCATAGGTGTGGACGCAGTTGTATCGTTTTTGAAAAACGAACTGGTAGGTATGTCCAAACTTTTAACTGGTACTGTATATACTGTACTATGTGACGCTGGAGAAGATTTGTCAGAGAGGGTCCCTGCTTTTATTTTTTCATCTTTATTCATTGATTGATCCATTCATTCATTTATAAATTCATTTGATTATTTTTTCTACCACATAATTGCATAAGTAGCCATAGATATTAGCAGTTTACACTGACATGGCATACTCTTAACTCCTATGAATAAATGGGATCATTTCATCTCGGGTATTTAGCCTACAGATTCAAAGTACTTGCATTAGTAATGCCAGAGTTGGTATGACTGATAAGCTCATGTATTAATCATGCTAAACCTTCACCTATATTAGTGATAGAATCTCAGGTCATCCCTTGTATGTGTAAGAACTATAGCGGTTTGCTGTCAATCTGTAGAAACTGATCCTATATTTCCTGGAATAAAGACAGTAAAATGTCACTGGTAAAATCAGTCCTTTTGTAAGCTAGGCCTTTGTTTTTTATTGATTTTGTATTAACTGGACTTGTTTGGAATTTGATTATGATTGTTTTACAATAAATTGGATTGTAATTTCCTTGAATTTGACTGTATCTTTGAAGTGCCCTGAGATGACATTTGTTGTGATTTGGCGCTATAAAAATTATACTGAATCGAATTTAATTTAATTCTCTTTGGTAGGGCTGGGCACATTAACGCGTTATTTTTGCGTTAACTTATGAATTCATTATCGCCGACAACTATTTGTCCCCCATTAACGCAGTTTTTATTATTTATTATTTTTATTGTAAACGGCTTTTATTTTGAAAAAGTCTATTGTGAGCGAGCCTAGTATGTTGCTTACTGCTGCGGCGCTCACAGGAAACAGTCAGAAAAGAAAAGGATGGCAGATGAAGCGGGCTAAACAAACATGGAGAAGGTTACGGAACTTTTACATGGCCATTTTCATTTCAAAGTTTTTCCAGAAGGCGCAGTCGACAGAGCCAAAGTTATTTGTAAGCACTGCAACGTTGAATTGTCTTATCACCGGAGTACTTCAATCATAGGGCTGTACAGTTCCAATAAAAGTGCGTTATATGCTACTTTTGAATTCATTATTGGATTTTGCCTATGACAATGCGATTAATCATGATTAATCACAGGAAATCATGCGATTAACATGATGAAAGAATTAAATTTTTCCCCGTCCCTACTTTTTGGTAAACACCCCCAGTATTTCAAACCTCATGCTCGCAGCTTTGATCATGTGTATTGTCAAAGCCAATGATGAGGACAGTGTGATACAGGACTCAAAGCTGGCACTTCACCTGAGTAAAAAGCTTTGACACACCTACACACCAAAAATGTATCTTAGCGTCTGTGATTTAATTCAATTAAATTTAATTCAGTTTTTATTATATAGCACCAAATTACAACAATTGTCATCTCAAGGCACTTAAATAATATAGTCCAATTCAAGCCAATTGGAATTCAATTCACTGTAATCATAATCCAATTAATTAATTTAAAAATAATCCAATTAATTCATATAGAGCCAATTCAAAAAATAATATCCTAGCTAAGGAAACCAACAGATTGCACCGAAACTTGTCTTCAGTCCAATCTCCCATCCTGAGCCTGAGGGACTGTGGAAAGGAACGACTCCCTTTTAACAGGAAGAAACCTCTGGCAGAACCAGAACCAGGAAGAAACCTCTGGCAGAACCAGAACCAGGAAGGGTGGCCATCCGCCTCGACCAGCTGGGGTTTGAGAAGACAGAAAAGAGGGGGGAAAAACACCATAACACCATTCAAAGGACATCTGTTGGAACAGGGAAACACAGGTTAATAACCACAATAATGTCACATGTACATAAAATCATTTGAGAAATTAAACAGGGGGAAAAAAGAGAGCAAAGTGAGGAAAGGTGTGACAGATGAGGTCCCCCAGCAGTCTAAGCCTATAGCAGCTTAACTATGGGATGTTTCAGGATCACCTGAGCCATCCCTAACTATAAGCTTTATCAAAAAGGAAAGTTTTAAGCCTAATCTTAAAAGTGGAAAGGGTGTCTGCTTCCCGGACATTTACTGGCAGCTTATTCCACAAGAGAGGGGCCTGATAACTGAAGGCTCTGCCTCCCATTCTACTTTTAGAAACTCTGGGAACAGCAAGTAAACCTGCAGTTTGGGAGCGAAGTGCTCTGTTAGGAAAATATTTTACAATGAGATCTTTAAGATATGATGGAGCTCGGTCATTAAGAGCTTTATATGTGAGGAGAAGAATCTTAAATTCTATTCTGAATTTAACAGGGAGCCAATGAAGAGAAGCTAAAACTGGAGAAACATGATCTCTGCTGTTAGTTCTCATCAGAACTCTGGCTGCAGCATTTTGGATCAGCTGGAGGCTTTTCAGAGAATATGTGGGACAACCCAATAATAAGGAATTACAGTAGTCCAATCTTGAAGTAACAAATGCATGAACTAGTTTCTCTGCATCACCCTGAGACAGGATGTTCCTGATTTTGGCAATATTACGAAGGTGAAAGAAGGCAGTCCTAGAAACCAGTTTTATATGTGCGTCAAATGATAAATTCTGGTCAAAAATAACTCCAAGGTTCCTCACTGTAGAACTAGAAGCCAAGGAAATACCATCTAGAGTAACTATATAACTAGACAATTTCTCCCTGAAGCGCTCAGGTCCAAAGAGAACAACTTCAGTTTTGTCTGAATTTAAAAGCAGACAGTTCTGAGTCATCCAGGTCTTTATGTCTTTAAGACAGGCTTGTAGCCTGACCAACCTATTGGTTTCATCTGGTTTCATAGATAAGTACAGCTGAGTATCATCAGCATAACAATGGAAATTTATGCCATGCTGTCTAATAATGTTACCTAATTAATATCAAAATTATGAGAGTCCAAAAAAAACTAAAATTATTCAACCTGTGAAGTCCATGAATCCCAAGAGCTGCTGACCTTCAAACAAAGAGGGGAACATATGCAACACAAAGTTTCACCCATACAACGCTTTATTCAAAATGTTTACCTATGCTTTTTAATAAAAAAAATTTAAAAAATGTAAATGAAAAAGAAAGTATATTTTAGGAAGTTCTCAGATATTTGAAAGGCACCTTAAAAGCACAAATAGTTGGACACACATAGTATCACAATCATGCTAGTGCCACTACTACAGACCATGTGTACATTTCAGTCTCACTGGTTTAATTGAAGTTGAAGTTCAAATCTTGACACAGACTGTTCCAAGTAATACTTTGATTCATGGAGCTGAAGAATTTGACTGCTTTTACAGCTGGTTCTGTTGCCGTGGTTTTGCCACAGTAAATTATCAAGAAGTATTGCATTCAGGAAGGAATGGGTAGTGTGTATTCATAGGTGTGAGAGACAACTTCTCTATCTCAGTGCCTTAACAGCAATAAGGGCAAGAAATGGTTGCAGCTGTTAGCTACTCTTCCTGAGGTCTACTTGATTACATACAGTTGTGTCTTTAATGAGATCTGGAAAGACATGATTTTGCATTTTCTTGTGACAATGTACGACTTTTGGTCTGATGTTTGGGAACGTTGCATTATCCATACTTCACTGGGTTTTTTTTTGTTTTGTTTTTTTTTGTCCTAACAAAGAAGGTTATGTGTTTACTTCTTATCAAATCATAACTTCCCGGTACAGGAAATTAAATTTTATCTGATGCAATGCCCCGCCTATACCACAAAAGCACATGTAGGGGCTTCAGTACTTAAGTACTTAACTTAGCAAGTTAATGAGTAACATGAGGCAGGTGTTGATACTTAGCTAACTAAATCCAGGTGTACAGCGGGAGAGGAAAGCAGGCTTAAGAACATTTAACAAACTGGGGAAATAAAACAAGAATACAGGACATGAAACAAAGATGAAACATAAACTAAATCAACCAACACAGAAAATCTGAAGTCACAAATCCAAAGTAAGACAACTAAAACCAAAAACAGAACACACAGACCATGAGACACATCCACTCCTAATTCTGATTACTGCACAAATCCCATGCTCCTAGAAAATTGGAGCCTTTTGCAATGAATTTAATCTTTGCATTGATTTTCTTTAGTTTTGCATTAACACATATTTCGTTCTTTATACAAAGTATAACTGTTGTTGGGGCTGTTTCTGTTGGAGTCTTCTTTGATGTACACAGCAGTCTGCTTTTTAATTTAACATTTAAAAAAAATAACAGTTATGGTACTTAAAAACAATCCTGCTCTTTTCCCACAGGTGTAAGAAACTTACAGATTCTGGAGAAAATGAAGAATATGGTGGTTTTCTTTCCAACAGGGAACAGCAGTAATGCCTCTGAGCTTTGGTAATATGTTGCAATCCCTGTCCTGCTGTGTCTGGTCTTCTTCGTGGGTTTCATCCTCAGCATCTTCAGCGTGTGGGTTTTCTGCTGCTGGTTTTCCTGCTGGACTTCTGGAACCATGCTGCAGTTTAACCAGGCTTTAAGTGACGCCATCTCTACACCTGCCACTCCCATGATGGCGAAATGCTTTGACAAGGGTAATGACTGGCCTTTTGGTTGATTTGTGTGTCAGGTCAAGATCGCCTTGCTGAGTTCTCATTTCTCCCGCAGCACCATGTTCCTTACTCTCATCAGCATCCATGGGTACACAGCTGTGGTGCATTTCAACAGAAAGTCCTGCATTAAACAGAAAGTTTTTGTAAGAAAGCTATGTGCAGGAGTTTGGTCTCTGCTACTGATCCAGGCCCTGGTCCTCGGTGTCATGCTTCCTCTCAGTCATGAGGGTAGTAACTGTCAGTGCCTCACCATCCATCAAAACAAGCTGACAGATTCCTATTTCATCATTAACTTCATCCGATTTATCTTTGGATTTGTACTTCCTTTCTGTGTGTCTGCAACTCGCCTCAACACCAGCACTGCTAAAGGTCTGAAAGTTAGGGTGAAATCTCAGCGCATGATAAGCATGTGTCTGGTAATATTTGCTCTGTGCTTTCTACCTCTGAATGTGATACTGCGGGAGTCATACTAAAAAAATAAATAAATAAATAAATACTACCCACAGGAGTGCCATGTTCTCCTGCAGATTGAGACAGCATACTATGCCACTTGGATTTTAGCAGGGGTGAATGGCTGTCTGGATCCTCTATTATACTCTTTTGGTTCACAGAATTTTCAAGATGCATTTCAGTCTCTCAGAATTCTTCAGGGAGATGCTCCAGATAGTAGTGAATCAGAAATGACTGCAAATCAATAACTTGGACTGTGACTGATGGAGGTGTGAAAGGAAACAATGCAGATGCAGAGATCATGTTAAAATACTCTCTATACATGGTACTGTAGTGCAGATCTCTGAAGACTTTGATGCAGGCTTTGGAGACAACACAAAAATTTGGCAAGTTTCCAAACTGTACTATTACATTTATTATAGACAATTTCTATATATATTTTCCCAATCATGAAATATCATAGAAAAGTAATTATTATTCACAAAGGCTAAGTAAAATGCTTGCCCTTCAATGACATGCAAGAAAGTCCACAGGTAATTTCCACACCAGTGCATAGGTTTCATAACCATACTGAGGTTTGTGCTTGATGGTTAGCACTGTTCCCTGACAGCAAGAAGGTTGTTTTTAATCTTGTCCGGGGCCTTTCTGCGTGGAGTTTGTATATTCTTTGTATATGGAGGTTCAGGCTGGTGAAAGACCCTGGTTTTAGCTAAATGTGAATTAAAATCATAACTGACAGCAAGAGTCTGTATGTCTTGTTTGAAGGCTCTAACCTCATAATAAAACTGTACAGAAATTGCAAGCTGAATTTCAAAAGTTATTAAATGTTCTATACTAATGCAAACAAATGCTACTTTTCCTGATTCATTCCAGAACATATCAACAGAGACGTGTTAAGTTCCATTGAATAAAATAGAACTGGTCTCTCTGAGACTGCACAGTGGTGTGGTGGTTAGCACCGTCACCTCACAGCAAGAGGGTTCCACGTTCAATTTCCATCTAGGGTCTTTCTGTGTGGAGTTTCTGTGGGCATTTTCTTCCTGTGTGGGTTCTCTCTGGGTACTCTGGCTTCCTAACACCATTCAAAAGCATGCATTTTAGGTTAACTGGTTAATCTAATTGTCCTTAGGTGTGAGTGTGTGTGGTCATTTGTCTCTGTGTGGCCCTGTGTCTCTGACTGGCGACCTGTCCAGGATGTACCCTGCCTCTCGCCCAATGAGGGTCCCTACAGGTGGATTAGGCAGGTATAGAAAATGGATGCATGGAGCCAGAAGGGACAAGCAATACACAAATAAACAAACACACAAACTATGAATAAAAAAAGTGTGACACAGCTATTTGGCTTAGAAAAAATACAAACATGCTTTTTTTTCTAATCCTTATCAAGTAGAGGAGAAAATATGGAGTCATACTATACATTTAAAAAGCACAATTAGTTGCTTAAAATCTGGATGTCCCATATGAGAAACAATTTTCTTCATCAGTCATGTTCCAGCTGTCCTGCAGGATGGAGCCTTCTTGTCTATCTTTTTTTTTCTCAATCTTCAATTGGATTGAGATCCAGACTGTTTGCTGGCCATGTCACTGAGTTGACATGTCATTCCTTAAAAAAAGTATGAACACTCTTTGTTCTGTGGCAAGAGGCAATATCATCCTGAAAAATATCTCCTATTTTTTCATGGAATCCACCTGTACATCCACCGTAGAGGTAAATGACTGCAATCTCACCTGGTCCCTTACCTGATATCAACCCTTCAGTGATTGTGAAAATTCCAGTTTTCTTAACACAATATAAGGGAAGTTTGTTATGCTTTTGTTATGCACACATTCTCAGGTCTGAAACTCCCCTTACACAGTTCATAACTTTGGTTTCTGGCTCAGCACCACACTGTTTTGCTTTACTGTTGCTTGACATCTTGGTGGGCTCTTGATGGTGCCTTTATGGCCTCTTTAACATGACAACAAATTCATCTGTGTGGCTGTACATTTGCAAGTCTCACATGTAAATTTGTTTTTGTGACAGTCTTTGGCTCCCCTTAAAGCTATCCCACACAAAAAAAAATAGCCAAATTCTCTGTTGTTACTTTAAAGCAGTCCCCTTCATATGTTTAACTGGAACTGCACCAAACAAGAGTATGGGTATCTTCTTCTTGCCAAATGCAGAATGGTGACATCACTGAATATCACTCGTCTAATAATCCACAGTCTGTGACTGCTTCTCTTTAGCCCCCTGTAACCTTGTTTTCTTCTTTTTAAAAGCTAGTGATGGTATACATATAGCTTTTCCGTCAGTTGGGTTTCTTACATTTTACTCACAAAAATAAACCCGACTCTGCCCAGTTGTGTGCCTCGTGTGTGGCACATTACCCTAACTGTGTTGGCATTGTGTTGGTGTATCGCTTAATAGTAAATGGTAAATGGACTTGTACTTGTATAGCGCTTTTCTAGTCTAACTGACCACTCAAAGCGCTTCACTACATGCCGCATTCACCCCACTCATACATACTCATACAGCACGTCTTAACTACTTAACTACGTGCTTTTTCTAATCATTCATACACATTCATACCCCCAATGATACACTGGGAGGCAACGTGGGGTTCAGTGTCTTGCCCAAGGACGCTTCGACATGTAGCCTGGGGAAGCCAGAGTCAAACCACCGACCTTCCGATTGGTGGGCGACTGCTCTTCCTCCTGAGCTACAGTGACATCTGCAGGTTTTAAAAAATCATTACAGGCAACATGGTAAGAGAGTGTGGAGTGAGACTAAACTAAATGAATTCATTCTGACATGTGGACACCAAATGAGCGATGAATGGTCATTGTATAACACGTGAGAGGATAACAGGGTTTACAAATTTTCGTTAAGAAACAGAAGATTTTGTAGCATGTTGGGGCCAAGGCAATTTTGTCTATTTGAGACCAGTTCTGCTTTGGAAAAAAGTCTTTCACAAGGTACCGATGAGGCTGGGGTAAAAACCTCAGGAGGAAGGGCAGTCGCCTGCCAATTGGAGGGTCGGTGGTTTGACTCCAGGCTTCTCCGGGCTACATGTCAAAGTGTCCTTGGTAGCGACAGGTACTGATAGGTCTATGTATGATTGTGCATGAATAATTAGACAGAACAAAAAGCATGTGTGTGTAACATGCTGTATGAGTGCATGAGTGAATGTGACATATAGTGTAAAAAAGCACTTTGAGGGGTCAGATTAACTAGAAAAGCGCCATACAAGCACAGTCCATTTGCCATCACTCCAATAACCTGTGACTGAGGTTTTCTATGTGTTGCAGTCTTTGTCATTGCATTTGGAGAATTACACTGAAGTGCAGCATTTTAAGCATTTTCTAAGCTCTGATCCAGAGACTCTTTTTGCTTTCAGACAGCTCCACTGTAGCTTGATTGAATGAAACAAGCACACCGAGTGTTTCTTCTATGTCCTCATAATCTACTATTTCTAAAGAGACCAAAGAGACCCAGACTGGCTCTTTTTGGTTAGTAATTCTTACCAGCGGTATATGCTGTTCCATCGTGTTGGCACCTCGTTAATGAGCAGTGGTCTTCCCATCTGCTGCCACACTTGAGACAGATTCTCTTTAGTTGTGGTGCTTGATCTGAAAAAAGACACTATTTACTGTGTTTTGATCCAAATGTTTGCGAGTGTGGCTATTTGATCACATGACTTTTCCCACTATTATTGGAATGTGCAATGTAAACAGTGTGTCCAATTTGGAGTATTCTTGCACACACACTATTATGTTTGGTGCTGTATCTGTGATCAGACTCCCTTTATCAGCTATGGTACAGTCCTCCATTAACTCCTTTTTGACTTGGGCCATAATTCCTGCTATATGATTTTGTGGGAAGTGTTGCACTCCCAACACTGAGGTACATATTGTATGCTTTTCATCAATGTAGTGGCAAGTTACAGCCAGGTATACTTCCATGTTTACAGATTGTCACATATCGGCTGTTACACTGACTGCAACTGTATGCCTTTTTTGGCCCTCTCCTTGTCCTCCTCATATTTCTGGTATCTTTAAGAGCCTAAAATTAAAAAAGTGTTGTTAGCAAAGTGATTATGCACACTTTACATTACTTTCACATACCTTTCTGGTTGGCAGAATATAAGGGCTCAAGGAAGTACAGCAGTCCTTTGAACCCCTCATCTTCTACAATGTTGAGCACATTCACCACAGCCTGATGCACAAGGTGAGTCCACAATGGAAATGGATATTCATTAATATAAAATAGAATACCTATAATAATAATATGATCTAATCAATAACAAAGTTTAAAAGGTTTAATGACAATTTCAACGTACCCGAGTTAATAACAGATTCTTCATTATCGTGCCATGCTGAAGTGCTCCTGTTGATGTAAGACAGTTCTATGGAGCAGAGCCCACATTTTTCCTTCAAATAAAATCTAAATTTAATTCATGTGAAGAGACCGAGTCCTACATAATTAACTCCAAACACAACAGACATCAGAACAGTAAAGGAAAAACATTGACCTCATCTGGCGTTATGAGATCAAAATGATCCCAGACTGGAGAAAACGTCCTTTTTCCTCTACGCTGGTTAGGCGACGACGAGCCAACAAACAAACCGGAACAAAGAAAGTCGAGTAAGGTCTAGCTGCAGCCAGTGCCACTACAAACCACGCCCCCACAAAACCCTTAAAAGATAAAACTCTAATTCAATCCAAACAATGCGTTTGCAACCACAAATTTATACAAAAATAGGAAGTAATGGAATTAAAAAGATTATATAGGACTGCAGATTTATAAGTACATTTGTTTATATAAATGACTAATGATTGCACACAAGTTTATCTTAAACTCAAACACTTCTAGTTAAAATAGGTTGTTTCCACCGTCCGTTTTTCTAAGAGCTACACTGTCACAGCTTGGCCTACGACATCACTCTAAGGTGATGATTTCTTCTGCGTTAACAGAAAATATTGCAGGTCCGTTGACACAAAATGTATTTATTTAGAACTAAATCAAATATTTTGGATTAAGTATACAATTTACAAGACTAGTAAAATAAATATGACCATACACAGACCTTTAAAATATGTCCTGTAAAAGAGAAAAAAGTTCAGACAAATGAAACAGCCAGCAACAACTTTTATTGGCAATAAAAGAAAAGAAACATTCTCACTTCAACATATTTATAGTTCTACAGCCTCTTAAAGTCCAGATCTCTTCTGAGTTGTGTCCATTTTCTGTTGTGCCTCCATGCTCACGTTTTTGGACATAAAATGGGGGAGCAGCTTTTTCTTACTGATGAGACTAAATGAAATAGCAAATAGCAATGAGTAAAAGGACGTTCACGCTGAGAGGCTGTCATAAACAATGTACAAACGGTAAAATGTGCACCCTGCCCTTTGATGGGCAGCCCCAGGAGGATGAAACTTCCTGCGATGATCACCTGTAAATATATAGTTTTTGGGAGGATGCTCAAAGTAAACGTACAAACACTAGGCTAACAGAAAATTATTCTCTTAAATAATTAATTTATCATGTGTTGACCAACATTAGTTACGCCACTCAAATTTAAATTTCAAACTCCCTTCCAGATGTTGCAGTAGGCCTTTATCCTGAGTGATGGACGTTAAAAGAAGGTCACTGGAGACTCTTCTTTGGCGTTCAGCTTGCTGAGCCCTTCCCTAAAATTCGATTAAACAGCATTTAGATGTTAAACATAATTATTCTGGTTAAATATATTAAATAAGATTTGTTGTTTCTTGATCCTTTGCATTTCCTCACCACAAGCCTGTCGGAAGACATGTCTTCACTCAGGACCCCAACATCTCTGCTTGTGCTGACCTCATCATGTTGGTCCATGCTGTCATTACTGTCCTTAATCAGGACACAAAGACATGACTGAGTGCACAGCTGGAACCACTGGATATTCTGTTCTCATGCAGTAATCTGCACTCACATTAAGCTGCTCTCTGGGTGGAAAGCTGGAAGGCCTCTTGCTGTACATGTGGTCGGTGGCAGGGCCGGTGGACTCTGCAGAGAGAAAACCAGAACTGTGTCAGTTTGTTTTATGAGGATCCAGAGGGGATTAACATTTGCACTTATTGCAGTACATACATTTTTTTTTAAAAGTAGTGATATCATTTTTTAAATTTTTTTTCGAATACTTACGACACTGAAGTCAAAGCAGCATCCATGGCAAAGTACCAGGCATACTGTCTTGATATATTCTCAATCAATACATGCAAGACACAGAATATCTGACTGCTGACTGCTCATATTTACACTGAAATATGTAGTGCAGATCATTCCAATAAATTGCACATTAGAAAAGACATACTGCATAGATAGAAAACACCACTGTCTACAATCCATTTATTTACTTCATAGTAACACTGGTTCAGTTTTTTTCAAAAATAGTTACTGTATTGATTTCAAATCATTGAATTGTGTTGTATTGCTCTACATGAATTCTTGAATTGTATTGAGCCATGGAAAATACTACATATCATTCAATATATTATTAAATCAGTACTTCCAGCTTCTATAGCTGGAACAAAACTGACTTAAGATTGAAATAATTTTTGGCTTAAAGATGCAATTACAAATTAATTATCAAAGAAAAGAAAACAATCATGTGCCACATTCCTTTATAAGGCATTACGCTCACTCACCATTTTCACGAAGACACCACAATCATTGCCATGTGTCTGCTTAGGAACACCCTGTATGACAGACAGTTACAGTCAGCCGATAGTAGATCATTACAAATCAATTTGATCGTGACATTGCAGGCAATTCCTCCAAATCCAGTCTTCTCTGTCCAGGCTCCCACAGATATCTGCTGTGCAACACCTCTGAGTAAGAAAAAAACACAGCAATGTAAAAAGTATACACTGCTGTGATTCTGCTGGGGAGAAAAACACTGATGGGATGTCACAATATGAACAGTTTCCAAATCTGTGATCCACAGAACATGTCCAAGGACTGGACCATGCAAAGAGGGAAATATTATTTCCCAAAGTTCAACAAGGAGAATTTCTTTCTGTCTCCCTTTTTTGAGAGCACTGACAATTGGTCTATTTGAGTCCATTTCAGCTCTCTAGAAGCAAATCATGTCTGACCCTACAACAATATTTCAGTGCTTGGTACATTTGTCACAATGCCTCCCGATTGAATTTATGGATTACTTTATGTGGCGAGTGGGGTGTGTGTGTGTGTGTGTGTGTGTGTGTGTCAGGGAATGACACAATATTAAAGGGTAGGTATAAGCTTGACAACGCCACCTGGGGGGACCTAAACCCTAAGCACCAAGGGAGTCTCAAGGTCACACAGGTTCGGGTATAACACAAGGCAGACGTGATTTCAGTACAAAAATAAGTTTATTAAATCCTTTTTAAAACCAAGCGGCAAAAAAATAAACCATAACACAAACAGCTGGCTGTGTGTCCAATAGACCGCACTGAATTGACTTACACAGGTGATGGTTAGACAATACAAACACCTACGAGGCAAGAGATTTCCCAAATAATAATAAATCCCTGTAGATAAACCCAAAATAATATAACTACAGAGAAATCAAACCAAATGCAACGCAAATCAATTTGTAGGGAAATCACCACATCCAGGGGTGTGTTTAATAGGAGGAAAGTAGGGGGAGCAACCAGCCAACCTAATCTATTAAAATCAAAAGTTAGCCTGGTGCCACTTAAACAAAACCAACTCAAAGACTGAAAAGGAAATGACGCGTAAAAACAAAACGGTGCAAAGCAGTACTAAACTAAAATAAAGCAAAGTAACTAAAACAGAATAAAGTAACTGAACCAAAACAAAGCAGCAGTCCCAGCAGGATGAGCGGGGCCGCCTGGTGCGCCGGTGTCTGAAAATACACAAGCGTTAATGACGCACGACTCCACAATGAATGCACTTTAATGAATGGGGAAGATACCTCACCAGGGCGCGTGCAACAGTTGTGCAGTTAGCGCGGAGCGTAGCAGCTCAGGCACAGTGCCGCCGCTTCAGGTTCATGGCACAGCTACACCAGTATCAGCCAAAGTGGACCACTTCATGCGGAGCGACCGCCACTCCAGCCGGTGGAGGAGGGAGAGAAGCCGGCTGCACCACACAGAGCCAGTACTGGCGAGTTCCAAAGGTCGAGACCGGAGAGGGCCACTTACACTTGGATGAAGGTTTTCTGCGTCCCAAAATCACACCGCTGCTGCACGCAACACCCAAAGGGCTCTGCCACGCTGTGGCTGCCGCCACCAGGCTCCAGGACCGACACACCTGGGCACTGATTGCTTCGCCCTATATTAGCGCCACTCACAATCACTGCACCTGCGTGTGCCCGTGCCCTGGCGGGTGACAGAGGGGGAGGGAAAACCCATCACCTGCCACATTTAGATGGAATATGATGCCTACTGTGTCTATGTTCCCCCACTGCTTCTGTTATCATCCCTTGCTTTGATTTTCAGAACACATGTAACAGACACAAGATGGGTTTGAGTTTGAAGAAATGTATTTTTTTACTATTAGAGTCCGCTGGCTTTGAAAAACAGTCATTAATGCTCTTTCTGATGAGCAAAAGATGTCTAAAACGTTACATTAAACGTCAACATCTTCCCAAAATGTAAAAATAGAAATGTGTCTTATCGGAATCGCCATTGCCGTCTCGTCTTGCAACACGCAGGCGTCGGCTATAGGGGCGTGGTTTATGGGGGCGTGTTTTCCCGGGGGCGTGGTCTGGAGCGGCTGCGGTGGCTGCAGTTGGGTATTATTGCTCCTTTCAGCACAACGGCAAGTGAGCACGAAGTTTCACTTCCGACAGCCCGCCATCAAACTATGCAGCGACTGTATCGGTCACGTGATTTTCGTTTATCGCTCTTTGTGCAGCATACACTGACGTTCCGGTATTTTTTGACTCATCAATAGCCATTACCAATACAAGTCTGTTTCACCACAGGGAAGTTATTCCATGTCTCAAACTAACAACTTTTGGAACTCACTTTATCTACAGAAAACCTTGAACTCCATTTACCGATATCTCCTCTCTCAGAGACCAAAGCCATCCTCCTGGTGAAATACCTGCGAACCACTTGTTCTCGCCACCAGTTTATGAATCACGAAGTTCCATTGTAAATCAGTCACTTACCATATTACTTCCCTGTCTCCCTCAGCCTTTGTTGGATCATGTCTGTCTATATAAGGATGATAAAAATGAGGCAATTCTGAATACATTGAAGGATGGTTTAAGTTGGGTTGATTTAAGTTCAAGGATACTTAAAATGTCAAAAACAAAAGAAAAAGGGAAAAGTTAAGACTATAGACACACTATAACTTTTGCCGTAAGTTTTGAGTACCAGTTTGTGAGCGGAGGATCTGTTCATGTGGCTTACGTTCGTCCATTACAACATTGGACTTGACTGATGCTCCATTGTGTCCGTGTCGTATTTCCTATTTCTCCTTTTACAGGTCAGAACGAGGGTTGCATTATGTCTGAATGATTTATATATGTGTGTTAAATACTGTAAGGAACATGCAGGGAGTACATATTAAAGACTGTAGTCATTTTTGTATATTTCAGGCTAAACGTGACATGTTGCTCCAATGGTTACATGCTGCCATTCCGACATTGGCCTCCAATTGATGACAATGTAGGAGTGTTGCACTTAAACATAATCAGTATCTTGCCTCCCCACATAAAACACAATTTTTTCTTAAACTGCAACAATAGCACTTTTACCTTATCACTAACGTAAAACGAATTCACAGAGAAAGCAGCGTCACATTCCAACCACGCTTTAACCTCAGTCCGCATGACACAGTTAGCATACAGGCTACATTGGAGCAGGGTGGCAACACCCATTCCGAAATACCGCCATTCCGACATCCCGCTATTCCGACATTTAAATATCCCACCATTCCGACCACGTTTTCCGTATAAGGAAATGTGCGTTACTCAACAGGTGAGTCCCTTCTTTCTGTTCATGCAATTTATATGTTTAACACATGTTTACAGGTAAGCGTTATTAAAAACACAAAGTCTGGGCAACTGGAGGAGGAGAAGCAGACTGCGGTGGTTTTCAATCACACACTCAAATGCCACTTGTTTCAACTTCCGAAAATTTAAACCAGGAAAAAAAGGCTTACAAACATGGACCGAAACGGCTCCATAACACGCACAAGAATCCAAAAGAAACGAAAGTTAACTAAAGGAAAGCAAATAAACAGCATGAAGTGGTCAAAATTGGTTTTACGCATGCCTATGTGCGTCTGGCACATGCGTCTTCGGGCTCTCCCACGTTGGTTTGTGGATGAAAGCTATATGTTCAGCTGTAATGTCATGTAAAAACAATCTCTACATGACATTTACTCCCAGGTGTGACCAGTTAGGTCCTTAAGATATCAACAGGCTGTATAAAGGCTGTGTGTTTGTGCCAAATGCGCAAAGCCCATCCGCGCTTCCCATAATTGGAGCGAGTATTCATAAATCACGTGAATAATATGAATAAACGTTTTTACTGCATTTTGTTGTGTTTTATACATTCTAGGCCGCTCCCGCGAGATTTGAGTTGGGTCCCGCGGGACCGAATCCCAATGCAGCCCTCTGGGCAGTATGAACAAGTGTTACACTCACAAATAAATCTTTTACATCAAGTTAGTCAATTAACCACCAACATTTCGTATTTTGTCAGGTTTAACCACCGGCTCTGCTGTTCCCAGCCACCACTACCCTCACTGTCACCACCTCCATGAGAAAACATGTCTTTTGCAATGAAATAGGTCACGGCTTTATTCAAATCCTGGCTTTGCGTTGAACCGGATCTTAGGTTACACACTGCAGTAGTACCACCATTCTTAGACTAAAGGTTAACAAGAGAACAGTGTCAGACAGCAGGTTTACTTGTAGTTCCCAGAGTTTCTAAAAGTAGAATGGGAGGAAAAGCCTCAGAGAGGGGATTACCGGCTGTCTGTTTGGGTTCAGGAAGCAGACACCCTCTCTAATTTTGAAATTAGGCTTAAATTTTTCCTTTTTGATAAAGCTTGTAGTTTGGGATGGCTCAGGTGACCTTGAAACATCCCATAGTTGTACTGCTCTAGCCACGACCTCCCACGATGCACCTCTCCTCACTCTGCTCTCCATGTACATATAACATTATTGTCATTAACTTGTGTTTCTTTCTCAGCAGGTATCCCTGGTCTGGTGTTATGGTGTTTGTTGTTCCCTCTTTCTGTCCTCTCAAACCTCAACTGGTTGAGGTGGATGGCCACCCAGAGTCTGGTTCTGCCAGAGGTTTCTACCTGTTCAAAGTTTTTTTTTTTCTTTATACAGTCACCTCATGCATGTTCTGGATGAAGGATTGGACCGAAGAGAAGTTTTGGTGCAATCTGTTGGTTTCCTGAGCTTGGCTACTTTTTAAAGCTGGCTATGTATGTATTAATTGGACTAATTGTGAGAATGCTGATTTTGCCGTTTAACTACGCCTGCATACTTTCACCAATTTCACCAATTTTGGTCTCTTTTTATGCAATATGTTTTGATATTTCTGACTTTTATACTTTTTAAAATATTTCACTTTTAGTTTTGCTCCTTCTTGGTTTTTATGAATGAAGAGTCAGCAGAGTGGCACACTGATCATTTTCAGCTTTTTCTGATATTCAATCAAATTCATCTAACTTTCATACTGTTTAACTCATACAAACAAATTATACCTTAAAATGTAGGTACACTTGTCCTCTTTCAGCTGATGTAACTACTAAAGAGCTCACATTTACAGAATTTCAGCTATGAGCCTTGAAGCGAGAGAAACCTTTCAATTTCTCTCACTAACTCCAATGAAAATTTGGTGGAACGCCAGAGACAGGTTCAACTGTGTTCAACTCGCTGCCGTTTAAATTTTTCTCACTCCATTGAAATAAAAACTACATTGCTGCGTTCCTCCAAGCCTTCAGGTTCTTACGGTCTTCAAATTATTTTCCTCGCTCTCAAAGTTTTCTCACAGGAGGTCATAGTATCCAAAAAAGCCATTTCTGCAGGTTATACAGGGAGAGAGCTCGTTAAGCTGCAGCTGTTGACAAACATTGCTATCACTGATGACATCACTGATGACATCACTCTTCCACTCCCTGCTGTATATTACACTGAAGCCATTTTAACTATTACTCACTTGATTTCTGCTAAATTCTTTTCACTATTTTCACCTTTTTTAGTATGGTCAACTATCCCCATTCAGCTCTTCAGCATTCTCACTGCTGTTTTGCAGGAACAGCTTTTTCTAGTTATTATTGTACGTACTGTAACACATTATAAATAACTTGTTTAAAGAAATTTGTTTGTGAAGCAGCAAGAGTATGGGAGAAAAACTTCATAAAGAATCTGACAGATTAACTTCCCTGGTTAAAGAAATGGCTTATGAGGTGTTGAATTATAGCAGACTTGGGTTCAGAGCCCAGCTCTTTCCGTCTACTACATGTGTTCATTCTAGTATCCGTTTTGCTGTTGAATGTGAAAAAGATGTTTCACCTAAGCATTTTAAGGTTAGTTTTCTGCAAATTTAGTTGCATTCAATCATCAGCATTTGCACTGCTGTTTTGCAGTTCTTGTTTGGCTTGTGGTCACATTCTACATACAGAGTTTTGTCATGCTCCAGCTCCTTATCTTATAAACAGAAGTGATGAAGGAGAAGGCGTCACCAGGTAAGGTAAAACATCATCTTTCCTTCAGCTCCATCCTTACAATTAAGACTGATCAAAGTAAAAACCTGAAACTTATGATTTCTTCAATGGCAGAACCCTAAACAGAGACTGACTCCATTGATTTATGAATAATGTTTGACAAAATAAATGTGTTGGTGCCAGTTGGTAAAGAAAAGAAAATAACTGAGGGACTGAATTGATCAGCTGAGAGGAAAAGAACATGTAAATCTCCAGGTGAAAGTTTGCATCTGAGTTGAAAATCAGTGGCAGACTGCTGCCTCAATCCTGCTCCACCAACAGACTCAAGAACTCTTTTGTCCCTCTGGCCGTCAAAGTCAAAGTCAAAGTCAAAGTCAAAGTCAAAGCAAACTTTATTGTCAATCAAGCATTGCAACATTACATTGCAAGCAGACCGAAATTGCGTTTATCTAACTCCAATGTGCATAAGAAACAGACAGGAGTTAGAACAGTCCCTGCCATATCAGACTGTACAACAGGTACTTCTGCGAGTTCTACGGTCACTTTATAATTGTAAATAATTTATAGTTGTACAAAACATTTTATTTTATTCTATTTCCACAGTTCTTAGTTTTAGTATAGATCCTAATGTATGTTGAATGTATGTTATGTTACTTTTTTGCTACTGGATGCTTGAATTTCCTTCGGGATCAATAAAGTATCTATCTATCTATCTATCTATCTATCTATCTATCTATGAAATCTAAAATGTTTACTGACTAGGCTGGGTTTCCCTTGGAACTGTGAGTTAGTAACCCCAAAACAAAAAAAGGGTACACATTTAAACAAAGTATCGTCACTGAACAGGTGACAAACTCAGTTTGGTTAAACTATACCTCGTGAGCAGACAAACTGGAGAAAAGACCCAGGCTTAAGAGCAGGAGGCATTCAGACCATTACAAGTGAGTTGCATCAATAATCAGCGACTCCAGGAGCCACGCCTGTGAAAGCCAGGAACAGGAGGAAAACCAAGAGACAAACAAACAAACCGAAAACCAAAAAACAGACACTGCTGACACTAATATGATTGGTTGTTGTGATACAACATGTTGTAGGAAGACTCTCACTCTTTGAGGCCTATTTGCACCCTGATTTCACTTTCAGAAGTCTGAATGAAACCTGTAGGAACATTATTCAAAAGCGACCAATGTCTGAATATCTCAATTTTCTTAATATAACAGATGAGTCATTAATTTTGTGTAACTCATGTCTAAAAAAAACTTAAAGCCCAAATCTACACATTCACTCATCAACATCACTTAATCTGATGAGCTGAAGTATTCAGTTGATTCTATCATTTATAACATCAGCTTAATTCAGAGGAGATTCAGGCCAGTGACTTTTAAGGGGAGCTGATTTCAGAATTTCAGAACTTATTTACTGTGACATTACGGAGTGAAATAGAATTACAACAAGTACATCAGAGAGTTTGACTTCATTTGTTCTGAATAAAGACACAAAATGAAGACACAAAAAATACTTTCAATCACACAAAACTTCACCCCATGCTAGTTTCAACTCTCATTTTTCAAAAGATCCTATCAATATTTTTTAGTTCCTTGAGGACTTTGTATGAGACAAATTAACCTAAAACAAAAAAAAACAAACAAAAAAAACCCAGATCTACGCAAACTAGAAGTGCCACTGAAATAGTTTCGTTTCGTTTCAAACTAGTCCAACAGTAACTCCATCCATACTTCCATGCGTTTCCTCTACCCGCTGCCGGGGTACACCCTGGACGGGTCGGCGATCCATCACAGCCTACAATAACTTGTTTCTCATCATTTGAGACCAAGCCGTATGCGAACTTGCTCGACTAGTTTCTGTCTGTCTGTTACGTCATCGTTAGGGGCGTGGAATAGACAAAGGTAAAGTTGCTTGCTGTTGTTTCTAAGTTCAGGTGATCTTAAGGTGTGTTGTGGACAACATGGGGAAGCTTCAGGAGTTTGATATCGCGTTTGACAAAAACAAAATGGTGTACAGTCCAGGAGACTCTATCTCCGGGACCGTGACAGTCAAAGTGAACCAGCCACTGCAATGCAAAGGTAGGACTCCTCTACAGAATCATCGCTCACCTGGTAGAAAACAAGGAAGTGGGGGATGTAGCCAAGACTTTGTTTGGAGCAAATTAGGACCGATGCGTTATGGTTTTACTTTTAAACCCTTTGTTTTTATATTAGGCAACTTTAAGGTCCGTCTGACATCATTGAATTGTGTTTTTATCATTTGGGGGTTAGTTCCAATGACATCTACCCAGTTCATGTGGATCCCACCGTTTGGTTCAGTCAGAGGTTTTATAATAGGGCTTTCCGTGAAATGTTATGTGTGTTACCAGATTCCTGGATACATTTTGAGTTCCAGTTCTACCTCCTTAGAGTTCTATTTGACCAAATACTAAATACTCAAATCAGTCACTTTTATAATTGGATAGTCTTTTTTTTTTTTTTTTTTTGCTTTTTTTCTAAGAATTATGTTACTCCTAAACACCAAATTTTCTAAGAGCCTAACTTTGTTTTTAGCCTTCGTGTGTGTGTATTCTGAATGCAACACACTTTAGGAGCTTCCAGTGGTCATATACCACATATTTAACATTTAAATGAAGGACTTAAACTGAAACTCAATAAGGTCAAACTAGGAAAAAAAAGAAGGAAATTGGAACTGTAAAAGTGAGTGTAACTTGTCCATTTTTAAAAAGATCTTTTGATATTCAGGTCACAAAGATGTTACTGTGCCCAATGATGGAGACAAGGGCTGAATGACAGGGAGCACATTTGAATACAAATCTTTATTTGTTAGTTTGCTTCTTTGTCACTCAGTGTGGTTACATGCGGGCAATCGATCGGATTAATGGCTAAATTACAATAAGACTGAGTTATTCAGCTCATGTAGACACCTTAATCTGAGAAGAAATCGAATCGGATCGGGTTACTTGCGATCAAATTAAGACCCCGAGATAACTCAATCCAAATGCCCTCCTGAACGTGCATGCAGACGACAGTGGATCGGATCAGGCGTTCTGCCCATGCTCCACATTTTTTCCCGCGATCGTCACCCTGAAGTGGAAGGAGACGATATTCCTGTTGTTGTCGCCGCCGTCAGAAAGAAAGAAACAACGCGATGGAGAATGTTGTGCATCGTCTGTTCCATAACCAGCTCATCACAGATGGAGAGGGACGCAGCTTCATCTCGCTCTGCGTTCGCCATCTTTCTGAATGCCTGAGTTTGTTGTTGTTGGCGGTGAAGACGCCAACAGGAAGTGGCTCTATTAGCGATAGCTGAAATGGGGACAGCGCCACCTATGGTACCGGGGTATGACATGCTTTGTGCCAGTGATTCCATTCATTCACCGCCATATATCCAAGGATAATTCCCCTCAGATAAGGAGCAGAACCCAACTGTAGCTGTAATCCAGCTCATCTCAGCATGTGGACCCTCTGACAGAAATCGCAGCAAAGAACGCAGCTCTCATGTTTCTTTAAGTGACAAACGTCAGACCGTCCCTGTGCTACCCATTTGTCACAGGTTTAAGTTGATGTGTCAGACTATTTAAAACATGAAAGAACACTTCTCTCCTAATATCTCTTTACTCGCTGAGATCTTTGTTTGGGAGTGTTACTGAGTGATTGCGGGCTATCCTGTCTGTTTACATTCTTCTTCAGGTAGAGCTGCTCACTGTCGGCTTCCCTCCCACTTGCAACAGTTCGAATCACCGACTGCCTATGATGTGGGTTGGGCGCTGAGATGAGATGCATATTACTGGGCAAATATTGACATTGTAGAAAAAGGAAAAAAAGGGTTAAGGTTACTTGAGGACTGTTCAAGGAGTGAAATTTTTTTTTAGTATATGTATGATTTATGGCAGAATTTATTTAAGAGTCACAACTTTTAAACGTTCATCTGAATTCGGTAAAGTTAGCACCAGTAACCAGTGTATTTTTAAGATTAAATAAAGTTTCTAGATATCCCATGAGCTTTTAACAGTCAAACACTAACTGTTTAATGCATTTTAGAAAACTCAACACACCTAAAGAAAACAGTCAAACTAAGTTAGTTGAATAGGAAATATAATGGCAAACTATAACAGATCTGTCTTCTCCCACAGTAAAAACTATCATTTTTTAAAATGACAATAGTATATCCTTTGATAATAGATTCAAAGCACACTTTGTTCTTACCTGGATATCAAGAGGAGGGGCTTGTTTTACATATGCAGCAGGGTATAGGTGAATACCCATTTATTTTTCAGTCATCGCAGAGTTCACCCTCATCCAAATCTCCTCTGATGTTGTGTTTTGCAGGTTGGTTGGAGGTCAGTTTCTATGTAGTTTTTGATGTAAAAAGATAAATACTATACCAGCCTTTCTTTCGCCTCTCACAAGCCATTAGTAGCTGCATTCATTGGATGCTGGCTTAGGTTGTGGCACTCCTTTCATAATGATCTTTACTCTCTGATGACAAGCAGAAGAAAATTTGAGAAGATGCCAAAATGCTTCCAAAAACAGGGGTAGACATTATAAGTATGCCCACTTCTTACCACTATACTGTTGTATATGTCAGTTGAACATATTCAGCTAACAGTTGTTGCTCCATCTCATTAAACTGTAAGAGGTGGCACATCCAGGCACTGCAGGAACGTACAATACCTTTTCTAATGGAATGGAAATGAATCCTTCACCTACCTGCCTGTAAAGCCATGGTGGAAGCATTGCTCCCAACTCTGCATGTCTGACACTTTTCCACAAGCTCACAATGTTCTGATAAGGCCAGCCTCTGTCATTTACACCTGGTTAGTTTAACTTGGAAAGTATTAACAGGAGATCAGGTGGGTTTTTCCCTCAGGTGAAAAAGATATCGGATCGATAAATGTCTTCTATCTAAATTAGCTGACTAATTAAGTTTTAAAGGTTAGGGTAATTCTAATGATCTAATCAGGGGCTACTCTTTGAGGGTAGTACATGTGCCACAGGAGATGATTCAATTTAAAATCCCCTCAACATTGGTGGGATCAGCTGCCTCCTATGGTGGCAGCACATTGCGCTGACCGGACACATGATGTTGTCCCAGTTTGGCTTTGGAGTTCTGATTGCCTGATGTGAGTTGCATATATAAGTGTAAATGTTGGACTTGTTGCTTTGGAATTAGAAACTTGGTGTTGTTGCACAATGTTGCTGTGGCTCTCTCCTGCCTGAGTTTACTTTGTCAGTCTCCACCTTGGGTGCTGTGATGTCATCACTTTACTGTGTGAGTAAAATGGATGTTTGCTGTGAGAGTTTCAGAATGGTGTCAATCGGGTGAGTCAAATGAATGTTTGAGGTTGTAGCTGTTATATACTTACAGCTAGCTTTAGCTAAAGCTAATTTTAACACTAATTTACAAACTGATTTTGTAATTATATCCCTTTCGATGTTCCAACACCACAAAGTCAAATGTTGTATATTACCTGAATAGTCCATAAATGAAATGTGATCATAATGTTAAGAAGTATTACAGCTCGCCCCACTGAATGTAAATTAGTATTTCTTTGACTATTGTTGAGCCTTTTGCTTGATATGCCTCTGTATCGTCACCTTACATCGCTGAATTCTGATTTGATTTGCCTGAAACCTTGTTTGTTCTAAAGGTGAAAAAGAGGACATCTTTACTTTGTGTGAAACAGGTTTTGATCTATTAACATTAGCCAGATTGTGTGGGAATTATTTAAATTCTTAGCTTCTCTGAGTTAAATGGAGATTTCTGTACCAACTGGCTGTCATCAAATTTCTTGATGACGGTTACAAATGCCGACAGGAATTTTATTTGATTGAAAATTATTGTTCAGTTCTTTGTGGATTTCTTCTGTCTCTAACAATTAAGAATTGTAACAGATGGCACACAGTAAATTATGTATAATGCGTATTCTGTGTATAATAATGAATACATTCTGCACAGAATTTGACCAAATGTTTACAGATAAAAGCCATAAAATGGGGCTCAAGTTGCAGCCCATAGAGCAACAAACAGTTTTCATGACAACCCTTTCTCTTGTCTTTCTGGAAAGGTTTGTTTTTGCCCAAAATGAAGTAGACTTTTAACTCGACCCCTTTCCAAATCAAACTTTTAAGACGAGTGGAGATCACACTGTGTAGTGTAGTGTTTTGTTCCCTTGTACCCTCAGACGAGCAGTGACCATGTGAGGCGCCATAATGTCAGTGCCTGGCACCAGTGTTTTATTTGAAATGAACCAACTGCCGTATTGCACCTCTGTGTATCGTCTTATCACCAGGAGTCAAAGTGAACTGCAACGGTTTCTGTGGCATCACCAATAAAGTGAATGACACGGCATGGACAGTGGAGGAGCAGTACTTCAACAGCACTGTCTCTGTTGCAGACAAAGGTAAGCTGCACTTAATCAACAGTTAATCTGGTAACTGCAAAAGACCTTCATAGTATTTAACACACACAAACATCCAGTTTGCATCCTTCCATGTTAGATGCTTTGATTGGCCTGTGGTTTAGGTGCCTGCTAACATCTGGCATAGGGACTGGCGATGAAAGGAGCATTTCTGCCAGCTTGGATACATTTAACTTGTTTACACGTTGATTGATATATATATATATTCTCATTCTCTCTCCTTTTTAAATACTAATTCAGAAATTTAGATTTTTACAAATTCTGTAAAAGTGAAACTAAAAAAAAAACACTTGTGAAGTTGTCCATCATGCAAAATAAATCTAGGGATGGGTGAAAATAACTGGAGTGTAAAGACTTCTGGGGTGACAGCTCTAATGTTCCAGTACAACACTGAGGCATAACTGCCTGTTGTGGAAACTGCTATTGTTTCCACTGACTGATGTTATCTGTGCTCTCCATCCCAAACAGGAACCCTGAAACAGGGAGACCACACATTTCCCTTCAAGTTTCTCATACCAGGTACGACCTGTAGAGTAATGTGAGGAATACTTGTTGCTCTGTATTCTTTTCCAGGTTTGTGTGTTTTGCTGCTGCATTTCCTAGCTTGGCAAGCATCATCTTTACAGCATTATGATGCAAAATGTCTGTGTCAAAGTAGCGAAGGAAGCACACAGAGCACAAAAGGCATCAGTGACAACAGAAATTACACTGTAAAAAAATCTGGTTTACACTTCCGTGTTCAATATTTAATATTTGCTTCCCAAAAAGCTCCCAAGAACCAAAATTGTACTATTTGATAGGCTCAAATTGTGTGTAGCTTGATTATAGTTCAGGCATAATAATCAGTATCCAATGTAGTCATGTACTGCTCCTTCATGGTAATGGCTCTGCCATTCTGTGCTTTGACTCAAACAGCTCTGACATGTTTTCTGCCCTGCTGAAATGTCTGTCACATTTCCATAAACACACGTTCAGCTGTTACAAGCATCAGCATGTGCTGCTACCTGCATACTTGTATAATTAGAGTTATGTTTAGTAACTTCTGTTTTCAGCTTGAAAATGATTGTCTGGGTGACGCTTTGCTGAGCATCTTTCAAAGTTTGCCAGTTTGAGTGCACAGAGACTGCTAGCTGCCATCAACTGTCGATGCCGAGCCCAGAGTAATGAGGTGACACAGTCACCTGCCACATACTTATCATTAGCTGCATCAATTTCATCTACTCCTCATAGTCATCTGCTCCCCAGCCCTCAGACTTGAAAAGGCATCTACCTGTTCTATTCTCCTCTAAATTCTAGGGGATTGTGCCTTCATGTGGTTACTTTGGTCATACTGACAGAGCAATAACTTATGTCCAACATTTGATTTTTATTGTCTTTACATAATATTGCATACGCTGTGAAATGGCGTTGTCATTTCTGGATCAAAAGGTAGACTTGGCAGAAAGGCACCTGAGAAGGTAAAGATGTATTCCTTAAAATAATTGGTGTTGACCTTTTTTTTTTCTTTCATTATTATTATTTCTATCGATTAGGGGTACAAATGATCAAAATAGCCACTGACAAGTAAGCGGACATGATTGTTCCTTTAAAGCCTCACTAGATAAAGTTTGATGCTGATGGTGTGATAAAACAAATGCATATTATATTTGTTTCCTACAGCCACCGCTCCAACATCTTTTGAAGGCAACTACGGTCGGATCATTTACAGAGTGAGGGCTTTTATTGACACGCCACGATTTGCCAAGGACTACAGTACAGAAAAACATTTCTACCTGCTGAGACTTCTAAACCTGAATGAAGTGCCAGATATATGGGTGAGTGATTATTGATGTATTATAGTCCTGGTCTAGTTAGACCAATTTGTTACAAAAATGATGCACACCTACAAATATTTACTGTTCATGTTATTTGAAACGGAAATGTTTGCTACATAGCTCCACAAGCAACAGTTTTTAGTATCGGCTATCGCCACTGTCCTCCTTCTCCATCAATAATAGACTGTCAGATATTTTCTGAGTGAAGGTTTTGGTCTGGAAATTCCAACAGGTGAAGACAGAATGGAAAAGTTATTTTTTCTGGTTATCTTGCAGAATTATAAAACCCATGCATGCAGGATTGGTAATCAGGTGATTCCAGAGAGAACATTAATCGGCTCGTAATAAGTAAAAGTCTCATTTTGGCAGGTAACAAATGGCCAAAATGAAACTAGCCTCTGTTGATGGAATATGCTGCCAGAAAATGTTGTTTCCATCAGAGAAAACTAAAACGATATATCTACTTTACTAAATGCCTTGATGTTTTAACGAGATGTGATGCTGATTAAAGTGTCCAGTATTAGAAGGTTTTTTGCTGCACAACTTGCAGCTCACATCATTTCAAAAGGTAATAAAAGTTTTGTTTGGCAGGACTTTTCAATAGATTAATTTCACATTTGTTTAAATGGTACATTTTCTGTTCTCCAATGGCGCCGTACTGGTGGCAGCCTGTTGCAGTAGCTCTGGACTTATTCTGTCTGTCTTTTCAACTTATTGAGATTGGAATGATTTCTGCCGGTGACTGGCATTCTTTTTTCTTTTTATCTGTTACGAGCCATGGCAGCGGAAACATTGTTTGCATGTTGGAGCAGTTGATTAGGCTTTCCAAGCCCAAGTAATGGCTGGAATAAATCCCGCAAACCAGACTGGCTCAAGAGGCGATGTTATTGATGCAGAACAGGAACAAAATGTAGGAAAGGAAGAGGAAGCGTTAACCCCTCTGCACCCCAGTTTAACTGTTGACTGTTAATTCCATGATGTTCCTGAGAGACCGTATTAACAGAGACCAATAATCACATTTGTTATTTAACACTTTTTTGCTCAAAACCAAATTGAGAAAATCAGAAGGCGGAGGTCTGTTGTTGTACAGCTCGACGAGCACTTTGTGATGCTCGCTAAAATCGGTTCAGCAAATAGATGGGATGGATTCACTGATCTGATGAGTGGTAGTAAGACCTGGCTGGTGTTCATCTGCAATGATTCTTTTGTCAATCCACTGCTGGTGCCTTTTGCGCAAGCAGTTGAAGTCTTAATTAAATGGATTTAATTTATAGATGTTGTAACAGAGCAGTCCAAGTGTTTAGTAATCACATTTGCATCTTGGGTCCAATTTATTTGACATGAATCCCCTTCTTCCAAACTCATTGTGTCAACAGGACTTCCAAAGGCAATTCAGAAATGCACTAACAAACCTTTTTTTTGTCGGGGGGCTTTTGACTATACTTGGGACTTTTTGTTCTGGACTTCTTGAAGGTTTTTTCCATAGCTCAGTCCTTGCACAGAGGTATTCGCATTTGACAAAATCAAACATAAAATTACCAGTAAATTCTCAAAATGGCTGAGAAACATCATTGGTGTAGACTTCAATGGCAAAGGGACTGATTCCAAGACTGACTTATAATAACTAAGAAATACATGTGTGTACGTGTCCTTGCAGGGAATGTGCTCTTCTGCTGTAACCCAACAATTCACCTATATGCTGATGAAAACAGGCACAGTTGCCTTGAAGGCCCAAACAGACATGAAGGGCTACACACCAGACCAGATCATCCAGTTGACGGCCAACATCCATAACCAATCTGGGAGGACCACAGGCAACATAGCAGCCAGCCTAGTGCAGGTGAAGACTTTTTCCAGTACCTTCCAAACCTAGAATGATATATATATATATATATATATATGAGAGAGAGAGTTCTCCTCCTGTTGGTTATTTCTTCATTTGAGTAATTAAGAATTTTAAACTTTTTCAAAAGATGCCTCTCCCTAAAACCAATAAATTGCTTAAAGGTTGAGATGTAGAGTTTTATATAAATTAAATGTATATTGTGTCAATATATATCAATATTTTCTACTTTACCCATCCATTTGTTTGAACAAAATGCTGAGTTTTTGTTAGTTTCATATGAATTTTAATGGCAGAACAACATTCTTGTATGAGAAAGCTGCAACTTTATAAGGACCTGTCCTCAGTTGAAGTAACAGATCTTGTTTTTCTTTGACTATTATACTGTTACAGTAGTGCAGTCGAGCCTCAAGACTATTATACTGACCACTGACCAATGATTGATAAAGCTATCCACATAATTTATCTCATGAGTGAATAGGTGAATATAAGAGAATTTAAAGTTTAAAACTTTTATTCTGGGCCTGATCAATCATCCCACAAAGATTACACTGAACTTTCACAACATTAAAACCACTGGACTAGTTTTATATAAGGCTCTCTTGTGCTGCTAAAAAGGTCTTATGGAATGGAATGTAGAGCCTGTTTAGATTAGTTTTGTTCTAATACATTTATAAATGCTTAATCGTGCTGAGATCTGAGGATTTCAAGGGTTGTAGAAAGCAGCAATTAAAATGGCATCAAAATTGATTTTTAGTTTTCAGAAATGGAGTAAAGTGGCTAAATTAACTTTAGCTGCAGCTACCTCACCGACTAGCTTTCCTGCTAGCCAGCAGTCACTGCAGTTTCATTTCTAGCCAAATTCAGTTGTGGTCTATGCTGTTGGCCTTTCCTTTACTTTATTTCAATCTTTTTTTTTCATTAATTTATTGAATATTATAATAAATCCTAGCTATTGTATCTTGACTGCACAGAGTTGAAAATCTGTATTTTGCAAACACTGCACACTAAATCCAGTTGGTCCATCTCCATGTCCTTGTGTTCTCAGAGCGTGACCTATGAGACGAAGAGGCCAACTCATGAAGTGAAAACCATAGCAGAGTTGGAGGGTGGTGTGGTGAAGGCTGGTAAGGAGGTGGAGTGGAAAGAGCAGATCATCATTCCGCCCCTTCCTCAGTCCTCCCTAGTTGGCTGTGAGCTTATAAAGATCCAATATTACGTCAAAGTAAGATAATTAGATCAGTCTGTTTCACTATCAACAGTGTTTCTAATGATGGAATAAGTGCCTGAGTCACTTTATTGAGTTTAGTCAAGGCTGCAACAGCAGCATAAGTTCACTTTTTTCCCCATTTTCTTCAGTGTAATAACTCATAAATTACTTGTGTGTAAATAAGAAATCATTAATGATGCTTAAACATTGGTAGATATTTTCAAGTTTACTTTATTGTTAACTGTTCATTTAAAATGTCAGTTTTAGGCCTAAGAAATTTATGTTTCCAAAGTTTGTCTTTTTAGTACAAAATGGTGTTGTCTTGCCAACTGCAGGAGGTAAGGTCACACCGTGTGCACTGTGCATACATGTGAGGGGAAAATGTTTTTTAGATGATAATTCAACTCGGTAACTGCACTGTAGGACTGAGAGGTTCAGGAGGTCCTTTGTCCCCACAGCCATAAGGCTTTTTAACAGCGACTGCTGACATGTTCTTCTCAAATTTATTTATTTATTTATTTATTTCGTCATTGATTATTATTGTTGTTGTTGTCTAGTATGCAATCATTGTAAATATTTATAATTTTTTGAGCTACTCAGCTAATTTGAATTTCCCCAAGTGGGGGATGAATAAAGTAGTTTTCTATTAAAACACTGATGGAGGAAATGTGTTTGAAGATTACCTGAGAAGAGCAGGCAAGCACACAACCATCAAGCTTACAATGGTCATGAGCCATGGCTTAATTACAGGCTATGTCTTCACATCAGACAACTGAGAACACTTATCTTTCTGTTAAATGTTCATTCAATTCTGTAAAACTGTTGCCTATTATTTATGTTATCAATCAATTATTTATTAACTGTTGCTGTCTTTTTTTTAGCTGTCTGTAATTTTAAGTTCTGGTTTAAAAGGACAGATTTGTTAAATAAAGATTTCACAGATGTGACAAACAATCAGTGGTACACTAAACTTAGTGTACACTTACAAACCTGCAAAGTACAAAACAGACTAAAGTGAAAAAGTACAAGTAAATCTGTTTCAGGAATAGTTTTCAGAGAGGGTAACGATGATAGTGAAATTATTTAATTAGTCAAATGTGTTTGAATTGTGAATTTTATGATTTTTGGTACATGTGACTGGAAAAAAGATAAACTTGTGGTGAACAAGATAAATCAATAGTAATGATAACATGACAATCTGGAACAGAGACATTCAGGAGAAAAATGCTGAAAGAGATTTGATTGTGGGTTGAAATGCTTAAAAATACACAGAGCTCCTCCAGGAAGTTTAAGGATCATTATCCTCTTTCCTTTTTTTGCCTCAGGTCAGTCTGAAGTCCCCTGATGTCATGCTGACATTACCCATCCAAATTGGGAATGTCTCACTAGACAAAAAACGCCGTCCGACCAAAAAAGCTGCTCCTTCCTCTACTGAAGATACACCAGCCACTGTTCCAACAATGGACACCACCGCCTCCCCCTCCACACCCACACCGCCCCTTCGCCAAGCCCCCAAACCTGCGCCCCGCCCTGCTCCTCGCTCCAGGATATCAACCCACAGTTCCCCCAGTGCTCCTCCTGCTGAGCACCACCTTGAAGCAGAAGGTGGGACCTTGATGAATGAAGACTTCTCCAATAAGCGGCAGTCTCAGCTGGTTTCACCCAATGCTTTCAGCTATGCCCCAGGTCTCCTTTTCTCTCATAATCTGCAGCCCAATGGGGCAGCTGCAGTGCCCAGTGGGCCTGCATTCAGTGGGTCAGCAGTGGCCACAGCACCTTACGCCCCTGTGACCAGTCCCATCTCAATGCCAACACCTCTCATCCTGCCTCCAGACTACGGCACCTCAGCCTTTCCACAAGGTTGGTTTGCATGTACTTACTTTGTTACTTTCTAGTGTTCCATTCTTTCTTCAGTCGGCTTCACCATCATAGTGTACACATAGTGATGTTGAACACATAACATGTTTGAATGCAAAGCAGACGGTCTGATAATGTCTGTGTGTTACAGAGGCTCCTCCTTCCTATGATGAGAGCTGCAACACATGAGGTGGATGAAGAACTACAAACCGGGACAATGATCAGTTCACTGGTTAAAAAGAAAATGGTCGATTGAAGTATATCTGTAAGTCATGTAGTGTTCAGTTGTGTTTGCAAATTAAGAGTCCTGTCATTTTAAAATGTCAAAACAGATTTGGACTAAATGATTGCAGAAACACTGGTAACCTGGTGTGATCAAGTGATTTTAGACTACCACCCGCAGATTTTCTGTATGTTTAAAGATTTTATTTTGAAATGAAAGTGAATTTACTTCAACTCTGCTGCCCACTTAAAAAGTACCCTTCCTAATGTTACACGGGTTTCTTCCTGCCCAACCCAGCTACAGCTAGCCACAAGTCTTTTTTTTTTTTTTACAATTGAAGCTTTACTTTTTGCACTTTTGAAAAGAAAAGTTCTATTCTACTTTCTGATTTTTGGACCGTTGGCAAGAGTCAAGTTTTTAGTTGTGGGTTATTTAGAAATCCCTTGGATGACATCTGTGATGTCACGATTTTTTAATGCAAGTCAGTGTGGAACAGTCTGATCTCATGTCGTCTGATGCCTAACAAATCAAAAGTGTAAGATTTTTAGCATAAAACTTTTTTTAAAGTTCCTATTTTTATTACCCTTTGGTTTTCAGCTTTACAATAATACCAGGCAAGATTTATGTGCTGCTTTTCGTCTGCAGAAGGACTTACGATATCCAGTTTAGCCTTAAAGGATCTCTGTAATGTGTAATCATTTCATCTTTTTGTGTTCAGTACTGTAATGACTGCAGATTTCTTACATTAATTATATAGTGTACTCGTTTCCTACCCCTGTTGAATGTAGATATATCTATCTGTCTATATATCTATATAGAGATATACATATATAGTTGCAAAATAATACAGTGTCACTGTGATTTTTTTTGTTTTTGGACATTCATGTTGTAGTACCTCATCAATCTTTAGTCTATATGTGGAGATGTTTTGATTTTTCTTGATTAGGTTAAATCTGTCAAACATCCATGTATTTGTTATTAATTTTATTAATATTAATTAAACTTTGTGTTTGTTATTAATTGTTTTGGATGTCTAACATTTGCTTTTGTATTTTCAATAAGAATCTGTTAAAACCATAAGATGGAGGTTGGTTGTTTTCATCAAATTCTGTCTCTTGACACTGATGTTAAAGATGAATATAAAGACATTTGAAGTAGACATTAGAAATGTAGCAGCACTGCCAAACACTTTTATATGAAACTCCTGATTTTTATCTTGTAGATAAAAATCAGGAGTTTCATATAACATTGACGTTCAATATCAAGATGTTGAGATGAAAAAGAAATCTCTCGTATTGACTTTTCTTCCAAGTGAACTAAAACGTCTTCTAGCTGCCACATGTTTGCAGCTGCTTGCCTAAATCAGCTCACACGCTTCATAACTACTATACAGTACACTAATACAATTTAGTTGATTTATGTTTTGCCAATTAACAGCATAAACAGATGTAGAGCCAGATTAAAGCTCAATCCAGCCCATTAAATGTATTGTACTTTCATATTAGATTTTCATACTGATGGATGCAACGGAGACTGAAATGTGGGGTTCAGTTTCTTGCCTAAGGACACTTTGACATGTGACTCAGGCATGCAAGGAATCCAACCACTGACCTTTTGATTAGCAGACTCCATCATCCCCATACAATTTATGCAGTCTCAGCGCTGGCCAGTTATGAAAATGATTCCAGTGCTGCAAAAGTAAAACACTGCTTCCAACAATCTAACAATGTCATATAAAATAGCAAATCAGTCAGAAACAACAAATAAGTATTATATAAGTAACAACAATAAATCAAGTCCGTCTGTGTCTATCAGATGCTTCTGTTGTTGTACTTGATTCTTGGAGCTTCTTTATTTGCATACTTTACATACTGCAAGTTCCATTAATTAAAAAGGATTTGTTAAAAAACCATGGATGCATTTCTATATTATACTAGCAGTTGTATAACAGAGGTGATTAACATCTTGGTTGATGTTTGCAAGGGGTGGCAACGCCCATTCCGAAATCCCACCATTCCGACAAGGCTTTCCGTATATGGAAATGTGAGGTACTCAACAGGTGAGTCCCTTCTTTCTGTTCATGCAATTTATATGTTTAACACATGTTTACAGATAAGCGTTATTAAAAACACAAAGTCTCGGCACCTGGAGGAGGAGAAGCAGACCGCCGTGGTTTTCAATCACACACTCAAATGCCACTTGTTTCAACTTCCGAAAATTTAATCCAGGAAAAAAGGCTTACAAACATGGACCGAAACGGCTCCATAACACGCACAAGAATCCAAAAAGAAACGAAAGTTAACTAAAAGAAAGCAAATAAACAGCATGAAGTGGTCAAAATTGGTTTTACGCATGCCTATGTGTGTCTGGCACATGCGTCTTCGGGCTCTCCCACGTTGGTTTGTGGATGAAAGCTATATGTTCAGCTGTAATGTCATGTAAAAAGAATCTCTACATGACATTTACTCCCAGGTGTAACCAGTTAGGTCCTTAAGATATCAACAGGCTGTATAAAGCTGTGTGTTTGTGCCAAATGCGCAAAGCCCATCCGCGCTTCCCAAAATTGGAGCGAGTACTCATAAATCACGTGAATAACATGAATAAACGTTTTTACTGCATTTTGTTGTGTTTTATATGTTCTATGCTGTCATTTCTCTCTTCTCCTATTGGCAAGGCAAGGCAGAGTGCTCGCAACTGTGTCCTGTGCAGTAGCCGTGATCTGTAATTGCAATTATTACTTTTGCATATGATGACAGCGTGCACAAGACGCATGGGCTCTGTGGAGAGCTCCGCTCCAGCTGGCTGCTGTGACAGCTCACTGACACTGTATTTCTGTTTAATCAGATTCAGTCTCGCCAGAGTTACATTAATATATGTATTTTTATATTTGAAATTCAGGGGATTTTGATAATAGATTATTAAAGTTTGTTTGCGAGGCTGTGGCCTCTGCATGTGCAGAGTTTGTGCACCAAACTTTAGGGCGTATTTGCGCCTGCATATCATTAGTGCAAAATGTTTTGGGTAAAAAATAGGCTATTAAAAGGAACTGTCGGAATGGCGGTATGTTAAAAAAAAAAAACATACCGCCATTCCGACCATAGGAGGAAAAAAGTGTCGGAATGACGGGACGTTTGATAAAAAAATAAGTGTCGCCATTCCGACAATTGGAGGCCAATGTCGGAATGGCGAGATGTCGGAATGGCAGCATGTAACCGTTTGCAAGACTGCTCTTGTTTTCAATGTTTACATTGTCAAGCATCATCGTGTAAATTATGGTTTCCATCAACACTGTAAAAACTCAAAACAGCAAGTTCTTTGTTTGTTGGTTATATTGTCGTGACAATATATTGAGGTTATTCAAAGTTATGCGATTCACTGTGAAGTTTATGCAATGATATTGGTTTAAATGAGTGACCTTAGCTAGAACTAGGAAACTGTGATACTGAGCAACTAAAGCAGTCGGAGCCGTCAGGGCTGACAGTGCGACGCACATGTCACGTGGTTGTGCAGTTAGGGCGGAAGTAGATACCGTCTTCCCCTCCCGACTCCCTTGGATACGACTATACCGTCAAGAGCTGCTGGACTGAAACTCAGCAGGTCCAACTTTTTCGCTCAGACCTTCACTTTACTTTTGGTGATGTTTACAACTTGTTTGCTTTTTCTGGTTGTCTCACTTGGCTCCCTGCATAGAATGCTGATTCTATGCCGAGTTTTGCGTCGTCTCTTTCCTATCTTTAACCCAGTTTATGATGTGAATTAGCAGGCATATCGTCACATTGTCTGCGAATGCTAATTCACATAGAGCTAAGCATACTTTCCACATAATTCTAATTACCAAGTAAGAATTGAAAAACGCCAAAAAAGGTCTAGGGTTGATACTCTTTCATCTTTTTAGATATCTGCAGATGCTGTTTTCTCAAACATTTCTTAAGTGGTGTCCGAAGTTGCGCCTTTGGTTCCGAACCAAAACAAAGATGGCCGCCCGTCTGCAGTCTGGATTCCATTTGACTGTTGCTGCTGCGTCTCTCATTAGCTTATATGAAAGTTAGTTCTGCAGAGTGCATACCAGTTATGGGTGAATGAATACAGATAATGCAAAATAATATTTATTAGAAGTTTTCAAATTTATTTACATCACACATCTCAACATCAGCTGTTACAAAGCCCAATGCAATAAAAGATTGAGCAAAGACGTAGCTATTGATTACAGTATTATAAATTATGCAGGACAGGAATTGGACAAAATGCACCTTTTAAAAAAAATACAGCTTTGAACTGTTTCTTTACAGAATCATGAGGTTTGTAGGCAGGCAGCACATATTGGGTTATTAACCACAGCCGAAATCTAAATCTGATGAGGAGTTATTGTGAAGAGATCATTATCTACTCAAAGACCTCTGCAATGACCTGGTTAAGAGGTCACCATCAGGATTCTAGAACAAGTGTTTGTATGTAATGATGTGATGTTCTTTATACAGGTGCTGCTGAGCAATGGATTACAGATCAGCCCTTCAGGATCCTGTACCAGGCAAGAAATCATCCAGTGCTGCATCTGGGATAGCCACCGTTGCTAAGGGACAAGGAACACAGCAAAGGTCCAAATTAACTGTAACTCCTTTCCACAACTCCCCTATCATCAATAATGATGCTGCTGCACGCACCAAACGACCAGGACCAGTTCCAGGGAAACCAAGACCATCTTCTGGCGGCCTGTTTTTGGGCACACCTGGAAATCTTACTCTTGTGAGAGAAAGAACTCCTGTGGTTACTGCCACCACTGGGGGCTCAGTGAAACATATTCCAAGTTCAGGCTCTACAGAGGCAGCAGTAGGAGAAAATGCACAAGCAAGTCCCTTTGTCAAGGTAAACAGACACTACTTTATTTAGGGTGTCGTCAAAAATGATTCAGATCATGTTGACATTTCTAACCTAAGTGTCTTCTCCTGTTGGCCACTAAGTTTTCAGTGGTCGTGTGAGTGGGAAAACTCATTTATTTGGTAGAAGAAAAATTCAATCAGTTTATGTGTGATTTTTGCAAAAACTGGCAAGACCTAATGTTTTTGAACTCAGCAAAGGTTTGATTGATGGATGGTTAACACTGACAAACAAAGAGGGACTGAGGAAATCCCAGTTTTTAATGTGTAAACCAGGAAGTTCCAGAGCACACACTACCTCTGTTACCCGCTATATGAGTTGAGAATAGCACATAAACTGAGCTGAAGTGAAACTAGTTCTCACAGATTTGAGCAGCCACTTGACCACGTTAGCAAACAGCAGCTAAAAACATGTTGTTCAGTGTTGACCTTAGATAAAGCTTGTCCACGGCTGCAAGCCCTGAGCCGTGAGCACCACAGTGCAGGATTGGTCTCTTAGGTTTGTTACATGCTATACTCAAACTATTTCAGTCTGTGATTTGGGCAGTGCCAATGCCATCATCAAACTGGTGATAGTCTGTGCTTTCATCTTGTGCGTTTGACATGCCAGAAGTGCAGCCGTGGCTCAGCAGGTGGCAGATCGATTCCCACTCTCACCGCTCAAAGATTGGTGAACTGACAGCTGGAGGGGTATCAGTCCACCTCTTTGCAGCTGAGGTGCCCTGGAGCAAGGCATCATACCCCCATGCTCCCCGGGCGCTGTGATTGGCTGCCCAGCGCTCCAGTGTATGGCATCTGTCTCCATGAGTGTGTGACCCTGTGCACGTGTGTGTTCAACGGGTGCCGACCTGGATGGGTTAAATGCGGAGAAGGAATTTCGTGTGTTTCCCTGTACATGACAATAAATCAATCTTAATCTTCTTGGACAATATTACTCTAAACAAGGCATATTCCTGAAGTCTAGCAACAATAATTTCCCTTGACCATGCACATGCTTGGTGAATAATAATCAAAGCATGCAGTTTTATTATTTTTCAGTGTATTTTTAACTTAAATAGAGCATCATAAGTGAGTGTGTACATCAACAGCAGGATTGGAATATGACACAATGGACAGTTCTTATTGGAAGATGGATAATTGTTATTTAAAATGTCAACGTATGTGTGCATATACCTCATGCACTTCAATAATTGCTTGTGGTTTATCTTTTTCTATTTCGTGAATAAATAATGATGTGCTTTGTCTTGTCTTTGCCTTCAAAGCCTGCAGGCAAAAAGACACTGAAGCCGGCTCCGGCGGAGCCACTGAAGCCGGCTCCGGCGGAGCCACTGAAGCCGGCTCCGGCGGAGCCACTGAAGCCGGCTCCGGCGGAGCCACTGAAGCCGGCTCCGGCAGAGCCACTGAAGTCTCGCCCATCATCTAAGTCAGAGCCAAATCACATGCAGAAAGGCAAAGGCAAAGTGAGGATAGTCTCTACATCTGTCCAAGCTCGAGCAGGTTAGGTGATTTCTTGTTCTTTTTTTTCCTTTGTGCATTATCTTCCCAGTTTGAGCACAATTCATCCCAGGTTGCAGCAGGCAGAACTTTCGTATTTAGCCAAGGGATTTTGCATCAGAATTGATGCAAAATGCAAGAAGTGAATTTTCTAGAGAACGTATATTTCATGAGGGTAAGCACAGTGAGTGTGTGCACTCTTAGAAACTGTCAGAGTTGATATGTTTGTGTCATTGTGACAGTATATCAAATATTTTTTTATGTCATCTCTAATTTGAGAACATTTCAATGACTTTTGACTATTTCCCGATGATGGTGCCTGACCCCCATCTTTGTGCATCTAGCGGTGAAGAGGAAGAAGAGGAAAATGGGAATGTACAACCTTGTCCCCAAAAAGAAAGCAAAGGCTGTTAAACAACAGGAGAAGGCAAGTTAATTTTTATTTCTGTATGTCAGACTCCATGACACCTCACTGACTACAAGCCCACAAAAGAAAAGGCGCACTTAAAATCCTTTAATTTTCTCAAAAGTCGACAGTGCACCTTAAAATGCCGTGTACCTAATGTATGAATTAATTCTGGTTGTGCTCTCTGACCTAGAACCGATTTTATGTGGTACACGGCGCTCAAAAATCTGTCAGAATGTTTCAGCACGGCCTCGGTAAGCTACCAAGCTGCACTGCTTGATGGTTTGAGCATTACGGCCACCGTAGCCACGAGCCTCGCGGAGTAATACGATCTGTGCTTCAACATTAAGGTGTGTGCGTTCATTCATTCATTTTCTACACCCGCTGCCCTAAAAATGGCTCCTGTTCAGAGACATGCTGACGAAGCAGATTTCAAACTCAACGCTATCAGTCGTGCAGCACAACAAGTGAGCTGAATAAAGTTTGACTTATCTGAGTTTTGTTTCATTTAATGCGCTTTATGTATGAAAATAGACCTGTGTCTTTAACAAATTGCCTAAAAAACTTGGTCAGTCAGTCAGTTTTATTGTCCAGTTTATGATGGGACTTGACAAGTGAGAAGGGGTTGACTGTTGAATAGCATTCTGTTGAGAGTTGAGGCGATAACTGTTTTTCCCCCTTCTAATAAGTCATTGGACCTCTTTTACTCATGCAGCTTTGGTAGCATGAAGCACAAAGGAGAATATGTCTGAAATGTTAATGTATGAAAGCTAAAGCTGCTTGAATGGGATAAGAGCTTGTGACTGACTTCAGCATTATAGAATATTCCACTTCTTTACCCACAGAAACTTCTAAATTGCAGTCGCAGTATGTTTTTGGTCACTAAGCATGTTGAAATGACATTGGGAAAAGAAAAGAAAAAAGATTGTGTTAGTAAGACCGGAATCATTCTTTTAAAATGCATGTAAACATGTTAGTCCAGTGTTTCTCAATTCCGGTCCTCATGACCCACTGCCCTGCATGTTTTTGATGTTTCCCTCCTCCACCACACCTGATTCAAATGATCAGCTCATCACCCAGCTCTGCAGTGGCCTGATAAGGAGCCATTCATTTGAATCAGGTGTGGTGGAGGAGGGAAACATGGAAAACATGCAGGGTGGTGGGTGATGAGGACCGGAATTGAGAAACACTGTGTTAGTCCAACCAAAGCTTTTCAAAAGCAGACTAACACAATAGAATCTGGATTTTAGAATTGCAACATCACACAACTTAAAAACAACAAAAGCCAAAGGAAGTCAGATATACTTACATGCACGGTGCTCTCTCACAGAGAAAGTTTTCTCACACCCTCCTCAGCATTCACTCCATTCCCCTCCCATACCTGTACATTGGAACAATGATGGTGGTCCAGTTAGACAGCCCAGTTGAGCTGTAACCATAGCTTGACTCAACTGTGCATGTATGCTAGCTGACTGCCAGTGTGTACTGTGGCGCTGCATGGGGTGTGTATCTAACCTCTTTGCCTGTTCCAACCCTTCTTCCAAAATATCACCCCTCAGCTTTTCTTGTACAATTTGATGTTGGTTCAAATAGCGCTGCTCCAGAACTACTCGAGCTTGTGTGTACTCTTTTTATTCCTGAAGCTTCTGAATGGTTTTCACCTGGTGGTGAGCATTTGCTCTGGTGAAGTCTTCTCTATATCACAGATTTTGATCACTATCTTCCCACCTTCTGGAGAGTGTTCCTCTCTTGGACTAATATTATAAAGGGGCTTTTCTTAATCATTGAAAAGATCCTGCTATCTCAGAAACAGGAGATAGAGGCCACTACAGAGAAGAACCAGACTGCAGCAGACGAGGAATCGGTCATTCATTCAAAGGCTGTGAATGCTGGTGAACAGAAGGTCGTCAGGAATGAAGGAGGGGAGTCTGGAGAAAGCAGCCTTGTTGAATATACAGAGCTGGCTTTGGACTGCCTGGACTTGAAAGCTCAGGAAGAGTTTCTCTCGCCTCCCCTTTCAGGTGGTAAATTATTGACAGATATGGCTCGATAAGATTAATTATGTCCACTTTTACTTCCACAGAATGCACTTGATGGAATCTTACTTTTGTGAATCAATGGGGTTTGTTTGTACAGGTGCTGCAGGAGAGGCTGGAGTGACAGAAACAGATCTGGCTGAGGAGTTACCACTGTGCTGCTGTCGTATGGAGACGCCCAACAGTAGTGGGAGCCTATCCACACTGGATCAGACCTGTATGGCTATGGAGAGCACAGATGGAATGGTACAGATACACAGAGGGCTTCTCATTGGAAATCAGTAAAATGAAACTGAATGTTTTATTTCAGAAAGCATCTTCAACTCTAAAACCCAAGTTCCCTGTCTGCCCTCATGAAGTGAGTTTTCCAAGGCTGAACAAGTTGTCCATGTTAAATCAACAGCTGCTCAGTCTCGCTGAAGAACAAATAGACACTAAAGTGTAAACATTTAATGTTGAGAGCTCCTTTTGGAACCAGGTCGTACCAGAGTCAGTCCACAGACGGTTATGAGACCCTTTTAGCGTGACAAATGAAGGTATGCCTGGATAAGAAGTCCAGCCACATAGCTTCCAGCATTGTTAGCATTATTGTCATCATTTGGATGAAAAACTAAGGGGATTCTGTTGAATACCTGTATACAGTTTTTTTTTTGTTTTTAATGAACTATGACATGGAATTTTTCCTCTAATATGCAAATAATGGTTAATGAGTAGAGTGAAATGGTTCAACTTTACATGTTTTAACATTTCAATAAACAGTAAAATGTGGCCTTGAGCAAACTTTTTTGCAACCGTAGTAGGAATCTCCACTTTGGGATAAATGGGAAATGAATCAGTTTGAAACCATAATTCTCCTTTAAGTTCATGAAAAATCATTGATTTTATTAAATGTTTATTGATGGTAGGCAGTTGATAAGTCGGACCTACAGAGGGTTGCGTTTTCTCACCTACAAAAGGAATTTCTCTATTGATAAAGAATATTCTCTCCTCCTTGTAAGGGTCACGTAAAACGCCTGATAAGATTTGACAGCATTCTTTTCCAGTTTTGTTTTTACCCCAACAAAGTGATCCAAAGCAACATTGCAGTACATCAGAGGTGAAGGAAATGGGAGGGTGAAAGAGGAAGTGACATCTTCCCAAGTCTGTTTAAATTCAAAATGACAAACATGCAGAGCTAATCTTGGTAGGAGTCTGTCTTTTGTGCCTTTCTAAGACCCTCAATTCTGCACTGAATATGCACTATATTTAAAGAAGCAGCCTCCAGTGCTGACTGTCGGATCAGGCATTTACACTTTGGATTTCTGAAGTGGTTGCAAAGCTCATCTTTTTTTATGGTGTAATAGTTCTGACAGAGCATAGATTATGCCACGATTCTCAGCTGTTGATCCCAAAAAATCAAAATGCCCACAGGAACTTATGAAAAAAAAAGGTTATTGGGGGTAATAAAGGACCACAGGTGTTTGAATCCTGGTGGGTTTAATGTTGCAGCACGTTTTTCTGTCTTTGCAGCTGAGTCGTTGCAAGAGGCCAGTGATGAAGCAGGAAATGATGCGACCCTCAAACACAGTCCATCTGCTGGTTCTGTGCGAGGATCACCGGGCCGGCATGGTCAAGCACCAGTGCTGCCCTGGCTGTGGACTCTTCTGCAGAGCGGTGAGCAGAAACAAAGCACACTGACACTTTTTGTGGTAGAATATACATGCTCCCTGTAGAGTTGATCACAATCACACTGGTTACTATGGTAACATTTCGGGTAGACTGGTCCCTCTGGTACAGTGACAAAATATCATGAAGTCACACAAAAACGTATAAACTTTAAGTGAATAATAGGTACACTAAAATAAAATAAAGTATGAAAGAAATATTGATTTAAAGTTCAGTTATCTGCATTTTATGACCAGGAAATGACTCCCAAGATGTCATGTTAAGTATCCAGTGTGTGAACTGACACACAATGCAGTGATTTAACCCACATTTAACTGAAGGTTTCACAAAGAGGACATGATCAAGCAGTAAAAGTGAGATTACCATTTTGAATTGGATTCAAGCACGTGTTTTTCAAATATTTAGACCGTTAAACCTGTTTATCACCATGTTGCATATTTTCTTTACAGCACTCCAGCATTACACGCAGTTGCTGGATCTTTGACTGTGAACTGTCTGCTTGTTATTGCTTGATGTAAGATTTCAGCTGGTTAGGGCTGGGTATCAATCAAAATGTTTCTCTACTGGTACCTATACCGATACCTTCACTTCAATACCAGTTCCTGAGCAATACGTTTTTCAATACCAATTTTATAATATAAATTCTAACAAAAAGGAAATTACATCAGACATAACAGTTTTATTTTTCCAATCCAAGCAGTTGTCTTACAAAAAAAATGAACAACAAAGTTTGTGTCTGCCCTGTGGCACTTTTTCTTTTGTCATTTTTCTTTTTCTGCCAGTGTGAATGGATTCATACTAGCTGGCCTTGTCCTCCTCACATCAGGGTCAAAGGCTTCTGTGAGTAGTTAAACATAACAGTGAACATTAGGTGAGCTGTTTAACCAGTCAACCCAATTTCATGAGCACATCTTTACAACTAAGCTTTATCTGTTACTGTCAGTGTTTAGTTGGCTTTTGATTTAGCTAGCAACATAGCCATAAAATAAAGCTACACACTAATATCTGATTATTATTAGATAACAGTCAGCGTTCCATGGATCACTGCGCGATGCATGTATTAGCAGTAGCATTAAGATTACTGCCGGATTTCGCTGAACGTTAATTTACTTGTTCAAATGTCGGTGGCATTGTTTCACACACCTACAGTTCCCAACGCAGATACACGTGAACCCGTCTGTGGGCGTAACCACATTTTCCTGCATGCGGCACAGTGTAACGTTAATACAGCCAATCGAGGGTCGCATGATCAGTTCTTGGTCACGTGATTAATCTCTGGGGGCCGAAACTTGGCATCAACACACGAAACGTCTTAAAAGAGGCTTATTTTATTGTGTGGCGTATGAGGGATGGTCGCCTTCAAACAGCCGATGTGTAGATGGTACAGGAAGAACTCACACATCTGACACAGACTTGGTAGAACACAGAAATCTCATATTGTCAACCAGGTCCATATCAGAATTACAGATTGATGCATCAAATCTGGAGAGATCTTCAAAGCCCCAAAGTCCATGCAATCTCTCCCTCACTGTTGGTGCTTCTCCCGTTAAATACGGTAAAACCTTCCCATATTTAGCAACCCTGAAGATGCTGTGTGTTCCCATCAACAGGCACATGTACTGATCTGTTGAGCTTCCCCTTGACGCACTAATTGAGGAATGTGTTCTTCTCAAAATGTTTTATGTTCGACTTAATGTATCTCTTATTGGGTCACACTGTACCAAACTCCTTCGTACAGCTGGTAAGTATCAGACACTACAATTGGAATAACGAAAGCTGAAAATGTTTGTGGTGGGGAAAAAAAAGCAATAATCTCTCCAAAATTGATTTTGGAGCATACCAGTGCTCTTTTTTTAATAAAATGATATTGAATGTATCCAAAGTCTAAAATAAAAGGCTCAGTTTGTAAGTGTGCAGTGGACTTCATTGTGAACATGTACTGGGATATTATTCATTTGCATCAGAATATATTTGATTGTCTTTAAAACAGTCCCTAAAGACAAAGAATTAAAGTAAATGAATGAATTAAAGCTGCAAAGATTGCCCACTCCAGGTTGGAGGTGAGTCACTGCCTCAAATGGAGGAATTGAAGTATTTCAGAGTCTTGTTCAGGAGTGGGGGTAGAGAGCAGCGGGAGACAGTGGGGCGGATTGGGGCAGCATCTGCAGTGCTGCGGACGTTGTACCAGTCTGGCGTGAAGAAGAAAGAGTTGAGTCGGAAGGCAAAGCTGTCAGTTTACCAGAGAGACTACATCTCTTGGTTGGCTTGGGAGCTGGAGGAGGTGGCTGAGGAGAGAGAGCTCTGGGGATCTCTGCTGACGCTTAGTTTCTACTCCTCCAGAACGTCGACGTGACGTCGTCATTGAGCATTCGAAGTGCTGCGTCCAGGGAACGCGTTGCTCTGCAGTTCACCGTGCCTCTAAGGTGGTGCGGCTGTGTGTTTGTGTGGTTTCAGGTTAAAGCCGAATCCTGGCCTTTTCTTCTGGTCACAGTTAACAACTGTAACCAACGGCAACCGATGTGGAGCAGCTGTATTTGCAGCCGGAGCTCATCAATATTGAAGAACAAATGCTAATATTGCGAATGTTGAAGCAGGCGACAGAGAAGACGTTTGTGGGGGTGGTCAGTACGACCGGCCGAGGCTGGGAACGAGTGAATTTACAACCGGGATGAACAAATGCACTTTAGATCATTTCAAATGTCAACGAGCTTCCTCGCCGTGTACAACCATTAAGACCGGAAAAGGTAACCGGGAGGCCGGAAATTCCGTTCTGAGCGGACCAATCACAGCCCTTACGGCCCGCGTCTACGTGACGTGTGGTTAGAATGTTTTGGAGGTACACGTCAGGTGGCATAGGGCTCCACGTCGGCGTCGTAGCTACGTCATCGAAATTACGGAGAAGTAAACTACGTTTGAGACTGTTGCCCTCATGATTCGGACCCGAATGTGCGCAGAAAATGGACGGATAAGAGCAAAATTTTCATTTTCAATTTAATATTCAGGGAAAATATCTGTATATTTTTGTGGAAATGATCTGTTTTAGCATCGACCGTCAAACTTTTCTGATCACTTTTCCACAGACTATTCCCTCATCTGAAGAATGTTAAATGGCTTCCTGCATGTACTGCCTGCTATCAGACTCAGAGCCAAAGCTTTGACTCAGACATTCAATAATCCTCCATTTCTTCTTTAACATTCCAGGGTGGATGTGCTTATGTGCTGCGGAATGTCAATTTCTTTAGTTATTTTTTACTTGTATTGATCAACTGCAAGACCAGATGTTTTTCGTCATGTGCATCATTTGACAGCCTTTTCAAATGTTCTTTGTTCCTATAGACTTTTATTTTTGCTCGGTGAAATCGAATACAAAATGTTGTCTTGCAGCACTTTTGGGCTAACAGAAGTTTATTTTTTGTTTTATTTCAATAATAGTGGGTATCCCTGAGACAAAAGCTTGGGGACCACTGCTCTAATTACTGTACCTCTATTGTTTTGTTCACTCTGATGAGGCAAAAAAAGTCCTTATGAATTTCAAAAGCACCGTTTGACCTTACTGTCATGTTTTGTTTTTCTTTTGCTTCATTCCACAGGGCACCTTTATGGAGTGCAGGCCGTATGGCAGCATTTCCCACCGCTTTCACCGCGACTGTGCCTCCATCTTGAAGGATCGCAGGTTTTGCCCCCACTGTGGAGAGGATGCCAGTGGGGTGAAGGAGGTCATCGCTTCCAAGGCTGATCTGTCGCCCTCTGTGCCCAGATCAAACCCTGGACCGTCACTTCCTGTTGTTGCCACCCTACCATCTGTCCCAACCACACCTGCTGTTCCTCAAATACTGAGAGCAAAGAAGAGCAGCGAGCCACAGAGATGCAGGGATGAGAGCCCGAGCAAGTAAAGTGACACCGGCTCCATTAACCTGCACAGCTGTATTCTGTTGTTAACTCTATTCAAACCTTATTCTGCACACTGCCATTTATACAGCACTCTCTGATGACTTTCATCTAAATAAGCTTATGTTTGGCGTAGACAATAGTTAAGTTCAGCTAAGTGGAATAGACCATTCTTGTGTACATACATACACTTTAGCAACACACAAAGCTGCTCTACAACTCATGCTGTTGTTTCTGTAGTTGCCAGATCCTTTAATTATCAGCGACTTTGACTTGTTTTCATAGACTGGGTTTCTTATTTCTGTCTAAAGATCTGACAACTAGGGCTCCAGTGGAGTTTATTTTGAACAGGATGTAAAAATATACTTTTTGGGAACAAGAATTTGAGATATATTAATATGATGGAGACTTTTTCATGAGTTCTAATATCACGATATGGACACAAAGATGGGACAAACTTGGAAGTAGGACACTGTTAATTAATACAACATTAATCGAACTGTGCTCTATAACATATAAACTTGAATAAATATGAATGGTAAATGGACTGTACTTGTATAGCGCTTTTCTAGTCAATCTGACCACTCAAAGTGCTTTCACGCTAAATGTGACATTCATCCACACACTCATACAGCACGCTATACAGTGCTTTTTGTTCTAATCATTCACACACACTCATACACCATTGGATGCATCGGTAGGAAATGTCAGGCAGGCAGTGTCCATATGTGGCCCGGAGAAGCCTGGTGTCAGACCACGACCTTCCGATTGGCAGGTGTCTGCCTCCTGAGCTACAGCCACCATATTATTGGAACCATGAATGGACCATGATCAGATATGTATTTAGAAAAACATGAATGATCAGAATATTGATGGGCATCGATACATAGACACTGATGACACTGACAACTATTAAAGGCTAATTCATCTTTATTACAACATGAAAATATTAACTATCTTACTACTTGTTTTCTTTGTTCAGCTTTAAAGAGGAGGGTGTACATACTGCAGACAGGCGTCCAAAAGAGTCCCTGGAGACCATCCTCTCGGCACTGGATGATGAGAAGTAAGGCAAACAATCATTTTCCAAAGATGTGCCAACAAAAAGGCACTGCACCTTTGCACTGTAAGATTAATAATTGAGAGCTTTGTTCCCTTTAGCCTGAAACCAAAGAAAGTGAAGTACCCCACTAGGCAGCTGTACTTCTCTGCAAAGCAAGGAGACCTACAGAGGGTCATTCAGCTTCTAGGTAACTCAAATATGTTACCTGACAGTCCAGAAATTTTGTGATCCTGAGATATTTGAGAGGGGTCATTGTGAGAAAAATGTCCACAACATGCTCTTTGGGCTTGTTTGACAGAGATTGTCCTGCCAGCTCCCTTGTAAAATATTACATTAACTTCCACCATTCTTGACATGCTTTGAACAATTCGAGTGACTTCCACAATGTCATTTTTTGTATCTTTGCATTTCAAGCTGGAAGAGCATATATCAATGACAAAAATGCATGTGTTTACAGCACCCTCACAGAAAGTCTGGACAAAAATGTCAGCATCCTCTCAAGGAAATCTAAAATGTGTGAAAAAAGGCCATTAAGTGGTGTCAACTACAATAACTCAGTGAAAGCCTTAAAACAAAACTGGGACATTTGTATTGCAGTCGCTGGGAAGGACCCCAACTTTTTGATGGAGGGCCAAAACAAGCGCACCCCACTTCATGCAGCAGCTGCTGAGGGTCACCAGGAGATCTGCAACATGTTGGTCCAGGTGAGGCAACAGTGGCTTTTAAAATTCATATTTGATATATCAAACTTACTAACCAAGTGAATCTCTACTGTCCAGAATATTAGGAAGTATAGGATTCACCAGGGGAAGCCTTTATGTCTGAGACATGTTTGTATTCCTCTCAGGAGGAACAGTTGCAAAAATTGACAAATGACACTTGTCACAGATTGTTTTTGAAAAAAAAAAGAGGTAAACACAACCCGGCAACAAGCATACCTTAAATATCAACTGTGCAGGATGTAGTAACTTCTTGCATACATCTGAAATACATCTGAAAGGCCTACTCTGGTGGCAGTGCTGCCCCCCCCGGATACTATAGTGACATGGCAGGGGGTGACGAGGAAGATGACCTGCCATGTAAATGTTTGTTCTGAGGTAACAAAAGTTTTATTCTTGACCTTTAATGAGCAAATTATATTCTTTAGACATTTTACATTTGTGTACACACAGGCTGGATCCAACCTGGACATGTTTGATGAGGAGTACAGAACACCACTGATGGCAGCCTGTGAAAACAACCACCCGAACACAGTGAAGTATCTGCTCCGAGCCGGAGCAGCCGCAAGCCACAAGGTGGACCAGCACACACTCGCTGTGAACCTGCTCTGTCACTGTTGCTTGCCTGAATAAAATTCTGCTGTTTCGTCCATCACTTAGTGATCTTGCTCTGTTAACCGCTACCAATCGTCATTCCTTTTTGTGGTACTGTTTTTAAATCACAACTTTAATGTTGTCATGTTCAGCTGCTGAAGCTTTCCCCCTTTGGCCATAGGATGTGAGTTTGAATTGTCACTTGCCCGAGTTGGGAGTATTTTATACATCACCTGAGCAAAAAAAAAAAGGTGTTTTAATAACTATGACATTTTGTTGGGCCACTTTTAACTATGATTACAGTGTGCATTCATGGCAGCATCATTTGGATAAGCTGATGTCAAAGCATTAATTTATATCCAGAGTTGCATTGTTGCCAAAATCTTGTACTAATGGTGGGAGAGCTGAGTGTACGTGTAATGTTTCATCCAACACATCCCAAAGATTTTCTGTGGGGTTTAAGTTCTGGGACACTATTATGTGTGAAAATGATAAAACTGCTCCTTCACGACTTGAGCCTGATTCTTAGAATATGCCTGTGCCATCAGAGGCAACTATATTTATTGATAGTAAAACCTGATCATTCAGTATATTCAGTAGTCGGCTGACTCCCCTGATCTGTGCTTATTTATCCAAGTGGTGACTTTTTTGGCTAAGCAGAGATATGTTGTAGCCAAAGTTTAAAAGCAAGTAGCCAGCCACAGAGGTCTGGGAGCAGTGGAAATGCAGCACTGTAATAGGACCTTTCAAGTTTTACAGTGCAGTCTTGTTTTTTCCAACTTAAGCTGTCTAATGAGGATGTCTCCTTTCTTAGCAGGGACAGCAGATTTTCAATTATTTTGCCAATATTTATCAAGCTGTGATGGCTACTCACAGTTTTCTCCTCTGAGCTCATCTACAAGAACATGCAAAGGTTCATATAGACTTGGTTTGCTGGAATGGAACAGATGCAAACAAGCACGTCTCTCCAAGTGCATGCTGTTTTAAAGTTGAGGCAAGTGCCTGTAAAGTAAGCACACGGCAAATCACAACTCTACTATGATAATTATCCATCATCAGTTCTCCGGGGGTCGGGTTCGCGGGGGCAGCAGCTTGAGCAGAGAAACCCAGACATCCCTGTCCCCGGCCATTTCCTCCATTTCCGGGGGGACCCCGAGGCGTTCCCAGGCCAGCCAGGAGACATAGTCTCTCCAACGTGTCCTGGGTCTTCCCCGGGGTCTCCCCCCCAGTGGGACGTGCCTGGAACACCTCACCAGGGAGGCGTCCAGGAGGCATCCTAACCAGATGCCACCTCATCTGACTCCTCTCGATGCGGAGGAGCAACGGCTCTACTCTGAGCCCCTCCCGGATGACTGAGCTTCTCACCCTATCTCTAAGGGAGAGCCCAGACACCCTGAGGGGGAAACCCATTTCGGCCGCTTGTATCCGCGATTTCGTTCTTTCGGTCACTACCCACAGCTCGTGGCCATAGGTGAGGGTAAGACCAGTAAATCGAGTGCTTCGCCTTCTGGCTCAGCTCCTTCTTTAGCACGACGGGCCAATGCAGAGCCCGCATCACTGCTGACGCCGCACCGATCCGCCTTTCAATATCCCGCTCCATTTGTCCCTCACTCGTGAACAAGACCCTGAGATACTTGAACTACTCCACTTGGGGAAGGATCTCATTCCCAACCCAGAGAGGGCATTCCAGCCTTTTCCGGCTGAGGACCATGGTCTCGGATTTGGAGGCGCTGATTCTCATCCCATTCCACTGCGAACCGCTCCAGTGAGAGCTGAAGATCACGGCCCGGCGACACTAACAGAACCACATCATCCGCAAAAAGCCAAGACCCGATTCTGAGGTCGCCAAACCGGACTCCCTCAATGCCCTGGCTGCACCTAGAAATTCTGTCCATAAAAATTATGAACAGAATCGGTCACAAAGGGAAGCCCTGACAGAGTCCAACCTTTATCGGAAACACATCCGACTTACTGCCGCCTATGCGGACCAAACTCTGACACCGGTTTTACAGAGACCGAACAGCCCCTATCAAGGGGTCCGGCACTCCATACTCCCGGAGCACCCCCCACAGGACTCCCCGAGGGACACCACAGTAGTCCAGATGGTGGCCCTTTTGTACTTGCCGTCTTCCCTCTCTGTGCACTTTCCTGTCTCTTTACTGTCGCATAAAAGCCAGGAGAAAAGAAAAGAAACAAAACAAAAAAAAAGGATTTCAAGCAACTATATAGACCCTACCTTTCCATCCATCTATTTTCTATACCCACTTAACCCAGCTCAGGCTCACAGGGGGCTGCAGCCTATCCCAGCCTTCACTTCCAAGCATGCAGTAGAAAATATGGTGAGCTATGCAAAAGGCCTACACCCCTGCACCCCCCACAGGACTCCCCGAGGGACACGGTTGAATGCCTTGTCCAAGTCCACAAAACACATGCAGACCTGTTGGGCGAACTCCCATGCACCCTCCAGGACCATGCTGAGTGTGTAGAGCTGGACCACTGTTCCACGGCCTGTACGAAAACCACACTGTACCTCATGAATCCGAGATTTGACTAGCCGACGGATCCTCCTCTCCAGTACCCCCAAATAGACCTTACCAGAGAGGCTGAGGAGTGGGATCCCCTTGTAGTAGAGGGGATAATTATTGACTCATGAAATTATGACCTGGACTTGAATGACACCCATGAAAGTTTTACTGAGCTGAAGGCTTCCTCCAGCCAAGTGTTCTGTGGCATTGGTTATACTAGAAAACCCTCTGTTAGTAGGCTCTTCTTTCACTTTGTTTTTAAGCCATTGGTTTGGGGAATGGGGATTAGCGTCAGTTAACAGAACCTGTGATTTGACCCCAGCCAGTTTGTCAGAGACATGGTCACTGGCCCATATGACTAAAAAATTTCCCCAACACCCTTTTTTTGCTGGCCCTGTGCCATTGGGCCAAAGCTTTACAGCTGAATAGATTTGAAAATAGCACAACTTTACTTTTTGTTAAGAATATTTGGGTTGTTAATTTTCTTTGGCCCTGACAGGAATGCAGCACCGTGTTAGTTACATGTAGTAATCTGTACCATCACAGAGCAGATGCAGAACCATTCCAGGATCTTTCCGGTTTATTGTTACTCTCCACATAAAAACACTCCATCAAGTACAAATAAAATGCACATCAAAATCTGGCTTAGTTATAGATTAATTTGTTCTTTTTGTGTATGCCACAGAATTGCCTTGAGTTTTAGTTTGAATAATACAGAATTTTTTAGAGCCGAGTATAAGAAGTGAAATGTGTGCATGTAAGTATGTGATTTCTCTTGAGATAAGTCAGAAGATTCATTCCCTACTTGCATTAGCAAAGGAGAAAAGTTTAAATTAACCTTAATATTTTTAAGGCTAAACTGTCTTCTAGAGTGGGAAATGATAATGCACAGAACATTTCTGAAATGTAGAACACATTTCATAATGTTCCCCTCCTCTGATGCCATGTTTCACCTCCAAGTTTGGTGTCCAACAGCCAAAAAGATGCGCTTTCTTTGGGACATTGGTGGTAGTACAGTGTTGTTCAATCTGAATCATTGTCATCCCAGGATGTCATGGGTTTCACCTGTCTGCATCTGGCAGCTAAACTGGGACATTATGACATAGTCCATCATCTGCTCACCAAGGCATCCAAATACATCAACTGTCAGGTAAAAGCACACACAGCCGCACTAAATAACTGCTGCGCACAGCTCGCGGGTTTGGATAAGATGTCCTGTGTGAGTGTAACCTTTGCGTGAGTTTTCTATCTTGTGTCTGTGCAGGATGATGGCGGGTGGACTCCTATCACCTGGGCCACTGAATACAAGCACAAAGAAGTAGTTCAACTGCTTCTGGCCAAAGGGGCTGATGTGAACATCAGAGACAAGGTCAGCAGCTGCAGTTCACTGTTAGGTTTTTACAAATGACCCACAACAGCCTCTTAGAAAGGAGTATTCAATGAAGTGTCATATTTCTTTTTTCCTTTCTTTCTTTTTTGTGTGATCTTTTTTAATGATTTTGGTGGCACACATATATAAGTTGATATTTGTATAATGGTTTTCAAATTACTCACCCCCTTTACATTTTATTATTATTTTTTATTATTACATATATTAAAATGATAACTTGTTTTAAAAAGTTTGAGAAAACTAAAAGAGGTGCATGCATATGTACTTACTCCTCCTTTTACAGAGAAGCCCTTGAATAGAATGTGGTGCTATCAATTACCTTCAGAAGTCACAAAAATAGTTAAATAAGGAACTCGATGTCACGTGATCTCAGTTTTTATATATATATATATATATACACCTGTTCTGAAAGACCCAGTATCTGCAACACCACTAATCAAGAGGCACCACCAAGCAAGCAACATCATGAAGGCCAAACAGCTCTCCAGACAGGTCAAAGTGAAAGTTGTGGAGAAGTCCAAAGTTGGGTTCAAGGTTGGGTTCTAATAAGATATCTAAAACTTTGGAAATCCCATGGAGCACCATAGAGCACCATGTCTACCCCAACCAGAAGCCCTGCATCATCAGGGAGGTCCAGCTACTGCTAAAGGAAAGGAACATTGCTTCAGGTCTGGAGATAAGGTCCTCTACAGCATGGCACAAGACAACAAAGAGAGTAATCAGAAATTCCAAGAGGGACCACAATAGGGGAATAGATGAACTCCTGGACAGTAATAACAGCAGGCAGGTTTTGCAGGGAGTCCAGCACATTGCTAACTTCAGGACCAGTCACGGAGCTGCTGAAGGTGACGTCTTGCTGGCAGAAGTGTTGAACCACTTCTTTGCTTGTTTTGAGGTGGAGCCACCAAAGGCAGCCGTAAAGCAGAGCAAATAGGTCTACTGACGATGTCGTTGCTGTTGCTCTCCATGCTGCTCTGTCCCACCTGTAGCACAAGGGAAGCTACCCACGTCTCCTTGTCATCGACTTTAGCTCTACTTTCTACACCATCCTCCCTCACAGACTGTTGTGTGAACCGTTAGCCCTTGGACTCCCATATTCTACCCGTAACTGTATAAAGGACTCACAAAGGGTGAGAGTGGGCCCCCACACCTCCTCAGCCATCAGCACCAGCTCTCCTCAGGGCTGAGCCCCCTACTCTTCACACTGTACACTCACGACTGTACTCCCGCCCATGACAGCAACACCACTGTAAAGTTTGCAGATGACAGCATGGTGTTGGGGCTCATCCTGGGGGATGGGGGGATGATTTTGCGTACAGGGACGAAGTGGTTCGGCTGACCGTGGTGCACGGACAACAACCTGCTCCAACTAAGACCAAGGACCAAGGAGTTTGTTGTGGACTTCAAGAAGAAGCAAACTGACTTCCAGCCACTCGGCGTTAATGAGGAGTGTGTGGAGACGGTGCCAGACTTCCGTTTCCTGGTTGTCCACATTACAGAGGACCTGACCAGGGGTGTCAACACAGCAGAGCTGGCGAAGAAAGCCCAACAGAGACTTTATTTTCTGCGAGTCTTCAGGAAAAATAGCATCCCCAAAAAATGAATGGTATCCTTCTGTCGCTGCTCTATCAAAGCATCCTGTGCTACAGCGCCTGTGTGGGCTTTTCCAGCTGCACTGCAGCACAGAGGGAAAATACCTGAAGACTACCCAGGAAATCTTTGGCTGTCCTCTACCCTCTCTTGAAAAGCTGCACAGCTTCCACTGTCTCAAGAAAGCAAAAGCATTTTAACAGACTCCTCACACCCCGGTCACAACCTGTTCCACCTGCCGCCATTAGGCAGGTGATGCAGGAGCATTAAAACAAAGACTAACAGACTGAAGGGCAGCTTCTTTCCCACAGCCATCAGGACATTAAACATGACATAGCACCTAAAACAGATGGTATTGTGTTACAGTATGCTGGATGGTTTATGTTTTTTTTTTCCCTATCTAAACTCTTCTATATTAGCACCTAATTTCATTGTACTTGTTGCAGTGATAATAAAGGATATTCTGATTAAATCCATCATTATAAAATGGAAAGAAGATGGCATCATGGCAAACTTGCCTAGAGAGGGTTGTCCACCAAAACCCACAGACCGGGAAAGGAGATTAATCAGAGAGGCAACTAAAAGACCAAATGTAGCTGGAAAGCCCCACAGCGACAACTGCTGTATTTGTCCATAGGACACTCTGCATAGCTGGGCTTCACAGATAAGGGGCTAGAAAAAAAAGTCCCTTTCTCAGATGAGAGAAAAATGCAAGTTTTTGGCCATCACGGAAAACACTTCCCATCACCATCCCCACAAGTTTCATGCTGCTGGGATTTTTTTTTTTCTTTCTTTAACGGCGGAGACTGGGACACTGGTTAAAACTGAGGGAATGATGGATGATGCTAAATACAGCAAAATTAACTTGTTTTAGTCCTCCAGACAGTTGGACAGCCACCCTAAACGTATTTCCAAAACAACACTTGAACCGTTCATGGAGAGAGGTTTAAATGTGTTGGAATGGCCTAGTCAAAGCTCAGACCTCAATCTCAATGAGAATCTGCTACATGACTTAAAGATTACTGTACACCAGCAGAATAAGTCTATAAATAGCTGGAGCAATTTTGGTCTGAACAGGCAAAAATCCCAGAGGCTGAAAGTACTATGCTTCTCTACTGGTTATGTGAAATACGATGATGTAAACGTCACATCTTGATGTTCAGAGCATGTAGATCCACTAAAGAGGATCAAAACAGAAAAAATCTACATCCATACTCTAAGCTGTAAAACACAAAGTGCAGCTGTGGCTAATGAGAATGTGCTTTTATTTTGCTGGTAATTGGTCATAAATCAAAGTATTGAGCAAAGTGGAACCTTGATCTGAGGATGGTGCCTCTCAGAGCCACTAACTGGGTGTTCACCCCAAAAGCAACTTGAGCGACCGCAGCGACCAGCTGCCATTCATTTTCGATATACGCTGGCAACGATGAGCGACGCTATGTGAGCGACCGGCGATGTGAGGGACCGGCGATGTGAGCGACGCTATGTGAGCGACGCTATGTGAGCGACCGGCGATGTGAGCGACCGGCGATGTGAGCGACCGGCGATGTGAGCGACCGGCTATGTGAGCGACCGGCGATGTGAGCGACCGGCTATGTGAGCGACGCGATGTGAGCGACGCGATGTGAGCGACGCGATGTGAGCGACGCTATGTGAGCGACCGGCGATGTGAGCGACCGGCGATGTGAGCGACCGGCGATGTGAGCGACGCTATATGAGTGACCGGCGATGTGAGCGACCGGCTATGTGAGCGACGCGATGTGAGCGACGCGATGTGAGCGACGCTATGTGAGCGACGCTATGTGAGCGACCGGCGATGTGAGCGACCGGCGATGTGAGCGACGCTATATGAGTGACCGGCGATGTGAGCGACCGGCTATGTGAGCGACGCGATGTGAGCGACGCGATGTGAGCGACGCTATGTGAGCGACGCTATGTGAGCGACGCTATGTGAGCGACGCTATGTGAGCGACGCTATATGAGTGACCGGCGATGTGAGCGACGCGATGTGAGCGACGCTATGTGAGCGACGCTATGTGAGCGACGCGATGTGAGCGACGCTATGTGAGCGACGCTATATGAGTGACCGGCGATGTGAGCGACGCGATGTGAGCGACGCTATATGAGTGACCGGCGATGTGAGCGACGCGATGTGAGCGACGCGATGTGAGCGACGCTATGTGAGCGACCGGCGATGTGAGCGACCGGCGATGTGAGCGACGCTATATGAGTGACCGGCGATGTGAGGGACCGGCGATGTGAGCGACGCTATGTGAGCGACGCGATGTGAGCGACCGCCCAATAATAAAGAATTACAGTAGTCCAATCTTGAAGTAACAAATGCATGAACAAGTTTCTCTGCATCACCCTGAGACAGGATGTTCCTGATTTTAGCAAAATTACGAAGGTGAAAGAAGGCAGTCCTAGAAACCAGTTTTATATGTGCGTCAAATGATAAATTCTGGTCAAAAATAACTCCAAGGTTCCTCACTGTAGAACTAGAAACCAAGGAAATACCATCTAGAGTAACTATATAACTAGACAATTTCTCCCTGAAGCGCTCAGGTCCAAAGAGAACAACTTCAGTTTTGTCTGAATTTAAAAGCAGACAGTTCTGAGTCATCCAGGTCTTTATGTCTTTAAGACAGGCTTGTAGTCTGACCAACCTGTAGGTTTCATCTGGTTTCATAGATAAGTACAGCTGAGTATCATCAGCATAACAATGGAAATTTATGCCATGCTGTCTGATAATGTTACCTAATGGAAGCATGTACAAAGTAAAAAGAATCGGTCCAAGCACAGAACCCTGAGGAACTCCATGACTTTCTCCAATGTGTGAGGAAGATTCTTCATTTACAAGAACAAACTGGAATCTATCAGATAAATATGACTTAAACCAGCCTAATGCAGTTCCTTTAATCCCAAAGCAACCACAGGCGATTTTTGTCGCTTTTGGTGTGAGCGCCCAGTAAGACTGCCTTTTGGACACGTGTTAAATGTAACATTTGTGCTGCTATTGGGTGTCCAAAGCCATTAATAAAGGGTATGATTCTGTTCCAACATTGTCTGGCCATAATGCAGTAAAAACATAGCCTACATAATTTGAATTGTACTTGTCACTACAGATAATGTCTAATGTATATACTGTAAGAAGCGTCACTAGAACCAATGGGGACTTAGTTAACAAGATACAGCTGCCTCAGGTTAAATAAAACTTGGTAAGTGAAGGCTGTTCTAATGGAGGCCTTTCCTCCGTCAGAACACCATGTGCTGACCTATGATCTGCTGCTCCTACAGGAAGAGAATGTCTGCCTGCACTGGGCGGCACTGTCGGGCTGTGATGACATTGCCCAGGCTCTGCTAGAGGCTCAGTGCGACCTTAATGCTGTTAACATTCACGGTGACACACCGCTTCATGTCGCTGCTAGAGAGCACCACCTGGATTGCGTGATGTGAGTGTGTAGTCTGAAAAAAAAACAACAACCATAACATAAAGATTACATTTAGTTTCAAGGCAACCAGTGGTTTACAACTCACTTCTTTTCTTTTCTTCATATTTTTTTGTGTTCATTTCTTTAGTTTTTCTGATGGAAACAAACTTTGCTGAAATGTCCACACTTGAGAAGCCATAATGATGTATGTTATCAGTTATTTGACAGTATATCTCAAGCACTCCTTCCCATTGATATGATTGCAGCTAAACACGTTGGCTTGATTTGTGAACGAGCACCATGAACGAGTCATATACTTATCTGGCTCCAGTCATGTTTACCTATCACTTTCTACATGTACACGTCTGAGCTACTGCCGTCGCATAAACAGATTGGCACACACATTTAGCGTATGAACTGCTTTCTCTGTGTTGTTTGTTGATGAAGTAGTAGCCTGTAGTCTCTCACTCTATGAGGCTTTCATTAACATTTTTAGGTGCAGTTCCAAATCGTTTTTTTACACGGCATCTGTTGTCATCACTTTTAAAAGATTGATCTGACATTCCCTATGTCTGAAAAGAGATTCAGGGGCTAGTTTTTCTTATTTCACTAACTTTTTTTTTTCACTGCAGGTTGTTTCTGTCTCGTGGAGCCGACATCTCTCAAAAGAACAAGGAGGGAGAGACTGCTCTGGACTGCTGTGTCTGCGGCTCAAAGGTGTGGACGGCCCTCACCACCAACAAGAAGCTGACAGAGGCCAGGAGAGGACGGGACTGTCAGGGAGAAAGACAGCTCTGCAGGTAGACTTTTTGCATGTGTGTGTGATAAATGTGCTCTATAAAAAATTCTCTCTAATATTGCATATGCACACCTGTCATATGTGACACATTTTTGCTGCTCTCTGTTTGAATTGATTAATTATTTTAAAACTAATTTATTATCTGTTTTGCATACCGACTCACTTACTTGCAATGCAAATATTGGGAAAAAAATAAATATGTTCTAAAAGATTAACAAGAAATGAATGTTTTTTTGTAATATGGTAATGTACAATTGAGTGTGCAGTAGTAGAGATGTATTTTAGATGAATGTCAGAAGCTAAGGAATTGTTCACTGAATCTGATTTTGGTCGAAACATTAACACAGTTGTTAACAGGGTTTATTGTGGTGGTTAACAGAGCGTCAGATAGACTTGTCCATCCTGCCTATTCCAGTAAACCTTTCCTTAAACGTCTATTCATGGCATGCAGAAAGTAAATTGAGAGCTGTTCTAGAACCATATGAGGTAAATGCTTGAGTTTTGTCTCTTACTAAAGTAAACACTCTTAACTTTTTCCCCACGCACTCGGAGTGCTACTTTAACCAGATGTTCGAATACGCTGAAGAAAAGAAAAATAGTTTTTTTCTTGTAAACAAATTCCTGTTGGTGACCACATTTGTGAGCTGTTAGCTTGAAGTCTCACTAAGTCCTGGTCTGAACATCAGTGAGAACAGGTCCTTTGTCTGTTATTTCCCTCCCAGACTCATGAGTTGATGCCTACACTACATCTTAATGTGTCTGAGCTTAACCTTAGAACTGAAAACCTACCCATAATGCCGTTCACGCCTTTAACACATGAGCGCATGGAAATGGTAAATCCTATTTTTTTGTATTTCATTAGGTGTTTGATGCATCAGTCCATATCACCAAATCACCTTAGTCACTCAGCATGTCTACATGGTGATGCTGTTCTGGTGGGGTTAGAGCACTTTCTTCTCAAAAGACTTGAAAGAGTCTAAAAGCTAATTGGCAAAACTGCTGAGTTGGTGTTAATTCTTTCTGGGTTCACCAGTTTGAGGGAAATATAATACATTATCATTTGACCTACTGCTCATATACATATATCAAAGAGCACGGCTGTTTTAGAGTTTGACAAATGTTTGTTGAAAGCACAGCTGTCCTGGAAGCATGCAAGGCTGAGAGGTTCATCAGGTCCGTGTTGAACTGCCCACTGCATGTGACCTTGGATTGCCTGAATGAAATGTGATGAACAGCTTTCATTTCACAATATAGTGTAAATAGACAAGGCCACACAATTAAAATTAGACTCTTTTGTACAGTTTACATTATTGCACAATTGATCTGAATTTCTGGAGGAAAAAAAAGCTTTTTTTTGTTTGTTTACAATAAAGGGGTTTAACTTTCCTGAGTTGGTTTAGTTTGACCTTGTATGTTTGAATTAGATGTCAGGGATTTTTCTTCTCCTTCTCTCAGGGATATTTCTCGGGGGTACGAGGCAGTTCCTATCAACTGTGTTAATGGAGTGGACAGTGAGCCGTGCCCAGAAAACTTCAAATACATACCGGACAGCTGTGTCACATCCCTGCTGGACATAGACAAGGACATCACTCACTTGCAGGTGAAACTTCTTCTCTCTGTGATGTATATAGACTTATCATAAACCTTGATGGGAGGCAGAACTCTTTAAATTTTCTGCTCATTATAATTAATGACATGAAAAATAGATAGCATGTTGTAAGAAATGTGACAGTACTGAACTTCTAACACCTCACTGCTTGTGTCACAAAGCACTGCAGCTGTACAGATGACTGCTCTTCCAGCACCTGCATGTGTGGTCAGCTCAGTGTGCAATGTTGGTATGACAGTGTAAGTTCTCTCTCACACACACACACACACACACACACACACACACACACACACACACACACACACGAGCACACTTCAGATCCCGTATTAAGTAAGAATGGGGACATTTGAGCTTTGGAAACTTTCTAAATTCGTTCAGGCAGTTGTTAAAACAAGTGATGATGCAACACAGCGGTAAACATGTCCCTTTTTTTAATGGAGTGGTTTCAAAGCGAGACCCGTCGCCTTTGTGCTGTTTTTGAAATGAAATTCAGGGTTTGTTTGAAAATTCTTGAATTGAACTTTTTTTTGCATTGGAAGTGTGAGTTTTCTTTTAAAGCAACAAATTGGCTCACATCAGTGAATGCTCTCTGGGATTCTGCCCGCAGTAAGTCTCAGGTTCTTTTTCAAAAGCTAGCATATATTCTGATGTCAGTTTATTTCATTTCTCCTTTTTTTCCTACTTTAAAGTAAAAAACGAGTGTCTGTCTATTTCTACATGTTACTTCAAAATCAGCACCTGACTTGAATAGAGAGTGTGTGTTTTATCCATGGTTGGACTTTTTAACGTGTGTGTTTGCAGGAGGGTCGACTACCACTGGACTTCTGTCAGTGGGAGCCCCCGGTGCTGTTTGAGTGTAACCATGCCTGCTCCTGCTGGAGGACCTGCAGGAACCGTGTGGTTCAGAATGGAATCAGGTGATCTTCTTTTAAGATGTTCCCTGCAGATGTTTATTGAACACCAACCGTTGCATCTGCTTTTAATCCTGTGAGGAGGTGGCCTTTATCAAGTTCCCCTTTATTTCTTGTAGAAGATTTAGATGATTAGTATCTTTATTTGTTTTATTCTTTTGTGTCATGATTTTAATGTTATCTTTTATTAGTTTATCCTATTCTTTATATTTATTTCATTTTGTGAAAGTACCTTCAGCTCCAGCTCCTGTTGTTGAAATATGTGCTTTAAATAAAGATGACTTGACAGAGATGGAAATGGCAACATTTTCAATTTTTCTTTAAAAAAAATCTTGAGGTGGTTTAAGTCTTTTGGGAAGACTGCTTCTGGGGCATTAGGGGAGAAAGAAACAGTTCCTGCCAAAGTAGAGAACTCTGACACTACATGCCTGGTTTATTTAATCTCACCAAGTGCTGGAAACTTGCTTGTTACCCTTTTGTCCATCAAAGTTTGCTGTGCTATTGCTTTGCCCCCTCTAAATTGTGCTTAAGCACAGCCCCTATCAACACCATTTACATCACTCTCGGCCTAGCGTGCCTTTGTGAGCTTGCAGCTGCTGTCTGGATGAACTCCAAACATTTTATATTTATGTACACAACTCTCAATGTTTTCCTTTCTGTTTATTTTAGTCATTTATTTCTGTATGTATAACATGTACATACTTCTTTTCTGCTGTATCCCTGCTACAGTTCCTCATGTTGTCATTTTTGTACCTACAGCATTTGTAGCAGCTAGTAGACCCATCATGGTTGTGTGTGCACATACTGCTGCCGCTGCACGTAGCTTTTCAAGCAAGTTGTAGTGTTCTGCAAGGTAAAAGCACAGAGAAGAAAAGTTATTTCTTTGATAATGTGACCTTTGTGATTCCGCTGCAAAGCGACTCAGAAGCCAAATGAATGTTTATGTGACTGCGGCTCTGCTGCTTTCAAAGTGATGCCAGTCCGATCGCTGAATAATGCAAATGTTATTCACACACGACATTCAAATGTTCAGCTGCCACAAGGTTAGTGGACAACAGCGCATGTCTTGAAGTGTTATAAATAGATGATAAAACATGTCCAGCTGAGCCTGTCACTCGTGCATTTTTCTTCCTAAATATTTTTCACACTTCATCCTCTTTGGGATTAAATCTCTGGTCATCGGGCGAATTCCAGTTCATGCAACAATTCGACGCATCAGTAAAATCTCCAAAGGATGTGCATTGTTAGCTGTTTGGAGGGCAGCACACATGCCCCTTCTGCTTGGGTTGATTACTTAGAATCCCTCTCTTTGTTTAGGGTGTGAGCAATGCAGATGAAAGTTTTTCCTGATTTTGGCATCAGGCTGGTCTGTAGTATCTCTCAGGTACATCAGGGTTAGGCTTAAATGGATGGAGGACTCCAGCGTGGGAAGTACAGCTTGATTTGAAGGCTGTAATTTTATCTCAGCCCAGAGACTCGGTTTTCTCTCCGAGGAAGAGGATTGTTTCTCTCTGGTTAAACTGGTGTTTTTTGAGAACAAAGTCCATGTCCTTGTTTTATCTTGGTGTTCTTCTGGAGTGTGCTGTGGCTCTATCAGCTGTCTCATCATTGTTTGTTACAGAGTCCGTCTGCAGCTCTATAAAACAGAGAAGATAGGCTGGGGAGTGAGGGCCATGCAGGACATCCCTCAAGGAACGTTCATTTGCGAGTGAGGACACGATTTCATCAGAATAGTGTCTGAATTGAGAATTATTCTGCATAAACTGTGGAACAGCAGCTGCTCTCTAAGCTCTCTGTCTGGGTACTTCCTCAGGTATGTTGGGGAGATCATCACTGATGCTGAGGGTGACAAAAGAGAGAATGACTCTTTCCTCTTCACTCTTGACAATAAGGTGATTAAATGAGTTTACTTGAATTTTTATTATTGACTGTATACTGTCGATATATTATATTTGACTATAGACTGTGTATATAATCCATGGCAAAATAATTGAATTACCACTGTTGGAGGACGTTCATCAAAAAAGATAATATAACAGATGAAGACTATTTCACAGCTTAAAACAAAGAAAACGTGTTTGTGTGAACAACTGGGTAGTATTTGGAACTGTCAGACACAGACACTTGATCCCTAACTGACTTTGGCTTTTTGTAAAGTTTGTAACCTTATCCAGATTTGAGGACAAATCCCCTGTATGCAAAGTTTTGTTTGCACTCCAGAGCTGATCAAATGCTTTTAAAATGCTAAATATATGAGATATGATCCAAAAGTTGTGTGTGTGTGTATAAAAAGCAACAAACATCAGGGAGGTGACAGAGAGCATGTCCTTGGGGTAAATCTGCTAAACCATTTACTGTAACATCCTCTGGTGTCTAATGAAGAATGTTGGGCACAAACAACCTGAACTTCCTTGCCTTGCTTTTGAGGGACATCACGATGCCTTCATGTTGTGTAAAAAGCACAGCTTAGTAATCCCTGGCATGGCAGCAGAATAATGATCCCAAGCAAAGTTCCAAGCCAATCAAAATTTTGTTCAGGATTTGTTTCAGACACGTTTATACAAGTTTATTTTTAATGCTACTCGAACTTTTAGTTTTTGATTTTTTCATGTGTAAACACCACTGACGGGTAAAGTGAGTGACACTTCTCATCTCCATCCAATGCTCACGTGGATTTCACTTTGACACCTTCCTAAACATTTCTGCAGACCAGGCACTGCCACAGCCGTACAGCATGGCAACACCACTGAGCCCTGCAAAGAGCCTGAGGTGTTCCCCTCACCTCCAAACCCTCCACATACCAATCTGATGGGATCCGTGGGAGGCCAATCCAATACAGGAAGACCCTCCCCCAAAGGCTCCTTTGCTAAGGTCCTGGTACCAGACAGTCCAGGACACCTTCAGATGCTCTTTGACCACTATTGCCAAGTTTAACATTATATTCTATTTTTGACTGACAATATTCATTTGAGTGCAACATGTGCAGGTTTAGCAGGCTTCCTGACTACAGCTGTGCGTGCTTTTGAATTCACATTCATACGCACATGTTCTGGAGAGTTGCCAGCATGCCATGAGCTGTTTTCTTTGGTCAAGAGGTGGTGCTGCAGAGTTGCTCGCTGTCTATCATCTGCCAGAAACAGAGATTTCTGGGTTTTTTTTTACCATAGTGATTTATCATGTCTTTCAAAGGGATTATTCTGAAATCTAATCTGATTGTTTCTTGTTAACAATCTTGCATGTTTTTCCACTGAGGGAGTGGGAATGCACCGGCTTTCACATCCAGTCACTAATTTAGAGAATATCCGATCTTCTGCCAAAACTAATCGCAGTGTCGCTGTCGTGGTCCAAGGTGTTTGTTACTAAGTTCCAAGAACGATGGCAGCAGTCACACATGTAAGAACAGAAAGCTGTGAATATTTTCAGTTACAGACCACAGGGAGTCAGTTTTTTAGTGCAAAAATGTTTTCAAGATTCACATATTGATTCTACATCCTCTATGTAGAAACATGAAAAATGTTCGAGACACTGATTGTGCTGGCATTTCTGCAATATTACATCTGCTGTATAATTTGAGTAAAGCTCTTTTCCCATGAAGCCACTAACACTCATCACATGTGCTGACAATTCACTTTATGTCCTACATATTCAGGATATATCTGTTCCTCCTTACTGCCCTTAAGGGATGCAACTTCCTCCATGATGGCAGAAGAAGAAGGATGCCTGTATTGCTAAACACGGGAAGACTGGAGTCTAACTGCTTGTATTTGGATCATCATCTTATGCAGGTGGGGGACGTACACTGTATTGATGCGAGACTCTTTGGAAACATCGGTCGCTTCATCAACCATCTGTGTGAGCCCAACCTGCTGGCTGTGAGAGTGTTCACCATGCACCAGGACTTGCGTTTCCCCAGGATAGCCTTCTTCTCCAGCAGGCCCATCAAAGCTGGACACCAGATTGGGTGAGCGGTGGACAAAACAACTGTCTCAGCTCTATCTGCTGTTGTTTAAATAGAGATTTCATGGTGCCTCTTTCTCACCAGGATTGACTATGGTGATAACTACTGGAGGGTGAAGAGCAAGTACTTCAGCTGCCAGTGTGGGTCTCTCAAGTGTCGTCACTCGGCTTCTAGCAGATAGGAGCTCACTGATGATCCCTGATTCCTCTGTCTGCCCTGGATGCATTCTGTAACTATCAGAAGCACTGAATAATGTATCCCTCAAGAGCACCGCTCTGAATTAGTCAATGATATTCAGATCTTCACCTGAATTTGTAGTTTTTAAGCAGCAAATGAAATTATGCACAAATCACAGGACTAACTTATTTCTACACTTGATATACATGATGCATAATTTTTTTGTGTGAAGAACAATGCGATATGTGTAAATGACTTCATTAGTTAGCCAACAGAGGGGGATTTTAAACATCTTAATAGATGATTTTAACATTAGTGGATTTGTTTGATATGTTAAAAATCCAGAGTGAACTTAGGTAATACTTTTAGTAGTTTTTTAATATGCTTTTTACTGTATCCAATTGCCAATTAAACAACCTTTAAAATAACTTTTTCATCATATCCCTTTGTTTCTGTACTTTGGGGGACGGTCTCTGAATCCCAGACAGCAGTGGCTGTGTTAGACGAGGGCTCAGTGCAAGCCAGTCACACCATGGTTCCTTTGACCATTTTCTTGTTGTAGGCAGTGGAAAAATCCAAACCTTTGGTAGAAAGTTGGAGAAATACTCCTGTCCGTTTGAGAACACTTTATGTTAAAGCTTTAATCTTTTGTTTTACTTAGATTCTTGTTCGGTCGCATCCAAGAGAAGCCATCTTGCAGGCTCAGAACTGTGTTTTATGTTGAGTTAATTTTTTTTTCTGACCAGTCCCATAGGGGCAGTCACAGGCAGGTCGTAACAGAGCCGCCATTTTTAACTATTATGACATCCTACAATGGCAGCACCAAAAGGGTTTGGCAAAGGTGCTGCTTCATCTCCAATATTATACCAGGGGTGAGATGCTTTTCTTTTTCAAACACTGAAGGCTCTTTATCGTTTGGAAAAGGTGGCTTCTGCAAGAGTTTGATTGATCAATAGACCATGGTAAACCAATAGCTAATCCAATATATTTTTGAGTATTCATAAGGGCTTAAGAGGATAAGGGCAAGTGGACCTCTTTTTGGATCTTGAATATGTTTCACCTCATCCGAAAGGCCCTTTCAGTTCTGAACTAGATGGCGGGGAGTATCAGCTTCTAAGCAGAGAGGGTCCTGTGTCAGTGAACCACCTGACCACTGTGCATGTTGTTTGAGTCATTATCACCTCTGAATTGTCTACCTGCCTGAAAGGGTGAGTTTTGGTTACAGGACCCAAAGTGTGAATGGTTGTGAAACTGCCTGGGAGGAGAGACGATGCTGTATTGTAGGTGCTGGGAAGGTGAAACCTGAGACCACCTCCTCTGCTCAACGGTGGTTTTTCCAGTTTAACATAGATGGCTTGCTTGACTCCTCTCTCAAACCATCTGTCTTCTGGTGTTCTTGGTTTTGAAGTACACTGGAATGTCATGTTCAGAGAAGACCTTTCTAAGTTTCTCTTAGACTCCTGTCACATGTGGAATTACAGCATCTTTGCGTCTGTTGTCCTTAGCTTCTCTAACAGTGTGGTTTGGTCCAGTTGTCTGGAGAGCTTTCTTGGAGTGCTGATGTTTCTTTTATTTTCCCCCAGCCTTGGTAGGTACACTCTCCACCCAGTGGTGTAGCATTCTGATGAACAAGTTCCAAAAAGAAGTCCATTTGCCCTTATTCAAGCTCTTCTGATTACCGTGACCTGGGTGACTGAGAATCTTTTTTTTAAGTCCTTGCTGTTTTCCAGTGTACACAGATGACTTGGATTATTCTGTGAAACAAACTGTATGAAATGCTAATTAAGTGTATGGGCACAACCCAGGACAACTCATTTCTAGTTTAAAAAGCCCATAACGGTGATGAGAGAGGTTGGTCGGTCGGTCTCTCTCTGTTAATTCGATCAATATTAATGTTATTATATAACAAATTGTAATAACCGTTCATTTTGACAGTAATTACCAGAGCTGTCACGCTTTGAGTGTGACAGTCACGCAATTTGACCCATTCTCACACCACATGCCACAATTGACATTTCTCACGCTTATTCCTCACTCAAATGCTGATGCACAACGAGTTTTCTCTGTGGTTGGACTGAACAAAACCAAGACCCGAAACAGTTTGGCTCTTGAGGGAACTCTATTATCAGTCATGACAGTGAAGATGGTGAGCCTTGTGCCAGAGTGTTTTCAGTGGGAGCCCCCTGCCTCTGTCATCAGGCATCAAAATGTGCCACCCACAACATCAGACATGTTCCAGCTAAATGATGGCCATTGATTGATTAATTAAGAGAGATTAGGAGGCCACAGTGCAGGGAGAGCAGCTGGCATGGAGGTTATTTAAGGTATAAATCAATGTTAAGAAAAAGCCAAACACTTCTGACTCTAAAGTCTCACTCTTGTCATTGTCTGAAACTTGGCAGCCCTGAATTGCAAACTGTCTTCATTATGTGGCTCCAGGCCTGGAAGGGACAAAAATTCTGCCCTGGACTTTTTGGTCCAGACTGGCCCACCACAAGCAGATACTGTGCCAACTGGGTCCGTTCATGTACTGTACATGTAATCCTTAATAACACCACTCCCCTTGATATTCTGGAGCTTGAATAAAATAAATGATGACTCACTTGCTCTTAAGGATACTGGAGAAGGATTGTCAGTGGACAAATACAAACGAAGTAAAACAGTGTGTGGCGTCCCTGACTGTATGAAGTGTGCCATCCTCGCAGCAGGAAACTTTCTGCCATTTGGGGTTACTTGTTGATTGTTGAGGGTGATGGTTAAAACATAGCTGGGTTGGGATGGGTGGGCTGAGGGTCTCTGGTGAGAGAGGGCACAAACCTGGACGTGAAAAGTAGAGAAATAGCACGAATATGTTTGAACACCCCCAATATGTATGCAGATGTTTAATAGTAGTTAATCAGTTTCATTACTTTTAACTGTATAATGTGAAATGGGTCATTGTCTCCTTGTCTCTTATTTGATGTCATTTAATCTGAAAACTTCCATAAATAAGTGTTCAAAAAAAGAAAAGCAAGGACAATAAACCAAAAACACTGACAGGAAAAATAGGTAAAGCATCTTTCAACAAATTGGACAGTGGGCTTGAAGAAAGTGTATTGATACACTGAAACACTTTAACTCTGGTGACCTGATTTGTAATTATGAAAACTGTGAAAAAGCAGATCTGCATGCTCAAACCACACCGCCGTAAGATAGTGGTGAATTAATCAGGATAGTATATCATTTTCCAACATGTCAAGTAAAGTTCATTGACAACGTTTCTGAACATTTAGTGAATGACACAACATGTTAGTTAGCACACACACCTGCTGTCACCACCACCAATCTCCTGGGGGGGGGGGCTGTAAAATGTGTGGGCGGGACCACCGGGCCTCTTATGCGTCCTTACCTACCAAAAAAAAGAAGGTCCGCCACTGCCGGCCCAGGACTGGCCGGGGAGGAGAACTCCCGGTACTCCCTATGGCCAGCCCTCTTTTTGACTCCGGTGTGGCTCTTGCTCTCCTCCCTGTTGCTATGGAAACAGGGAGGGTTCAGGTGGAGACACTCGTTGGCGTCTTGTCGGTCACGTGGGGGTTTATGGAGGAGGTGCCGTGGTGGCGTCTCCGCATTCATATCGAACGCGACTTCGTGGAAACAGTTCGTCATATTGAGGAAGCATCAAAGTGATGGCGGCGTGATTTTCTTTAGCAGACCCAGGCAGAGAGGCTCGACGGACACGAGCCTTCAGTGAGAAGTAATGCGCTTTCTTGAGCAATTTTTTTTTCAGAAAACATGCATCGACTCCTTATTGACACGAATCGTGGTATTATCCCTGCACTAAGCTTTTTATTTTCTTTTTTCATTTCTCCATCTCTCGTTTAACAAGGGCTTTGGTGCAAGGTGCATCCTCTCGCATGGACTTCATCACCGCGTTCCACCAGTAAAGCTCTGCCTCTGAAGCCTGGGGGAGTCAGCCGAAGGAGGAGCACCCATGAAAATGATGCATCACGGAGTATGATGGTGTAAACTTTGAGCAACAAATGAATGCGGGGACCACTGTCTGGCGGACACTGAGATAAAATAGTGCCCCTCTCCTTGTTTAATTGTGAATGTTTGACTCTTTAGTTGGTGGTCGACACACACACTCACAGGGGGCGGTACGCCAGCGTGTTGTAATGCTTGCTCTCTGTTTCCTGGCTGGTGTTAGTTTAGGTGTACACAGCAAGGTTCGTACTGCTCCGGAATGGCTCGCTTTGAAGAGGAACCGTCCAGCCGCTATGGCGGCAGCTGTACCGCGGGATCCGGCAGGGGGGCCAGCAGGCAGCCGGGGCCTCCGGGGGGCCAGAGGATATACAAGCAGACGATGGCCCAGAGAGCGAGGACCATGGCTATTTACAACCCCATTCCTGTCAAACAGAGCTGCCTCACAGTCAACCGTTCTCTTTTCATCTTCAGCGAAGATAATGTTGTACGGAAATATGCCAAAAAGATCACAGAATGGCCATATCCTTCCTGCTCTGTCCGTGTAAGGGAAACTCTGCCTGGGAAAGATTTGGCCATCTAGCTTACCAGCAGTATACATTTCCAACAAGGATTTGTTACATTATATGCAAACTAATTGAATTATGCAGTCTTATCAGGCTTTCAAATCATGAGAGAAGAATTCTGGGTTTTTTTACCCAGATTATGAACTTCCACAGTTGGGTCTGTAGCCTTTGATTTAAGAAATGGGCTGCAAGCTGTGCCAAAGCTGAGAGCTACTCGCAAAGGAGCAATAAAGAGCTCATTGTTCAGTGAATTGGTTTATTTTCTTTATTCATGCATCTTTCTTCATACTTTGCCAGAGAGAGAAAAAGAGCCTTCATAGAACCTTTGAAGTTGTGTTTGAAAAAGTTTAAAAATGAGTTTTACTCACGTTTCCAGCTCTGTCATTTGGGTTTGGTGTGGGCAGACGGAGGGAATTGGGTCAGGCTTTAGAGCTGAGGAAAACGGTGGACTCTCATGCCACAGTTCTGTATGTATGTGGGCTTGTCCGGCTGAGGCCTGTGCTGTGCAGATGGTTCTGTCCCGGCTGCTGAACTCCCAGAAACCGGCGGGCTGTCCTTAACATTGAAGTGCTGTAAACTTGTTGCTGGTGTCGTTCAGTGGATTCAGTTTGCAGCGAGAGCCGCCTGTTGAGCTATGTGTACAACTCATGCAGATTTGGATACTTTTAAACAGTGGGAAACTCATTTATTTGTATTTAGATGTATTTTAATGTATATGCACACAAGTGTTGTCATACGATTATTTTGTGTGATGCCTTCATTTCTTCATGTGCTGGTTTGTTCCCCTTAATGTTGGACAAACATTAATTGGGTTTTGATTTTGCAGTGGTTCTTAAGCTGAGGCGTAGATACATCAGTGAACAACAGCGCCATCTACTGGACGGTGCGTTGTGAATTACGAGCTATTTGTTTGTGGATCTGTGAGGATTTGGATTTGGGAGATGAATGTCTCAAAAATACGAACGTGTGATTGGTGATCCACAAATGCTGAGTCACCATTCACAAACAGAATTTTCAAATGGAAAATGACATCAACATGCAAGTTACAAGTAGGAAAGTTGGATTTGTGGATCACCTGTGTGCATTTGCAGTTATTTTTGAGACAAATGTAAGCCCATAGTGTGCTGTATCTCTTTGCTCCCTTGGGTTCTGCTCTGTTGCCTCTCCATGTTACCGTCTCCTGGTATGATGGAAGGAAGTTCTGCTTTGTGATTATCAAAACCAAGTCAAAAAGCTGACGTTAAGGCAAAGTGAACGCGAACCCTAAATTTCATTATCGCTCGAGGCACAGAAGATTTGTTCTAATGAGCCTCTATGTCTTGTAATGTTAACATGTGTAGCAACCTGTACCTTTCCTTAACACTCTCACTCCATTTGAGTACATGATCCTGGCCACCATTATAGCAAACTGCATTGTGCTGGCCTTGGAGCAACACCTACCAGCCTCAGACAAAACCCCGATGTCAGAACGTCTGGTAAGCATGATTGCTTTCTGTCTGTGCAGCTCTCAGAGAGTGGCAGTAGCATGCAACTGTTCTTATGACCTGCTGTCTCACTTTTGACTCCTTTGGAGGGTATTTGGCGTTCTTCTGTAAGTGGTACCATATAAGAGATGTTCAAGCTTGTGAAAGAAAACTTGCTTAGTATCTGCAGACCCTTCAGCTGGTATTTTCAAATTCTAGGCCCTACTTTACATGCTGATGGATTCAAACATTTGAGTGAATTGTTACACTGAAAAGATTGTAGCATTAATGATGGAGATTATTTACCAAAACAAAGAGAAATGACATAAGAGTTCTTCCTCGGTGTTAAGCTCTCTCCTCCAGACCGCAGGTTAAGTCGAGCCCCGCAGAGCTGCTTTGATCTCCCCTGTGTATCATTACCTCACGTTGCCCCTGCTGCGCCCTCCCCCACCTCAGCTGGCTTGTTACATCTTTCCATTTGAGAAACAAGTGCTGTGAGCCCCTCTGTCTAATCAGACACCCGACAGAGACAGCTGCACGGCTGTCTTAAGAATAACTACAACCCCGATTCCAAAAGTGCAGGGACACTATGTAACCAGAAAAAAATATATAGAATCCTGTTAAAACATTATTATCATTATTGAAACGTTATTCTGACACTATTCCACAATTCGTAGATGTAGTTTTTTTATATATTGCTGAACCTATTTACGTCTGAAAGTTTACCTAATCAGCTGTAACACATTCCCCCGGGGGGGTGCACGCAGTGGTGTGAGACTGAAAATGATTACAATTTGCTTTTATTTTCTTGTTACACAGCATCCCAGCTTTGGGGTTGTATTATATTCCAATTAAACAAAACCAAGTGGTGCGTATACATTTGATGTCTGATTCAGATGTTCTCTAATAAAGAAATATTTACAGGACACCAGACAACAGGAAATCCAGGGCCAGTAAGGATTCTAATCCCACAAAAACACGTTAAATCAATTTTTAAGTAGTTTTGAGTTTTTCATGAATGGTTTTAAGACTTTTGAACTTGTGGTTGCAACATCATATATTTTTGCTTGTATGATGTATATTTGAACAGAAAATTTCTTATACAAAATCAGACTATCATAAACTAGTTGCTGATTTGGTGATAGTGCTCAGAAAATTCCTGCCAGACTCCAAAATAAGTACTTTCATGTTTGGATTTGATTGATGATTTGGATTTATCATATTCTGTGTATCAACTGATCTGTTATATTTTCCATGAATCCAAAACGAGGTTCATATTTCCATTTGTTTTGCTGCCCTCAAGGCAATCAAATATACCAAATCTTAAAATGCATTTATCACCCAATTAGATACTCAGCATGTTTAACACAAAACATTTTCCAATCTGTAAGGTGCTACTAAGACAGAAAAAAGGTGACATGACTTCAGTGTGGTAGTTCTGTGGTACAGCACTGGATGGGATGAAACACTTGAGCTTCCAGACCTGCACACTGACATATCAGAGCCATTGAAGTTAATCTTGAGGACACTTCATTTTACTGAATAATAGGAAGTGTCTGACATCTTTTCAATAAAAAGGGATCAAAGTTTGTCCTTTCATGAATCCTTCTTACACTACTTTCCTTCTTCCTGACAGGACGACACTGAGCCCTACTTTATTGGAATATTTTGTTTTGAGGCTGGCATCAAGATTATTGCCCTGGGCTTTGCATTTCACAAAGGCTCCTACCTACGAAATGGCTGGAATGTAATGGACTTTGTGGTGGTCCTAACAGGGTGAGTAGCACTGGCCTAATGGCTTCTACAGCTACTAACTGACAGAGCTTATGGGCAGCAGCAATTAAAGAGGGAAGGGGAGAGCTTTTCTGTGTGCATGTGTGTATGTGTTGAATTTCTAATGATCAGCAGAGGCAAGCAATCCAGATGACAGGGTGTTTAGTCCTTCCTGAATAAACAGAGTCTTGATAAGGTTGCATTGTCTGCATCAGATGGACTGAAAACCAGGGAGAAATCAAAGCACACAGTACAGAAATGACGGCAAAAGAGGATTTCAGGGAAGTCTGTCTTGGTTCTCTATCACACATTTACAAATAAAACCATACATGTTTCCATTAATAACAAATTTGACTTTTTAATGAACTGATGAGAAGAGATGTGTTTCATTCTTGTGAGATGGACTCTTTCAGTGTTGGTGTCTGTTGGTTGACTGATGATGTCATCATAATGCATCTCAAAATGCTTCTAAAAGGGCTTCACTCAACCTAATACAAAGAAATAAACATATAATGTTAAGATTATCGCATTACATGTCCTGTAACATGTCAGATACATTTTGACCACATGTATGAGCTCACTGAGGACATTTCCAACCTTTATGTTAGGCTCATGCATTTGTATTCCTCCAACTAAACAGTAGAAGCTGGATGTTTAGCCTGTTATGCATCATTTTGATAACTAAGTATTCCTCTACTTTAATCCAATACTATTCACTGTTGTGTAAAATGTATCATTTTCTTTTAGTCAACTATTTATTTAGCTTGCCTGAGCGCTTCATTGCACTGTCCCTCACCATGCGGGATATTAATAGTTGACGACAACAACATTTTTGATTGAATTTACTACAACATTCTGGATTCTAGATTCATGGGGCTAGGAATATTATATCACGTCAGCAAAGGTTTGTGCCCATGCATTGACCTCAGTTTTGATTGACAGTTTATTTCTGTAAAATTTAGTTTCAGAAGCCTTTCGTAATTTAAAGGCACACAGCCCCACTGCTTTGGAAGATGTCATGTTCCATCAATTTCATGTGTAAATTGCATTTTTTTTATGTTGCAAATGAGCGTATTTTTTGGTCAGTATAATATCACTAATAAAACCTATTTTGTCTGGTAATAAGTCCTATAAACAAAAGCTATGAACATTTGCTAACTTTATATAGATGTTGTTTTTAAGCTGGAAAGCCTTTGTACATTGTCTATGGTGTAAACAGACAAGATCCCTTGGTACTTGATGAGAAAGCCAGTTTTGGCGTGAAGGGAGATGGGGAACAGAGAAGTCTGGTGGGGAAGGGTGAGAGTAATGAAGAAGGACGCTGTTACGCTGCAGATGGTCCCTCAGAGACGACTGGTCTCAGCAGGGAGCTGCCCAGCCTGTCTTACATAATGCTACAGATTTCTTTGGACCATCTTGGGCTTTTGTCAGGAACCTCACTGTGATAAACAGACTATCGACTAATTCCCAAACCCCTCATTAATGCCCCTGCCCCTCCCACTGGAAGTTACTGAGAGTTGCTGAGGCATTGTTCCCATTAGTTGAAAACAAGGGAAAGCAGTCACTGGAATATGTAATAAATGCCAACCACAGAATGAGTCCGTTTTTCTTGAATAATGCGGACTCGTACACCCTTTTTGTGTGTCTACATATGCATCCACAGCAGTATATTCAGTGACCATAAAATAGTTTTTATTTGTATCGCCTGTCATTTATTTTGATAAGTTTTTTAATTGTTTTTTTCCCCCTTATTTTATTGCTTTTAGTTTTTGTCCTTTACATGAGTTTTTAGGATCCTTAATTGTTTTTTAATGTACAGCACTTTGGTCATCAGGCAGTTGTTTTAAAATGTGCCTCAAAAATAAATTAGATTTGACTTTAACACAGAACTTTAGAATGTCTGTTTGAGGCTACAGTGCATTTAACTCCGTCCAACTGATACAAGCTTTAAATGCAGCTTCAGGTAAATAGGAGGGCACGCAGCATTTTGAGGGACAGCACACACCCAGGACACCGGGTGTTTCAGCTGCAGACGTTTCCGGGTGTTTGAAACACGAACAAATAGACAGTTTTTACAACAGGGCCATAGCCCTGTTAAATGCAAATATGTGACACTATCATGTGTCGTTTCAGCCATGGGCCAGGTGCAATAAACATTTGTGCAATATTTTTCTAATTTCTCACATTGTATATATGTGCAGTGCTCACATTTATAATATGCCCCACGTCTCTGTTTATAGCCCTATCAGTCGTCCCTTAATTTGTCTTTTTTTTTTTGATAAGTGCATGACTTATTTAGTTATTTTATTATCTGGACCGGGGTGAGAACTGTGGCTTGTGTACAGTGTACAACTGTGCATTGAATAATAAATTCTCTTAATCTTAATCATAAACTTGATGTAACAAATCACAGTTAACATTAATGGGAGTGCCCAGTTCTGCAGGTGACAGTCTGAGACTGTGCTGATCCATGGACAATGGACAATCAACAAAGCTAATTTCAATAATTACCAAAGCAGTCTACCAGGAGCAGCACAAATCAGTGTAGAGTCGCAAACAAGCACATTTATCAATAATCAAGATCCTGTAATTCAGCAACAAGGTGCAGCTTATTTCTTGTTGCTACAACACAGGACATAGTAGCTGGAACCTGATTAACTGTTCAGTTAGAATATTTACCATGCGCTCTTAGGCTCACGTAAAAAAATACTTTATTGGTTTTGCTTTGTTGAATAGATGTGTGGCTTTGGATTTGACAGCAGACATAAGTGAGGGAGAGTGACCAATATCTAACATGTGTCAAGTAACAATGACAAGAAAAAAAACCCCAAAACAATTGGAATTACCTAACATCTGGCTATTAAAGCAGCCAACTGTCCACCCATGGGAAATAGAAACAACTAGTAGTCCAGAAAATGAGGGCATGTGAATGTAAACCTGTGATACGTAGCTGCCTCTTTGACATTTGTACAAGCTTTTTCCTCTGCACCTGGGGATAACACGGCTGAAAACAGGAAAGATAACATCCCAGCTACAAAAGTTATGGTCTGTCCATTAAAACGAAACAAACACAAATAAGATACTTCAGTTGAAGGGTTAATTGAAGCAGGGTTGTGTGAAGCGCTTATTATTTGTCAGCTTCTTACCTGCAGTAGACGGTGGTCAGTGTGCTCTTAATTTGGAGAAGCAGGGAGGATTTGAAATTGATGTGGAAATCTGCTCAAAAAAGAAACGGGAGAAATGTTCATGTCTGCCATCTAAAACCAGCTAAACCTCATAAACAGAAACCAACTGATACAAAAGTTAATGGATGTAAAAGTTCACCCTCAGCGCCAGATTACAACAATAGTCATCTCAAGGCACTTAAGTAATATAGTCCAATTCAAGCCAATTGGAATTCAATTCATTGTAATCATAATCCAATGAAATCCAATTAATTAATTTCAAAATAATCCAATTAATTCATATAGAGCCAATTCAAAAACAAAATCCTAGTTTAGGAAACCAACAGATTTCACTGAAACTTGTCTTCAGTCCAATCTCCCGTCCTGAGCCTGAGGGACTGTGGAAAGGAACGACTCCCTTTAACAGGAAGAAACCTCTGGCAGAACCAGAACCAGGAAGAAACCTCTGGCAGAACCAGACCCAGGAAGGGTGGCCATCCGCCTCGACCAGCTGGGGTTTGAGAAGACAGAAAAGAGGGAAAAACACCATAACACCATTCAATGGATACCTGCTTAATCTGCTTTAAGTTCATTAGGTTTAAGTTTTATGTGGCAACAACGCTCTCCTACCCCTCTTTTTAACAGCAGTTAGCTTAGCTCCCCTGGAAGAATTCCCCATTTCACTAAATGGAGACTGTTGTACTGGTCTACATGCAAATAAAATATTAAGTACTTCACATAATACCACAAAAAAAAGAAATATCAATGTGAAAAACAATGTGGCTTGGCAGTCAGCAAATTGTGGTATTATGATTAAACTTACCATAGCAGGGAATCTCGGACACTTTCTCCTCCCACCAGTTTTGCACAGCACAAGTGTGTCCTATATGTAGCAAAAATCACAGCTTTTACAAAATTAAGACATGTTTTTTTTCTGCTGTAAGGAAAAATAGCACAGTGAAACACGCAATGCAAAGTTATGTGTTTGAATTATTTCAGTCTCCTCTAATTTTGCGCCCTGAAAGGGAAACCCATAACTGTATATGCACCACGGTGTTGTGCAAAGACTTTTGTACTCATAACTTGCAGGCAGCTTTAGCTTTCTGGTGGTGCTACACAGTTAAAACAATGCACTTATGCACAGTATTGCATTGGTTATAGTGTTACTTCATTAGAATGAAATACTCATGATGAAGTAGTACAGCTGATGTCTCTCCATTCATTTCCATAGCCTTCCTTTTATCTGAGGTTAGCATGCTGGAGCTGAATCCTCATACTACTCATACTACTTACGAGAGTAAGGCCAGTGCTTTTTACAGATCTGTCAACATTTCCACAAACTACATGGAATATTTCAAAATGCTGAAATACTGTTTAAAAAAACTCATAATGTGTAGTAAACTATAAACATTTGCTCCTAGAATGCACAAGAATTGCAACAAAAAGGCTAAAGGCTGCCTATTTGTATTCATTCCATTTGTATTCATAAACTATGTGAGTGCATGTGTGTGTTTGTGCATGTATACGAGTGAGGTAAGCTGAGCTGAGTGTAGAGGTGTTGGTTATTAACAGGTTTTCATGGCCTGTATGCTGGAGAAGCTTATCCTGTGTATGTGTCGATGGGAGCAGCCATGACAGGCCTGATTGAATTGGAGCTCAGCAGACTTGCATGATAACCATAATTGAAGGGCTGGGTGGTGGATGGAGGCCATTACAGAAGCGGTCTGGACATCTTATCAGTGCTATGCAACATTGATGGGTTGTGCAGTGTGGTAAGGGTAGATAACAGATGGCTCATGTATAGTGCACACAGCTACAGTCATGCATTTGCACCTAGCACATTTAAATATGCATGTACACACATTCTGACAAATCACTTCAGCATGTTGTCCAGTTTTCTTTAGGGAGAGATGTGAAGGTGAGTGGGGCTCTGCTATCACAACATGTAAGTTAAGGGGAAACAGTTATATGAACCTGCGGTATTATAACATAGTTAATGTAGCTTGTCAGCTGCCATTGGATGGTTGCACTACCGGTAAATGAAGTAGGGTTTGCAGTACTTTAGCACATTATAAAGTGCTAAACTTTGCTTGTAGATTGCAATAGAAACTCTAAAATAATAGTTAAATAGTGACATAGATTAAGCCTTGCTCGAGACCAAGAACTCTCTCCAATGAAAATGTTCATTAAATGTTTTTTTTGTTTTTGATTACTTTTCTCAGTTACATACTTGGCTTTAATCTTATTGAAGCAGGTGCAGGTCCAATGGACATTTTGTAACTGACCCTTCTCTGCTGTGTTTCTATCCTTACACTATATGTTAAACGTGATTATCTTTGAAAAAAATCAAAAATCTCGTAATTGCTTGATTACTTTCTGCTCTTGTTCATTGCAGGGATGGCCTTCCTTGAAACCTGTAAGCTTTTGCTTAAAGCAGTGTGCACACTATATCTGTAGCTTGTGCTTTATCTGTCCTTTATTTGGGAATGCCTTAATCTGTTTGACTGTGGATTTTGTTTTTCAGATGGGAATTTTACAATGATAACCACACTTATGTTTAGCTTTGCTGAGAATTTGATCTGTTAACCTTGCATTTCTTCCTGCCAGAGAGAAGATTAGGCCCTGGATTCTATGCTGAGCTATTTTGATGAACATGCATTTATTTCAAACACGTGTGAAAAGCGTACATCTCCAGCTGAATCTTTAATGTACACTCAGTTTGGATGTTGTTTTTTGGTTGGAGTCATGAGGTTGTATACACATTAATGAAATGTTAAGATAAACAAGGCCATCACTTGTATTTTGTAATAACTGTTTTGTGCCTAAAGGTATACAGATAAATAGGTATTTGTACTCCTGTTAGTACACCATTTGCTGTCTGTGGATAGCTTATTCTCAGATGTAGCTTTGAGTGGAAACCCCTCAGCAACAGGCATGTTGGTATGATTTTGATAAGAGTCAGTTTGTCCCTTTGCTTTGGAAATGGCCACAGCAACCCCTAAACCAATGGCAGGCACCACTGGTGCCAACTGTAATAATGTCTGTGATACAGCACAGTTGTGCAGAAACAAGAAAGAGAAAACTCACTGTCCAGTAAAACACAAAACATTGATGTCGCTGAAGTGTCAGGATTCCAATTTTTTTCTTTTGAAAAAAGAAATTGTGAAAGCTGGAACTTTACCAAGGAAGACATATGTTCATATATAATTTCACATTCTATTGCACTGCACTATTTAAATCTCTTGCTCTATCTGAAGTACATGGTGGTGCGTCTTTGTCTGATTCTCATCTTGATTGTAGCCCTTACAAAAGTCAAGAGAAAGAAAAAGAAAAGTCACAGAGAATTTTATTCTTTAACCTCCATTTTACTTTCCAAAGAAAAGCTCATTTTCTCGCTTTGAAATCATAGTAAATGTAGCCATTCACGAAACAGATATGTGTATTTTTACTTTTACAAACAGATTTTGATTTATCTATTTTTGTTACAGATTCTTATAGGCAAACTAAATATAACTATATCCACTGGTTTTGGGATGTTGTGATTGATGGCCATTTTGTCAATAGTTTTGATCTATTCAACTCAAAAACTGATGATGGTTGACATTATTATGGTAAGATTAAATTACTGGACACATGAATAATATTGAATAATAATGCAGTCATATCGTTTATATGCTTAAACAAAATATGTCACAGTTTCCAATATAAAGCACTTAAAGAAAAATAAATTAAATGGCATTTTATTTTCACCTATTTTCAGTTGACTTTGTTCTTTGACAAATATATTATTTTCATTAAAACATTTCTATTGAATTTTACAATAACTATACGTCTTTGGTTTACTCTACACTCCATTATTACATTATTTTCCCACCTGCTTATGTAAAGCATAGGCATCTAGAGATTGTTTATTTTGTTTTTGCTAAATGATGCTATTGTCTGGATATTGTACTGCAAGACTGTATATGGAATAGGAAAAAACATCATCACTGAATGTATTACTGATCAGATGTTCATGGGTGTGTTTGAATGAAAGCCAACAATGATTAAGCTTTGGATCTTGTTGGAGCATATGGAAGACATTTCCTCTATGAGATGCCTCAGTTGTGTAAAGGGAAGAAATGGCTACTACTCATCAGTTGGCTTCATTGACCAAAGAGGGGAGAGGAGTAGAATGAGACAGAGGCAGACAGGCAACCTCTGTGTTGGTGGGGTTTTTTTTGGATTGATGTGTGTGCAGATATATGACCTGGGAGTTTTCTTAAGCCTCCCCTTTCCTTTATGGGCTTAAATTTGTCTCAAAAATAACTTCAAAAGCACAGAGGATGATCTACAAATATGGCTTGCACACGTATTTTGCTATCCACAAATACAACTTTCCTATTTGTAATTTGTGTGTTGGTTTTTACAAATATATGTGTATTTGTAAATATATCATTTTCCATTTGTAAAACAAAAAGCCATCTCCAGACAACAATCAACATTGAAAAGGGGGAGGACAGATCCTACTTTGGTTGTTGTGGTAGCCCTAACTGTTCCTGGTGAGTTAGGATGGCACATGGAAGTGGACACAAAGTGCTCCTTTCCCGGATTCTGCTACCTGGATCCTTGAATATGGTATGGTTTGTCTGTCAGTCAGCTTTCTTGTGCCTTCAGCATGTCTATGCGCTCTTGTCACATTAGAGACAAAGCTTCAGGCTGAAGTCGCAAGACACTTTGTCTAGAAAAAATATATAGGTACGTTCACCTGACTGTTTTGAATTGGTAATATAAGCCAACACTTGTGAGATTGTGAGAACTCTTCAATTCAATTGACAAAAATAATTAAATAAAAATCACCTCTGCATTAAAATCATTTTATGTTGAGAAAAAAAAAATCACACGTGTTTACTATGTAACATAAAATGCATTTAAAATACATTTTAAGGTACTGTAATCACTTTGTGGCAGATAAAAACATTAGTAAGTAATTGACCCATTGAGGGTATTGTACTGGTAAATGGACTGTTTGCTTTTCTAGTCTAACTGACCACTCAGAACACTACACTTACATGCCACATTCAGACACACTCATACAGCAACAACTTAAGTCTACATAACGTGCTTTCTAACCATTCATACACCTAATTATAATTATTATTACACACAACTAATTTGAATCAAATTGGGCATTTTTACATAAGAATTCACATTTTAACAACAGCATACAGGCTGCAATCAGTTTGTATAATGTTGTATAATATGCCAAAAATAACTCTTTCACAAAATCAAACCATTTTAAGGGTAAACCAGTCTTGAAGTAGAAAGCTAGCAGCAGTGATAATGTTTTGTCAAGTAGAAAACTATTTTATAGATTATGCTGCATCTTTGACACCATTAACAATGGCTTAATTCTTAATGATCAATGGTATTGAGCAGTAGTTCCATAATTCACAGTCAGTGGGGATGACTGGGGACTTTGACTTTTTCTGGGAAGCATAAATGCCTGGTTCAAAGTTTAATTGTAGTATTAAAACTTGAGATTAAGAATACATTTATTTCTCTACTCTCTTGTCTTAAAACGGGTATTTTTTCAAAGCGGTAAGTATACGTGCAAGACAGATTGTAACGACAATATTAAATTATGTGGACAATTACGTTTGTGTATAAGTTGTAAAGTAAGCTATCCTAAGTTAAATCTACAAAGTAAAAACACAATACTCTCAATCCCCAAGATAAACTGAAATAGTAATGATTTCTTAATGGTGAAAACATTAAAATATATTTTCAATCCAGATGAGTGCCTGTAAGTTTATACATATGAATAAAGAACTAAAATGCATGTCATCTTATCCTGTTAACACAAAGAAGAAGAGTTGAAGTTACCATTCAGATGTCTTATTAATTCCTCATTACTTTAGGCCTAAATACTCTGACTAGGACCACTAGATGGCAATGTGGTTCCATGTAAAAATGACCCATGTTTCTAATTAATAATTTGTTCCTTATTATACCTTGTACAATCTTGTAAGTGCTATAAAAACGAAGCTCTGAATCTCAATAAAAAAAGTTTGGAATATGGCAAAGAGATTTTAAAAAGTATTAGGAGTTTCCCTTCCGGCAGGAGGTATAGGTCTTGTCACGGGATCAGTGATTTTCAAATTTTTTAGATGGGAGAGCACATCCGGTCAGTCTTTGCTCCGAAGGTCCTCCTCTATATTTAAATGTTTGGGGTTTGGGGAGTAGAGTAGAGTAGGAATTCCAAAGTTCCCTCAACCACAAATGGACAATCTTTTTCCTGGCGAGTGAAGCCTCTGGGGATCTGTGTAAACTTGTGTGCAGGTCTGTGAGTCAATAAATCCAACAAGAATTTAATGGGTTTCCCAGAGTTAAAACATCACTTATTTCACATAGACTCTGCTACACCGGTTTAGTGCCACACCCAAGTAAGAAGACTCTTCAGAATTGGTTATTTTACTGCATTCTGCCGTGTTATGCTACCAGACAGTGCAGAATGTATTTTATCAAGCATGGCCATTATATTAAGCCGGTGTCCAGTCTTTGGCCTGATTTCAGAGTGTTTGTTTGCAGTTCTTATCCATTTCAGTGATTCCCCAGTCTATTGTTTTTTGCTTAAGCACAATAGAAATTATTCTTGACTGGAGAAACAAGCTTCAAGTGACTTGAGATACACAACTACAACTCAAAATGTATGTGATAAAGCAGAGTGACATATACGTTTCCTACAGACAACAAAAATAACTTTTGGGACACAAACAAACACTGATAAACAGTGATAAGTCAAGATTGTGGGCTTGTTTGTATGTAACTGGTCACTGTCAGACCACTTGGTATGTATGGGTATACCAAACTGCTATGGGGATGGGGAGCTCCCCTGAAAAAAAAACATTCTATGAAGGTTTTCTATTTGGTTGCATTCGCAGTTCAGATAGGAACACTGAAACACTTAATGAATTGCAAGCAATTGGCAGAAAAGTGAAAATAACATTATAAGTCCTGTGAAAGATACATAAAAGCCCCAGGCTTCACTGTCACTACATGTTAATAGAAAGAACTGTCTCAACTGTTCCTGATGTTTATTGTGTGTTCAGATTTTGGGTATTCTTAGCCAGTCAACATGCACTTTTGTTGCTTGGATCTATAATCATACAGCTACGTTGTTTTGACCAATTATTATCCAACTGTGTCACAGTTAGTTCCCCTCTTGCTATGTAAGCTTCTGTGCTCTTTAAAAGCTGACTTTTTTGGAGATATATGGTTTTCACTGGACAATTATCGATTCTTCCCCATAGCAAAAAATACTTTCCCATTGTTTTATTAGCGCCAAAAGAACCCATCCTAAATTAGCCCATGTTTTTTAATTTCATGTTTAACATGAGTCAACAGTTCATGTCTCAACATTCATTGCAAGTAAAAGCATTGAAAAAAAAGTACAGTCAAATAGTGAGTTTTGTGAAAAAAAATTCCCTTTTTGTGACTTTATGAGAAAAAGTGAAGTCGCTGGCAAATGATCTTCTCCAATTCCCTTTTTTGTTTTCGAAACACTATTATCTAGTGTTTAATTTGCTATTTGATCAAAGTGGCCACGATTTACCTTACATTGTATCCAAAGCTCGAAAGACTAATGAAACTGGACCTTTTACTGTATCATTTCTTGAAATATTAGTTTAACTGGTGAAGTTAGCAATGTCCGTGGATAAAGGAAAAAGAAATGTTGACCTCATCTTTGATGTGATGGCGGTGGTAAGTTCCGAGTTTCTTTTTGAATAAAGGGAGCATGTTTATGGTCTTTACTGATACCCCACAGCCACTGTACTAACAAGATGTAGGTTACTTTGACCACTTGATTGCCCATGGATATATAACAATTTAATACAAATACAGCTTTTAATGTGTCCTTTCTTGTAATTCAGTCTTGTCTTATCAATAATTATTTTCTTAATAACGTTTACACTGTTTCTGGTAATATGGTAATATATTGGCACAAAATTGTAATGATGTGTGCATGTTCTTTGGTAGCATACACTAGGTGATAATAACCCAAATTGGTAGAATTAGGAAACACGTTAACGACCCTGAAAAAGTTGAAAAAATAGCTCACCTAAGAGCCATGATATCCACCACTAAGACACAATATCAGTTAATATTATTACTTATACAACTTTAACAACAATTAGCCTAGTGTAATTTGGATATGGAACACTAGACAAGTGTGGACCACAGAGCAACGAGTCCAAACCAAAGGAACCAGCATGGGCCCACTGTGCCACTGATGTGTTTACAGGGTCTATGTTGATTACCACTGAGTAACTTGTCTGGACTACAGGGACCACAATTTGTAAACAGACCACTAAAAAAGTGCTGTATAAATGTGTGTGTAAATATGTGGATGTCACCTACATTGGGAAGTACTGAGAGTGGTTACCAAGACAGGAAAAGCACAATTTCAATCCATTTATCCACTGTCGATAAGACAGTACTCGACAAACAGCCATGAGTTGTAAGCTTTTGAAATAGGCCGGGGAGTCTTGGGGCTTGGCCCAGGCAAACCAGTGTGGAGTAGAGCAGGTCCCAAGGAGAAGAGAAAGCTAGTTGTTGAGCAGGTTCGTAGACAGGAGAAAATGTTAAGGGGTACAAAGGCAGTGGCTCAGGCTAAGTAGGAACAGTGGTTGTATTGGGAAGGTGTAGAGAAGAAAACGCTTAGTTGAAAAGAGCTGTGGAGTATGGAGAAAAGGAGTATTAGATTTTTGATAGGGGCAACATATGATGTATTGCCAACTCCCCAGAACCTAAAACTCTGCATAAATGGAGGCCCATTATATTCTTTATGTTCAGGTACTGCAACTCTAAGGCCTATTTTGTCAGGTTGTAAGATTAGTATGTCACAATGCCAGTAAATATGGCAACAGTATTAAGAAGCTTAGCTGCAGGTATTGAAGATAAATGAAGGCAGGTGAATTTAGGAGGGTCTAAGATAGTGGCAATTCAGTTTGTTCAAGAGGGGGAGAAAGTAAATAAGACAATAAGGAGGCAAGACAGCTTAGAGGATGCTTGTGATTAGGAGATGCAGGTAGATTTAGGAGGAAAGCTTGTTGTTCCCCAGGAAATAGCCTCTACAGATCTAAGGCCTGATATAGTCTTGTGGTCTAGGAGTAGAATGAAAGTCTATTTCATAGAGCCGACTGTTCCTTGGGAGGCATTAGTAGCAGAAGCATATGAAAGAAAAAAGCTTAGGTATGTGGAGTTGGGGGCAGAAGCAGAGCAGCGAGGATGGAAAGTTAGGATCTGTCCAGTGGAAGTAAGATGTAGAGGATTTGTTGCAAAGTCTGTTGTCTCATTGTTGAGGGAGTTGGGTGTAAGTGGACAGAGTGTGAGGAAAATAGTGAAGGTAGTGTCAGATGAGGCAGTAAGGTCCAGTTAGTGGATTTGGATTAGAAGAAGCAATAGTAGCTGGGGGCCCAGCGGCGGGAGCACTTAGGGTAAACAGACTCTTGGGAGAAGCAAGGAAGAAATCCAGGATATATTTAAGTGGTGGGTGTGGCCCGTGGGAGCCTTTTGAAACCAGGCGGCCATTTCAGGTCAGTTGGCCTGTGTGGCCTTGTTTTAGCTGGCATTCTTAGTGATTGTAGGACTGTTTAGGTGAGTTTGTCTGCTGAAACTGCTGGTGTGTCTTGTCCTGCCTCCACCTCTGGCACCCTCTATACTTTCATTACCCCCTACCCGAACCAGAGTTTGAATCCCATTCCTACTTATCTTTACTGCTTCTATTTCTAACCCCTAGCTGAACCAGGGTTTGTATCCCCACCCCGCTATGACTAGTGTGCAGTTGGTGAGAGGCTGGGCTGATAATAATACTGCTTGTGGAAGAAGAGATGATTGGTTTGGTGTGAGGAGCAGTGATTGCTGGCATTGGGGGAGTGACTCTGGGACAAGATAGTGATCAATATCTAGCCTTCTGGAGGTGTTGTGGGCCCAACTAATGGAAACACTGATGAAAGGAGGTTCCCATCTGATGACCCCAATGACATGGTCAGCACTGCTCACTGGTCTATTTAGGGATTATAGGGATCAGGAGGTTCTTAGAAAGTTAATTGTTGAATTTAAGGAATTATTCACTGATGGTCCATTTTTTTGGGTTTATTTTGAATAACCTGCAATGTTGAAGAAGCTCCTGAAAATACGGATGGATGCCTCCACAACCACATGAATTATCCACTACTTGACTGCAATTTGTGAGACTAAAGGGTTGTGTGTCTGTGAAGGTGGTCAGCAGCATAGGAGTACCTTAGGGGACTGTACTTTCACCATTTCACTGTGTACACCTCAGAGTGTTGTCACCTCCAGAAATACTGATAACTCTGCAGTTATTGGGTGTATCAGTGATGGACAAGAGGCGGAGTACAGGGAACAGGTCAATCCCTTTGTGGCATGGTGTGAAAACTGTAGTGATAAAAGGTTCCTAGATACATCCTCTGATTAGTCATACCAACTGTGTGTATGCTTAGATGCAATCTCAAGTGTGTGTGACCTGATAAGCCATACTAACTGTGTACTGTGGTGGTTTAGAAGAAGATTCAGTCTTAGTCAGAGATAAATGATCTTTTCGTCTACATACTAAATTGTTATCATCATTCCGTCCTGGCATTTGTTTAGCATTTTTATTTCTTTCTCTTAATTCACTTTTCCTTTTTCCAACATTATATACCTTTCTTACATTCTTCCAACTGTTCCCAATATTTAAACTTCATTTTCTTTTTCCGAGTTATCTCTCTCATATTTGCAAAAAACTTTTCTTCTGCTTTTCTTATTTCTGAGAATAACCATCGGAACCATCAGGTGGAAAACCCCAATTTTCTATCCAATAACTAGTCCATTTAAAACTCTCTAAACCATATTTCTTTTTCATTTCATCATGCTCAAAAGAGGGTCAAAAGTCTCAGACACTGTTTCCCATTCTCGGACTTGGAATGGGGGAATATATTCCTTCACTCAAAGGACGTCTCCAATGAGGACCTTAATCTGTACTCACACTTCTTCTGAGTACATTAGTCACACTTCTTCGGACTGCTTCAGTCACACTTCTTCGGACTGCTTCAGTCACACTTCTTCGGACTGCTTCAGTCACACTTCTTCTGAGTACGTTAGTCACACTTCTTCGGACTGCTTCAGTCACACTTCTTCGGACTGCTTCACTCACACTTCTTCGGACTGCTTCAGTCACACTTCTTCTGAGTACGTTAGTCACACTTCTTCGGACTGCTTCAGTCACACTTCTTCTGAGTACATTAGTCACACTTCTTCGGACTGCTTCAGTCACACTTCTTCTGAGTACGTTAGTCACACTTCTTCTGAGTACGTCAGTCACACTTCTTCGGACTGCTTCAGTCACACTTCTTCGGACTGCTTCAGTCACACTACTTCGGACTGCTTCAGTCACACTACTTCGGACTGCTTCAGTCACACTTCTTCGGACTGCTTCAGTCACACTTCTTCGGACTGCTTCAGTCACACTTCTTCGGACTGCTTCAGTCACACTTCTTCGGACTGCTTCAGTCACACTTCTTCGGACTGCTTCAGTCACACTTCTTCGGACTGCTTCAGTCACACTACTTCGGACTGCTTCAGTCACACTTCTTCGGACTGCTTCAGTCACACTTCTTCTGAGTACGTTAGTCACACTTCTTCGGACTGCTTCAGTCACACTACTTCGGACTGCTTCAGTCACACTACTTCGGACTGCTTCAGTCACACTTCTTCGGACTGCTTCAGTCACACTTCTTCGGACTGCTTCAGTCACACTTCTTCGGACTGCTTCAGTCACACTTCTTCGGACTGCTTCAGTCACACTTCTTCGGACTGCTTCAGTCACATTACTTCGGACTGCTTCAGTCACACTTCTTCGGACTGCTTCAGTCACACTACTTCGGACTGCTTCAGTCACACTTCTTCGGACTGCTTCAGTCACACTTCTTCGGACTGCTTCAGTCACACTTCTTCGGACTGCTTCAGTCACATTACTTCGGACTGCTTCAGTCACACTTCTTCGGACTGCTTCAGTCACATTACTTCGGACTGCTTCAGTCACACTACTTCGGACTGCTTCAGTCACACTTCTTCAGACTGCTTCAGTCACACTACTTTGGACTGCTTCAGTCACACTACTTTGGACTGCTTCAGTCACACTACTTTGGACTGCTTCAGTCACACTACTTTGGACTGCTTCAGTCACACTTCTGAGTACGTCAGTCACACTTCTTCGGACTGCTTCAGTCACACTTCTTCGGACTGCTTCAGTCACACTTCTTCTGAGTACGTTAGTCACACGTCTTCGGACTGCTTCAGTCACACTACTTCGGACTGCTTCAGTCACACTACTTCGGACTGCTTCAGTCACACTTCTTCAGACTGCTTCAGTCACACTACTTTGGACTGCTTCAGTCACACTTCTTCGGACTGCTTCAGTCACACTACTTTGGACTGCTTCAGTCACACTTCTTCGGACTGCTTCAGTCACACTTCTTCGGACTGCTTCAGTCACACTTCTTCGGACTGCTTCAGTCACACTTCTTCGGACTGCTTCAGTCACACTACTTTGGACTGCTTCAGTCACACTACTTTGGACTGCTTCAGTCACACTACTTTGGACTGCTTCAGTCACACTACTTTGGACTGCTTCAGTCACACTACTTTGGACTGCTTCAGTCACACTTCTTCGGACTGCTTCAGTCACACTTCTTCGGACTGCTTCAGTCACACTTCTTCGGACTGCTTCAGTCACACTTCTTCGGACTGCTTCAGTCACACTTCTTCAGACTGCTTCAGTCACACTACTTTGGACTGCTTCAGTCACACTACTTTGGACTGCTTCAGTCACACTACTTTGGACTGCTTCAGTCACACTTCTGAGTACGTCAGTCACACTTCTTCGGACTGCTTCAGTCACACTTCTTCTGAGTACGTTAGTCACACGTCTTCGGACTGCTTCAGTCACACTACTTCGGACTGCTTCAGTCACACTACTTCGGACTGCTTCAGTCACACTTCTTCTGAGTACGTTAGTCACACTTCTTCGGACTGCTTCAGTCACACTTCTTCGGACTGCTTCAAAAGTTTCACTTACCGGTGAAATCTCTGTCTCACTAATGACACAACCAGGAAAACTCTCTTATTCAAATTAAAAATAGAAAGCAATCTCATTGCCTCAGATTATTGTGTAAAAATTATCCCAGCGCTGGTATCCAGGAAACGGACCCATCAGTCCTCTCTCTCCAAAAGCCTTGGAGGTATGAGGTTGGAAACCTATTTTAGTCCAAGCTGATCAGGCACTGCGGTCCAGTCCAGGTCAACTAGTCAACGGATCCTGTTTGTGACGCCAAGATTGTGGTGGAAATTTTAGTAGTGCATAGAGTCAGTTCTTTTCTTCTGAGGAGATAAGAGGCTTTTATAATAATATCTTGCAAGAGAGAACAACACAGTACAGAATACAGAGTTGCTCTGACCACTGAGGCAAAAACACACAGTTATATTGCCCACTTGTCACGTCATCTCTCTTTGGGTATAGTTGATTGTTTTTATCTAGTCTACCTTCCCTCCCCAAACCACAGTTGAAGTTACCCAGACACAGTCGTAAATATCAGCTTCATCCCAGTCCCACTTAAAGTGCAGCTATCTCATAACAAGCCCACCATTGTAAAGAGGAATTTAAGAAAACAGGACAGGGTGGTACCTTGCAGCTCGGTCATTTGCTGGTAATACACAGTACCACTCAATACAATGTATATAAGAATTAATTTTCAATGACAATATGGAGACAGGACAATGGGCACACCTGTAAGGGAAACCAAGTTTATGCTTTGTAAAGAAAAAAGAAGATGGTGTAACATATGGTACATTCAGATATTAGAACACAAAAAGGGGGTGATTTGGAGGGGGGTATCCCTCCAGAAAGTATCCAGACTGTTCATGTTATGTATATTTAGTAATGTATAAATTCTGCCCATTATTTTTTCATGTTAACCTTACATTTAAAGAGAGAGCTCAGTGAGAAACAGTCGGAGTTGGAAGCCACAAAACCTCTAAGCTGCAAATATCTGTAGAAGTGTGATTTGTGGAGACCATATTTCTGTTGTAACTGTGCAAAAGAGGCAAACTTATTTTCAATGTAGAGGTCAGATAGTGTACCTATTCCATTTCTGGCCCAGAGATTAAACGCTTCATCCATCATTGACGGGACAAACATATGATTCTTTATCAGTGGTGCAACAAGTGAAAGATCAGTGAGATTAAAGGTCCTTCTTATAACTCATTATTCTTCTACATTACACTATTCTTCTTCACCACTGCTGTTACACACCCTTTTCAGCACAGAAATAGTTTATCTTCTATTTATTTTCTTCTTCTTGCCTACTTTCCTTCTATCATGTCATCTACCTTTTTATACTTTTTTGTCCACTTTGTCCATCTATAACCTTATCATTTATCTAACATTGTGTTTTATTTTGGCACATATTTTTAACCACTCATAATAATCTTAATTTGAATTAGCTGTGGTGATGGTATGATTATTTCCACAGGTAATGGCCTCAGTCCTAGATATACAACCCCTAACACAGATTGTACCGCTCAGAGTAACAAATAAATGAATCAGAATACATTAATTGCATACACCATGTTGTATCAAGATTATGACTTACTCATAATGGTGTGAACTGAGTAGAGCTCAGCAGAGATTACCAACAGTGATCCAAGATGAAACAAAAACATGAACCAGGGATAGTTTGATCTGTAACTGCTCTATCTTAAATACATGAAAGGCCACAATCATGAACTGCTCTGAATTCAGCAAGAGGTTATTGATATTGTTGCAATGCAAACAAAAAAGCAGAATTATCAAACCATACACCAGGTTGACATCGAAGGTTAAGCTTATGATGATATTTTATTTTCTGTAGAATGTCCATGTGGGTTACCCTTCTCCCCCTAATCCCCTCTAGACTTGCTGTGGCAGAGCACGAATCTGCTGCATGACCCACAGTGTCTCTATTGCCAGGGTGCACCTAAAGCTGTGAGTGAAAGGCATACCTGATGAGGCTAGAATTTTATCAGTGAATTGTAACATGCTTGTTTTGGCGACCACACCACTGATACTTTACCTGTAGTGGCATTTTCCAGTAAAACATTCAGTTTACTGAACTCATCTTCTTCTCTTTTATGTTGCTGACCTTCAGCAGAACTCTAACATGTACCACAATTCTCTGTGGGTGGTTTGGTACAGAAAAGCATCAAACCATCTTTCTCTGGTTGTATTCATGAGTAGTCATATTGTACTTTAAGATGGGATATTTTGGTGAAAACCCACCTCTGTGTTAATTTTACTTATTGCTAAATACATATATTATTAACATTTTATAAACATGTTATCAGACAGTGTAACTAATTAGATGGCTAGACAATGAATTGGGCTAAAGGTGATGGTAAGGAATCAATGAGTCTTCCGTAACAATATATTGGATAATAAAACACGGCATTTCAAACTGGAATCTTCCCCCCTTTTACTGTGTTTGATACACCTCAGAAGTACATCCCAAAACATAAAAAAACAAACTACAAATAAATAAATTAAAAAATATATAAAAGTACCTACTTACCCAAAAGCCTGGAAGTAGATGACACCAGAAGATAAATCTAAATTTTGTTTAAACTTGCCATCTGTACTAACCAGCTAAAGTACATTTTTCCAGAAATTTAGATGAGTATGTGCTCCACTGAACATTAAGGGTTGGCCTTCCTCTCTGTGGCCATCCAGATGAACTTCTTCTTCCCCCTAGCAAAATTTTCATTATCCATTAGACATTTATATAAATTTGTTCTTGTTGTTTTCAATATATTTATTTATTTTTATTGATCTCATTTGAGCAAATAATTTATGAAATTGGATGTCTTCTCATTTTTAGTTTTACTTGCCCAGTCTCACATTGCCTTTTTTGGCAAAGACTTAAAACATGTTCTAAATGGAAAGCTGTTTGTAATCTGGCCACTGTTGTGTGTGCAGGATCCTGGCCACTGTGGGTGCTGACTTTGATTTGAGAACACTGAGGGCAGTGAGAGTACTGCGGCCCCTCAAACTGGTCTCCGGCATTCCAAGTAAGGTTTTAAATAATGTTACTGCAGATGATGATAACAATTCAGAAACATACCAGGAGTAATATGTTGTTAACACAGCTTTCCATATCAGTCTAACCTAACATTTTTTGAGCCAGTACTTTGTCATTTTTTATTTTAAGGGTATTGTGTTATTGTGAGTTTCTTCCTGAAAAACATCAGGCAAAATTAGGTTGCAGTGAAAAAAAAACACTCTTATTGATAAGCTATATATCCCAGCAAGTAAAAAAAAAAAGAAAAAAGTCCACCATGATTTATAAATGCCTTTAATCAAATGTTCATTAACAGCTTTGCGTGCACTTTGAATCAAGGTGTTAAATTATTTGCCTCTGCTTTTCACTTGCAAACTTGGATTACTTCTCAGTAATCCAGCCAGTCATCTGTTCTGTCTTCAAAATTATGTTTTTTTTGTTTTGCTTTAGGTCTTCAAGTGGTTTTAAAATCCATTATGAAAGCTATGGTACCTCTGCTACAGATCGGCCTACTGCTCTTCTTTGCCATCCTCATGTTTGCCATCATTGGTCTCGACTTCTACATGGGGAAGTTCCATCGTACCTGCTTCAGGACAGACACATGTATGTATCCTGGAGATAAACAAGTGTCCACATTATTTCTTAAACTCATATAACCTGCACACATCATGTTTTTGTTTAGGATATTGTGGTGGTGGTGGTGACATTTTCATAAAAACCAGTATAAATACCAGTAGTATATAATAGTAACATATGTTACTGTTATATGACTACTGGTCCATTATTTTTATATATATATACATATATATATATATATGTATGTCTTTCAGGCTCGGGACCTCTACCAGAGACCATAGAGCTTAAGGATTCTGCACAGGATCTTAGCTGTTCCTAAAACTGTGCTCTTATTGACAGATATCTCTGATGTTGTGGGTTCCTGTCTGGTGTGGTAGTTTCTATTGCTACTGTGCTCAGGGCCTGTTCTTGAGCTGCCATGATTAATGGCGCTGTGCTGTCTTTCAGACCATCTTTTTCAACTCACTGGTAATTTTTTTCCTGTCATGATGGTTCCTCTTCTTCTTCCTTCCCTCCCCTGGGTTTCAGTTCCTGATGTATTCTTGGATTTTTGTTGTTTCATCTGTCTCCTCCTTTGGCCAGGTAATTATACCAGTGGGGTATCTGATGACTGGCAGTGGATATGCGTTGATAGCTCTGACTTTGTTCTTTCCATTCAGCCGACTCTTCAGGACCTGCCTTACTCTTTGTATGTAGTGGCTAACTTCCTTGTGGCCTCCTCGTGGTTGCCATTTGTCAGTGGGATCCCAAGGTACTTGTAGATTTCTAGAACGTGTGCTACGGTGCCCTCTGGTAGTTCAACCCCTTCAGTAGGTATCCCCTTGCCTCGCTTTGATATCATTCGGCCACATTTATCTAGTCCAAATGACATCCCAATGTTCTAGCTTGATGTCATCTATGTAGAGGAGGTGGCTGATGGTTGCTCCACTTCGGAACCAGTATCCATTGCCACTCTTTGTGGCTGAGGGGATTCAGGCCTATGCAGAACAGCAGTGGGGACATAGTTCTTTTGGCTTGAAATTTGCCTCCAGGGTTGTCTTCTACAGTCCCATTGAGTGATTGATGTCCTGTTGATGTTGTAGAGTTTCAAGCATTTTAGTATCTCTGTCAGGTCTCGTAAACGCTCTTAGTTTTTTGGTACCTTGTCTTGTCACTTCCTGTTTTATTTGAAGTATTAACCAGTCCTCTCGTTTCAGATAACTTGCCCTTCCTCCCGTGTCATGTGTCTGAGTGTCTTCCCTGGCCACCCTAAATGTTTCCACCTGCTTCCCTGGGATCCTCGTGTGTATTTAGTCTGCGTCTTCGCCTTGTCTCGTTGCTAGTGTGTTGAATTTGTCTTTCTAAGCGTTCTCACTCTAGCCTCCACAACGACCACAGTCTGAGTATTAAGACCTTGTTCATTGATGCGATCCTCTTTTGCGAGTGATTTTCTGTTGTAAAGTTTTCCATCGTCAGATTTAATCTGAGTGATTTTGTTTGAATTGTTCCATGTTTGTAGTATCTCTGTTAGAGGAGTCTTTCTTTGTTTATACCCTTAAGGTTCTTAGTAACTCCATTAGGAGGAGTCTCTTTCTGTTTTTTGCTTTATTATACTTTGATAGTGCCTCCGACGGTTCGGAGAGGAGTTTAAATTGTTACATTTATTTAGCTTTTGTTTTTGTCCTCCTAGCGTGGAGAGAGCTTTTGTTTGATAAATTTTATAGCCACACTCTCCTCTCCATAGATATTGAGGAGAGTGTGTTAGGAATTTATAGCCCATTGTGTTGCTCTGCAAAGAGTTTATCAGTGATCATTGTTAAATAAAACCAAATTATTGATACGACCCTGCATCTTCCTCCTGTGCTTTCACAGGTGTTACTTCCAATTCCCCTCTGGGCCCCACTCATGTATTGAGCCATGTACTCATCTTATCTGCTATGATGGAGCTTCTATGTTGTACTGAGGCAGGTTACCAAAGAACTGGTGGTGGATTTCTGTCATAGTTTAGTCATCCAACCATCAGTAATTTTCCATTGATCCTGTTTCTGCCCCACTCAGCCTGTCAGCCACACACACCTCATCAGTTCACTCCACTCCCCTGTGCACACAGCTGCCTCTCATCACATGCAATCAGCCCAGCATATAGTCACCAGCTCCACACTCAATCCTTTGCCAGATTGTTCTTTGCCATGCATGTCTTTCCAGCGTTCTCCTGCCAGCTTTACCGGTACCGACCTCGTCTGTCCCTGATTCCCTGCTTCGTCTGCCTCCTGGTAATTCAACCCAGCCTTCTGTCCTTGACCAAGAACTTTGCCTCTCCTCTCCTGATTCCTGTTTGCTGGTTTCTAAACCATTTGTCTGTCTGCCAGAGTTTCAGTAAAGCCTTGAACTTTTTACCACTGTCTTCTGACTCCTTTGTACTGCAATTGGGTCCATACACCACCCGTTACAGATTTCCATAGAAGACAATACTTCCCTCCAACACCCGTGAACATTCAGGGATATGGAGATGGTGACATCTTAACCATAAACTGGACTGAACAGATCATGTTGCTGCTCTCTCAGAGTAGACTGAGGTATTTTGGGATGCAGGGGGCACTCCTGATCGTGTGCTGGGCCAGTGGTATATTGGCAGTGGACAGGAAGAGGCTGGAAAAATTGGTTAGGAAAGCCAGCTTGGTTATGGGATGCCCCCTGACTAAGTTGGGATGGTGGGAGAGAGGAGACTGATGGCCAAGCTATCATCTCTGATGGACAGAGAAATTTATGATACTGGTTATATTCTCAGTTGTACTATTCAAATGTCAAAGCTGTCACAACCGGTGGATGGTGGTTGTGCGTGACGTGGTGGAGAGAGGACCCAGATGCAGAATTTCAAAAGGAAAACTTGATTTATTTACAAAAGAACAAAAAGCGGGACAGAGCCGGATAACATGAAATCTAAACTGTGAAAAAACAACAAGACTATGGCTGTGGAAAAACTAGGCAAAAACCTGACCTGACCTGACAAACCTGAAGAACATGAAAATTGTGGCCAGACGTGAGGTGACAAGAGGTGACGTGAGGTGAGGATTTCGCACTGAACTGAGGAGAACCTGGAAACTGAATACTGTGGTGAGGTGATTGGAGATGGGGTGCAGCTGTGAAACAAAGACAGGTGACTTGAGTGAACCTAATTATATGAAAAGGAAAAAAACATGGCAAGAAATAAATCTAAAACCTGAAAACAAGAACAAAACATGACATGACAAAAGCTATCTTTATGTCATGCAATTTCTGATCCCAAAAGAAAACCAAATGGACATATTCAATTTGAATCATTCTCATTTGTTCTGTTGAATAGTAATCTAAAATTAGAAATAATTTGGAAAGTTTGAGATATCTGAAACATACAGTATCTCTTGCATTGTAAGAAATGTCCTTTAAACTACATACGTTTTTAACTTTTGTGTTCACTATTCATTTTCCCTGTTATTGTAAAGTAAATTGGCCTTGTGTTGACGACTTCATCCCCCCTAAAAGAGGTACAAATAACAGATTGGGGGGGTTGAATCTTTTTTTTATCCGTAATCATAAATATTACAATACACGATATATTCCATATTCATGCCATGAAGATGCTTGTAGTAAAATGTCAGACACCCCTGAAGCGGACTATACCATTTCATTGTCTGTCTGCGTTTCACTGGCCTGGCTCATGTCGGTGCGTGCACGGATAAAAATTTGCGCCAGAGTGCTGTGTTGCAAGTAGCTGTAGATGAATGTAAGTAGCTATCTTACTAGTTTATTACACTTAAGTTTCTCACTTTCAGAGTTTCAGAATTATATTGTGTCAGGTAACTTCAGATAAATGCTAACGTTTGTCTATGGCTTTCTATCTAAATGTAAAATGTCATCATGTGAATGTTAGCTTACATGTTATTAAATGTTAGCTTTGTGCCCTGTGTGCTTCACTCTAATAACCTGCAGGCGTGCACTGTGGTCAAGTTGTAAAGAATGCCTGATGCGTGATGCGTTGCCAGGTTTGACAGTTGCCCCCTTTCCGAAACCACATTAATTTGAACTGACAGGATATTTATAATAGGGATGTTTGTGTATATTTGTGTATTAGCATTGTTTAATTTTAATAGGCTTTTTCCTTTTTGATAGTAGCTTTTCATTGATATTGTATATTTTAAAGAACAAGGTGCATAGTGCTTTACATACAAACATTAACACACAGAATCAACTTGGTTAAAAAATAAGCAGCAACACAAATGTAATATAAACTAATATTATGGAAAAATAAGTTTTACTTAAGTTAAACTCAGAAAATTAAAAATAAGGATACAGTAAAATAGAAACAAGCTAAAATAGAATAAAACAGATACGATATCTGATGGAATCTTTTACAGTATGGTCCTTTGAAAACTGAAACATTAACCTAACTACTACTTAAAGGCATAGACCACATCAAAATCAAACTTTGTGAGCTGTTTTCTGACCTTGAAAATAATCTAGTGGAAAAATAAATACTTATTCTACAGGATCCACATGTTTATCACTCCTGAATTAGTTGAAAATATAAGAATCACTGAGTCTATAGATTATTGGGTCAGGTACAGGTCCACACTAGAATGTATGCTAACACATTTGCCTTCCTCTTTTGCATTTTAATAGTATGTTTGGCTCTGGTTCAGCATTGTGTAGAGCTGCATTTAAGCAGTGTGTGTGTCTGATTTGCTGGCAGTTTAGGTCTACAATACTTTGTTGGTGACTGCTGAATGCAAAAGTTGTTTGTGTGGTACATTATGTGCCCAATGAACTGTAAAATGGTGTAAAATTTACAGACTGCAGACATTTACTGCAGACCATCAGTATAACACATTGTACAACTAATGGCATGTTTTTCCATATCCTACAGTGAGATGACTTCATACCTTCCCAGCCCTCTCTCTAAAAATATGTCTGTATGTTTTCATATATTTGACTGTGTGTAATTGTGTGTATTTTTGGCTGTAGACGAGCTGGCAGCAGATTTCCCCTGTGGCCTGGAGGCTCCTGCAAGGACCTGTGGCAACGGCACTATCTGTAGGGAATACTGGATTGGACCCAACTTTGGTATCACCAATTTTGACAACATCCTTTTTGCTATTCTCACCGTTTTCCAGTGTATCACCATGGAAGGATGGGTGGACATCCTCTACAATGTGAGTCCAATAACAGAATATCTGCCTACCCTCAGCTATCTCTAGCATAGAGCATCTTGCTACAGGACTTTGGAGGTGATTCTATGCATAATGAGAAAGTAAAAGTGTAGCTAAAAAATGAGAACATCATCTTTCAACAATGATGGCATTTAAAAACACAGCACTATTATTTAGGATGACTTTAAGAGGCGATATATTTTACAACAAAACAATATTTTCAACTATTGCTAACTGGGCTATATATTGTTAATCAAAAACAATATTTGTATTCACTATTTAACACATATTTTGTGTCAAGCTCAGAATTCAAAAGTCTGTGCAAAAGTCTCTGCTTCAACTCAAAACTGTCTGTCTGCTCTCAGGTTAACTGTTGTGCTTAAAAATGTCATTATCTTAGGTTTGAGCCCATTCCTTGCACTTGGTATTCTTCTGTGTGCTCACAAATGTTTTCTGTTTTCTGTGATGGCTGTGAAACAACACTGTCAAAAGTCCCAGCTAATAGAGTGCCAGGCAAGATGTTAACATCATTGCCTTCTTGTAGATACACTTGTTTTACTTCAGTGTCACTACCAGCGGATTTCTGCTTAACTGGGTTCAACCGATCACTCAAATACTTCTGGCATTTTTCCATTACATCATAGATATTGATTGGAAAATCATCATCAGGGAGAATCATCATCTGTGGGCTCAAACAACAACATCTCTGCAGTAGTACACACACTGACATGCCATTTATCTTATTTGTGTGCACAGATTGCATGTTGTGCATAAGAATAAGAACATGAGCATGTTTATTAAGTATAGATTTTCAGATTGATATATTTTTCTCTTCTGATTCCTAAAGGATCTTGAAACCCTGAAAAAAGGTCTGTGGCAAACTAATTTGCTACAATAACTGCTACGCTCCCATTTTATTTCTATTACTGCATTTCTGAACTGAAAAATTGCTAAAGAGAAATGTCTTTAGGCCCCTTTTAAAAGAGTCAGTGGGTTGTGGTGTCCTCAGGGTGTCAGGGAGGGCATTACACAGGCGTGGGGCAGCAGCACAGAAAGCTCTATCGCCCATGGTCCTGAGCTTGGTTCTGGGTGGGTGGAGGAAATTTAAGAGAGTGGAGCGAGAGAAACGGGTTGTTTTTTGTAGATGGAGGAGTTCTTTAACGCACTTTTATTGGAACTGTACAGTCATATGATCGAAGTACTCCGTTGATAAGACAATTCAACGTTGCAGTTGTCACAATTTGTTGACGCGTGGACCCCGGAGCGGAGACACAGAAACGGGCGAAGTAAATGAGATTAAAAAACCCACTTTATTGAGGACCTGCACACACAAACATCACTTGCGGAGAGGACTGAAGCAGATAGGCAGCAGACTCACAGTTGAGCTCAGGCACATGACACAGATAATCCAAAGAAGAGTAAATCCAAAAAGGCAAGAATAAATCCAAAACAGTAATAGTAAATCCAAAACATAAAGAGTAATCTAAAACAAACAAGAATATGGTTTAATCTTGAAAACCAGAATGATTTATGAGAATGAATGCTTTATTCAGACTCTTAAGATCCACCTGTCTGTGTGAGGCTCGTCTGTGCTGCACATTAATCCACCACAAGCGTAGCACCACCAGTCTTCTACAAGCATGAAACAAATCACAGCTCTCTTTTGTTTGCACAGAAGCAACAATTGTAGCATAATGATGACAGTTATGCAATAAGTTAAATTATTTAACAGCTGTAGTTGGGAAATTAAATGTGTTCAGCAGAGTAAGTTTTTCTTGATAAGTCTGGAGGGAAAAAAAAAACAGTAACAGAGTGAGCAGTGAAACTAAACTGATCAGTAAGATAGACGAGTAGACTAGGTAGACAAAGATGACTGTTGTTTTTCCTTTATTTTCCCCATGTCATATAATTTTTCCCAACTGTAATAATTTGCTGCACATAACAATATGGACAAAAGGACCAAGCTATAAAAGCACTGCTACATTCTCCTGTTTGAAAAGTGTGCAGTAGATGCCTAAACGAACTTAAGAATTATTCTTTAACATCCTAGTGTCTGTCCCAAATAAAGGCAAAAGTCTGACAAAGAAATCTTGAAAAATAAAAAACAGCCGTATGCACACTAAAACATATTTCAATGAAAATATTAAATATGTATATATTAGAGATAGGCCAATATGGTTTTTTTTCAGTGCCGATAACGATTATTAGTAGTCAATGAGGCCGATAACCGATATTTGGAGCTGATATTCATTTGCAGTAAAAGTGAAAATATTGAATAATACAAACTCCAACACTTTAATTAATTTAAATGCCTTTAAGCATATGTTTATTAAACTTATTTTCAGATAACAGAACATGTTAAATGTTTTTTTTTTTTCTTAGAATTTTAAAACAAAGCTGTCTCTGTTTTTGGAAAATTTGATCACAACTTTTAATCCCCCATGGCTGAAGAGTAACCTGACCAAGTTTAAAGCCGGTAGCATTAAATCTCAAGTAGGAGTTCCATCATATGTGAGGTTGCTTTTAATTCCGAAGTAGATCAGTGTCCCCCATTTGTAGCTGTCACATGGGTGAAATAAGGTAAGTCTGAGTGTGATACCAGATGATGACAGACTAAATTGCAATTTTGAACACGGAGGTGTCCTTGATCCAATCGTGAGGCATCATGATACTATGGAGTAGTTTTATCAAGATTAGGTCAGTGATATTTTGAGTGGAAGCTACTTTGCTTCCTTTAAGAAGATAGTTATGGCTAAAGGTGTGTTGCTTGGTGCTATTAGTACTTGGTACTATTGGTTGGAGTGTATAGTCCTACCTCTAGGAACAGGCTAGCATTTCTAAGTCTCTGTTAGCATGGTTGGCCATTGCAGGGTTCTCAAGTTTTGTTCTTTTCTTCCCTTTTAACAGAAGACTTTTCAGGGTATCGCTATCATCTTGACTGAGGGCACTTATTTCACTAGACCATTGCTGAGATTCTGTGTGGTTCTCGTCAGTGAACCTGTTCATCTCAGTTGCCTTCTGATCTGGTGATGGTTGTGACCACACAGTGCGTGATGGTTTATAGCGAGACCAATGTCTATAATTGCAGTTGCGGTTTCGAGCAGACTGCTGGTCATGTCGGTTTTGAAAACACATGCCTCTCTGGGAGTTTGACTGAACACTGTGGTATTCAGTATGGCAGTGAGTTGGTTCATGGCTGGGCCATCAGGGTTTGGGAGTAGTTATGTTGGAAGTCTTTCTTAGACCGTTGTGATCGTGACCAGTGGGGGACCTCTTCTGGAGGTCTGCCACTTTGTCTGTCCTCGATCTCCGGGGACCAAGAACCTGAGTTCTGCGTCAGTGCGGTGATGTGTTCTGGCTGTTTGACCTGTCTATGTTTCTGGAAACCTGGAGAGGCCCATTCACGTAGCTGCTGAGTTGTAGCAGTGTGAGGGTTAGCTGTAACGCCTAAGTGATAGCTGGTAGCCAGGTGGAGGTTTTGAATGAAAAGAGTTTTAAAACTCATGCCTTCCTCCATTCCTACCTTGTTGCGGAAACCAAAATAAGCCTTAAGGAGGCGGTAATAATAATGCTGATGCAGATCATTCCATCCCTGTTTAACCATCACAGCAGCACTTAAGTCAGACTGGGTCAACTCCTCTGAAAACTTTCATTCAAGTGTTTGGCAGAGAAGTTGATAGTCATTCCGTATATATTCAGGTTGACATTCAATGAATCTACTGACCTCGCGGCTGGATGTAACCTTAATCAAGTAGAATTTGTCATGAACGGATGCATTTGGGAACCTTCGCAGAGAGAAATCAATGTCGTTCAAATATGCTCGGGTGTCGTATGGTATCCCAGGGGTGGGTTCAAACCTGGGCACATTACAAGCAATCTTGTCAAGCTCTTCGTCAGAAGGAGCTTGTGGAATGTGGGGTCCTAAAGTAGGAAATGATTGATCCGGTTTACCTGGATCAAAAGTGATCTTTTCAGATATGAAAGAATTTATTGTGGATGAAGACGGGGGTAAAACAGTTGGACTCTTGTAAGCCCCTTTCTTGTCAGGAAAAGGGTTCCCTCTGTCTCCCCGGGGGAAACCATGTGTTTCCTGCTCACGTCCAGAGGCCCAGGACTGAAGTAGGCCTCTCTTAACACCTTCTGATTTATCTGATAGGTGTTCCAGCTGTTGATGAATTGTGTTTTGTTCCTCTTTAGCTTTGCCTAACTGTTCTTTCAACGGCTGCCTTTGTTCCTGCTTAACATCGAGATGCTCATCATAAGCTGGAACTTTGACGATTAAATCCTGCACTTTCTGAACTCCGAACCACAGGTAATCGCCGGCGGGTCCCACTGGGTCTCTCTCGGTTCCACGTCTCACGGCCTACAAATCACTAGATTTGTAGTTCTTAAATCAACTTAATCTGAAGGCGCTGGTCAGATTCTTTAACCTCATTTCCTCCCTTGGATTATCAAAGACAACTATGTGTTTATCTTAAACAGAATACCGGCACACATTCGGTTCTAATCAGGAATAGCTACGGACAAAAGAAAACAACAAATAAATTTGGCAGAAAAAAATCTTGGTGATGGATGAGGACAATGACAACAGGCAACACATGCCCCTCTGTAGAATCAGCGGTCTGCAGACAGTGAAAACCAGACATTTATACGTAGCTCAGGTGTCTCATGCAGCTGCAGTAAAGGTGACATTAAAAAGAGAAACTTTTTATCATTTAACTAAAATATCGTACACAGTTGTCTGCAGGGGCATCATCATACTTCACACTGAAGACAAAATGTGGCTTGAACAGCTCATCAAATGCACCCAAGGATGTACATGACGGATATGGCAGAAGCTTCTTGTCCAAGACTATGTAGAAGGTGAAAACCTGGGCCTTTAAAGTCCCAATAGCGAGACGATATGGCTGACAGGTTTTTGAAGTGGTTAGGAGATGATCCTCAAGGCTATGGCATGACTGAAACACACAAAAACATGACTGTATGAACGATATAGTTATATAAGTACAAAGTATCTTTTTAAGAACAGAACTGTATTGTTTTGGCAAACCTTGTGAAATTTCCCCAGATGATCTGTTGCCTCTCCAACACTGATCTTCTTGGGCTGCTTCCTACCAGCTGGTTGTGGCGTGAGAAGCACTGTCCCACTCTGAAGAAAAATACAGTAATTATTTCAAAGCATGATGTTGACAACATGAAAGCAGTGAGATTACTATGCACATGGACAAGTAAATATATCAATGTTGCATGAACATACTGAAGAGCTCATGTAGTTAACTGGATTAAAGCTACAAGGGTATTCATTTTTTTTGCAGACAGAAGAAGTCAAATAAAATAAATCTGAGAAGAAAAGTTTCTTCATAAAAGTAATTAAAAAAACATTCATGCATACTGTAATCTGAGGTACTTGATTACTAGAATAACTACATTACTCTTTTGATGACTGTACCTGGCTCCTCAGCAGTGTCAGGCCTTTCATTCAGAGCAGCTTTTAAATTGCTGTTTTAGGAGTACAGTCTCTTTATTATTATTATTTTATTATTTTATTTTATTCAGTCACACAGTAAACAACAAATGTGTTCACGACAATCAATCAAAGCCTTTTAAAGTGACTGAAAAGGCACAGACTGAAGCGTAATGCTTATATTTAAGCCTGTCCTATTGAAAAAAAGAAAATCAAGCTACCCATCAATACATGTTTTACAAGTACAAAATAATAATAATAATAATAATCGTGAATGAAAAAAACAAAACAGAGATGCAGCCACTAAAGTGACAGTCAAATAAAAGAGCAGTTAAGCGAAATCATAAACACTAAATCCTTCACAAATGATGAATACTTATAGCCTTCAAAAATTGCTTTAGAAGCCATCCTTTGAAAACCAAAAATGTTCTACAATTTCTTAAATTTATACTAGCATCATTCCATAATGAAACCCCAACAACAGATATACATCTCCTTTAAATTTCTTTTTTGGCCTTTGGTACAGTAAATTTGCATATGTCTCTTAATTTCTATTTTGTTTCTTGAGATGAGAAAAACCTTTGTATGTTGATTGGGAGTAACTTTGATTTAGCTTTATACATTATTTGCATGATTTTGTAATATACCAGATCATCGAATTTCATAATATGCAATTTCATAAACAGTGAGAGAGTATGTGCATAGTAATCAACCCTATTAATAATCCATATGGCTCATTTTTGTAGGAGAACTATTGCATTAACACTTGTTTTATATGTCGAGCCCCAGACTTCAACACAATATGATGTGTAAGGAAGTATAAGTGAGCAGTAAATAATATGTAAGGCCTTATAATTTAATATATTTCTTGATTTGTACAGAATTGCTATTGTCTTAGAAATCTTTCCTAAATATAATTATAGGATATAATTAACATGTGGTTTCCATGTTAATTTATGATCAATAACCACACTTAACAATTTGACCGCTGTAACTCTTTCAATTTAAGCATCACCTATTTTTAATTTTATGTACTTGTCAATTTCTTTTTGATTTCCAAAGACCATAAATTTAGTTTTTGTTATATTGAGTGACAATCTATTAACATCAAACCAGGTTTTGAGGATTTCTAGCTCTCTTTTAATGGAAGACAAAAGTTCCAGAACAGTACATGTTTGTATCATCTGCAAAAATAATGAAATTCAACAGATCTGTAACATTACAAATATCATTAATATAAAGCAAAAAAAAATTCGGACCAATCACACATCCCTGGGGTATGCCACAGGTGACCTTCCTAAATTGTGAAAACAGTGTTATTGATTTCTACACTTTGCTCTCTATTTTCCAAATAACTCTTCAGCCAAGAATAAGATACTCCTCTTAATCCATACTCCATACTTAATCCATGCTGTGATCGATGGTATCGAACGCCTTCTGCAAATCAAAATAAATTCCAACAGAATACTCAGAATTTTCAATTGCCTTTGTTATTTCTTCTACCATCTCCATAACTGCATATGTAGGTGTTCTGATTCCCCTGGTGCTCACTGAGCAGTTCATATTTGTCAATAAAAAGATCCAATTGTTTAGCAAATAATTACTCTAGTATTTTTGAGAATTGAGGAAGAAGAGACACTGGTCTATAGTTTAATGCAATGTCTGTTTCCATTTTTGAATATTGGTATTGTCTTTGACAGGACAGATTGCAAATATAGCTCAAATGTTTTACAATAAAGTCTATGACTTCCTTGATTATAACTATATCAATGGAATTTATATCAGTTGATGTTTTGTTTTTGAGTTTTCTAACAAGTTCAATTACATCACTTTCATCGATCCCACAACGAAAAATTTATTTTTGATTATCCTTGATGGGATTGTCAAACATATTTGATTTATTGTCACATGTTGGAATTTTTTTGTCCAAATTACTACCAACACCCACAAAATAGTTATCGAACTCTACAACAATATTTTGTAGACTGTCCACTGTGTCACCAAAGCTATTTAAGAAAAAACATGGGAATTCTGTTTTTTTGTTTGTTCCAGATAATATGATTGATACCACTCCAAGTCTTTTGAATATTATTTTTACTGTCTTCTAATAATTTATTATAGTGCGCCTTCTTCTGTCTCCTCATAATAGAAGTCAATGTATTCTTATACTGCTTTTTTTCACTTTTGCTGGTTCTCATTCGTAAATATTTCTTGTATAATGCATTTTTCTTTTTACATGCCATTTGCAAGCTCTTAGTCATCCATGACTTTCCCTTATCTTTTTCTGTCACCTGGCCATTCTTAATGGGGCAATGCTTATTATAAAGCTCTGTAAATGTCAACAAAAATGCACCATAAGCCAAATTCAAATCCCCAATATACACTTCATCCCAAGTACAGTCAGCAAAATCTACCTTTAAAGCATAAATTCTTTCCGGAGTCCTTATTCTCACTAGTTTATGAGTAGGCTCACTTATTTCAACTGAAGGTTTATCTTTTAAACTATGCAAGACTCCAAATATGGGAAGATGATCAGAAATATCAATTAAAAATAAACCACTTGTTGCTGGGACATATACATTGGTAAAAATGTTATCAATTAGTGTGGCACTATCCTCGGTTATCCTGGAAGCCTTATTTATGAGCGGCCTTAGTCCAAAACTAAACATTGCATTACAAAAATAATTTATCGGTTTATGATCATGCCATTTCATCAAGTCCATTTTAGAGTCTCCACAAACAAAATGAACATTTTTATCACATATTTTCCTAAAAATATCTGTTGTAGTATTCAGAAAGTGTTCCATACCAGAGCCAGGCGCTCTGTATAAACAACTCAGAACTATATTCTTGCATTTTTTTTGTCTGAATTTCAATTGTCAAACTTTCCATTACTTCATCAACAACTGTAGTATCAATAACCTTACATTGGAAGTTTTTCTGTAGATACAATGCCACTCCACCTACCATTTTATTAATCCTGTTGACACTGAAAAAATCATATCCTTATAACACAAAATTAGCACCCTTTTCCTTTGTTATCCATGTTTCACTTGTAGCTATAACTTGAAATTTATGTTTTAATGACTCTAAATAATCTTTGATTTCAACAAAGTTGGAGTAGAGACTTCTGCTATTAAAGTGTATGATAGAAAAACCTTCCAAATGAACATTATTTAGATTCTCTGAATAATAATCAGAATTAGCATAATAATCATAAAGATTTTCCTCACGATCAATACTGTATTCAAAACTAAACGGATTATGTTCAGGCAAACTGGAGAAACATAACTCTTCAATGTCATTTTTAACTAGTGAGTTTTCATTCTCTGAAAGGTCACTCTCATCTCCCAAAAATTTTTGAGAATTTATACTTGTCATCTAAAGAAAAAAAAGAAAAGAAAAAACAAGTCAAGCATTTTCATCACTTATATTCATCCAATTCTTTCAGATGTCTTATCACAACCACCTTGGCCCGCTTTGGTGTACCATATAGCCTCACAAACACTTTTCCATTTCTTGTCCATGTTGATTGGATTTTGTCAAGCTTTCTCAGGATGTGGCAATTTCTGGCTATTTCAGCATTTTTCTTTGTCAAGTGCTCATTGATATACATGCCGGTATTCCTAAGTTTTTTGGACTGTCTCAATATTTCAACCTTGTGCTTTCGATTGGCAAACCGGACAACAATGGCAGGTGGGTGTGTTCTGTCCTTACGAGGGAGAACGTGACAAGATGAGATTTGCGGACTCTCTAAGTGAATGTTCTTACTTTTCATGAATTGAAGCACTTGCTGTTCTAAAGTGCGCTGCTCCTCAAGAGGTGCTTCCTCCCCGAGATGTTCAGAGGCTGTGGCTGTAACCCTGGCATAGCTGCGATGGGTAGTAACTAGGGCACTGATGATGAGGTCATCAGCACGGAAGTACTGATCCAGGTCGTCAATCTTTTGTTCCAGCAGTTCAATTTTCTCATCAATCTTCTTATTTCGATTATTAATTGAAGTTTTCAACTTCGATATCTCATTCACTAGACCCAGAAGAGTGGCTTGTTGGGTCAAAACTTTGTTAATGTTCTCAGTCATAGTGGTGAGTTGTTTCTTGATTTCTTCCAATTCCTATCCTAGTTGCTTAACCGTCGTCATCTTTTCCCCAAAAAGTTTCAAAATACAAAGAATTATTTTGGGTAGACTTAGTAGAGCCCCACATCAGATCTCGACTTTGTGCGTTTTAGCGATCACTCGCAATCGCATGAACATGTTCCATGTAGCGCCATACTGGATATGATCAGACAGATATCATTGTTCCAGGGCTGGATTCAGAGCCTTTACTAAAGTTATTCATGCTAAGAAATACATCATTCAGCTTTCGAGAAGGTGAGTTGTAGTAAAATACAACAGAATCAGAGAGACCTCACTGCTGGGTCAGATTCATACTTCACAACATCTACAGCCTGGCCTCCAAGATGACTTTCTCTTTGAAACTGGTGTTCCACTTTTCAAGGAATCTTGAAGCAACATCAACTCCAAACATCAGTGAGACATCTTGCAAAATCTAATTGAAAGGGAACATACAACTTTAAAGACTTTGAATTTCTTTCAATAATAATAATTGAAAAAAATCTACATTTGATACTTACTAGTCCTTTGACATCCAGGTAATGAGGAAACATTTGTAGTACATCAGCTGAGCGCTGTGGATCATGGAGGATCTGCTGACGGTAGCACAAGGTTTCCAAGGTTTCCCTCATCTTCTGGAACACTAAGTCACGGTCAGTTGTGTGGTGAAGGAGAGACATGGCTTCCATACAATCTCCCGTTCGCTGGTCATCCATGATACCAAATGTTCTAGTTGATGTGGGACCTCCTGTGAGTTCCACTTTATCCTTGGTTGTTGACATGGTTCTGGATTTACGCTGCACAGTTTTCATACACCACTGAAGAAAGCCTGTGTTGCTCTGAATGTCATAGAAGTGTTCCTGAGAGGAAAGCAGTATGCCATGTTGGAAATAGAATAGCTTATGTTTATGTATTTAGCAGACGCTTTTATCCAAAGCGACTTACAAATGAAGATATAATAAGCTATATAAAAGCTAACAATAAACTACATAGAAGGAACCCAGGAGTCCGACTCTGTCAGAGGTGACAGAGTAGAGATAGGGTGCAGGCATAGAAGGAAGTGCAGAAAGATAAAGTGCAGAGATAGAGGGGGTAGGGAAGTAAAGGTAAGTGCTGGGATAGGAGATGCTCTCTGAAGAGCTGGGTATTCAGGAGCTTCTTGAAGATAGACAGGGACGCCCCTGTTCTGGTAGCGCTCGGTAGGTCATTCCACCATCGTGGGACGACACATGAACAGAGTTTGGATTGTCTTAGGCGTGGTGTAGGAGCTGCTAGACGACAATCCTGGGACCAACGGAGGGACCGAGTTGTGACAGAAGCCTTTGCAAGAGCATTCAAGTAGATGGGAGCCGTTCCATTAAGCTCTTTGTAGCTAACATCAGTGATTTGAATTTGATGTGGGCGGCTATGGGTAGGCAGTGGAGTTCAATGAACAGAGGGGTGACGTGTGTTCTTTTTGGCTGATCGAAGACCAGACGCACCGCCGCATTCTGGACCATCTGCAGAGGATTCATAGTACAGGCTGGGAGACCAGTTAGGAGAGCAGTAGTCAAGGTGGGAGATGACCATGGCCTGCACCAGGAGTTGGGTGGCATGTTGGGTTAGGTATGGTCTGATCTTTCTTATGTTTAGTAATGCAAAGTGGCATGAACGAGCAACCGAGGTAACGTGATCTTTGAAGGTTAGTTGGTCATCAATCATGACAACTTGGGTGTCTAGCAACCTTTGATGGAGCAAGAGATAGGGATTCGGTTTGGATGCAGATGCTGTGTTGTATGGTTGGTTTGGCTGGAAAGACAAGCAGTTCAGTTTTTGGGAGGTTAAGTTGGAGATGATGGGCTTTCATCCATGCTGATATGTCAGAGAGACAGTCTGAGATTCATGCTGAGACCATGTGGTCATCAGGTGGGAATGACAGATAGAGCTGGGTATCATCAGCATAACATTGGTATGAGAAGCCATGTGATCGGATGATCTGTCCCAGTGAGTTGGTGTATATGGCAAAGAGAAGAGGTCCCATCATTTTCTGCTGCTGACCACATTAAGCCGACTGTGTTATCGCAAAATGCTTTGAGTAGATTTATCTGAAGGTGAAAATTTGACTTTATGTGGCTATTTTCACAATATTAAATATTTTTATGGAAAATATGTTTGATTACTTTTAATTGGTGGACCCTTATAAACAAAAGAAATATAAACAATCGAAGATTGGACCTAAAATGACTTCAGGACCACTTCAAGGTGGGGAGTCAGTTCCCCCCCCCCCCCCCCTTATTCAATGAACTGAGGGGAATTAAGCTTTCTAACCATGTACATGTCCATAGTGGCCAAAGTTCAAGCCGGTGATTGAGGTGCGTGGTGGCAGCTCTCCAGACGTTGAGAACAGTGAGAGGACAGGAGGAGCAGATCCTGGGTCGTGTTTGGCAGGCCAGACATGGGGCACACCGTGGAGGACGTCCATCTGGGCCGAGTTGTGGACAGCTGAGAGGTGGCCGGCGACTGAACGTGTTGTGGAAATGGTGGAGATGAGACAACTCCCCCTCCCCTCAGCTAAGTGACACTTTTGCAAGTGGTCACAGTTGCAACAGGGCTCTGCTGGTTTTAGAGGTTTTAATTTTGCTGTGATGTATGATCATAAATCAGCCATGGTCCAGCCCTGACCAGCCCCAGCTTGCACTGTATTTACCAGTCGCTGGCTTGATGAGTCACGGCCTGTCCCTCACACAGGTCGCAACTTGCCCCCATCTTCTGAGCGCCAGAGGAGGAGAGGGAACAGAGGGGAACTCCCCTGGCTACCTGTTATCGTTGCACTGGATGACTAACTGGATGCCGTTCTGGGCCAGACAGGGAAAATTTTTTTTTACTCTTTTTTTTTTTTTTTAAAGTCAATTTGCATCTTTTCTTATCAGCATTACGTTGCATGTTTAAGTGCTTCTCCTGGACTCAGCTGAACTATATTTGAGGCTCCGTCACTATGGCATTATTTTTATGCGCTATGGGTGTGAAAAAATGTTAATAAATAAAGAAAAAAATCACTTCATTAACTTACATGAGCTTAGATTTTGATTTCTAGCAATACAGCTGAAAATCAGCTGTTCCAGTCCACGGAAAAGTGAGGTGTCCGAACACTCACTTGAGTTCATGGATGCTTCAACAAATGGAAGGAAATGCACATGACACATTTAACTCAATGTAGATAGATATATCTATATATTGTTTTTAATATTCACAAGCACACAATCAAACATTTTCTACTATGAGTCAAGATCTAAATCCCTAAAATGTTTCTGCAACAAAAGATCTTAAAAGCCCTACCTTGAACAGTGTAAACGTAAAAGCATGTTTCTTTGGCTGTTGCAAGGTCTGGAAAGAGATCCTCATCAACCTCAACACCCTGGTCATCTGTGACTGTCAGTGGTGTAGTGTCTGGTATCAGAAACTTCTGCTGGACTATGCGAGGGGGTGGGAGAGGGGGGGAAGTTATTTTTCTTTCAGTTTTAATAAATAATAATTAATAAATAATAGAATAACAACGTCAACATAATTATGTCATACTATCATGAAATATCTAACATCTTAAACATCATAAATGAGTTTTTTCTAACATACCTAATGTCGAAGTCCCTCTCGCTGGTCGCGCCCTTTCACACTGAACCCCAGGGACTAAACTCCAAAATATAACACTCGCAGGAATAATAGTTTAACTCAAACAAGAGTCGAGGTTGAAAAATTAACCCCCGAAATTTAACACTTTTACACTTTTTTGCTTAACCCCAAATATTTTCACTCCAGAAATTTGGTGTGTACATTGTCTTTTGACATAGCTCTTAGCCTCTAAAGCATGACAACAATTTCACTTGCATAGCTGTATATGTACAGGATTCAGATAGAGGATTGTTATTACAAACACAGAGTGTTCCCACAACACAATTGTCAAATACAGTAGTGATGCTTTAACTCTACTCTTTCAAGAATATAAATTCCTTTGGGAAAAATTCAAAACTATATTTTATTTGATAGAACATTAATAATTGAAGCTTTATAACATTTGGGAAAGACGGAGAGCTATATTTGTTAATATTAATAATAATAAATACAATTTCTGATAATCAGTTTAATCAAACTGCATAATTCCTCCACTGTTTGGAGAGAGCAATGGTATGATGGTAATGGTTCTGTTTTTGTACAGTATGTGGAAAAACAATGAATAGATGTACGGATGCAAGGTGAGAAAAAGACGGCTCAAAATGAGAGGTGTGTTTTGAAGGAATCCTATTACCTCTGATGAGGAATTAAATATTAGACCTCTTTTCCTGCTGACCAGCCCAAGTTCTTTATTTTCTTTGCAAGGAAAAGATCAATCCACACCACTCAGCGCATATGGTGAAGAAAGACCCAGGACAAAGGGAAGCTAAAACATTTATACCTGAGGAAGGGGCTTTTGTTCTTTGAGTGTCTATTGTTTGACCGTCACCTTACCACACCCCCCGGGGGGGGTGTCTCACACTTTGGAGCAGGATGTAGTCTCGATAATTAAGAGGCAAAATGGTTCAAAACAATTATTCCGTTTCGATGCGGCAATTTGGTTAATGCAGATTGGAAAGCCTGTTATGGGGGTTTCTCAAGCAGTTCTAAGAGACAAAGAATTTACCATTACAGAGGACCCGGATGCAGATATTGCAAAGGAACTGGATTTATTTCAATTTATTTTACTGGATTTATTTCTATCAGTGAGAACGACGACAGACCAACATGACAACACAAACGGTAGTGATCGGTGATAAGGTGGCAAGGATCTGACCCAGAACTGAGGAGAACCTGGAAACTAAATAATGTGGGGAGGTGATTGGTGATGGGGTGCAGCTGTGAAACAACGACAGGTGACTTGAGTGAACCTAATGTGGCAAGGGAAAAAACATGACAAGAAATAAACCTAAAACCTGAAAACAAGACAAAAACAAAACTCAAAATATGATATGACATGTATGGCATGACAATTTGTGATTGTGAGACTCTTAAATACAACAATCTTTATACCATGGGCTGGGTGAATACTCGATTCTGATTGGCTGGAGGGTGTAGGTTAGAAAGTGTTAATTTACACCTAAAGAAAGACATTCCGGTCAAATTGCCTGATGACAGTTCTAAATGATTGTGCTGCCTCAAACGCTAGTTAGTAACCATGGCAACGTAGACTCAACATTATTTCAGTTTATTTATCCCCGTCAGTCATACTGTTGTAACTGGAGGCGGGTTCAAAGTGAAACTCGCACACGGAAGCGGAAAAAAGAAAACAAAGAGGCATGTCCAGCACTAGCGGAGGAGTTGAGAGCAGTGGTGGATTAGCCATCAGCAGCACCAGGACATTTCCCTGTGGCCTAGCCGCCAACTGGCCCGATTGCTGATGGTCGGTTTGTCGTCTACTGAGGGCTGGACTCTGGTCTGGAGGGCTGGGCTAACAGAGTCTAACAGCGGAGTAATGTTCTGTTTGTTAGACTAATTTACATCGCAGCGCGCATTGATAGGGCGGTGTTTGTGTGCTGGGACTAATGGTGCGTTCAAGTTGTACATGAATGTCGGAATTTCTGTAATCCAAGTCAGAATTTTCATTTTACCATTTGAAAGTTGTGTTTAGTAACTGTTAACTTCAAAGATAAAGAGAATATTGGGAGAATTTTTTTTTCTCTTTACGCACTAAAACTGAATCAAAACCGTGGATCAAAAACCAAGGTACAGACCATGTCATGGGTTACCTATACCGTTGCACCCCTACTGCCCCTACTCTCAATGACATTTTGCAACTGTTTTATGCGTCTGTCCGGTCGGGAGATATTAAATAGTCTGTTCAGCAGTGACTTGTAAATAAAAAAAAAAACAACTCACGATTTTAACTCTAAAACATATTAAAGTATTAATGACTGACTGAATATTTCTTTCTTTCATAGGTGACCGTGGTATAAGAGGGATAATGCCCTCCAAGGTGTCCATTATCAGAAATGAATGGACTTCGTGGAAGCAATCGTCTGATGCCTCCGCGTCTTCCATTAATTTCTGATAATGGACACCTCATCGGGCATTATCCCTTACATATGCAATAGTTCAGTAAAAAGAACTCAGGCAGGGATGGAACTTATACTAGAATGTAATACTGTGACACTTCTGTCATTAACTGCTCCAACAGCAAAGTCCATGCATGCACAGCCATACATACAAAGCACACTTTCTTCTACATAAACCAAAAAACTGGATTCACATTTAGTTTTTTTAATGATTTCACAAAAAAAGACCAACTAAAATGAGGATAGCATCCATTACAACAGTGAAGCCTGGAAATTTTCTCTTGCCTTACGACGCAAATATGGCTCAGCATGTTGCTGACATCATTCTTCACTTTTGGTTGTTGAGAGGTGTAGATATTATTTTCAGATCATGAACATGCAGTTATGCATTTCTACCTAAAACTCAACCTCAACCTTACAAATTAATTGACTGTGGGAAAATTATTAGCATTAGACCTCACATTGCTGTTGAGATTACTTGCAAGCAAATCCCTGCGGCCAGGTATAACATACAGTTAGAATGTTTACTAATCCCTGATGAGACACAATATTACCTTTCTTTGCAGATTAGGTTTATAATGCTGATCATGCAAAATGTCAAGCTTTAAATAGTTCTAGAATGGCATTGCATTAGTGGCACTGTGCTGCAGTATCTCTGGATGCGTTGTGTCTTTCTTTGCATCTCCGTGAGATGCTTTTTGGATGCTGTGTTGTTAAAATAATTTCTACTAGTAACTCCAGCACTCTTTTACATGTGTTACCATGGCAACAGAATAGTTGTTTGCATTTAGGAACAGCTCATTAAGCTTTCCAAAGCTCAAATACAGATGAGTTGAAGAAGAGACATCCAGGATTCAGAGCAGAAAGAAAATGAAGGAAAAGGAGGAGAAAGTTTAAACAGTTTCTTCCCTTAATCATCATTTAAGCAATATAAATCCAATTTTGGGGATTAAGACACAGAGGTGAAATTAATACATTTTGAGCAAAAGACTTTGTTTCAGATTCATTGACACTGAATAAAAAAGACAGAATGTGTCTTAAATTGCATTAATACAGCAGAAATTATACTTCTTTTTTGTCTGTGTATGTCAGGCCAATGATGCCTCTGGAAACACGTGGAACTGGCTATACTTCATCCCCCTCATCATCATCGGCTCTTTCTTCATGCTCAACCTGGTTCTAGGTGTTCTGTCAGGGTGAGTACCCACTGTGAGCGTGACCTAAACAAAGAATAGGCTTAACTTCGCTTGAGATAGATTTAGTTGTATAACTTACATTTTGCTGCTGTTGTTTTTCTGACTTTGTGTATGATGCTGTCCCCGAGGGTGAATGTACAGCAGTCAAACAAGTAGGCAGCTTTCTTACAAAAGCTTTTTAGAGCTTATGATCCCAGTGTACACAGTTATCAACATTTTACAATTACAAAAAAGGTCAAATAAGCACATCAAATGGACGCCAGGACAACTTCATCCTGTATGCCTAGTATTTGTGACTGGACATAATGGGCTGATATTACATATATATATATATATATATATATATATATATATATATATATATATTATGGCATGCCATTCAGGAAATTAATCTTTGAATATATGGAATGAAACTTTGAATATATTGAATGATCCTTGAACATATGGAATTAAACTCTGAATATATTGAATGATCCTTGAATATATGGAATGAACCTTGAATATATGGAATGAAACTTTGAATATATTGAATGAAACATGACTGCCGACTGCCTCACGGAAGTGCCTGCGGCCATCTTGTCTAAGCGAAAAGTGAATGACAATGAGTCTGCTCGGAATATCGTAGGAGGAATATTAAAGATTGAGGACATCATTAACACACTGGCGAATGCATGTATGGGCCAAAATCCTCCCGACAACCCTGCCCGTTCTTCTAACGAAGAAGTTCGCTCGTGGCAGACTTACGACAACAGGCCAGGCAGCCGTTTATCAGGCCAACCTCAGCATGCCTTCAACCTCTCAGGCGTGCCCCAAAACAGTCCCTGTGTGCAATCTCCACCCGTAAACAAGAAAGGGCCCAATACACAAGATGTTGGAATAGCTAGGCTTTATTTAAAACAACACGAGGGCCCTGATGTAATATAGACAATACCTCACTGCAGCCATAATGAGCCCTGGTAACACAGCTTCTCCTTCAAAAAACAAAAGCAGAACTACTAACAGAACAGTCTGTTGTGTGTAGAGGTCTCTATGGTTAGCTTGATAAAGTTTTCAGTTGATTTAATAAAGGTGAAACACAGTGAATGGCCGTGCGTAATGACACTGCGCTCTGACGCGGCACTTCTCCGGCACTGGAGAAGCTGCTGCGGCTACAGGGATTTCATGAACTGAAAGAGAAGCTCTTAATATATTGTTTAGATACAATAAGAATCACCCACATTCATAGACCAATGTAGGCTGAATATTTAGTTTAGTATTGAACATATTTGATGATCCGCGACACAGCTTTGTTCACGTTACTCACACAGCAGATAGCGGACAGACAAATGCATCGTGCCCAAAGTTATGTCATGGATCATCATATACGTTCATTACTTAACTAAATATTCAGCCTGCATTGCCGTTTTGGGGCACTCCTGAGAGGTTGAAGGCATGCTGAGGTTGGCCTGATAAACAGCTGCCTGGCCTGTTGTCGTAAGTCTGCCACGAGCTTCTTTAGAAGAACTGGCAGGGTTATCGGGAGGATTTTGGCCCGTACATGCATTCGCCAGTGTGTTAATGATGTCCTCAATCTTTAATATTCCTCCTACGAAATTCCGAGCAAACTGACTCATTGTCATTCGCTTTTCACCACACCTTGATGGCCGCAGGCATTTCCGTGAAGTCAATCAAGTTTCATTCAATATATTCAAGGTTTCATTCAATATATTCAGAGTTTCATTCAATATATTCAAGGTTTCATTCAATATATTCAGAGTTTCATTCAATATATTCAGAGTTTCATTCAATATATTCAAAGTTTCACTCAATATATTCAAGGTTCATTCAATATATTCAGAGTTTCATTCAATATATTCAGAGTTTCACTCAATATATTCAGTTTCATTCCATATATTCAAGTTTCATTCCATATATTCAAGGTTCATTCAATATATCCAGAGTTTCATTCAATATATTCAAGGTTTCATTCAATATATTCAGAGTTTCATTCCATATATTCAAGGTTCATTCAATATATTCAGTTTCATTCAATATATTCAAGGTTCATTCAATATATTCAGAGTTTCATTCCATATATTCAAGGTTCATTCAATATATTCAGTTTCATTCAATATATTCAAGGTTCATTCAATATATTCAGAGTTTCATTCCATATGTTCAAGGATCATTCAATATATTCAAAGTTTCATTCCATATATTCAAAGATTAATTTCCTGAACGGCATGCCATAGTGTGTATATATATAATAGCAGTATATTGTCATGACATCTATTCTGAGTGGCAGTTCAAAACGAATTATACAAAATTCCTTTATACAAAATATCAAAGCATAAATCAGAAATTTCACCTTTTCCTGTTTTCTGTAACTGGCACTTATGTTTTTCATTGCTGATGAACAATGAAAAAGCAAAATGACAACAAATTTGAAACGTGCCTCTTTATTTTGGCTTGAATTTGTTTTCATCATGAATAGTAGGTCCCCAACATACAAAATAAATCTTCATTCAATGTTTTCATATTAATAAGTTGATATTGTCCTCATTTATGGCTCTATACATCTGTATGTCTGTTTACAAGAATAGGTAACATACTTTGATGTTCAATGGACATTTTTTCTGTCATAATGTTTATATATATATGATGTGGTATTGTTGATGCCCTTGGTACATTGAATCAGTGGTCGATTCCTGGTCAGGGAATGCCTCAAGCAACCAGCAATACTAATATGAGCAAGAGACAAACTGAAGCTGTGATGGCTCGGACATCGCCCGGATTTGTCTGACCCAGTTGTTTATGTCATTCTAAGGTCTTGGACCATTTAAGGTCATCGATTGTGCATGTGTATGAGCAGAGTGGAAAAGTACCAGCTAGGAACATAGGTTATTTAGTAACATACAGAATATTAATTTATAGTGTCTAAGAACAAAGCCAATTATAACAATATCAATTTTTAGGATTTTAACCCTTAATTATTTTAATGAATTATTTACTAAAAACACAAAAAAACATTTTCTATCAAATAAATATTATACAGATGGGGCTTTGGTGGTAACTAGAGTCTTGGATGTGTCAGAGATTAGCAACAAATTGGATTTGATATCACTAGTATATTTTTATGTACTACAAACTGACATGTTTTACTGCCGCTTTGAAAAACAAGGTGCTGGACCCAACATCCCCCACAAGTTCTAGCAAACGTGTCACGTACCAGAGAGGGATTCAGGACGCAGATGCAGGGTCGTGGTTTCAAGGTGGTTTTATTAACAACACAAGACAAGATCACAGCGGCACTGCAGGGCGCTCTCCCAGAAGTGCAAAAGTAACTGGCTATGAAACGCCTAAGCGCTCTCCTCTGTAACTACAACTTAAAATCTCTCCACAAGGGAGGAAAACCAAAAGCTATGAACTCTTAACAAACTAAGTCACGCTCTCAAAATGAGGCGGATAAAACAAAGGCGCACTCGTTACAATAACAGAGGCTCTATAAAACTTTTACTTTAACTTAAAGGCTCTCCTTTATGACAAGGAACAACGAAAAATCACTCCGTGAAAATGGAGGAAAAACAAAGGCTACGAAACTTACCGTTCAATAAATAACTAAGGCTATGGCTGTGGAATAAATTACCAAACAAGATGCACTGCAGGAGAGTCGCTCGCTGCCAGCTCGTGGAATCTGTGGAGACGAGACGGCTGGTAATGACGCTCAAAAGAGACAACATACTGGCACAAGACAAGGGAAACGCAGACTATCTGAACACACGAGGGACCAAGGGGAACAGGTGGAAACACTTGGAATCAGGGAAGACAATGAGACGCTTGACACGGGAAGAAGGGCAAGTCACCTGAAACGAGAGGACAAGATTAGTGCTCTTTCAAAAATAAAACAGGAAATGACGTGACAAGACGTAAAATGGAAAATAAACCGTGACAAAACGAGCCACTCACCCTCCCCCATCATTACAGGAGAAGAGCTTTTTTGAAGCTGCTCACCTCTAACGACCACCCCACCCTCACCACACCAACACCTCACTCTGTCCTGTCTCTTTTATTGTGTTTGCTCACCCCAAGACTAACTTACTTGGCAATAAAGACCCATTCTGATTCTGAAATTGCGTATTTGTCACAGATGCTGAATAGGAAAATAACTTGAGGTAGCCAGTCAACTTTCAAGTCATAAGCTTTGTTTATTAGAATATTGAAATTACGGCTGGTTACTTATTTTTCAGAGAAACAACAAATCTTATTCAAAAATCATTTTAAAGGGGGGGGGGCATTCAATAATGTTTGAACAACAATGCTTACAGTTTCCCTCCATACTTCTTGAAAATCTAACCTTAGTCTTGGTAAAGACATAACGGCCATCGATTATTTTCAGTGGGAGTGTCTCACCATGTTTTTTTTTCAAAAAGACTATGACCTTAAGCATTCTGGAAATCAACGCTGGTCGAGCTTCAGCTTTCAGATCAATAACAGGTTCTCCACTTTTCTCGTCATTTCTAAGCCACCTTGCGAATACACGACTTTTGCTCTGTAGTTTTTTTGTTGCTAGTAATTCTCCTCCTAGTTTGGATCTGTCGAATCTGATGGCGTTGAAAGACACTGTGTACACAATCATGTGTACAAAGTCTTAAACATTAAAAGGAGTGCATCATTTTCTTCATAAGAAATATGCCTTCTGTGTAAAGGTGCTTCCACCTTTACACAGCAGTCTCTAATGTATCATAAAATGTTGGTACATAACACCTATGGAATCTTTGAACTTATCATAGGGCTGAAACCAGTCAATATTAAGCATGACACCCAGATTACTGGCTTCAGAGAGAAAATGGCTTGCCATCATAATATTGAAAGTCTTTCCAAATCTTTCCATCATACATGTCAGTGTATACATTGTTATATTTCTCGTTCTCGCTACTTCTCACAGGCTTGATCAAAACCTGGTCTACATACTAAGTTCTGCAAACTCTTTATAACATTTCTGTAGCAAAAGCTACGTTTAAAATATAACTATGTTTACCCTTTTTTTCCAATGACTGCTTTCAAAAGCAAAGTTACGTTCCTTACAATGACGCTTTTGTGTATGTTTTGGACAAGTTTGTTATTTTCCAACCTGACTACATCTTGCAGATTTTTTTCTTATAACCTTGTCCATCGTTTACAATTATTGTTGCCTCCTAAAGTGTATATACTTTGTTACCAACTGGGCATACTACATAGTGAATGAAGTCATCTCTTTTGAGTGTAAGTATTTTTCTCACCATATACATGGTTGAAGGAATTCTTTCAGCCAAAAATGTTTTGATATATCAAGTCTGAAAATGCTACCAACCACAAAAAGAAATGACCTAACCAGATCTAACAGTGCTATATTACTGTATACTGTATTGCAGTTAATTTGATTAGTTATTCAGGCCTCGCACAGCGAGGGGCTTGATTTCATTGGCTGCTAGCCAGTATGAAATCTACAGGTAGATACGCTAGCTACGCTGCAGTCCTGAGTTGTGCGTTTTCCAGTAAAGTTCATGTTGAGTAGCACGTAAATGATGCCTGGGACAAGAAAAACGACTCCCCACCATTTCTTCAGTCTCGGAGGACATCAAAGAGAAAAGTATCGATGTGAGTGGACGATGTAAAACTGAAACTCCCATATGTGGATCTTCACGGCTAAACTAAGTAAGATGGCGCCTCATTGGAGCCAGTGGCAGAGCCTGCAGTCCCGAGACTACGAGTATCACATCGGACGATATGTGGAAGTAAGTTGATACTAGTTTTTTATCCCGTAAATTATTTCAGTTCTAAAGATGCCGAGTTACTTGAGTTTAGCTTCGCAGACAAACAGAGTGATATACCACTTTCCGTGAAACTGTTGTTCCTTTACTTGCAACTGAGAGGCGAACCAATAGACTTGGTCCCAAAGGGGACTCTGCTCAGTTGGGGGGTATAACATCATTCCAGAACGAGTTTTTACTCAAACGAATCAGAGATTCTAAATATTATTTTGCCCCTCACCACCAGAGGTTGTGCTGCATCAAGCCGAAACAACCAACAGCAACAAAAACCCCATCTGATATTCCACATAACAGCAAAACACGGAGATGCATCAGATTGTAGTGGTCTTGGGTTGATATTATTTCACGTCTGATTTTAAAATTTAAAATGAAATTAAATTTGGTTTAACCCCCTGAGACCCTAGCTGTATTTTTTGTGCATTTTTATTTTTTTCATGATGTTTGAAAAAAGTATGGGCATAATAATTATGTTAATAAATTTTGTGTCGATACATGATTGATATGTAACCCTCAGTTTTTGTGTTCATAGGAGCCTGCAACAGATACTTCGAGAACATCAAGTTGACTCTAAGTTGACTGAGGACAACAGAATGGAAGAGGATCAGAGGGCCAAAGCTCTCAACAACAGAAGGCATAAAGTGAGTCGACTAACTTATGGATTGTTGATATGGTTTTTCAAAGATATAAAAAAGAGATTTGCTTTTGTGTCACATTAGAGTGTTGTAGATAGTCTGCAGTGTTATCTCTGGATATGTCAGAAAAATTCTCTCAAAATTAGACTCAGAGTCGCTGGATACGATTAACACAAAACATGTATTTCTTGCAAGAAAGAGACAAGTCGGCACAACCTGTCAGGAAGCTGCTCAGAGTTGTCTGACTGACAAAATGGTACCATTGCTATTTATATTGTTTATGTCTGCTGGCCACACAATGTTATGGGAAAAGGCATTACTAGCCATTTGATGTTATGGGAAGACGAGTTCAGACAGTCAAAACTATTTTGCTTTCTACATAGTATTATGAGAACCAAAAGACAGGAGCCCCCCCCACCCCCCCATCACAGAAACTGTTATTCTTGCAGCTTTTCTCATAGTATAACTATATAATTTTTCGAACATTCCCTCCTGTTTATACTATGAAGAAAAAGGGAAAAACCCTGCATCTTGTACAATTAACATTGAATCATTAACATTGAAATTTTCCACTGTTCGCAGTGCATAGGAGTGAAAAACCCATTTGCTGTATTTACGGGGAAAATTCTCCCATGGCCCCATTCTCCCCCTGGCGACCGACCGCTTAATCACTCGCTCAGTATCAAAGGTCGCACTCCGAACAGTTGATTCTAATGAATGGCGATGGACATATGTGTGATTAGCAAACACAAAATGAATACATTAATAAAAAATGAATTAAATGAAAATAAGAATAATGAATAATAAATGAAAATATGATTAAATGCAATTAATGAAAAAAATGAATAAAATAAAAAATAATAACAAATGAAAATCAAGAATAGTCAAACAACAACAATAATAATAATAATAATAATAATGCAATGCAGTTTTTATTCAGTCCAGTCCCGTCACCAACACTGCGATCGTCTGCTTCTGGCCGAACATCAGTCTGGCTGGGTCTGGAACTGCTAAGCTATCTTGGAAGGAGCGGTTACTTCCAGGAAGAGGTCTTTACCACCTCTTATTCCCTAACTAATCCTCTTTTAGGACACTTCAGGATATAATTCAGCCATACAGTGGTTGGAGGCTGTAGACTGTTAAACGTTAGTTGGTGGAATGAACTGTTCAAATCAGCTTTTCATTCAGTTGGGGAGGAGCGCTTAGCTTCGCCGTCCACCCTTTAGTACACATGTGGATAAAAATCTGTGATTGTTCCACCATCATCTTGGCATGATGGGAATTCCATAAACCTGGTCAGTTACCTGACTTTGAGTCCTGTAGTGGTTCTGCTGCAGTTAATTTAACCTGTGGACAAATGTTAGCAGGAAAAAGCAACATATCATCTTTACAATGCTCTACATTCAGGAATTGTCTTTTAATAGGTCCAATTCCCATGTTCATTGGTCTTTCATATGAACGCAAAAATAATCAGAAACAATTCATTGAGAATTCACTCGGGGTCATTCAAAGTACTTTGTACTTTAAACGTTATCTGTATCATCGTCTCCATCATCCACGTGTAGCTTGTTGTCATCATCTCTACCTGTTGATACATTATGTGGGTAAGGAAGGTTTCAATCAGTCTTTGGGACAGTCCTCTCAAGCATGTGATACAACATCAAGCACAGGTGACTACTATGGCTGTGACAACAGACAGAGACCAAACCATTCTCCATCATGTCAGTGAAGGGGTCGTTGATTTTCTATCAGCTCTGCAGAGAGTGATGCGAGTCCTCTTGATGATTCTGCCATCTGCGGAAGTATTGTTAGGAATAAAGGAACAGGAAAAAGTTCCAAACATTTCAATTGTTCAGCAATGCCTTGTAGATGTAATTTATCCAATAACATTTTTATTTATTGTTGCCCACCAGAAAAAAAAAAGATTGAAAGTCTGAAGTTACTTGATTTCTAGATTTAAATTCATCTGGGACTCAGAACTCCAATGCTATCCAGGTACACTCTGTTGTCAAATGAACCTCCAGACACAGTTGAACGCTTGAGACGTTGCAGCTTCTCACCCAAGGCCTTAAAGTCCCCCACAGGGAACAGATGGAAAGGCATCAGTAGTTGGGCTATTGCGCAGCTGCCAGTTAGGCAGAAGGACGGACCTCAGTTTCATATCCCCACACAGCCACCAGAGGTCTGCTCTCATGGAAGTTTGGTTGAGAAATCAAGATGTTGAGTAGTTACCTGCGTCCCAAGTGACAATAGATGGATTCTTGACAATTATGTGACATGAGTGTACCCACATTCTTACCTGTACCCCTGTGGATGAAACATATATAATTACCCGTATAAGCCAACGCTGAGGGCAGTTGTCTCTTTTCTTAACTGCTGGGAACAACAAAGAGAGAGTTTTACATTGCTCTGTGTTAGGTACAAAAGATTAATTTTGCAATTGTAATGCACACTGGAAACCAGTTGGGTCAGAGTGATTGCTTAATTTCTAGATTTATATTCTGGCTTTAGCACATTCAATACAATTAGATTATTTTGTCATGCTGTATACATTCCAGCCATTTATTCCAATCACTATAACCTGTTGTGGACTATTCGTTCTAACAAAATTCCAACTGATACACCGGCGATTCTTCAGAAATCTTGTATTAACATACATGTCACATATGTACTTTTCAGAATACACATGGGCTTTTTGGTTGTCTTTACATAAAATAATTGAGCATAAGTCAATGTCAGCCACCCCATCTATTCCTGCAACAAAAAATAGGTTGACAAGTTGTCTGTTGGACCTGAGGGACCTCCTATCTCTGTGGTCAGTCTGGGTCTGAGGGTGATTCATTGTAGTGCATTATCTTTTAGTTTTTTATTAATCTGTGCTCAATCCCATAGAATTAGCAATACGATAATAAGAATAATGATTAACAATACACAGCTGGTTCCTTTTAACCTACAAATCCTGGTAATTTAAATGGATGCCACGGCTGCTGTCTGTCTTATTTTAGCCACACCCTATGTTCTCGTTTTAGCCGTTGTTTTCTTCACTGAGGTTGAGACGAACCCCCTCCTGTTGAGAGAATTCCCCTTTGTAGTCAGACTTATGCCTCAGAGAACGGTGGTGGGTAACTAATCTTTCCCTACTTCTGCAGGTCGTGGCCTTACTAGTTTACAGTGTGATAAGTGCATCCAGGATATATTATTTTAGCAGCTGTGGGTGCTGTAAGCAGTACCTGCTATGAACCTTCCCACCTTGGGCTGGACCCGTTCTCTTTCTTTATCACTTTGATGAGGATCCAGTCTCCAGGTATTAGACATTCCTCCACAGGGTCACCTGGAACAGACTAGACAGAAGAGATCTCTCTACTTGTTAACATTTTAACCATGTATCCTGCTAAGGTTTCTTCTCTTTCGTCATCATGTCTGGTGAATAGTTCTGTGGTAGTAAAAATGGTTTACATTATACATCATCTCAAATAGAGTTAATTCTGTGATAATTAGAGTAATATGCATGTTTAGGACTACTAGTGGTAAACAGTAAACCCAATTCTTCCCAGTTTCTTCAGTCTTGACCTAATTATTCCACCTGTTGATTGTGGATGATATGCACAGTGGTTTCTGAGATCTATTCTTAAGTTCTCTGTCATCAGGAAGATAATGTTGTTTACAAAGTGCGTCCCATTATCACTGTAGATTTTTTCAGGAATTCCAAATCTAGGTAACATTTAATTCACCAGTGTTGAGAGTGCATCTGCCTGTGTGCGTGGAAATACTTCAACTCATTTGGTAAAACATCACTAATCACCAGGGAGACACCTTTATTTAATTCAATGAAACCCATACAAATGTGTTGAAAAGGGTCCTCCGGCCTCAGGAACTGTCCTCGCCCCGGTCCTAGGCCATATGTATGGATCATATTTTGCACATATTTGACATGTTCTATGGCGTAACCACGCATTCTTTGGGGGGGGGTCGTGTCCCCCCCAATATTGAGAAAATACCAACCTGTCCCCCCCAATATACAGAAGAAAATATGTAAAATGCATGTTCTCCTTTTATGAACCCTGTCAAGGGATCGGTCTCTTGTTATGTCTTATTTATTTTCAATTTATTTCCGTGTGTTACCGTGGTAACGGCTGCGCCGCGGTCGCCGTTGTTGATGCTAACAGTCAATGAGAGTGACCCACCGGGCGCGCCGCCGTCTCAGGAGCGGCTCTCCTTATCTTTACGTTGGACTTCTACTTTTGACGGAGCCGCTGCTCAACAGAGCAGATTGTACCAGAACAGGAAATCCAACACAGAATCAACAAAATAAACTTCCGCCCCCTTTCAAAATAAAAAAACTTAAAACAAAAATAACATTAGACTATTAGACTTTTCATTGTTAATGCACATTTTGAGACATTGACACAATAGGAATGAAGCTGGACTTAAAAGTCCTCAGCACATTTTTTGTTAAAGGAAAAGTCTGTAATTTGTTACATCATTAGTTGTCCTTATTAAAATATTTCCATAAACATGCTTTGGGTATTTGGTCGTTTTCCATTGGAAGCTGTCCTATTTGCTACAGTACTACTGGAAGAGCATAACTGTAATTGGTAGGTGTGTTTAAGGTCAGTAAACAGTAAGCAACTAACCAAAACAAAGTGGGGGGGGGGGCAGTCACTGTCTCGGAGAAATTACACTATTCCTTTAGATGTGAACTTACATGGTCAATGTAGTCCTCTAAACTAAGTTCTAAATGTCCAATTTTTCATATATAAATAAAGAATTGTAGATAATGCACTCAACAATTTTGTTTTTCTTGGACCCCCCCAATGTCTAAACCATGGTTACGCCCTTGGACATGTTAGACAAAAATTCTTTATTATCATATTATGATATTATTATTTATTATAAATAAAACCATACACTGCAAAAACCTTGTTCATTGTTGCTACCATCCCTCCTGTAGAGACATGACGTGCTCCATGGCTCGATACTGCAGCATATTTAAACAAACTCTTTGGCAGTGTAAGTTCTACATTTCATAGTAAATGGCACCTTTATTCTTCCACATCTGTCCTTGTAAATGTACATTTGGTTTTGCATGCGTGGTCCAATTTAATGGACTAGTATATGCATCCAGTTTCTCAGAATACTCTATTCCTGGCTCCACCTCCTCCCAATCTGAGGCTTCTTCACATGCAGTCACAAACACACTTAAACGCCTCCAGTGGTCATCTGTGGGTTTGGAGAGTGACACATTGTCTGCTCTGTCACAGTCTGTTTTCTCAGTTTAGATTTAATGTCTGTTTGTTTAATCGTGTTTTCAGTTATGTTGTCACCTCGGTTCACTCACGTCAGCTGTCTCATGTCTCACAGTATTTAGCTTCCTGGTTTACTTTCAGTCACTGCAGAATCCTCACCAACCCTTCATATCATGATCACAGAAGTTAAGTCTGGTTTCCTGCCTCATAGCCTTATTAATTTAATCACAGTCATAGTATTTATTCCATAGCCTTGTTTTTTTCCATAGTCTTTTGTTTTCACAGTCTTGTTAATTCACCGTTTGAATATTTTTGATCCGGTCCTGCCGCGCCTTTTGTTCTTGTCTTTTGCTCCCTGCTGTTGGAATAAACCTTTTTGTGAACAAGAAGAACTGCATCTGGGTCCTACCTCACCACCAGCTCCTGACACACATGAGGTGCATAACATGGTCTTAAAACCTTTCTCATGCTGGGGGGAGAGTGAGCAGCTAGCTGCACAACAACCGTCTTTATTCCAGTATAAGTGTTCTAACTTTAACATGGTCTGTTTTTCTCTGAAAAAGCGTTTTTCATATGTTTGTGTCAGACCCTTCAGTGTAGTTGGAAGACACAGTGCAGTGTACTTCATGTGGTGACCTGAGGGTGAGCTCTCCTGAGACGTGTTCTTTTGCCTTCTGAAGGAGAGGAAACGTGATAGAGCTGGGGCCTGTAGACACAAGATCCAAACTATACCAGTATGAAGGTGGTCTCATGCTGAATCATTGTTTGAGCGGACTTCATTCGAACTACAGTCAACCCTTTTTCTTCTGGAACTATTCTTAGCTTCAATAAATGGAGTAAATCCCTTCCCAGTAAGTTACAGGGACACAGAGTGGACAAGACAACCTGACAATCAGCACTTACCCCACTCCGTGTATCTGTTACTGTCAAGAGTTTTGATAAACACTCAGGATGGCTCTTACCATTTGCTGATTTGACCCAAATAATTTCTTTGGATTCCTCAACTCCCGGAATGTCATCAGGATGGATTACAGTTCGTGTTGCACCTGTGTCACATAGAAAAGTTACCTCCGTCCTGGAAACATTCAATGTAATCTCAGGTTTGATGTCATACTATAAGATAAGTTCAATTCCCTCTAAGTTTAACACTTTTTCTGGCTTTTCTGCTTCTATCCTGGTTACAGCTCCTGTTTTTTTTTCTTATCTAGTCATAACTGACTCCCAAACTCTTCCTCTATCTTACTGTTGCTCCTGCAGTCCCTCGCCCAATGCCCCCTCCTTCCACACAGCCGACATGTATCTCCTCCTGCTCTGTCTCTCCTTCTCCGTCTCTGCTCCTGTTCTGATCTGTGTTTTTGCTTTCCCTCATCACATATATAGTTGCTTCTCTCCCTTCCAACAAAAAGTTTGGTCCTTTCTTGCTTTTCTTTTTGTTGTTAGAGTGCTCCTCTGCTTTCCCTCTTTATTCCATTGCTGTGCAACACATTAAGATGACTGTTTATTGTCATGTTACAATTGTTACAAGTCACACAATTACTCTCTGCATTTGACCTATCCAGTTTGGCACCTGTTGAACACACACATGTACAACCTTTCTACTTAATTTAATTCATATTTATCTGCAGGCTTAGAAACTGCTTATAGTATTAATATATTACGCTGATTTATTGCAGCTGTCTTTAAATTTCTCTTTCAGAAAACCATTGTTTGATATCTGACTCACATAGCATATTTCATTGCTGTGGGTTTTTTTTGTTTTGTTTTATATATCCTAATACTCACTTTAACGCTTTAATCAGAGATTAAAGTTAATCAGCTTTAACGCAGAGATACATGCTTTAATCTCTGATGAATATGATGTCAGTTTCTAAGTTCATAAGTTTTAGGGAAGCCATTAATATGTTAAATTCTCTATTTCCGGCTTATTTTTCTGATAAACTTAGGATTTTGTTGCAGAAGAGCTAATCTCAAATTTAGAAAAGGTTTCAGTTTGGCTTGAAAACCATCTGCACCTGAAAGGTTTGACTGCCTGGTCTCAGACCTGCTTCAGGTGGAAATTATTTAATTTTTTGATGCCTTGAACTTTGTCATTAAAGAATATTCCAACTTCATTACCCTTATATGTAGAAATGAGTTCTAAATGCAGTGAAAGTGGAGGGTTTGTTAATCTGTTTACTGTAGCAAACAGGACATGAGAGTTGTTACTGCAGTTTTTTATGATTTCAGAAAAATAACTCTCCCTTGTTCTATGACATTTCAAGGAAAGCAGTGAGTTCTTTAGCTTGCTTATTATGGGCTACATCTATGTGCACATTCAAGTCCCCTGTTATGACTAAACAGTCAACAGCAGTGCACACAATTTAAAGAATTTCAGTAAAATCATCAATAAAATCATTCTGCGGTGATACAAAGTATTTAAGATCGTTTTATCTCCATTTTAAATGACACATGCTCGAATTAAGGAAAAAACTCAATGTTTTATCTTGTGAGTGAGTGGGTGGCCCTGAATATGGCACAAAGACACCTCCCCTCCCCCCCTCTCTCTCTCTCTCTCTCGGTTTTGTCGTTTCATCTCACATAAAATCAAGATTGTGAGAGGAAAGTATCAAAAGCATTGTTAGACAGGAAAAAGTCAGAAAGCTGTTGCTATACAACTTTGCCTAAGAATGGCAGGTTTGATATGGAAATGATAAAAATCTCAGGTTGTAAAACATCTTTTGCTCAGACAGTTTTTTCTGTGAAAGGAGTAAAGATTTGAAATGCTCTGCTTGTTTATCTGAGATCTTCTGAACTTTAACTCTTTAAGAGAGCTGTTAAATCTTAATACACAAACTTGTACTAATGTCTAGTTTTAGACCTTGTGTTTTTAACAAGATCTACTTTGTGCATTACTTCTAGGATTGGGTAATGTTACCATGTTCAAATCTCCCTTAAACCCAAATTTATTTTCTCATCTGGCTAAGTATTTAATATTGTCTTTTTTTTTTTTGGCTTTTTTTTTTAAACATGATTTTAGCACTCCCACTTAACTCCCGGTTAGCTTTAAAACAGATATTTCCCTTACTGTCCTCTTGCAGCTAATCAATTTTCGGTGGAGTTAATCTGAGTACAAGTGAATGAAACACTACTTCTGTCGTGATGTCACCAGCAACAACCAAACTCTAATGTTCACTTCAACTCCATTAGTCAGTAATACATTACTTCTGTCGTCACCATCAGCAACATCACACACCAGCAGCTGTTTCACTCCTTATACATACATCACACTCCAGAAGCTGTTTCACTCCTCATACATAAATCACACACCAGCAGCTGTTTCACTCCTCATACATACATCACACACCAGCAGCCGTTTCACTCCTCATACATACATCACACACCAGCAGCTGTTTCACTCCTCATACATACATCACACTCCAGCAGCTGTTTCACTCCTCATACATACATCACACACCAGCAGCTGTTTCACTCCTCATACATACATCACACTCCAGCAGCCGTTTCACTCCTCATACATACATCACACTCCAGAAGCTGTTTCACTCCTCATACATAAATCACACTCCAGCAGCTGTTTCACTCCTCATACATACATCACACACCAGCAGCTGTTTCACTCCTCATACATACATCACACACCAGCAGCTGTTTCACTCCTCATACATACATCACACTCCAGCAGCTGTTTCACTCCTTATACATACATCACACACCAGCAGCTGTTTCACTCCTTATACATACATCACACTCCAGAAGCTGTTTCACTCCTCATACATAAATCACACTCCAGCAGCTGTTTCACTCCTCATACATACATCACACACCAGCAGCTGTTTCACTCCTCATACATACATCACACACCAGCAGCTGTTTCACTCCTCATACATACATCACACACCAGCAGCTGTTTCACTCCTCATACATACATCACACTCCAGCAGCTGTTTCACTCCTTATACATACATCACACACCAGCAGCTGTTTCATTCCTCATACATACATCACACACCAGCAGCCGTTTCACTCCTCATACATACATCACACACCAGCAGCCGTTTCACTCCTCATACATACATCACACTCCAGCAGCCGTTTCACTCCTCATACATACATCACACTCCAGCAGCTGTTTCACTCCTCATACATACATCACACACCAGCAGCTGTTTCACTCCTCATACATACATCACACACCAGCAGCTGTTTCACTCCTCATACATACATCACACACCAGCAGCTGTTTCACTCCTCATACATACATCACACACCAGCAGCCGTTTCACTCCTCATACATACATCACACTCCAGCAGCCGTTTCACTCCTTATACATACATCACACACCAGCAGCCGTTTCACTCCTCATACATACATCACACTCCAGCAGCTGTTTCACTCCTCATACATACATCACACTCCAGCAGCTGTTTCACTCCTCATACATACATCACACTCCAGAAGCTGTTTCACTCCTCATACATAAATCACACTCCAGCAGCTGTTTCACTCCTCATACATACATCACACACCAGCAGCTGTTTCACTCCTCATACATACATCACACACCAGCAGCTGTTTCACTCCTCATACATACATCACACACCAGCAGCTGTTTCACTCCTCATACATACATCACACTCCAGCAGCTGTTTCACTCCTTATACATACATCACACACCAGCAGCTGTTTCATTCCTCATACATACATCACACACCAGCAGCCGTTTCACTCCTCATACATACATCACACACCAGCAGCCGTTTCACTCCTCATACATACATCACACTCCAGCAGCCGTTTCACTCCTCATACATACATCACACTCCAGCAGCTGTTTCACTCCTCATACATACATCACACACCAGCAGCTGTTTCACTCCTCATACATACATCACACACCAGCAGCTGTTTCACTCCTCATACATACATCACACACCAGCAGCTGTTTCACTCCTCATACATACATCACACACCAGCAGCCGTTTCACTCCTCATACATACATCACACTCCAGCAGCCGTTTCACTCCTTATACATACATCACACACCAGCAGCCGTTTCACTCCTCATACATACATCACACTCCAGCAGCTGTTTCACTCCTCATACATACATCACACTCCAGCAGCTGTTTCACTCCTCATACATACATCACACACCAGCAGCTGTTTCACTCGTTATACATACATCACACACCAGCAGCTGTTTCACTCCTCATACATACATCACACTCCAGCAGCTGTTTCACTCCTCATACATACATCACACACCAGCAGCTGTTTCACTCCTCATACATACAGAGCAAATAAAACAACACTGCAGCAAACAAACAAACAAACAAACAAAGATGGATTTACTTATTGCGACCTCCTATCACAAACTCTCTTAAGAAAGATTCCACTTATAATGCGTTATAATGAGTTATATATTCCTGTAGTTTTCTCACACAGACTATGGACCAGCTAAAGGCTACTTACAGTACCAGCTAAAGGCTACTTACAGTACCAGCTAAAGGCTTTCCTGATACTAAGTTGCACTCGAAATAGTAACTTTTCTTATTGGAAATTAGCAACGCCCATATTTAGTTAAAGGCCTCTTGTTTCTAACAATTGTTAGTTAGATAATCACAATTTATCCCCAATAATCACACTATTTCTCGCCAACAGTAGTAACACAAAGGGTTTCTTACGGCTGTAGCTCAGGAGGAAGAGCAGTCGCCCACCAATCGGAAGGTCGGTGGTTCAACTCTTCCCCGGGCTACATGTCGAAGAGTCCTTGGCCAAGACACTGAACCCCACGTTGCCTCCCAGTGTATCACTGGGGTATGAATGTGTGTGAATGATTAGTAGATATGTATATCTTAAGACGTGCTGTATGAGTGTGTGTGAGTGGGGTGAATGCGGCATGTAGTGAAGCGCTTTGAGTGGTCAGTTAGACTAGAAAAGCGCTATACAAGTACAAGTCCATTTACCATTGACAACCTGTCAGGAAGCTGGCTCAGAGTTGTCTGACTCACAAAATGGTGCTGTTGCTATTTATATTGTTTATGCTTGCTGGCCACACAATGTTATGGGAAAGGGGCATTCAATGTTATGGGAAGACGAGTTCAGACAGTCAAAACTATTTTGCTTGCCACATAGTATTATGAGAACCAAAAGACAGGAGGAGCCCCCCCCCCATCACAGAAACTGTTATTCTTGCAGCTTTTCTCATAGTATAACTATATCATTTTTCGAACAGGATACAATAACTGAAATATGTTGTTTGAACTGTGCATAAAGATATAGTTTCTGGCAATGTGGAAGAGGTAAAAACATGCTTTAATGTGTGTTTTTTAATGTATACATTTAGTGTTCAAAGTGTTCTCATTGATCAATGGCTGTCATCATTATGAAGAATAATATCTAACAAATGTTTTCTGTTTTCTGTTTAAGCTTTTAAGTTTGCAGCAATCTGTTGCTCTCTCCATTTTAACTGATGAGGAGTACAGATGCTTTGAAGGGGTGCCTGATGCCTGATGAGCGACAAGGAGAACTACAAGGAAACATGGAACGTGTATCCATCTGAATGGAGGGCAACAAAACTCATAAGGGCAATAAAACTCAAAACGCATACATTTTAGATGGGTGCCAGCGCAAACTTGCCGAGCTACAACAAAAGTCCTGCAGGATGGAACACCGCAGAGTGCCCAGTGGCGTATGCAGCATGAGGCAGCCTCCAAGAGGCATCAACAACATTTATTTGAAATGAAACCGTAGATTTTTTAAAACTTTAAAAATTCTTGGTCTGTATTTTATGTCTGATATATTTTCATTCAGATGTGCAGTTATGCAGATGTGAAACACCTGATTAGACCACTTTATAAAATGTATATTTAATAATACTGATTTCATAAATGCTTATTGAAATGGTAATGTGTTTATTGGTCCAGCTAGTGATTTGTACAACATGATGGTACAGAAACCAAAATTAAAGACTATTTAATTATGATTATGATGTAGAAAACTGACTGGGTGATCGTAAAATGTCTGATATGGTAAGATCTTAGAAGATAAAATAATTTAAGATGGTTAAAACTTATACATGAAGGCCTACATGCCATATTTCACAATTAATGAAGAGAACTAGTACATCAACCATCAGGTTCCCACATTTGCATAAATTAAAAATCCGTAAATATCCGGCGGACATCCGTCGTGTGGTCGTGAATTTGTGAACATGATACGCCAAAGATGCGGTATGCAGAGAGATCTAAAATAGGAACTGTGGGGGATCAAACACACATGTATTTTCTGGATATGTCGCAGATGGGTATCCGGATTTTGGGATTTTTCAGGATCCATTGCTGTCCCTATACGGGGATATCTGAAAACAGAATCCGTCACATATGCGATGCGGATTTTCCCGTATATTGTCTGTATATGTGACGTATACGGACATATCACCGCATCGGATAGTACCGTATCTTTATGCTTTTAGTGGAGTGGAGTTACCCCAAGGTTGGACAGTGCCATAGACGCAGTTTCACCCACAAATTTGTTAATGATCACTTCGCTACCTATTAATGCATTGCGTTATGATGTCAGATAAACCGCCAAAAAGGCTGGACGGCAACCTGCTGTTAAACGAGCTTAGTGGTTGATTTAGCCAACAAAATGGATACATTTCTCACAAAAATACCAGAAATATCCTCCGACCCGACACCGTTTTCCAGTGAGAACTCTACTGTGTCAATAAGTTGACACTCTACCGTAGCTGTGTAGATGTTAGGCAGAAAAAGGTCGGACTTTTCAAGCTAGCTGGAAAGGTAAATACCCATGGATAGACAACAATGCTGCAAAAAGTATTTTGTGAGGCTTGCACTGTTGGGTTGTGGATTTACCTTTATCTTCATCGGAGCCTTTTGTATTTGGTTACATTGACATTAATTTGTCGTATGCATCACCAGTGTGTAGACGGTATGTTTTTGTGAAAGAGAGTGTGTGCACTTAAAATAACAAGTTTTTAAAGAAATCCCTAACCTACATTATCACTGTGGTGATAACTTAATGGTTCTCCCATCTGATATAAAATGTCCTTAATTGCTTTTTTTTAAATCAATGTAGTTGGGAAATTGACTTTCCCTTAAAGACAGATTTTTTTTTCCAACAAGCAGAATGGAAATTATAATAAATTGGATGCCAAGGGGATAGAAGCTTGAGGACTATAGTAAACAACATGCTAATTCAGCTCAGCACAGACGTAATGTTTCACGTTGCAAGTGTTTTTTTGTCTCTACTTTCTTTTGTTGTTTACTTAATTTACACAGGTGTGTAAGCTAAAACTCTTTATCTGCTGCCAACAAGCTCCCCCTCTGTTAAAAATTTGGAAGTTTTTTTTTCTGTGAAAACACAGATCTTTCAATATTTTTTTCCATGACAATTTGGATGTTGTGTTGCTGGAATGATTTCCGCTGGTAATTGAAGGGATTTTCCTTTTTACATCTGTTAAGGTGCATTACCATACCAAGAGGATAGTTGTTTGCAAGGGACAGCAGCTAACTGAACTTTTCAAAGCTCAAGTAATGCCTGAAATACAAACCCAAAATAAGTTGAAGAGAGATGTCTAGGATGTAGAACAATAATAAAACAAAAAGAAAGGAAGTTGGAAATATTTTTTGTCTGTCCTTTGCAGATGAAATGAACGAGCTTGTAGCCCTGATAAGGACCCAATGGGAAATCAGGAAGACAATATTTGTTTCACCAAGCTATGGCTGCCTGAACAACTATTACACCTTTCTACCAGTCTATCAGGAGTTACAGACAGGCAAATATTGCTGGCAGGAAAGTAACAGTAAAGAAGGATGGATTACAGTGCTTTGTAACAACAGATGGTATTTTGGTGCCATTGAGACAGAACATTTTGCACCCAAAATATTGAATTGTTGGCTGTGAGTCTATCCTTGCTGTCTTCTGAGAGATTTCCCCCGAGTGAGAGTGTTGCTGTCTGCCAAAACATCACAAGATATATTCTGCTAAGTTGTTGCCAAACAACACAAATAAGACCCCGGTACAATCTTGGCTATATTTCAGATTTCTAAGAGTTTGTTAACAGATTTTTATTATTTTATTTTATTTAACAATAATTCATGGAGCAGGAAGATAGTTTCCTGTTGATTAATTTCCATTCAATTCAGTTTTATTTATATAGCAACAAATTACAACAATTGTCATCTCAAGGCATTTAAATAATATAGTCCAATTCAAGCCAATTGGAATTCAATTCATTGTAATCATAATCCAATGAATTAATTTAACAATAATCCAATTCATTCATATAGAGCCAATTCAAAAAAACAATATCCAAGCTAAGGAAACAAACAGATTGCACCGAAGCTTGTCTTCAGTCCAATCTCCCGTCCTGAGCCTGTGGCGACTGTGGAAAGGAACAACTCCCTTTTAACAGGAAGAAACCTCTGGCAGAACCAGACTCAGGAAGGGTGGCCATCCGCCTCGACCAGCTGGGGTTTGAGAAGACAGAAAAGAGGGAAAAGAGGGGGGAAAAACACAATAACACCATTCAAAGGATATCTGTTGGAACAGGGAACCACAAGTTAATAACCACAATAATGTCACATGTACATAAAATCATTTGAGAAATTAAACAGGGGGAAAAAGAGAGCAAAGTGAGGAAAGGTGTGACAGATGAGGTCCCCCAGCAGTCTAAGCCTATAGCAGCTTAATTATGGGATGTTTCAGGATTACCTGAGCCATCCCTAACTATAAGCTTTATCAAAAAGGAAAGTTTTAAGCCTAATCTTAAAAGTGGAAAGGGTGTCTGCTTCCTGGACATTTACTGGCAGCTTATTCCACAAGAGAGGGGCCTGATAACTGAAGGCTCTGCCTCCCATTCTACTTTTAGAAACTCTGGGAACCACAAGGAAACCTGCAGTTTGGGAGCGAAGTGCTCTGTTAGGAAAATATCTTACAATGAGATCTTTAAGATATGATGGAGCTCGGTCATTAAGAGCTTTATATGTGAGGAGAAGAATCTTAAATTCTATTCTGAATTTAACAGGGAGCCAATGAAGAGAAGCTAAAACTGGAGAAACATGATCTCTCCTGTTAGTTCTCATCAGAACTCTGGCTGCAGCATTTTGGATCAGCTGGAGGCTTTTCAGAGAATATGTGGGACAGCCCAATAATAAGGAATTACAGTAGTCCAATCTTGAAGTAACAAATGCATGAACTAGTTTCTCTGCATCACCCTGAGACAGGATGTTCCTGATTTTAGCAATATTACGAAGGTGAAAGAAGGCAGTCCTAGAAACCAGTTTTATATGTGCGTCAAATGATAAATTCTGGTCAAAAATAACTCCAAGGTTCCTCACTGTAGAACTAGAAGCCAAGGAAATACCATCTAGAGTAACTATATAACTAGACAATTTCTCCCTGAAGCGTTCAGGTCCAAAGAGAACAACTTCAGTTTTGTCTGAATTTAAAAGCAGACAGTTCTGAGTCATCCAGGTCTTTATGTCTTTAAGACAGGCTTGTAGTCTGACCAACCTATTGGTTTCATCTGGTTTCATAGATAAGTACAGCCGAGTATCATCAGCATAACAATGGAAATTTATGCCATGCTGTCTGATAATGTTACCTAATGGAAGCATGTACAAAGTAAAAAGAATCAGTCCAAGCACAGAACCCTGAGGAACTCAATGACTTCCTCTGGTGTGTGAGGAAGATTCTTCATTTACAAGAACAAACTGGAATCTATCAGATAACTAGAAAGAGCTGTTCCTGCGAAACAGCAGTGAGAATGCTTATTTGCTGAATGGGTATAGCTGACCATGCTAAAAAAGCTGAAAATTTAGCACAAAGTTATTAGCTGAAGCTTCAAAGCACTTGAAAGGTATTTTTGAAAGGACCTGGTCTTGGTTGAAGACCTGATTAAGAACAGAAGGAGAAGAATTCAGTTGATAGTTTTAAATTCTGTTTCAATCATAATAGAATGATGGCACCTAAAGTTGTTGAGAAGAAGAAGGAGTTGAAAAGATGGAAACAACTTAGCAGAAAATTAGTTGAAAAAGGGCTGAAAAACAATTATTGAAGGACCTGGAGCTGAATAAAAGCTGAGAGGATTAGAAAAACAAACAGCGACTTGAACATGTAAAAAGAACAGTGCTGAACACTACCATGTAAAGAAGTTCAGCTGTGAAACATATAAACATTTAAAGAAGCTAATATGACCATTGGAATGCACTCTGATATTAGAAAGAAAGGAATAATTGAGAGCTTAAACTGGACGAGTCCAGTAATATTAATGCTAGTTCAGGCAACAAAACACTTTCTTTTCATGTTCTCTATTCTCTACTTTTCTGCCTTCATACAGCTCCAGCTCCTTTCAATAATACTTTTTAAAAACTTACAGTATGGCAAACACAAATGAATTTACCTTTGATTGAAATGTTTGTTTCTGATACTTCAGGTTGTTGAAAAATGAACTGCTGTCACTTAAACTATGTTGATCTCTCATCTGTATGTATTCATCTCATAACACATCTGGGTCTGAATCCTTTTTTACAACCAAAGCTCTGCTGATTCTGCAGGGTGGCTTTGGAAAACCAAACCGACAACCAGAGTTCACACTCTTGAATCAGCCCCTAGTGTGGTTCTTACTGTGCTTCTGAACTTCATAGACTTTCTGGAACAGTTCGGGTTGTGTTTCTGGGTCAGGCCGTTGTGCTGAGATATATCTGTCTACAAAATCACACACAGTCTGATCATCACAAACATCCAGTTCAGGTGCTCCGTCAACCCAAAGCATTGCATGAATATGTGGACTTCCTCTGTGCTGAAACTCAACTCTGCAGAAAAAGTCAATCACTTTCCCCAGTGGCTGAGCATCTGAGAGCAGCAGATCTCTGAATAGTGCCTCAACACGCTTATCAAACAAGCGCATGCAGGTGACAGGGTTGGATCGCAGAATCTCACACTTTACAGTCCAGTCAAGCGATTCAAAATCAACCTGTTCTCCTTGCTGTCTCTTTATTGCTTCAATCACTTCAGGCCACCTGAACTCAGCAGCTGAAAATGTGCAAAAGAACGTCAGAGTTTCCAACTGGCACATCACATGTGCTCAGTCCAGAATACACATTATTAAAGTCAGGAAGAACGTACAGGGTTCCACTCTGTAAACATAATCGCCTCAACTACTCATTTATTTCCCTATCCATTAAGCTCATTAATGAGGAGGAAGAAAAGGAAAGGGAGCTTAGGCCGAAGTAATGGCGTAGGTGTATTTTTCTGAATGTATTTTCCGTTCCGTTTTTGTTGTCCTGTGTGTACTGGGTACTTGTTAGTCCTGGTTGAAGGAATTTGAAGGTCAAAAAGACAATAGTGGAACAATTCAAAGGTGCTGGAGTAACTGTCAGCAAAGAAAAGCTGAAGGGTTAAGAACAACAAAAGGGTTTCAAGCAGATAATAAGTGAAATGTCTTGACATTTCTAAAGTGTGACATTTCTAAAACTAGAAAGAGTGAAAGTTTAGCTTAAAGCAAGTTGCTGAAATCCTGGTTGAAGCAGGTTGAAGGTGAAAATAAAATAGTGGAATAATTTAAACGTGTTGGCAAAAACTGCAGAAGTCTTAGTTGAAGAAGTTGAAAGGTTAAAAACAACAGAAAGATTTGAAGGATTTAAAATTTTTGTGGAAAAATGTGCGGTTAGTTATTTTAAATCATTTTAAAAGTATAAAAGTTAGAACCACCAAAAGTAAAAACTAATTCCAATTTAATTCAATAAGATAATTCCAAGAGATATAGCAGTAATCTCCTAAAATAGCTGAACATTTTGATACCAAAGTTGTAGAAATCGGTGAAGAATATGCAGTAGTTAATGTCCAAAAAACTGCAGAAGTCTTAGTTGAAGAAGTTGAAAGGTTAAAAACAACAGAAAGATTTAAAGGATTTAAAATTTTTGTGGAAAAATGTGCAGTTAGTTATGTTAAATATTGCTAAAAATGTGAAATATTAGTAGAAAGTCATTTGCTGCAGTTTGAAAAGGCCTGAAATGTATTTTTGAAAGGACCTGAAGGACCTGAGAAATGTACAGGACAGAGAAGAAAAATGCTAAACAAAAAGTGAATAAATTCAAAAAGAAGAGAAACACTATAGAAAAATTGTGAAAATTTAGTAGAAATTCATTTGCTGAAGCTTCAAAAGGCCTGAAATGCATTATTGAAAGGATGTGGAGCTGTATGAAGGCAGAAACATACAGGAAAGAGAAGAAACATGCAAAAAGGACTGGCAGTTGGAAGGTACTGCTGTGATTCAAAGGCTTCTAATTAAAAAAGTAAAGTCCTGAAGGCTATGAAAGTCACATTGGCTGAAAGAGGACAAAATGACCTACGTTTTAATGCTAAAATTATTTCTGTGGCTTAAATATTTTGAAAACAGTGACAGGTTAAAAACTTTTTTTCTGAAGAATCTTGCTGTATTCTTCCACTCTGCCAGTTGGAGCCTCCACTCTACACATGAACATTCCGTGTCATTGGAATGCATTGTAAACTCAGAAATCATCAAGGATTTTAGTACATTTTTAAACTGTGATAGTTCAAAATTGGCTGAATATTTTAAAAAGCTCAATCATTCAGTAATAGTTGAATGTCTTGTGAACATTTTAAAGTTTGAATGGTGTCTCTATCTTAACGTATGCTGAAGTAGTTAAATTTGAAAGAGGAGGAAGCTCTTTGAATGATTTGAAAGGATTTACCATTACTTTTAAAGGGAGAAAATTTTGCACAAAAACCTTAATATTTTAAAAACTATAAACGTTAGAAACACCAAAAGTCATAGCCATCATGTCCAGAATGAGCTGAACGTTTTGTGCAAAAATGGTTTAATTTGCTTAAAGTGTGTGGAAGTAGTTAAACGGCAAAAAACGTACGGAACATATAATAATAAAGATAAACAGGAAAACAATAGTGAGAATGCCTTAATGCATTCTCACAATAATAAAGATAAACAGGAAAACAATAGTGAGAATGCCTTAATGCATTCTCACAATAAACAGGAAAACAATAGTGAGAATGCCTTAATGCATTCTCACAACTAGAAAGAGCTGTTCCTGCGAAACAGCAGTGAGAATGCTTATTTGCTGAATGGGTATAGCTGACCATGCTAAAAAAGCTGAAAATTTAGCACAAAGTTATTAGCTGAAGCTTCAAAGCACTTGAAAGGTATTTTTGAAAGGACCTGGTCTTGGTTGAAGACCTGATTAAGAACAGAAGGAGAAGAATTCAGTTGATAGTTTTAAATTCTGTTTCAATCATAATAGAATGATGGCACCTAAAGTTGTTGAGAAGAAGAAGGAGTTGAAAAGATGGAAACAACTTAGCAGAAAATTAGTTGAAAAAGGGCTGAAAAACAATTATTGAAGGACCTGGAGCTGAATAAAAGCTGAGAGGATTAGAAAAACAAACAGCGACTTGAACATGTAAAAAGAACAGTGCTGAACACTACCATGTAAAGAAGTTCAGCTGTGAAACATATAAACATTTAAAGAAGCTAATATGACCATTGGAATGCACTCTGATATTAGAAAGAAAGGAATAATTGAGAGCTTAAACTGGACGAGTCCAGTAATATTAATGCTAGCTCAGGCAACAAAACACTTTCTTTGCATGTTCTCTATTCTCTACTTTTCTGCCTTCATACAGCTCCAGCTCCTTTCAATAATACTTTTTAAAAACTTACAGTATGGCAAACACAAATGAATTTACCTTTGATTGAAATGTTTGTTTCTGATACTTCAGGTTGTTGAAAAATGAACTGCTGTCACTTAAACTATGTTGATCTCTCATCTGTATGTATTCATCTCATAACACATCTGGGTCTGAATCCTTTTTTACAACCAAAGCTCTGCTGATTCTGCAGGGTGGCTTTGGAAAACCAAACCGACAACCAGAGTTCACACTCTTGAATCAGCCCCTAGTGTGGTTCTTACTGTGCTTCTGAACTTCATAGACTTTCTGGAACAGTTCGGGTTGTGTTTCTGGGTCAGGCCGTTGTGCTGAGATATATCTGTCTACAAAATCACACACAGTCTGATCATCACAAACATCCAGTTCAGGTGCTCCGTCAACCCAAAGCATTGCATGAATATGTGGACTTCCTCTGTGCTGAAACTCAACTCTGCAGAAAAAGTCAATCACTTTCCCCAGTGGCTGAGCATCTGAGAGCAGCAGATCTCTGAATAGTGCCTCAACACGCTTATCAAACAAGCGCATGCAGGTGACAGGGTTGGATCGCAGAATCTCACACTTTACAGTCCAGTCAAGCGATTCAAAATCAACCTGTTCTCCTTGCTGTCTCTTTATTGCTTCAATCACTTCAGGCCACCTGAACTCAGCAGCTGAAAATGTGCAAAAGAACGTCAGAGTTTCCAACTGGCACATCACATGTGCTCAGTCCAGAATACACATTATTAAAGTCAGGAAGAACGTACAGGGTTCCACTCTGTAAACATAATCGCCTCAACTACTCATTTATTTCCCTATCCATTAAGCTCATTAATGAGGAGGAAGAAAAGGAAAGGGAGCTTAGGCCGAAGTAATGGCGTAGGTGTATTTTTCTGAATGTATTTTCCGTTCCGTTTTTGTTGTCCTGTGTGTACTGAGTACTTGTTAGTCCTGGTTGAAGGAATTTGAAGGTCAAAAAGACAATAGTGGAACAATTCAAAGGTGCTGGAGTAACTGTCAGCAAAGAAAAGCTGAAGGGTTAAGAACAACAAAAGGGTTTCAAGCAGATAATAAGTGAAATGTCTTGACATTTCTAAAGTGTGACATTTCTAAAACTAGAAAGAGTGAAAGTTTAGCTGAAAGCAAGTTGCTGAAATCCTGGTTGAAGCAGGTTGAAGGTGAAAATAAAATAGTGGAATAATTTAAACCTGTTGGCAAAAACTGCAGAAGTCTTAGTTGAAGAAGTTGAAAGGTCAAAAACAACAGAAAGATTTAAAGGATTTAAAATTTTTGTGGAAAAATGTGCGGTTAGTTATTTTAAATCATTTTAAAAGTATAAAAGTTAGAACCACCAAAAGTAAAAACTAATTCCAATTTAATTCAATAAGATAATTCCAAGAGATATAGCAGTAATCTCCTAAAATAGCTGAACATTTTGATACCAAAGTTGTAGAAATCGGTGAAGAATATGCAGTAGTTAATGTCCAAAAAACTGCAGAAGTCTTAGTTGAAGAAGTTGAAAGGTTAAAAACAACAGAAAGATTTAAAGGATTTAAAATTTTTGTGGAAAAATGTGCAGTTAGTTATGTTAAATATTGCTAAAAATGTGAAATATTAGTAGAAAGTCATTTGCTGCAGTTTGAAAAGGCCTGAAATGTATTTTTGAAAGGACCTGAAGGACCTGAGAAATGTACAGGACAGAGAAGAAAAATGCTAAACAAAAAGTGAATAAATTCAAAAAGAAGAGAAACACTATAGAAAAATTGTGAAAATTTAGTAGAAATTCATTTGCTGAAGCTTCAAAAGGCCTGAAATGCATTATTGAAAGGATGTGGAGCTGTATGAAGGCAGAAACATACAGGAAAGAGAAGAAACATGCAAAAAGGACTGGCAGTTGGAAGGTACTGCTGTGATTCAAAGGCTTCTAATTAAAAAAGTAAAGTCCTGAAGGCTATGAAAGTCACATTGGCTGAAAGAGGACAAAATGACCTACGTTTTAATCCTAAAATTATTTCTGTGACTTAAATATTTTGAAAACAGTGACAGGTTAAAAACTTTTTTTCTGAAGAATCTTGCTGTATTCTTCCACTCTGCCAGTTGGAGCCTCCACTCTACACATGAACATTCCGTGTCATTGGAATGCATTGTAAACTCACAAATCATCAAGGATTTTAGTACATTTTTAAACTGTGATAGTTCAAAATTGGCTGAATATTTTAAAAAGCTCAATCATTCAGTAATAGTTGAATGTCTTGTGAACATTTTAAAGTTTGAATGGTGTCTCTATCTTAACGTATGCTGAAGTAGTTAAATTTGAAAGAGGAGGAAGCTCTTTGAATGATTTGAAAGGATTTACCATTACTTTTAAAGGGAGAAAATTTTGCACAAAAACCTTAATATTTTAAAAACTATAAACGTTAGAAACACCAAAAGTCATAGCCATCATGTCCAGAATGAGCTGAACGTTTTGTGCAAAAATGGTTTAATTTGCTTAAAGTGTGTGGAAGTAGTTAAACGGCAAAAAACGTACGGAACATATAATAATAAAGATAAACAGGAAAACAATAGTGAGAATGCCTTAAAGCATTCTCACAATAAAGATAAACAGAAAAACAATAGTGAGAATGCCTTAATGCATTCTCACAATAATAAAGATAAACAGAAAAACAATAGTGAGAATGCCTTAATGGATTCTCACAAATATGACTTAAACCAGCCTAATGCAGTTTCTTTGATCCCAATAACATGTTCAAGTCTCTGTAACAGAATGCTGTGATCGATCGTATCAAATGCAGCACTGAGATCCAACAGGACAAGCACAGAAACAAGTCCGCTATCAGAGGCTAAGAGGAGATCATTGGTATCTTTCACCAGTGCTGTTTCCGTGCTATGATGCACTCTGAATCCTGACTGAAACTCTTCAAACAGATTATTTCTATGTAAATGATCACAAAGTTGAACTGCAACTATTTTTTCAAGAACTTTAGACAAAAAAGGGAGATTGGATATAGGTCGATAATTAGCCAACACTTCTGAATCAAGAGTAGGTTTTTTAAGTAAAGGTTTAATTACAGCAACATATCCTGTCAACAAAGACATCCATCCATTTTCTATACCGTCAGACCGTTAATGGGGTAGCGGGTGGGCTGGAGCCTATCCTAGCCCATCAGGCGAAAGGCGGGGTACACCCTGGACAGGTCGCCAGTCCATCACAGGGCCACATTGAGACAAACAACCATGCGTGCTCACACTCACTCCTACAGACAATTTGGAGTCACCATTTAACCTGACATGCATGTTTTTGGATGGTGGGAGGAAGCCGGAGAACCCAGAGAGAACCCACGCATACACGGGGAGAACATGCAGACTCCACACAGAAAGGCCTCAGGCAGGGATCGAACCTGGAACCCTCTTGCTGTGAGGTAACCACCACACCACCGTGCAGCAATCTGCCAACAAAGACAGATTGATCAGATCCAATATGGAAGTGTCAATTAAGGGGAAAACCTCCTTGAACAGTCTGGTTGGGATTGGGTCTAACATACAAGTTGATGGTTTAGAAGAGACTATTGCTGTTGTTAGCTCTGGGAGATCAACTGGGCAGAAGCCGTCTAAATACAAATCAGGTTCTAAAGATACTTCTAAAGCTGCTCTACTTGATGATACATCAGTGATAATAGTGGGAAGGATTCCATTAATCTTCTCTCTGATAGAAACAATTTTATTGATGAAGAATCTCATGAAATCATCACTGCTGAGAGTTAAAGGAATACATGGCTCAACAGAGCTCGGACTCTTTGTCAGCCTGGCAACAGTGCTGAAAAGAAACCTGGGATTATTCTTATTCTCTTCTATCAATAATGAATAATAAGCAGTTCTAGCTTTACGAAGTGCTTTCTATATAATATACATAATATACATATGTGACAAGACAGGGCGCATGCACATGCAGCGACCGGCAGTTGTACTATTTAGTGTCTTTGTTTGTTGGTTGTTTAACAAAGTGTCTATTTTTGGTAGCAAACGTCAATAAGTTAAATATCGCACATCCTCAAGGCGCAACATCACAGTGGGTTGTTGTCTTCGCACTAATAGTACTATGGGCTTGTCTGGGAGCAAGCTGGCATACTGCGACACATCCAACCCGGATTATATACTCCAGAGACTTTCTTCTTAGTTTTAAGGCGTCTGCGGACACTGGGCCGCCTCCTCCGGACCTGCTTTTTCCTGACATTACAGAACTTTACGCTGACAGTGCAAATAGATACTTTTCCAGCTCATCACGCCACAAAATCAGGAAGCAAGGTAGGAGAGGTGGGGTACGGCAGCAATCAAGAAGGCCCTTGGCACGCATTCCCTTGCCTTCAATCATCTTAGCCAACGCACAATCTCTATGGAACAAAACAGACGATCTCCAAGCTCTTGTTCGCTACCAACACGAGAACCAAGAACGCGTGCATTCTTGCCCTGACTGAAACTTGGCTGGGGGAGATGGACATGGACAGTGACCTGGCGATCGATGGCTTCAGGCTGCCATTGTGCACGGATCGGGATGCCTCGACAACCGGCAAGACGCACGTAGGAGGTGTCTGCTTGTACATAATTGATCGCTGGTGTAGAACAACACTAGTACAAGAGCAACGTACTACTGTACTAAGGACATCGAACTTCTCTCTGTTTCTGTGCGCCCCTTCTACCTGCCTCGGGAATTCCCGCAGATTTTCGTGACTGTTGTTTACATCCACCCAAAAGCCAATGAAAGCTCTGCATTGGATCTATTCCAACAGACGGTGAATAAACTGCAGGCACTCTCTCCCGACGCCCCCAACCTGATCCTGGGTGACTTCAACCACTGCTCGTTGGAGAAGGTGCTCAAGTGTTTCAATAAATATGTACTTTGCCCCACCAGAAAGAGCAAGATTTTAGACCAGTGTTATGGTTCATTTAAAGTTGCTTATGACTCTATCCCTCACCCTCTCCAAAACAGTCAAAGTGTGGATTGAGGAGGCAAAACTGATTCTGTAGGAGTGCCTGCACTTCACTGTCTGGGAGGAGTTTACCCAGTCATCCCCAAACATAAATGAGCTCACTGATGTAGTGAGCTCATGGGTGACTTGCTGTGAGGACACTGTCATCCCCATCAAAGTTGTCATAACATACCCCAATAACAAGCCATGGGTCAGCAAACACCTGAACACCTTGCCAAAAACAGAAAAAGAAGGCATTTAAGCAAAATAACGTCACAGAATTACACAACATTCAAAAAGACATTAGGCTTGAAAAAATAAGGGCTAAACTGGAATATAAACACAAGGTGGAGCTGGAACTGAGCACCAATAGCCTAGGCTCAGCATGGGACTCAGTAAAAACAATGGTTGGGCTAAACGACAAAACTCCAAAAAAAATTGGCTTTGGATGGTGACTCAACAGACTCCATCCTAGCACAGGAGTTAAACACATTTTACACACGGTTTGATAGGAAATGTAACTTTTAAAAGGAAATCTCAGATTTTAAACATGAAATGCTAACCACCACCCAGCAAGCAGCCTATTTTTCTCTACCCAATGTGGTAAAGACTTTTAAACATTGCAAAGTTAAAACAAGCCCCAGACCAGACTATATATCCGGTCGTCTGCTGTGCAGAGCAACTTGGTCCTATTTTTAAATACATTTTTAATTTGTCTATGGCCCTTCAGACAGTCCCTGATTTATGGAAACAATCCACAATAGTTCCCATAGTAAAAAATAAGTATCCAAAGACCCTGAATGACTTCAGGCCCATAGCCCTCACCTCGCTTGTAATGAAGTAATTTGAAAAACTGGTCAAAAAGAACATAATTTTAAGAACTAACCACCTGCTTGACCCCCTACAATTTGCATACAGAACCAACAGGGGGGTCCAGGATGCAACCATAATCCTGTTGAACCTTATTTTCAAACACCTTGAGGGCTCCAAAACACATGTCGGGACAATGTTTGTGGACTTCTCATCAGCTTTCAATACCATCCAGCCCCATCTACTGGTGCAGAAGCTCCTACACCGCTTCCAACTGGACTCCTGCAACTCCAGCTGGATTCTCGATTTCCTCACCAACCGTTCCAGCGAGTGAGAGTAAATGACTATCATTCTGGACTGTCTTTTACATCTACAGGCTCTCCTCAGGGTTGCGTTTTATCTCCTCTTCTTTACAGCCTCTACACTGACGACTGTCGTTCTGTAACTGACAGTCGCCACATTGTTAAGTTGGCAGATGACACAGTCATTGTGAGCCTGCTGGAGGACAATGAAACAGCACATGGCCCCATCATGGACTATTTTGTAAACTGGTGCCAGGAAGCTATGCTGGAACTAAATGTGACAAAAACCAAGGACATGTGTATTGATTTCAGACACGAGGCCTGCAACCCTACTACAACCATCATAAATGGGCAAGACATTGAAATTGTTCATCAGTATAAATATCTGGGTTCTTTGTTGTTTTTTGCCTTCTGGTTCCCATTTTAAATATCCATCAGTACGGACCAATAGATACAAGCACTCATTCATACCCTCTGCTGTTCAGCTGGTAAACTTGACAAGGAAATGCAGATAGTCATATGTTGTATGCACACAAGTTTTTAGGTATCCTTTATACTGTACATATTTTTACACCACACTTACACAACAATTGCCCATTATGGGACAAATAAAGAGCTACTACTACATTTGTGGGCTGAATATGCCTCATTCAGTTTGAACTCTTTGTGATATTCATATGTGTGATTATCATGATACCTGTTAGTGTGTATGTGTCAGTGAATATAAAAGTATGCTGAAAACTGCTACAATGCAGGGAAATCCAGACTACTACTATCACGTACATACTCATCAACCAACACAGATTTACTGCACACACATATAGATAAAGATGTGTACTACACAATTAGGTTTTGTTACACACAGGTAGAGACCTAAAACACACATAGGAAGGCAGGCAGACAGCCACTGCAATGCAGAACAGAACTTCCCCCTTAACTGTGTGGGAGATACACCAATCACTGAGCAACTGGGGTCCCCCCCCCCTTCTCTTATTTCTTCCGCCTCATCTCCTGCCTATCTAATTTCCCAGATTGTTTAAACTGGAATGACATAATCTTTACTTACACTCCTATCTGCTAGGTACCTCTGTCTGTTGAAAGAATAAATCTGCTTTCTAATCTTGATTTAGTCTTAGCTATGAGTTGTGTATAAATTGTGAATAAAAGCGACTGTTGAACGAGTAAATCTCAATTTAGATTGATCAGAAAGCTGTAGTCTCTTCATTATCATAGGTCTTTATGCCACTGTATGTGGTTGGTGGAGGGAGGACCCAGATGCAGAACTCAAAAGCAAACTTGATTTATTGACAAAAAGGCAAGAACAGAAAGCGCGCTGAGTCGGGTATCAAAAGTCCTTAACTGTGACAAAAAATAACAAGACCAGACTATGAATAAACAAAACAAGACTCGACTAAGGTAAATAACAAGACAAGAGGCAAAAACCTGACCTGACGTGACTGAATGTGAGGATTCTGCTATGAGGGAGCTTGTGACTTGATTGAAACTTAACATGACAGGAGGAAAAAAAACACAACATGACAAGAAATAAAACAAGACAAAACGTGACAGACTCCCCCCTCAAGGATGGCTCCCAGACATCCAAAAAGGGTGGGAGGGAGGGGCTCTGAAGGGCCTAGGGCTGGAGCCCGTCTGGTGGACGGCCAGACTTCCGTTTACGTGGATGCTGTCCATCCGACTGGATCCCCTCCAGAGAACCAGTGGGAAGAGGCAAGGGCAGAAGTGAGCCCGCCCGGGCTCCCACTGGCGAAGGCAAGGAGAGAGATTAACCCACCCGGCGAAGACCACAGCCCCCCTCCCCTCAAGGAATGGCTCCCTGACATTCAAGTCAGGGAGGGGCTCTGAACGCCGGAGCAAGGACTGGCAAGGCGGCAGGCTGGGGGATGGCGGCAGCATCACAGGAGAAGATGACACCGGAGGCAAAAGGAGAAATGAGGGAATGGTGGAGCGCAGCCGATACCTCAGCCGAGTCCACACCGAAAATGTCCATTGCTGCATAGTGGACCTTTCTCGTGCGCTTTCCAGATCTCTTTGACTGCTGGCGTCTCCAGAACCAGCTCCCACTGGAGAATGTCCAGGACACCGCCACAGACCCTGAGCCTGTGCCACTCGTTGGCTCCCTTGCCCAAGCAGTCGGGTCTGGAGAGCCCGTAAGTCCGCTGGGTCCATTGGCAGAATCCTTCTGTCATGGTACGTGGTTGCTGGAGGGAGGACCCAGATGCAGAATGCAAAAGTCAACTTGATTTATTGACAAAACAGGCAAGAACAGAAAAAAAATCCTTACCAGCTGAGCCGGGTATCAAAAATCCTTAACTGTGACAACTGTAACAAGACCAGACTGTGACTACAAATAAACAAAACAAGATTTGACTATTACTGTGGTAAATAACAAGACAAGAGGCGAAAACCTGACCAGACAAGATGTGACTGTGAACCATGGAGTAAGGTGAGGATTTTGCTATGAGGGAACCTGGAAACTAAGTACTGTGGGGAGGTGATTAGTAATGAGGTGCAGCTGTGGAACAGAAACAGGGGACTTTAGTGAAACGTAACGTGACAAGGGAAAAACCATGACAAGAAATAAACCAAGAAACCTGAAAACAAGACAAAGCATAATCAAAACGTGACACTTTATGCTTGAGCTATTGACAGCAGAGAGTATAACATGGAACAACATGATAGAATACAAACAGGTATTCAAGGCTGCCACAATAATCTTTCTCCTTTTCCTTTGTTTTTGTTCTAATGGACATACCATGAATATTTACTTGGCTTTGTTATTATTTTTGTTATTGTTATTATTATTATTAGTAGTAGTAGAGGTAGTAGTTGTAATAGTAGTAGTGGTTGTTGTTGTAGTATTTTACAAGATATACAGTCTAGAAAAGCTTATATAAATGGAATTTTGTCACGATTTACGTTCTGTTACCTGTCTTGTCTCGTCATTTCCTGTTTTATTTTGAAAAATCACTGACCTTCTCCTCTCGTTTCAGGTATCTTGCCCTTCCTCCCGTGTCAAGCGTCTGATTGTCTTCCCTGATTCCCAAGTGTTTCCACCTGTTCTCCTTGGTCCCTCATGTGTTCAAATAGTCTGTGTTTACCTTGTGTTGTGCCAGTATGTTGTCTCTCCCCATGAGCTACATTACCAGCCTTACTTTGAACCACAGATTCCACAGTCATAGTTCTACGAGCCTGCAGTGAGCGATTCTCCTGCAGTGCTATCTTGTTTTGTAATTTATTCTTATCCCTAGTCAGTTTATTTATTAAACCGGGAGGTTTCATAGCCTTGTTTGTTCCTCCGTTTTCAAGGAGAGATTTATTTATTTATTTATTTTTTTTGTTGCAACTATTCATTGTCGCCTCCGTAAAAGGAGAGTTTTAAGTTAATCGTTAAAGTTTCATAGAGCCTCTGTTTTGTAAAGAGTGTGTCTTTTGTTAAATCCGCCTCGTTAGGAGAGCATGTCTTTTGTTTTGTTAATTTGTTCATAGATTTTCTGTTTTCCTCCTGGCGTGGAGAGTTTTTATGTTTTGTAACTTTCATAGCCGCACTTGTCCTCTGCCATAGTTACGGAGGAGAGCACTTAGGATTTCCATAGCCAGTTATTTTGCACTGCCTGGAGATCGCCCTGACTTGCTGTGCTCTGTGTGCTGTGTTTTAATAATAAACACCTCTGTGAATCCGAAAAGACCCTGCGTCTGTGTCCTGAGTCCGAGGTACCTGACAAATTTCAACCCAATGTCTAAGTCTTTCATTTAAGTATTTAGATTTAAAAAATCTTTGAAAGTCTGTGATGTTAATTTGCAGAACATCGTCTCATGGGTCATTGTTAACAAAATGAAGGGAGGATGACCAGTTTCATGTAGATAGATAGTAGCTTGTCAAGATGAGACCACCAGTTCAGCTATTTTACAGTGTAAGGTCATCAACTCTTTCTCACTTGCTGGGAGTCGGCCTACAATCTGCCAGTTAACTGTTCTGAGCTCCAGGATATGTGTTTGTCAAATTGAATAAACATTTATTTCATGTGTGTATGACTTTTACAGGGAGTTTGCAAAGGAGAGGGAACGTGTGGAGAAGAGGCAAGAATTCCTAAAGCTCCGCCGACAACAGCAAATTGAGAGAGAGTTAACAGGTTACTTGGAATGGATCTGCAAAGCAGGTAAGAAACAAACATGTAAGATATCTTGTGGCTATAAATGTTACAACACTGGGATTTAGTCACTAAAGGGCAATCTAAATAAAAGCATTAATATAGGCTACTTGATGATGGAAAACATAACCAAATTATGAACATTTTCATTTCAAGTGGAGTATTTTTGTTGCAGAGGAGGTGATGCTGGCTGAAGAAGACAAGAATGCAGAATCGCTGGATGGGGCATGGTACAAAAAGAAGCACAACAACTCTGGTGAGGACAGCCTACTATTCAATATAGTAACAGTTCAGAAGCATATTTAAAAAACCCAAAATGCAGCCTTTCCATAAAAAGGACAAAAAAAGGCTAAATAATATTAACAGAAAACAGAGGGTCTGATGAAAACAAACTAATTTAACATCAAATAAGAATGAGCCCCAGAGGTCTCCTGTCATTAGCTATTGTTTAAACACCTTTTTTGTCTTTCCTCACATGGATTCAATGGAACCAAGCTGAGTGTAACAAAAGCAAATGAGAGAGCAACAAAAGAGAGTTGCGTTCATTTAATTATGTGGAACAATGACAGTAATGCATTTGATTATTCAGCAGTATAAAACAAATTCTGACAAAGAGGACATGATCGTTTTGGACCTAAAAGCAAATGAGTCAGGATTAGCCATGCAACTTAATCACCTCTGTTGAAATGTCTTTTATTTTTACTGTTAGTGTAAGTCTAACCTGTTTAATGTCAGACTCTCAAAGCACGATATCCACTGTAGGGACATCATTATATATCTGATGTGGTTTCATATCTAAATGTGACTTTCTAGTAATAGAAATAAAAATAGAAATTAATAAAAGACATCTCCCTGGGAAATTCAGCCTATACCAACGCCTGATGTGGCCCCTAAAACTGTGCGAGATTATAACATCAATAGTACTGAGAATGTACCTAAAAGCAAACGGCTACATCCAAAATTTCCCTCAACCTTGGGTACAAGATGGAAAAAAATAGACTACTTTAACTGAGGGACTTACCTGGCCCAGTTGTACAGCATGTCAATGCCCCAGTTTCAGGGATTATAGCCGACTGTTTGCTTTTTCTTCGGGTCACAGTTAACAACAGTGAACAATGGCAAACGAGATAGAGCAGCTGTATTTGCAGTTGGAGCTCATCAATATTGAAGGGCAACTGCTTATATTGCAAATGTTGAAGCGCAGGCAACAGACGTTTGCGGAGGTGGTCTGTACGACCACTAAACTGGCCGAGGCTGGGAACGGGAGAAATTACAACACTGGTTCACCCACTGAGGGACCTGGATGAACAAATGCACTTTCGATACTTTCAAATGTCAACAGGCCGATTTGACGAGCTTATTCGCCATATACAGCCATTAAGACCGGAAAAAGCAACTGCTGGAAATTACGTTCTGAGCGGACCAATCACAGACCTTGCAGTCTGCGTCGACTCGATGCATAGTTAGGATTTTTGGAGGTGCCCGTCAGGCTACGGCGTAGGGGTCCACGTCGCTATGCCGTCGACTAAAGCATAAACTAGGCTTTATCCTGTGGAAGTTGGTTGCAAAGGCTTCATTGGACAATCCACCCAGCAGCTACTTAAACCCTAGGAGTTGCTGGGTCAAAACAGGTAAGGGGAATCAGGGAGCTGACTGAGGAAGCTGAGAGAGCAAGTTTTCGATTATGGCTCAGAAAGAGAGGCACCAAGTGGGGAAACCAAGGATCTATAGGTTAGCCACCGGGAGCGGAGGGAGACGTTCCTACCATTGCCCCACCACCCAGAGATGTTCTGGGATCAAAAGGTACAAAACATCTATAAAGGGTGGCCACCAGCTGATGACCCTGTGGCTACTCACTGGCACCTGTTGTGAAGGTGAAGGCAGAAATGCCCTGCAGGTTATGAATACCTGTGCTTCACTTTAACCTGTTTAATGTCAGTCTCTCAAAGCATGGTATTTTCTGTAGGGACATCATTGTATATCTGATGTGGTTTCATATCTAAATGTGGCGTTCTAGTTATAAAGATAACTATGAGAACATCAGTAGAATGCACCCATGTGGGGGTATAAAAGTTTGCTTTGCTACTGGCAGCAGGTCTACACACCAGCTTAGCACAACAGCCCCACAGCTAAATACCACAGCTAAACACAGTACAAGCACAACACACCACAGTTTTGGCAGTTTTAAAAAACTACCTGTTTTATTACAACAGGTGCCCCTGGATATTGGTGGGTTGCTCTTGGTCTTGTGTGTCTCATAGATCAAAAAAAGTTGAAGACCACATGATGTGTTGTTCTTTAACAAGTTGAAGATTCACATGTCTACCGAATGTATATACTGTGGAGATGTAAATAATAATGATGAGACAGGAGGTGACAGTGAGTTGAGTCCGTTTACTCTACACAAATTAATTAATTAATACAACAACAGCTTAAGTGCCTTGAGATGACAATTGTTGTAATTTGGCGCTATATAAATAAAATTGAATTGAATTTAATTGAACGGTAACTCTGTAACTTGCACTGTTGCTAGGCAACATGTAAACTCTGAATAGAATCTGGAACTGGTATATGCCATAAGCCCTGACTCTTAAAGGTACAAGTCTTCTGGTGAATGTCTCTCCTAAATTCCTTATTGTAGGTCACCATAATACACTATATTGCCAAAAGTATTTGCTCATCTGCCTAGCGGTGCATATGAACTTAAGTGACATCCCATTCTTTCCCCATAGGGTTTAATATGATGTCAGCCCACCCTTTGTAGCTATAATAACTTCAACTATTTTGAGTAAGCTTTCCACAGGGTTTCAGAGTGTGTTTATGGGAATTTTTGACCATTCTTCCAGAAGCGCATTTGTGAGATCAAACACAACATTGATGAAAAAAAACATTGATGGACAAGAAGGCCTGGATCACAGTCTCCGCTCTAATTTATTCCAAAGGTGTTCTATCGGATTGAGGCTAGGACTCTCTGCAGGCCAGGCCTTCCACACCAACTCACTCATCCATGTCTTTATAGACCTTGCTTTGCACTGGTGCACAGTCATGTTGGAACAAGAAGGGGCCATCCCAAAACTGTTTCCACAAAGTTGGGACCATGAAATTGTCCAAAATCTCTTGGTAAGCTGAAGCACTCAGCATGTCAATGCCCCAGTCCGAACAGGGCACAAATGGAAACCTGTTGACCAAGCTGTTAGGCAGCTACAACATCAGGAAGTTGAGATGATGCAGCTTGGCAAGGCAGGTTTGGGAAGTGTGCCAGCCCTCAATTGGTGGTTCAAAGCCTCAAAGAGGGAAAGGAAGGAGCTGGTGATCTCAGAAGTCACACAGATGCAGTGTGAAATGCTGAAGACCAGTTCAAGCAGTTGGTCAGTTATTTTCACTGGAACTAAGGGGCCAAGCCCAGCCCCTGAAAAACAACTCCACACCATAATCCTCCTTCCACTAAATTTTTTCACTTGGCACAATGCAGTCAGACAAGTGCCGTTCTCCTGGCAACCGCCAAATCCAGACTTGTCCATCAGACTGTCAGATGGAGAAGCGTGATTCATCACTCTAGAGAACATGTTTCCACTGCTCTAGAGGCCAGTGGTGACATCCTTTACACCACTGCATCCGTTGCTTAACATTGCACGTGCTCAGCCATGAAGACCCATTCCACGAAGCTCTATACGCTCGTTCTTGAGCTAATCTGAAGGCCACATGAAGTTTGGAGGTCTGTAGCGATTGAGTCACACGCAGAAAGTTGGTGACCTCCGTGCACTATGCACCTCAGCATCCGCTGACCCCCCCCTGACCTTGTGGCTGAGTTGCTGTCGTTCCCAATTGCTTCCACTTTGTTATATTTCCTCTGACAGTTGACTGTGCAATACTTAGTAGCGAGGAAATTTTACGACTGCACAGACTGGACTTGTTGCACAGGTGGCATCCTATGACGGTAATGTGCTGGGATTCACTTAGCTTCTTTCACAAATGTTTGTAGAAGCAGTCTGTATGCCTAGGTGGTTGAATTTATACACCTGTGGCCATGGAAGTGATTGGAACACCTAAATGTAATTATTTGGATGGGTGACTGAATACTTTTGCCAATATAGTGTATGTCTTTGGGTAGAATAGACATACTCAAAATCACCCTTCTGTGTCCACACCAAAAATAACCTACCCATTCTCTCCAGCCATTGCCATCACTAACCCAAGATCAGTTAGTTGATTACCCATATAGAAGTTGCTACTGGCTTCGAAGTTGTCTGAAGAGGAAGGCACATGAAATGCTGTAGTTCTATGAATAATGACTAATTACATTTAAAATACAATAATAATTTCCATGATTTTTTTTTTTTACAATCTTTACTTGTATCTTTTGTGGGAAAAAAGATACAGTAGGATAAGTGGGAAAAGAAAGGAGGAGAACAGAGGGCAGGGATCAAGGAATGACGACTTTTAACCTCTGCACATGGGGAAACCTGCTCAACCTTTTTAGCTATCCGGTTCCCCTTTTAAATAAAAAAAATTATAATAATTTTCATCATTTCACAAGCCAAAAGTCTAGGACACAAACCACCCACCTGTATTACCACAATGACCATGATAGACATTTTCACCTCCTTCCATATCCATTCCTCTCACAAGCCACAGACAGTGTGACTTCAAATCACAGGCCCTTTCAGACAGGAACTGCTTTTCATTAATCTAGAATTAACTGAACGTGTAAAATGCATGTGCAAATTAACATCCTGTTCATTCATCTTGAAAAGTCTGCATGCAGTTTTCAGGCCTCTGACAATTAGGTATCATTTTCATTGTGACACAATTCTTAACTACATGCAGTCACATTAAAGAACAGGTAAATACGCACACAACTGTCACCAATGTACTGTTTCTGCAGCCTTAGTCTCATCTCATCCACAACAATCTGCTCTAACCTGATGTAGGCCAGATGGTGTCTGGGTAGATAAACAGCAATAGGTCCATTTTCACTTAATATAATTCTTATCCTAGCTTTCATCTCTCTTGTTCTCGGTTGATTACACTGACATCTAGTTCAGCTACACTTACCGTCTTTTTGATAGCAAGCGCCTAGTTGGTCTGAGGCTCGGCTCCAATTAATTTTGAGAATGGTGTAAAGCATTGACTATTGTTTTCCTGTTTCTCTTTATTATTATTATTAATTATTATTTATTATTATTATTATTCTGCCGTTTTTCGGCGCTTAACTACTCTTGCAATCTTTCACCGATTTCTACAATTTTGATATATAAACATTCCGCTCTTTCAGGAGATTCTAGCTTTGACTTGCAGTGTTTCTAACTTTTATAGTTTTTAAAATATTTAACTTTTATTCAAATTTTCCCGTCATTCAAATTAATGGTAAATGCTTTAAACTCTTCCTCCTCTTTCAAACTTAACTACTTCAGTATACGTTCAGCTAGAGAGACCATTCATAATCTAAGATGTTTACAAGACATTCATCTATTACCAAATGATTCAGCATTTTAAAATATCAAGCCAATTTTGAAATATGACAGTTTAAAAAACATGAAAAATTTTGCTCCTTCTTGATTTTTATGAATGAAAAGAGCAGAGTGAATCACACTTCACAGCAGTACCTTCCAACTGCCAGTCCTTTTTGTATGTTTCTTCTCTTTCCTGTACTTTTTTTGCCTTCATAGAGCTCCAGATCCTTTCAACAATGCATTTCAGGCCTCTTGAAGCTTCGGCAAATGAAATTCCACTAAATGTTCACAATTTTACTTCAGTGTTTCTCTTCTGTTTTAATTTATTCACTTTTTGTTGAGCATTTTTCTTCTCTTTTCTGTACTTTACTGCCTTCATCTAGCTCCAGGTGGCTTAAATATTCACATTTTTCTTCAGTGTTTCTCTTCTTTTTTTAATGAATTAAATTGTTGTTTAGCATTCTTCTTCTGTTTCCTGTACTTTTCTGCCTTCATACAACTTCAGGTCCTTACAAAATTTTATTTCAAGCCTTTAATTTAATCCTTTAAAACTTTCCGTTGTTTTAACCTTTCAACTTCTTCAACTAAGACTTCTGCATTTTTTTCCAAAAAGTTTAAATGATTCCACTATTTTATTTTCACTTTCAAACAGCTTCAAGCAGGATTTCAGCAACTTGCTTTCTGCTAAACTTTCACTATTTTTAGTTTTAGAAATGTCACACTTTAGAAATGTCAATACTTTTCACTTATTATCTGCTTGAAACCCTTTTGTTGTTTTTAACCCTTCAGCTTTTCTTTGCTGACAGTTACTCCAGCCAACATGACTGCCCTATTGTAAAAGCTTTATGCCAGCCTGTGTTATTTGTGCTCCTAATACAATGTAACATGACATTATCTGTCTCTCAGCCATCACAGCACAAACTTCCATGATAAAGAAGCTGCACTTCTCTCCTTTAAACTGACAGTGAGGGCTGTGTTAAAACTGCCATAAAACCTGTATTCTACACAGGACCTTGATAGAAATGACTTAACTGTCTGCAGCATACCTTTCTGCTTTTAACAGGTTAAAATTGTCTTTTACCATGACTTATAAATCTATTGAAGCAGCTGATTGTTCTCAAGAGGCACAACCTGTCCTCCTCTGTGTCTCTGGCTTAGGACGTCCTTCTGTGTGCTTTCCCTCATACTGGCCTGGTAAAACCTTACTGCTTTAGGCATCATGAATGTCATATTTCAGACTGGATTTGAAATATTTAATGCTTGACTGGTAACTAGCAGGTCTCTCAGCACAGCATCTATGTGTCGGCGAGCAAAATCTCTTCAGAAATTGTCTACTTATGGGTGCCAATGGCAAGGCCCCCATATTACTATTGTTCATACTTATTATTATGGGTGCAAGGCAAGGTATTGGCATTCAGACTGGATTTGGCAATTAGCAGGTCTCTCAGCTCAGCATCTTCCAACTGCCAGTCCTTTTTGCATGTTTCTTCTATTTTCTGTCTTCATAAAGCGTCAGCTCCTTTCAAAAACACATTTTGGGCCTTTTGAAACTCCAGCAAATCCTTTTCTGCTAAATATTCACATTTTCCTGCATTGTTTGTCATCTTTCTGATTTTTTTTTTTTTTTAATTTTTTCCCTTTTAGCTTCGCATTTTTCTTCTCTTTCCTGTACTTTTCTGCCTTAATCTAGCTTCAGGTGGCTTAAATATTCACATTTTTCTGCATTATAAACAGAATTCATCTCTCATCTCCTTCTTTAAACCTTCAATTTTTTCTGCTTGGACTTGTAACTTTTTTTAAAGACATTTAATCAATTCTGCCTTTTTTGCAGTAAGTTCAAGTCATTCCAATGTTCAAATGTTCAATCTTCAAATTCTTTCAACCCTGATTTCAGCAATTGGTTTTCTGCTAAATTTTCCCTTTTTTCAACTTTTTGAGCATGGTTAGCTATGCCCATTCAGCTAATAGGCATTCTCACTGCTGTTTCACAGGAACAGATTTTTCTAGTTGTGAGAATGCTTTAAGGCATTCTCACTATTGTTTTCCTGTTTCTCTTTATTATTATTCCAACATCTTAGTTCTTCCGTACATTTTTTGCCATTTAACTAGTTCTGCATCCTTTAACCGATTTCAACCATTTTGGTATCAAAACGTTCAGCTCCTTCAGGAGATTTATGCTATGACTTTTGGTGATTATAATTTTTATACTTTTTAAAATATTTAACTTCTATTAAAATTTTCCCGTCATTCAAATTAATGGAAACTGACTTCAAATCTTCAAAAACTTACTCCTCTTTCCAACCTAACTAGTTGAGCATACTTTCAGCTGGAGACACCATTCAAACTTTAAACGGGTCACAAGACATTCAGCTATTCAGCTTTTTCAAATATTAAGCCAATTTTGAAATATGACAGTTTCAAAAACATGAACAAATTTCAACTATTTAACTACTTCTGCATACTTTCTGACAGTCTGTGTGGCATTAAGAACAGAGTCAATTGTTTCAAACAAAGAGCAAGGTGTGCGACAGTTTGTCAAAATCATATCAGAAAAATATTTTTTCTGATATACTGGTGTATAATTTTTAAGTGTTTTAATACAACTGAGAGTGTGATTATTTGATAACAACATAACATTGATAACCTCAGATAAAGTTTAACTGTATGTTACATGTTATGTAGAGATGACAGAAGTGCTGAAAGACAGTGAATGTGGAGTGACAGAGCACAAATGAGGAAATAGTTGTAATGATTGATTTTATTCTACTTTGTATTTGAAGTGCTAAAGAGGACTAAGAAGAGTAAAAATGAACTCATCAATGCAGAAGAAGGACAGGACTACTTCACTGATATTTCATCTGTTGGTGAGGACAATACATGATACACACCATCTGCCATATCACTGCATTGCTCCAAATTATGTTGGTTTTTTGTGGTCAATGCAGCACACAAACACACAATAAAGAGCTCATATTATTGCAGTGATACAAAATTGCATGAATAAAATGCTTCAACTTTTATTATCTTGGTGTTGGATCATTAATTTGTCGTCAGAGATGGGCATAGGTGGTAGATCAGGGATTTCATATTTAGCATTCCATACCTGTAAATCCCATATCTTTAACTCTCTCTGTTCTGTTTTTCAGCGCCAAGGTGAAACTGAGATGGAAACTGGTGTGCTGTAGATTCATTTATCATGCTATTCCCTGGGATAAAAATCTTAATTTTATGCTGTGATGTTTATGATAAAATGAAAATGCTGTTGAATTTGTTATGTAGTTTTAAGGATCATGTTGAAGAGATTTTATATTGATGGGACATAATTGATTAACAGACGATAACTGTACGATATATACAGAGCTGTGGTGGACCATATCAACTTAAAACTGACAGATAAATCACTCTGCAATGAAATAACTGTCAAAATGAAATGTTATCTACTTTGGGCAAAACTACCTTAGTTCTAGACCTGGTATCTTTATTACCTTTTTGTATGTTTTATTCCAACTGCTCCCCCAGGGTCACCATTTGCACGGGCCAGTGTGAAGAACAAGAATGAGAGCTCGTCATATTTGAGGAGAAAAGAGAAGAGGATTCGTTTCACTATCCGCCATTTGGTCAAGTCCCAGAGCTTCTACTGGACTGTATTGTGTCTTGTTGGGCTCAACACGTTGTGTGTAGCCATAGTACACTATGACCAGCCTGAGTGGCTAACTTATGCACTATGTGAGTTTCAGTGGAACTTAAATGCCTGTATGTTATTTCTATCTACTGTATTTAGCCAACAACATTATATTAGAACACTGACACATAAAGTTTTAACTGGAAAAAAAGAATGGCTGCACGGTGGTGTGGTGGTTAACACCATCACCTCACAGCAAGAGGATTCCTGTATTGAATCCCAGCTGGGGATCTCAGTGGAGTTTTCACGTTCTTTTTGTGTATGTATGAGTTGTCTCGGGGTACTCCGGCTTCGTCCCACTGCTCAAAAACATGCATGTTAGGTTAGGTTAATTGGTTACTCTAAATTGGCCCAATGAATGAGTTTGAGTGTGGATGGTTGCTTGTCTTGTTTGTCTCTGTGTGGCCCTGTGATGTACCGGTGACCTGTCCAGGGTGTATCCCCCCCACCCTGAGTTTGATTAAGCGAGTATAGAAAATGGATAATAGTAATGATGATAATACTAATGTGACCGCAAGTCATTCTACCTTAAAATGGTTTATAATGCTTGCATTCAATCGATATGTTGTGGAAGGTTCCAAAGAACTATTAAACACTTCATGTGCTTTATTTCTCTATTCACTCATATGCTAATTTAGATCGACATTATCCTAATTTTGAACACAAATGGATGGGTAAGCATTGATCTGTGATTTTTGTTATTCTCCCTGGACAGACTTGGCAGAGTTTGTATTTTTGGGCTTGTTCCTGGCTGAGATGTCCATGAAAATGTATGGCCTTGGACCACAGAACTACTTCCACTCTTCTTTCAACTGTTTTGACTTTGGGGTGAGTTTTCTTGTATAGCTTTGACCTTTGTCAGTTCACAGTGGATTTAAAAATGTGAACATGGATGAGGACATAAGAGATGAGATCCTGAATCATGTGCCTCAGAAAAGAAATGTTTAATTTTTGCTAGAATAACAGAAAATGTGTTGGCCTGCAGGATTTATCATACTGTGTTCACAGGTCATTATTGGCAGTATTTTTGAGGTTATCTGGGCTGCCATCAAACCTGGTGCCTCATTTGGAATAAGTGTCCTGCGAGCATTAAGACTGCTTAGGATCTTCAAAGTCACCAAGTAAGTCCTGGGGAATCTTTGTGTGTATGCTGAAAATTAGTCAGACCTTTTCCTCTTCAAATAGCATGTTCACGTCTGTGTGTGTAGGTACTGGAACTCTTTGAGGAACCTGGTGGTATCCTTGCTCAACTCTATGAAGTCCATCATCAGCCTGTTGTTCCTGCTCTTTCTCTTCATTGTGGTCTTTGCTTTGCTTGGCATGCAGCTGTTTGGTGGCCAGTGAGTAATTTGTTTCTGTTGTTTTTTTGTTAAAACAGTTATTTAAAAGATCTGTGTCTCCCCAAGCTGAGCTGTGGTGACACCAGGAGTTTCTGTGGTTCTTTGGGCAACTAAACATTTGGTGGTCCTTGCAGTTCTCAATTATATTCAAATCAAATCCGGATCAGTGCTGGCCGTTGGTGTTTTAAAATACTACAACTCTTTGAGAAACTGTGTATCAGTCCACTAATTTAGCAATATTCTTATTATAATACTATGTTTAATTATTGTTTTTAAGAGGGAAAAATTGATTAAGAAAAGCAAATTAATTAACCCTGTTGGTTAATTAATTTGCTTTTTTATTTTACTTTGTAGTGTATCTAACCTTGCAGCTATCTAATCCCCTCGATCCTGCTACCTCTGCACGGTCTTAAGCTACATTTATTAGTTTAGATCAGGGGTCCCCAAACTTTTTCCTGTGAGGGTCACATAACTTTTCCCGATGGGGGGCCGGGGTCAGTTTGTAACAGAAAAAGTGTGATGGTCGCAGGGGTGCCTTAACGTAAACATTTATTGTTTTCCAGAAACCAGGAAATGAATAATAATACTATTATTGAAATAAACAGCACTATTATGAAACAAATAACCAAATAACCCTCTCTGGGATCTTTGCAGAAAAGAAAGTCAGGAAATAAATACAACTATCTGTGAAATAAATAACCAAATAACCCTCTTTGTGTTCTTCACAGAAAAAAGTCCATTGAACATTAACTTTCTGTTGTGCTGTGCACAATCTTAACAGGTAAAAGTGTAGCTTTATCGTCAGAGCAGAATCCTTTACTCAAATGGCTCATATGAGCAGTCTGTCAAAAATCTTATGTTCCTTCCTTATAGTCATTTTGGAAGGTCCAGTAGGCTTGTAGACACCACTGTTCGCAGCTCTCTCTCCAACTTCCCTGTGAAAACCACGAAGAAAGCAGGCTAAGAAACTGAACTAAGCGATACAGCACCTACACAGCACATGACATTTCACTACCAGTATGGTTGTGGAGATGTGGATTTTATCCCAGTAGATTTTATTATGATTAAATTCATTTATGCTCAGAATGACTCATTCAAGTCAGAAAAGTGAGCTTGCCTATGTATGTTCATCAGTGTTCACTGTGGGCCTGCATCTGGCTGGTGAGAAGTTGAATGTCAGGTTCCATTCTAGTCACTGCCAATCTCAAACACTGATGTTCATCTATCATTCTTGATCTCATCGGAGTTTTCAGGTGTTTCATGTGTGAAAAGGTTTGCTTGCAGATATACGTGCTGCCAAAAAGTGTAAACATCTTCATTGCGTTTTTTTTATGTTAGGGTATGTGTCGTTTGGGAGGACAGCATAGAAGTCAATGAGACTGTTAGGCTTGAATGCGTCTTTCAGAACATCACAGTTCTATAACTCGGCTAACTCAAACTGAAAAAGAGGCTGGGCTTCATCGATGTCGGCAAGAAAGGGGTTCTGGAAAAGACGATGTCTTTTGCATTAACATTTAGTTGCCGAAATCGCGCACCAAACTCTGCCTTCAGTATTTCCACACACTTCAGTTGGGAACAGGACTGCTGGGTTCTCTGCAAAGACCTTTTGGGCAACAGGGAGATGGATGAAGTTGTGCTTTTTCACTTGTTCCAAAAGCAGTGCAAGTTTCACCTTGAATGCTTTTATGTAAGAATACATGTTGCAAATGAGTTTCCCCTTGCCTTGTAGCTGCAAGTTAAGGCTGTTCAGCATTTCTGTCACGTCTATTAAAAATCCGAGGTGCCATCTCCATTCTGGATCAATCAGCTCCGGGACTGTTTTGTCTTTAGAATGAAGAAATGCGTTAATTTCAGGTAGCAGCTCATAAAAACTCTGCCCTGGCTTAACCATCGGACTTCCGTGTAGTATAGCACATTGCTGTGCACAGACTTTAGTTCAAACAGAAATAGTTGGAACTGCCTGTGTGCAAGTCCCTTTTCTCTTATGAAGTTTATACATGAAACCACAACCTTCATGACAGAATCCCACTTCAACACTTTGCAGCACAGTGCTTGTTGGTGAGTTAGGCAGTGGACTTGCAACGGGACGGTGAGACTACGTTTTTGCATCTCTCGGTCGTCCTATTAGCCCCCGAGACACGCCCACCATACTAGGAGCCCCGTCAGTCGTGATGCTGGCAAGCTTTGACAAGTCTAGGTCCAACTGTTCCATGGTTTGGTACACTTTTCTGAAATATCCTTCCCCGTTGTAGTCCCTTTTAAGACTTTGGAGGGCTCCCAGCTCCTCGCACATTTCAAAGTTTGCATTAACTCCACTAATGAAAATGAGCAGCTGCGCTGTGTCTTGCACGTCTGTGCTCCCATCCAGTGCTAATGAAAAAAAAAGCAAAATTCCTTTGTCTTTGCTGGGCATATACATTATCCCCGCTTTTTACAATGCGTCTGGTGATTGTACTCGCTGACAGACTCACGGCATTAAAGACATCTTTCTTCTTGGGACACACCTCTTCCACGACAGCGTCCAAACATTTCTTGACAAAATCTCCATCAGTGAAAGGTTTACCACTGCTAGCTATCAGTTGAGCAACCCGAAAGCTAGCCTGAACGGATGGCTGGTTCAGCTAAGCACGTACAAATGTATTCTGCAACAGTGTACTTTTTAGCTTTGAGAGTTTGTCTGCTCGTGTTTGGCCTTGCAAGTTATCATACTCTTTGTGACGAGATGTATAGTGTCGGCGCAGATTGTATTCTTTGAATACCACCACCGCCTCTTGACAGATGAGACAAACAACCTTTTCTTTGTATTGAACAAAAAAATTATTGTTTGACCACTGTAGGTTAAATGTCCCTGACCCAACTAAAACCAGAGTGAATCTGTCCTGTTATGTTGTCAGTGTCTCTTGGTACATGGTGGGCCAGCTGTGTATGTCAACAGTTGGGTGCTCAAACAGCACTCCCCATAGAATTTGATTAAAACAACAGTATTTAAGAAATAAATAAGTAAGAAAAGTTATTGTTCACACCTCAATGCATCCCTCACATTTAGAGAGATGTGATTAACTACCAGGAAAACGAGATACAAAATGTCAGCATTAGCTAATCTAATGAAAGCCATTCAGATTACTCAAGTGTATCGGGATACTACTTTTTTTGTAGAATATTTGGGACTGATTGTCTGATGTTTTGTAAACACACTACATTCATATGCAATATGATGCAACAGAACTGAAACATCACCAGTACGTTATCATGTTGTCGTTGTCAAAACCTGATGAACACATAGAACTATGGATTTCTCTGAAAACAATTTTTTTCATTCACAATTTTTTTTTTACAGCAAAATGTAACAATTAGTGGGCTATGGAAGGAGAAGTTACAGAAGATGAAACAGTCAATGACTAATACAAAAACCTACAAGGAATTAGCAACCACAATTCCAACTCAAATTTGAATAATATTCAAGCAACTATGTTGTTATCCAGAGTTATTGCACTTTCTGTGTGAGCCATCGATATGGCCACAAATCATGGCTCACAGATATCAACACTGGGTCTCGGTGACCTGGGCAAAAAAATGTAAGGTAATTGGATACACAAAAAAAGTTGACTGGCTTTTTCCATAGGGTAATAAGCAAATGATTGGTGTGATGGTGAGTTTGGGCTGTGGCCATGGAGCTTAATAATTGCAGTAAAAGACTTGTTTTCTCCCTACAGGTTTAATTTTGAAGATGAAACACCAACAACCAACTTTGACACTTTTCCAGCAGCCATTCTTACAGTGTTCCAGGTAAAAGTCAGCTTCATCATGTCTTTTTACTACTCTGGTTGAATTGAACTCAGAAACTTGCATGTCTCCTTTGCAGATTCTAACTGGAGAAGACTGGAATGCAGTCATGTACCATGGAATTGAATCACAGGGGGGGGTGCACAGGGGAATGTTCTCTTCCATTTATTTCATTGTCCTCACTCTCTTTGGAAACTGTATCCTGCCTCAATGATCCAAAATTAATCCACCCTTGTTGCTGTCAGGGAATCCTATAGCACTGCAAAAGACTATCATTGACTAAACAAACTGCTGCAACTGTGAATATAGGTTTTCTTTATCAGTCAATTGTTCTTTTCTTGACAACACAAACAACCAGACACACTCCTCAATGTGTTCTTGGCCATTGCTGTTGATAATCTTGCAAATGCCCAGGAGCTCACAAAGGTACAGTTTTTTTTTTTTAGCATCACTTGCACCCACTGCATTTATTATTATTATTAATAATAATATTTCACTTATATACTTATAAGTATTGTCAAATTAGTGTATTTCTGTAGGATGTCTGGTTCATAATGTCTAGCATGTTTTTTGTCTTTAGCAGACAGGACTTGGCATGAAAATATCCTTTTTCTTGACTACGGGTTGCCATGTGTTATTTCAGTGTCTGTTTTAATGTAAGCTGAGAAGTTTTCCTAACAATAATCATCGCTAACCATAACCATGTAATCTTTAATACCTCGCCATAACTTTTTTTACATATAGTGTAAAGTACTTAGTTATAGTGTTAACTAAGTACTTTGCATTGGTTAAAATAGTATCAAGTAGTTGAAATAGAAACAAAACAGAGAATGAATATGCCAGGATGCAGTGACTGAATGCCAAAATGAAGTTACTTGAAAGCACTTGTTCTCAGGACAGGACTGAAATCTGGCTTTTCAGCTTAGCAGCCGTGTGCAGACCGGGCTGTCCTCTAACCCCTCTGACTACCAAATGAGGAATTTTTTTGACTGCTAAATGTGAAGCAACAGTTGATTTGTGAATATTTGATTAAATGCTGTGACAGTAGATATAAAAAAAAAAAAATCGAAATCTTTTATTCACCCATGAATGTTACCCACTTCTTTATTGCACACTAATCTAATTCACTAAACCTGATCAGTGTAATCCTATACTTTCCCATTTAACATTAACAGTGAAATTGCCACTATATCCCCTGTCTGTTGGTCACCTCAGTCAGACTGTTATGCAAGTTTAAACACTGGTCTTGAAAGTCCAAGAAGGCAAGAGGAGTCAAAAATAATTTTCTGTAGACAGCAAAGTGCAAGCAGGGTGCATTTATTTAGCCAACATCGAAATACAGGCCAAACATACAGTGAGACAGTTCTGGAATTGTCTGACAATTCACTGTCGGGGGGGGAGAGACAAAGTGAAAAAAGGTGTGACAGATGAGGCCCCCCAGCAGTCTAGGCCTATAGCAGATTAACTATGGGATGTTTCAGGATCACCTGAGCCATCCCTAACTATAAGCTTTATCAAAAAGGAAAGTTTTAAGCCTAATCTTAAAGGTGGAAAGGGCATCTGCTTCCTGGACACTTGTTATTGAATAAGACAATTTATTACCTCTGTTCTCATTCACCGACCCCCAAAGCCACACTTGTCTTTGTGTAGCAGCAGGTGGGAAGCCGCAGAGAAGTGAGAGAAGTGTGTTAGACTACAACTCTGCATCCTGGTCGCAACCCTGGGTTGTCATGTTTTTGGATGACTAATAAATTCGTCCATATTTCTAGAAATGAGAGCCGCTACTTCCAAAGTGGGATGGATGCCGTCTCTCCTCATCAGACCAGGTTTTCTCCAGAAAGATTGCCAATTATCTATGTAGCCCACGTTGTTTGCTGGGCACCATCTAGACAACCAGCGATTGAATGATGACATGCAACTAAACATGTCATCACTGCTCAGATTTGGCAGGGGTCCAGAGAAAAGTATGGCGTCCAACATTGTTTTGGCAACATTATACACCATCCATCATCTGCCGCTTCTCTGGGGATCAGGTCGCGGGGGCAGCAGCTTGAGCAGAGAGACCCAGCCTTGGCCACTCCAGCTCTTCTGAGACATAGTTTCTCGAACGTGTCCTGGGTCTTCCCTGGGGTCTCCTCCCAGTGGGACGTGCCTCGCTAGGGAAGCGTCCAGGAGGCATCTTAACCAGATGCCCGAACCACCTCATCTGGCTCCTATCGATGCTCCTCTACTCCGACTTCTCACTCCTCACTAAGCCTCCTCCTCAGGATCACCAATGAAAAATTTGAATAATTTCAACAATTATTCCACAAATAACTTTTTTGCCCTAAATTTGACCACCTGCTCTCCATTTCTTTTTTTATACCTTCCCCTTCCGTTTACCCTTACCCTAAGATCACAGGACCATGCCCTAAAACCCTGCTGAGGCTCCTCTTCAGTACCCCCAAATAGACCTTACCAGGGAGGCTGAGGAGTTGGATCCCCTTGTAGCCGGAACACACCCTCTGGTCTCCCTTTTTGAAGAGGGGGGCCACCACCCCGATCTGCCAGTCTTGAAGCAATGTCCCCGATGTCGACGCAATGTCGCAGAGGCGTGTCAACCAAGATGGCCCTACAACATCCAAGGCCTTGAGGAACTCCGGACGAATCCCCTGGGGCATTGCCACCAAGGAGCTTTTTGACCATCTTGGCCACCTCAGCCTCAGAAATGGGAGGCCCCATATCCGAACTCCTTGACTCTGCTTCCTCATCGGAAGGCGTGTTGGTAGGATTGAGGAGGTTCTCGAAGTATTCCCCCCACTGACTCTTAACGTCCCTATTGAGGTCAGCAGAGCCCCGTCCCCATCTTCAGCTGTCACTTCTGCACTTTTAACATTCAATTTAAAATCAACCATAAATTGACCATTGACCATAAATTCATGAAGCAACCGTTTCTATCTAGCTGTGATGGAGAGAAGGACATAAGAAACAGTACGTCACAAACATTTATGCTTGTCAGTTGATGACCATTATCAACATAACATGTTAGGGATGTATTTAAGCTCTTATTACTATAGTGCTATAATGTAATATCACCATGGAACCACATTAACAGCAAAGACTAGCATAAGCTAGCAAGGGCAGCCAAAAATGGCAGCCATCATGATTTTTGTGTGGCTAATGGGTTTTATCAAAAGAACAATCCCCAAGGAGTATTTATGCCAATTTTGGTGCTTCTTTCCACTTGTGACAGATTTTCCTGGAAAAAAAAAAAAGCAATCTGCTCTACTAAATGTATTTGACTAAGATCGTTGGTGTGTCCAATGCTACGTTCCTGATAGGTGGGGCGCCTGCAGCAGTGGTTTCATTTTTTGCGAGTGGTTGTAGTAACGTGGTGATCAAGAAAGCAATTAGTCATACTTAACCTAAGTATACCAAAGTGCTTCATACAAAGATTAATAAAAGTACCATTTAAAAAAAAAAAAAAATAAATAAAAAATAAATCCTAAAATATGAATAAAAGTACCATAAAATACCATAAAATAAAACAGTAAGTTTTTTATACGACAGTATGCAAAACCCATCACAAATAAAACAATACAGGAATCAAGATCAAAGGTCAAGTCTGGCTCACAGCAGGACCAAAGGTCAAGGAGAAAAAAAATAAAATTTTTAAGGAAAACTTAAATGATTCTAACAATGCTTTTTACTTCGTCTAACACGAAGTAAAAAGCTATTCCATAGCTTTGGAGCAGCCACTGAGAACGCTCGGATCTCGGGACCTCAAGCAGCAGCTCATTTGATTATCTGAGGGCTCCGACTGTATTATGAGTAAACCACAGTAAAATAATTTATGTAATGATCGCTGAACAAAATATAAACATTTTGACATAGAATACACAAAAATTTACAAACATTTTTAATTAAGCAAATGTAGCCTATATATGGTAAAAAATTCTTTATAATATTAATTAATTAGTTTATTATCTGTTTATCAATTAGTGTGATTTGTTGTGTAAATTGCCATATATAATTATATTGGCTAATACTACTGCACATTAAATAATTAATTTGACTTTAAAAATTCAAAATCCTCAACAATTAATCAAACCACAAGACTTCTGAAGTAGGCTATGCTTATGCATATACTGATATCTTCTGCAGAAGTACAACCATATTAGAAATTATTGAATGAATCATGACATGTCCCATACTGTTTGCAGGAGATAATTGGGATAGGAAGAACTGTAACACTGTCTTCTGACGCATGCTGTCTTATGTCAGACAGCCCGCCGTGTGCCACTGAAAACACGCGCCTGCATATTTTGCAATTTGCCTTGCTATGGTCTCCGCTCCTTCCACCCATTTCTGTACTTCTGTAAGCGTCTTTGCTTATGGGGAGGAAAAAGTAAAAAAAATAAAATAAAAAAAAGAAGTAAATTGCTGTTGAATCGGGTGTAGTGGACTTTTTTTTTTTAAAAAGTGCAGATGTTGTTAGTGACTCTGGTGACAGCACCACCCTCTGGTAGCCAGGAACAGAGGACAGAGGACAAATCGCGAAAGGCAATTCCGTATTTTACGGGACGGGTGGCAACCCTACTGGGATCCCGGCTGCTTGGGTTCTGCTAGGGTGCGGCAAATGGAGCTAGCTGCGCTAAGTGCCTCTGCATTGGCTCGCTATCGGATGGTTTTCAACGCGCCGAGCCGAGCTTCCAATTCAGATAACCTCGCCTCCAAAACTACAAAGAGACTACATTTGTTACATGTACCATTATCGCTAAAGCAAAATATCCGACACATGGAGCAGGTGAAAGCAGGAGATAGAGGGAACTGGTTGCCATGCTAAGCTCGAGAACCAGACACACTGCTAAAAAGTGAAAATAAAGACTTAGGATTTGTAGGAGTGAGTATTAGAACAAAACAAGAATGCTATAGTTAACTATGCAAAAATGTGTAAATTATACGGAGAAACATTAAGAAACCTAAAGGCTTGAATTAATTAAAACTACCTTCTACATAGATAGGTATAGGTATAGCCTTCATCTTAATCATAATAATGATTACACTACCACAAAAAGTTAAAATATGGTTATATTCAGGACTTTACAAGTTCTTTGGTTTTACTCATTTAATTCAACTCGCACTTATTATATTGTACACATCTGTTTGGAAATTCTGTGTTGTATGCTTCTCACACTATAGATAAAAAGAAGCATTTGCAGTCCACAGACATGTCAACGCATAAAACACTGGACTTTCTGTATATATGCATGCATGTGTCTTGTTTGCCCTTACTGTCCAGGATGAAGAGGAACAGGAGGAGGCCATCAATAAGAAGCTTGCACTCCAGAAGGCCAAGGAGGTAAAGGAGGTCAGCCCCATGTCAGCAGCTAACATTTCCATCACGGCGTAAGTACACCCTCCCTAATGTTTGATATTATCTTAAATTTCCCATTTGACTTCATCACTCGGCAGATGCAGAAAAGACCCAAATGAGTACAAGGTACCCCCCCCCCCCTCTTCTAATTTCTTAGTGAAATTGCTTACGGAATGGGTTTTAATTTGTCATCCTGTAGAGATTGACTATTTCGAGGAAAGTCCTTAGTTTCAAAATTTGATAAACAAATACAGTTTTTGATATCATTTGATATACAATACAAATTAAACATAGCAAAATGCATTTAAACATAGTTATTCAATTCAATTCAATTCAATTTTATTTATATAGCGCCAGATTACAACAATTGTCATCTCAAGGCACTTAAGTAATATAGTCCAATTCAAGCCAATTGGAATTCAATTCATTGTAATCATAATCCAATTCATTCATATAGAGCCAATTCAAAAAAACAATATCCAAGCTAAGGAAACAAACAGATTGCACCGAAGCTTGTCTTCAGTCCAATCTCCCGTCCTGAGCCTGTGGCGACTGTGGAAAGGAACAACTCCCTTTTAACAGGAAGAAACCTCTGGCAGAACCAGACTCAGGAAGGGTGGCCATCCGCCTCGACCAGCTGGGGTTTGAGAAGACAGAAAAGAGGGAAAAGAGGGGGGAAAAACACCATAACGCCATTCAAAGGATATCTGTTGGAACAGGGAAACATAGGTTAATAACCACAATAATGTCACATGTACATAATATCATTTGAGAAATTAAACAGGGGGAAAAAGAGAGCAAAGTGAGGAAAGGTGTGACAGATGAGGTCCCCCAGCAGTCTAAGCCTATAGCAGCTTAACTATGGGATGTTTCAGGATCACCTGAGCCATCCCTAACTATAAGCTTTATCGAAAAGGAAAGTTTTAAGCCTAATCTTAAAAGTGGAAAGGGTGTCTGCTTCCCGGACATTTACTGGCAGCTTATTCCACAAGAGAGGGGCCTGATAACTGAAGGCTCTACCTCCCATTCTACTTTTAGAAACTCTGGGAACAACAAGTAAACCTGCAGTTTGGGAGCGAAGTGCTCTGTTAGGAAAATATCTTACAATTAAATCTTTAAGATATGATGGAGCTCGGTCATTAAGAACTTTATATGTGAGAAGAAGAATCTTAAATTCTATTCTGAATTTAACAGGGAGCCAATGAAGAGAAGCTAAAACTGGAGAAACATGATCTCTCCTGTTAGTTCTCATCAGAACTCTGGCTGCAGCATTTTGGATCAGCTGGAGGCTTTTCAGAGAATATGTGGGACAGCCCAATAATAAGGAATTACAGTAGTCCAATCTTGAAGTAACAAATGCATGAACTAGTTTCTCTGCATCACCTTGAGACAGGATGTTCCTGATTTTGGCAATATTACGAAGGTGAAAGAAGGCAGTCCTAGAAACCAGTTTTATATGTGCGTCAAATGATAAATTCTGGTCAAAAATAACTCCAAGGTTCCTCACTGTAGAACTAGAAGCCAAGGAAATACCATCTAGAGTAACTATATAACTAGACAATTTTTCCCTGAAGCGCTCAGGTCCAAAGATAACAACTTCAGTTTTGTCTGAATTTAAAAGCAGACAGTTCTGAGTCATCCAGGTCTTTATGTCTTTAAGACAGGCTTGTAGCCTGACCAACCTGTAGGTTTCATCTGGTTTCATAGATAAGTACAGCTGAGTATCATCAGCATAACAATGGAAATTTATGCCATGCTGTCTGATAATGTTACCTAATGGAAGCATGTATAAAGTAAAAAGAATCGGTCCAAGTACAGAACCCTGAGGAACTCCATGACTTACTCCAACGTGTGAGGAAGATTCCTCATTTACAAGAACAAACTGGAATCTATCAGATAAATATGACTTAAACCAGCCTAATGCAGTTCCTTTAATCCCAATAACATGTTCAAGTCTCTGTAACAGAATGCTGTGATCGATCGTATCAAATGCAGCACTGAGATCCAACAGGACAAGCACAGAAACAAGTCCGCTATCAGAAGCTAACAGGAGATCATTGGTAACTTTCACCAGTGCCGTTTCTGTGCTATGATGCACTCTGAATCCTGACTGAAACTCTTCAAACAGATTATTTCTATGTAAATGATCACAAAGTTGAACTGCAACTATTTTTTCAAGAACTTTGGACAAAAAAGGGAGATTGGATATAGGTCGATAATTAGCCAACACCTCTGAATCAAGAGTAGGTTTTTTAAGTAAAGGTTTAATTACAGCAACCTTAAAAGTCTGAGGTACATATCCTATCAACAAAGACCGATTGATCAAATCCAATATGGAAGTGTCAATTAAGGGGAAAACCTCCTTGAACAGTCTGGTTGGGATTGGGTCTAACATACAAGTTGATGGTTTAGAAGAGACTATTGCTGTTGTTAGCTCAGAAAGATCAACTGGACAGAAGCTGTCTAAATACAATTCAGGTTCGAAAGATACTTCTAAAGCTCCTCTACTTGATGATACATCAGTGATAATAATGGGAAGGATTCCATTAATCTTCTCTCTGATAGAAACAATTTTATTGATGAAAAATCTCATGAAATCATCACTGCTGAGAGTTAAAGGAATACATGGCTCAACAGAGCTCGGACTCTTTGTCAGCCTGGCAATAGTGCTGAAAAGAAACCTGGGATTATTCTTATTCTCTTCTATCAATAATGAATAATACGCAGTTCTAGCTTTACGAAGTGCTTTCTTATACGTTATTAAACTATCTTTCCAGACTAATTGAGACTCTTCTAAATTAGAGGAACGCCACTGTCTCTCCAGCTTTCTTGCAGTCTGCTTTAACGCACGCAGCTGTGAATTATACCAAGGAGCCAACCTCTTCTGACTGATTACCTTCCTTTTCAGAGGGGCAACATTGTCCAGTGTTGTACGCATTGAAGCTAAACTGCTGTCAACAAGAGAGTCAAGTTCTACTGGAGTAAAATTTAGGTAGCCATCCTCTGTCATATCAGCACATGGCAGTGAAGAAAAGGATGATGAAATCAACTCTTTAAATCTGGTTACAGCATTCTCTGACAGACACCTTCTATATGTAGAATTCTTCTCAGAAACCGTGTAGTCAAGTAATGTAAATTCAAAAGTTATTAAAAAATGGTCAGACAAGACAGGGTTATGAGGGAACACTGTTAACTGTTCACTCTCAATGCCATAAGTCAGCACAAGGTCAAGGGTGTGATTAAGGCAGTGAGTAGGTCTGTGAACACTTTGAGAAAATCCAATAGAGTCTAATATAGAATTAAAGTTAATATTTAGGCTGTCATTTTCAACATCTACATGAATATTAAAGTCACCCACTACAATGACTTTATCTGTACTCACCACTAACTGGGATAAAAACTCTGAGAATTCAGACAGAAACTCAGAATAAGGGCCAGGTGGACAATACACAACAACAAACACAAGAGGTTTTTGTGATTTCCACTTTGGGCGGGAAAAACTGAGAACCAGAGATTCAAAAGAGCTAAAACTAATCTTGGGTCTAGGACTGATTATGTGTTCTGTCAAGGCCTCCGGAGACAGATACAGGGTCAGTTCAATATCACAATGTTTATTTATAATAAACAGCAGGTTGGTTGAGGATCTCCACACAGAGCAAAAGAAGAGGCTGTGAAACACCTGAGCACTCTTCTCAGTAAATATATCTGAAGATTAAAGATAACAAAATAACCTCACGCTCTCCTACTGAGGCGGATTTAAACAAAAACTGAGACACTATGAAACCCAACAAGTGTAAACACACCTTTAACGGTGGCACAAAGATCTTTAAGAATATAACACAAATCCACTCCAAATAAACGGAGGGACAGAATCCGGCTATGAAACTTACAGTTATAATAAACTATGGCTATGGAAAAACTTACAACAAAAGATCTTTCTAAAGGAGGAACGCTCGACTTCAAAGGACAAGGTAATCACGACTTGGGACACTTGGAATAAAGACGCGAGTGTAAGGCTCATGGAAGAAACGACACACTGGCACAAGACAAGGGAGACGCAAACTATTTGAGCACATGAGGAGCCAAGGCGAACAGGTGGAAACAATGGGAATCAGGGAAGCCAATCAGACATTTGACACAGGAGGAAGGGCAAGATACCTGGAATGAGAGGGAAGTTAGTGCTTTCAAAATCGTGACATGTTCTTAGTGCATTTAGAGACCCATAGAATATGAGAAAGTACAACCTCCTCATTCTTTGAATTTAATTTTATTGACATAGCGCCAAAATCACAACAAATCTCATCTCATGTCATCAATTAGAGTCCAATTCATTGTAACAGTCATAATCCAATTAATTAAATTCCAAATTAGTCCAATTCATACATACAAAGCCAATTAACAAAAGTAGCCGAGCTAAGGAAACTAACAGATTGCACTGAAACCTATCTTCGATCCAATCCCCCGTCCTGAGCATGCAAGAGGCGATGGTGGAAAGAAAAAAAAACACCTTTTAAACAGGTAGGAACTTCTGGCAGAACCAGACTCAGGAAGAGTGGCCATCTGCCTCGACCAGCTGAGATTTGAGACGACAGGAAATACAGATCAAAAAGTCAGTTGTGCCCTTGTAGACCCATAGATCCACCCATTCACCATACAACCCTGAAAATGATGGAAGCACTACACTTAGAGGATGTTCATTCACCTCTTTTTTTGTTCGTAAGAAACCAAAATATATATATTTCAAAACTGTTTTACTTAAAAGCTGAACATTCAGGCTTTGTAAAACATAGTCTTCCCTTTTTGTTTAGATGAAGTAGACAAAAAAAGTTAAGGAATCATAAACAAAATCTTTTTTTTTATTACTTTGCTGTATCTACTCTACCTTTTATGACTGCTTGAATTATTCAAGGCATGGACCTCACTTATAAAAAACAATATTCTTCATCAATCAGCTTCCAGCTGTATTGTATAGCTGTTGACATTAGTCAATAATCAAACAGCAGTATCCAAATTGTTAACCTGTGCATTTACTCTGAACGAACCCATGTCCTTTACTTGACATCAGGCCCATGTCATCAGTGATTGTGGAAAGCTATTTTCTTCAGGCAGTCATTATTCAGGTTCAAGCTCTCACCCACAGATCCTATGAAAATGTATGCAAAGTTATGCACAGATTTTCGTGCATAATCCAATGAATATCCGTCAGCACAAGGCTGACGTGCCTTTTATTCACAGAGGAAAATAAACTTTTTAAAATAGTTTTGACATTATAATACATTGTTGAAAGCAAAAATTAAACTTTTTATTTTTACAAGCTCCCGTCAGGGAATGTATGCAAGCTTTAGTTTGTTAACCTGTAAAGTTTATTTTTGTTTTGAACGTTGCTATGGTGGTTACTAAGGACGCTACTATCGCTGTAGCTTTCATAAACGTCACAGTAATCACCATAGGCTACTTTTTTGTTTGTTTTAATTAACTTTTTTTCCGGCTTCGCTGCTGAAACACGCTATAAAAGGAAATACAAGCATTTAATGGAGAAACAAGTTGTTTTGGATGAACAGCAGCGCACCCTGAAAGATCACTGCCCACTGACATCCCCTGCATCGAATCAGAGCGCCGAGGCCAATGGAGGGAGTCGGAATAATTCTATTTACAGGAAGATGTATTCATGGACAACTAATATATGAACAAATATATAAATATACATATATAAAACTAAATAAAATGAAATTGTGTTTCACACATCCACCGTTTGGAGATCAGTGCAGTTAATTTCAACAATAAATAAGGAAACATGGATAAATAAATCAAAACGGATACAAATGATCATTAAATAGGTGCTCTAACAAATAAACAGCTACAGACGCCACACACTCGTAGCAGTTCTGTTTGGAGCTAAACGAACAGAGTTTAGACAGGGTGGAGCCAATAAAATGGAGTGAATAAAATGAGACTCAGGCTGGCTGAATGTAGTGCAAGATCGAAATGTTAAGAAACACTGTAAGTGTACGGAAATCCCTTCATCATCTTCACATAAACAACATTTGTAAAGCTATGTAGGCAAAAGTTAAAACTATATATCCAGATACAGCCACGTATTTGCACTCCAATATACTGAAGTCTTGGTCATCTAGGACCATCCTGTCAGCCTGGGGAAAGGGATACGGTAGGTATAATTAGACATATTAGGTCATTAGAAATATAATATGAAACTCACTGTAAATTATGGGGAAAACCGGGTCTAAACTGGTCCAAATTTAAAAGTCTGACAGTGTATTAAGCAGACATCAATATTTTGAACACATGTGACCACTAACTACCCCTTAAAACATGTTTGAATTATTTCATCCAGCTTGGACTTAATAAGGATCTGAGAAAGCACACCTCAAAGGGCCTTGGAGCAAGATGAAAATTAAACTTTGGTGTAGGACAGAAGTGAAGACATCATTGGAAAGGTCTTGACCTTGGGAGTAACATATGTCAGTATGAAAATTGTGGGCAGCTCCTTCTCCTCAGAGGTGACCTTTGAACCTTGAACCTGAGACACTTTTGAAGGCTTACAGAGCAGCAACAAAATGGGCTACAGGCCAGTTTTAAACAGTTTTGGAAAGCTCTAGACCTATAGTACCATCACCTGTGGGACACCTGTAGGGGGCGCCACTAAGTGGGGTCAAAACCCAGAAAAAATGTGATTTCACCCCTTTAACTATAAGCAAGATCAAATCTGACCAAACAGGTGTGCTTTCCAACCCCAAAACCTGTAATAAGTCTGAAAGTTTCCTGGCCACAGTTTAGAGGACACCCCTTTGAACTACAAAACATATGCCGCTGCCTGCCACTGTGTATGGCAGTTTAGTACAAATTGTAGTTTTTATATCGTGCTTCCGGGTTAGGGTCAGGGTTGCGAAATTAGGGTTTGAAAAACATATCTGTGCATTCTTCAACTAAAAAAAGTATAACCCTAACATGTACGTTTATGTCATGAGAAAAGCTATGTTATGAAAACATAAAAATATGCTAATTTAGACATGGTTCCTGCCACTCTGTTTCGCCGACGGAAAGGGGAGTGTTCAATACCTTAAACGAATGCAAGCCATTTTTCACTGTAGGAAATGCGCATGCTCGTGTCATTGGATACTCGTGGAATAATGCACGAAAATCTGTACATAACTTTTCGTACGTTTCCATACAAACCCTTTCATGAGAATATGTTGCATCATTACAGTGGCTTGAAAAAGGATTCATCCCCATTGGAGTTCCAATTTTTTTGTGTTGCAGCTAGTCATCTGAATTGATTTTTGGGGGGAATTTTTTGTTTTTAAATCTACAAAAAAAATGTCCAGATTGGTGAAGTGAAGTAAAAAAATAATAACAGAATTAAAAAAAAAAAAAAACTAAAAAAAAAAAAAACTAAAAAGCATGCATATGTATGTAAGTGGTGCATGCATATGTATTGACTTTGCTATGAAGCCCCTAAATGAGATCTGGTGCCACAAATGATCTAAGTCACATAATTAGTTAAACAAGGTCCATGTGTATGCAATCTAAGTGTCATATAATTCCTGTACATATATTACCTGTTCTAAAAGGCCCCAGAATCAGCAACACCATTTACCACAATGCACCACCAAGCTAGCAATACTGTGAAGACTAAGGGGCTCTCCAAACAAGTATAGGAAGAAAATGCGAAGGAGTTGAAATCAGGCTGGGGTTGAAATAAAATATCAGAAACTTTGAAAATACCATGGAGCAGCATTAAGTATATCATCACAAAATAGAAAAATTATGGCATCGCAAGAAACCTGCCCAGAGAAGGCCATGCATCAAAATTCACAGAACGAGCAAGGTCATTAATCAAAGAGGCAACAAAGAAACCAAAGGTAACCTTGAAGGAGTTGGAACGCTCCACAGAGGAGAATGGAATATCTGTCTAGAGGACCACAAAAAGCTGTAAACTCCCTTGAGCTGGCCTTTAGGGAATGACCAGAAAAAAGCTATTGTTTTACAGAAAAGTTTGCAAAAAAGCATGCGTGAGATTTACCATACAATATGGCAAAATATCCTCTGATCAGATAAGACTAAAATTTCAGTTTTTGGTCCAGAAGAGGAACAAACCCAAAACCTCCCATCCCGAAGAACAAGGGAATTCATGAAAAGCTGCCTTATAGAAAGTTGAGACTGAGCTGGAAGTTCAGTTTCCAGCAGGACAATGACCCTGAGTGTACTGCCAAAGCAGCACATGAATGGATTAAGGATAAACATTTAAATGTGAAGAACACTGATTACTTTTTCTGCTGACATAACCCTTGTTTTCCTTTTACAACCATTTTTTTGGCCTGAAATTTTAGACACACCTGACTTGTAACAACAAACATCTTTACCACACTCCAAATTGAATTACATTATTAAAAGGAGATTTATAATCCTTTTCATTTCATTTTCTGCCAATCAGTCAGGTACAACAACGTTTATGGTCTACAAAGACACCGTTTTAACTGCATCATTTGCATATTTAGAAGGCTGTAGGTTTTAGAAAAGAAAATCACAAGGGGATTACATATTTTTTTTATCTGCTAAATTCGAAACAAAAAAAGGCAGCAAAAAACCCAATCATATTAAAATAGTTCAGGTATATCTTATAAAGTCAGAGCGTTCAGCTATTGTTTGTCATATCTGTGGACTTCTGTTTGCTCTAAATTTGCTCAGTAGTGAGCTAAGTATGTCAGTTGCCCTGATGTTGGCTGATAGAGTGAATACAGTTGACATCATGTAACCTGGGGCCTCATGTACAAAGACTTGCGTGGATTTCCAACTGAAACATGGTGTACGCTCAAACCCAGAAACCCTCCACAAAAATATCCGGATGTATGAATCTGTGCGTACGCATGAATCGAAGCACATTTCCTTTGTAATCCAATCAATGTGTAGTTGAGCGCACATGTTGGAGTACTCGACCCCTCACTGTCCTTGCCCCTACTTAAATATGCAAATCATATTTAAGTGAGCCCTGCACCTGCAATTCCCCTCTCTACACGATCAGAAAATATAAAAAAAAAGAATGAGTAAGACGGGGAAAAAAGAAGATCTGAAGATCTTCTTGGAAAGCGAGATGGAGGTGCTGTTTTCTGAAATGGAGGCGTGCAGCACCCTGTAATGTAATAATTTCCTGAAAATGTAATAAAATTTGCACGTAACTCGATCGAAAATGTAATAAAACCCAATAATGTAATAACTTCACCAATAATGCAATAAAATATCCTGACTGATTTTGTAATAACATTTTTACTGATAATGTAAATCACTGGGAGTTTTTCGTTTTTTTTTTTCAAAACTGATAATGTAATATTTGACAGATAATGTAGTATATATGTTAATATTCAGTCCACAGTTCTTCATTTTGTGTTTTTAGAATCTAAGAATGTTATATACACTGGATTTGAAAAAAAAAAAACAGAATGACTATTGGGTTAAATTGTAGACCATTGAGTACCATACAGCCATATGCATACGTGCTAATACTCAGGGACATGCAACTACATCCTGGTCCTACTGAGTGGGTGATGGACTAGACCAGAATTCCAGCTCAGATGAGCTTCTGAACAACACTGGAGATCCCAGGTAACTCTTCCCTAAACTAATCTCTTCACTCCACAGATTTCCAACAAATCACTGCCTCATGAAAACAACCACAAACCAACAAATATCTTTCAGTAACACTTCATTTGAAGAGAGTATACATAAGCATTTATAACACCTGAATACACATTACATGACAGCTGACATAAACATAGGCCCACATATCCACTCATAAATGGTTATTATATCACTTTCAAGGTCAAATTGACATCTTACTCTATGTGAAGTGACATTGTGGTCAGCTGATGTACTGTCATACTGACAGTTTATTATGAGATTTACCTGTATAAATAAAGGTTAAATTTAAAATCAGAATGACAGAACTTCATGACAATTGACCCTTCGCTAAGCCCCGCCCCCCTTGGTTACTGTTGCTACGCCAGTCAAGCTTTCCCTTTTGGAGCGAGAAACATGGAGTTTTTACCGGGACCGTTAAGTCATATTCCTCAGGAATTATCTGAATTTTTTTGGCAAAATTCCTCAGAGGTGTCACAGAGAAGTATACAAAAAGGTCTCCAATATGCGTTTGAAAGATACGTTCACCAGATTAAATGTTGGCGAAGCTCAAAGGAAAAGGAACTCAAATTAGAGGGAAAAGTAAACTGCTCTCAATGTAAGTGCCGAGTGTGTTCACACGTCAAATAAAAAACCTGCACAGATCTCTAAACAGACGAGAAACCCTATTGAGTGTTCTTAACATGCTCATATATTGTTTATATTTATGTTTATGTATTTAGCAGATGCTTTTATCCAAAGCGACTTACAAATCAAGATATAACAAGCTATACAAAAAGCTAACAATAAACTACATAGAAGGAACCCACTAGTCAGACTCTGTCAGAGGTGACAGAGTAGAGATAGGGTGCAGGCATAGGAGGAAGTGCAGAAAGATAAAGTGCAGAGATAGAGGGGGTAGGTAAGTACAAGGTAAGTGCTGGGATAGGAGATGCTCTCTGAAGAGCTGGGTTTTCAGGAGCTTCTTGAAGATAGACGGGGACGCCCCTGTTCTGGTAGCGCTCAGTAGGTCATTCCACCATCGTGGGATGACACATGAACAGAGTTTGGATTGTCTTAGGCGTGTTGTAGGAGCTGCTAGACGACAATCCTGGGACCAACGGAGGGACCGAGTTGTGACATAAGCTTTTGCAAGAATATTCAAGTAGATGGGAGCCGTTCCATTAAGCACTTTGTAGCTAACATTAGTGACTTGAATTTGATGCGGGCGGCTAAGGACAGCCAGTGGAGTTCAATGAACAGAGGGGTGACGTGTGTTCTTTTAGGCTGATCGAAGACCAGACGCGCCGCCACGTTCTTGACCATCTGTAGAGGTTTCACAGCACAGGCTGGGAGACCAGTTAGGAGAGCATTGCAGTAGTCAAGGCGGGAGATGACCATGGCCTGCACCAGGAGTTGGGTGATCTTTGAAGGTTAGTTGGTCATCAATCATGACACCCAAGTTTCTAGCAACCTTTGATGGAGCAAGAGATAGGGATTCAGTTTGGATGCAGATGCTGTGGTGTATGGTTGGTTTGGCGGTTCAGTTTTTGGGAGGTTAAGTTGGAGATGATGGGCTTTCATCCATGCTGATATGTCAGAGAGACAGTCTGAGATTCGTGCTGAGACCATGTGGTCGTCAGGTGGGAATGACAGATAGAGCTGGGTATCATCAGCATAACATTGGTATGAGAAGCCATGTGATCGGATGATCTGTCCCAATGAGTTGGTGTATATGGCAAAGAGAAGAGGTCCCAGTACTGAACCTTGGGGGACCCCTGTGGCGAGGTGGTACGCTGCAGAAGTGTGACCAAGCCAGGATACTTTGAAAGACCGATCAGTGAGGTACGATTCAAACCAGGAGTGTGCTCTCCCTGTGATGCCCATGCTAGAGAGTATGGACAAAAGGATACTGTGGTTGACAGTATCAATGCAGCTGATAAATCGAGCAGGATAAGTACAGAGGACTTAGCTGTCGCTCTGGCTTCTTTTAAGGCTTCTGTCACAGCTAACAGAGCCGTTTCGGTGGAGTGGCCCAGATTTAAACCCAGATTGGTTTGGGTCAAGGAGGTCAAGGATGTTGTTATGTGAGAGGTAATATCCATCCCAAGACTAAACTTGTTGATTAGATCCAGTATTTCCATGGGCAAGGTGACAGTTATAATATCTCAGAATTTGATACATTGACAGGAGATGCAGGGGGACTGACCAAAGGAATGTCAAGAATAGAACCTGTCACGGAGTGTGGAGTGGAAGGTGACATGACAAGTGGAACATGACAAGAAATTAACCTAAAACCTGAAACCAAGATATGACAAAAACAAAACTCAAAACATGACATGACTGGCGGACTGCCAGATGACCAGTGACGAGGGAACTAGCTTGGTGGTCGGCCAGACATACGGCGACGTGGGAGACGTTTATTTGACCGTACCCCCTCCAGAGCAGCAGCGGGGAGAGGCGAGCCTGCCGGGCTCCCATTGGCGAAGATGTGGAGAGAGGCGAGCCCGACCGGGCCCACTCTGGCGAAGACGTGGAGAGAGGTGAGCCCGACCGGGCCCGCTCTGGCAAAGACGTGGAGAGAGGCGAGCCTGAGCGAACTCCCTCTGGTGACACCCCCCACTGTATCACTTATGACATCACAGTTTGTTGTTTATAGTGATCTACGTCAGGGATACGTGAGGTCTGACATAGCAGTGGACGTAAACCCCCGTTCCATAAATGAAGAGCGGATGTAACCTCCCGCCCGGTTTCTTAATTAGCTTTAACCCGGTTGGGACATAGAAGGGAGCCGCTGATCGTTTAGTTCGGGAGCTGCTGATCTCCGTTATAAAAGTTATTTTTAGTGACAGTCACATCAACAATGATCAGGTTATAACTTTGGCACAAAGCATCAAATGGCAACAATTAAGTTTAGTTGTGAACACGGTCCCTTTACAAATAACAGTAATAAGGAGTCTGCTACATCAATCCGTTACTTTGCATCCTCTGATGGACTGTCTGGTGGCCTACGCCGAACAGTTCTGCTATTTCCTTTATTTTTAAACCATTCAATAAATAGCTTTCAATGGACTGAACGGATGTTGATGGTTGGTCGTCCTCGTCCCATTTGAGGCTCCACGGCATCCAGCTGTTCCAGGACTGAACAGAGGTTTACTATGGCAACCTCATTAATGTGTAAATCTGTGACGGCAAAGTATGCAGCCAAGCTCCCTGACTTGTTCTACTCGGCCACGGTCATCAGACCCAGAAATATTATTAGATTCTACCTGCTCAGCTAATTCTAACAGTGTCTGCACAGTTTGAGGGAGCGCCATGATATGTGATGCGTCCTCTAAAGACCCGGCAATTCAATCAATTTCCCGGCACATTTGCAATGTAATGCAATGCAGATGTGCACAGCGCCCCCTACCGAACAAGATGGGTAGCTCGGTCAGCAGGGAGCTGAAGTCACTCTGCTGCGCCGCTCAGAATGCTTCATTTTTTAATCATGGGCAGTACTTTGCGGGCAGACCATGAAAATTAAAAAGCAAAAATGTGCCGTCTTGAAGAAGAAAATGCAAATGGAAAGATTGATTACTTATTTTATTTATGAGTCCAATAATGCAGCCACATTCTTAAAATGAAAAAGCATTTCTGCAAATGCATTTTAATTTGAATTATGGTCAAGATTTGCTTCCATACAATGCAGCCTCTAAATAAGGCATTATCTATGTTTATTTCACCAATACTTTAAGAAGAATGAATAAACGAACATGTACTATAGCTCTGTTAGCTCATAGCTGTTGTTATGTAGCTACTTGTGGCTATAGGAGAGCTAGCGGGAAAGATTTCTACACAGGCACTCCACTGCTGGCAACTTGATATTATAATAATAATAATAATAAGAAGAAGAATAAACACTACATACAAACTGGAAAAAAAAAATCTGTTGACAGTACTCTTTTTTTTCTTTCACTTTTTACGCATTTTCGCATGTGAAATGTGCTGCAGCTGTTATGAAATTAAATGTGTGCAGTGTCTCCACGTAGCTTGAAATGCACATCATTCGTGTGATTCGTGTGTCCCCCAGGCGACTTCGCTGGAGACGGGGATCATGGAGGCTATCTTGGCCAGTTTAGCCCACTCAGCGTAGATGTCGCTGAAATCTCTGATGAGAACTTTGTAGGCTGTTGAGAAGTTTAAGCCTCCGTAACTGCGGAGCGCTGTCCATACAGCAACGGCGTCTCTCTGCACACTTTTGGCATTAATGAGCTCGTCCTCACTTGTAATTTCTTTGCCAAAATGCCCAATCGTGGCTTGGATGGGTGATTCAGCATACTCCCGTTGGAGGGAATATTTCCACCGGACATTTTGACCGGCGGGTTTAGAAAATAGGCAGATTTATTCAAAGTCTGGTAATTACCAGACAACGGAAACCCAGACTGACATAGCGTTGCAGAAATGATGTCGCATGAATAAAATGGGATTTAAATGGACATAAGGCCTTTTTTAGTGGCTACTTTAACCACATTTCTTTTACGTTTATAGAAACAACATACAACCCCAAACCCCAAAAAGGAGTTTGAAAAATAACCATGTCAGTTGTCATTAAGTTTTGTCATTTTATATATACTCTACTATACTCTATATTATGGTACCTTTTTGAGTAAATTGGATCATAAAGTTTTACTTTACAAAGTTTTTGGCGAATCTTTTTGCACACTTTGCTGTAAGCAAAAGCTTTTTTATGTTAATTCAGAATCGGGGGTTTTCAGAGCACAGAGATCCTGTAAATTGGACACAGATGGACCTTATTTAGCTAACTAGAAAAAGCTGTTCCAGCGAAACAGCAGTGAGAATGCTAATAAGCTGAGTGGGGATACCTTTCAATTGCTGAAAAAACAGTTGCTGAAGTCTAGGTTGAAGGAATTGAAGTTGAAATGACAATAGTAAAAAGATTTAAACCTATTGGAAAAAAACTGTAGAAGTCTTAGTTGAAGAAGTTGAAGGATTAAAAACCACAAAGATTTAAAAGGAGAATGAAAACAAGTGAAAAGTCTTGATATTTTGCGGTCATTCTAAAAGAGTTAAGTAGAATGTATATGGCAGCTTATTTGAAACCTTAAAAGTGCAGAAGTGATAGCTGAAGAGCATTTCAACAGGGAGATGAACAGTTCTCATGAAAAAGGTCAAAGGTTAGAACAGTGATCTTAAATGGGAAACAGAGAAACACAGAGAAAAAGTAAGAAATGGTTTAATTCTAAGCAGAATAGAAAAGATAGAGAAAAGATAGAGCATAAATCTCCAGAACGAGAAGAAGAGACCAAAATTGGTGAAAGTACGCACAAGTAGTTAAACGACAAAAAACAAACTGAAGAAGTTAAGAATAAAGAAAAATAATAAAGGGAAACAGAAAAACAATAGCGCTCAAAATAGCGGAAATTTAGCTGAAAGTTCTTTTCTCAAGTTTCAAAAGGCCTGAAACATATTTTTGAAAGGAGCTGAAGCCCGATGAAGGCAGAAAACTGCGGAAAAGAGAATGGGGTGGAATGAAATAAGTTGAAGTAATGAAAACACCTGAAGATGCCAAAGTAGCAAAAGAAAAGTTGAATTTTACTAGAAAAGAATTTGCTGAATTCTTAATTAGCATTCTATAAAGAAGGTCAAAGGTCAATTCAGTAATTGTTAAAATGGCTGCAGTGTAATACGAAGCAGAGTAGTAGAAGAGAGATGTCCTCACAGTTATATGAATGTGTGTAAGCAGCTGAGGCTTAACGAGTTCACTCCTGGCAGAAACTGCAGAAAATGGCTGAAGGGATCATAGACATATATACACAGACGCCGCATTGACTGCTGCCGCTCACTAGAGGGGCGTGCCTACAGAGAAGAAAGAAATAAAAGGTTTAATTTAAAGCAACTGATTTGAACAATGGGATGGAATGAAATGGGCTCACATTTTACTTCAAGGTCGAAGTAATGAAGACACCTGAAGATGCCAAACTAGCAAAAGAGAAGTTAAATTTTAGTAAAAATAATCTGTTGCTGAATGAAGGAAATGAAGGGTTAAATTAATTTGAATGTTAAAAGACAACAATGGAAATTTCAAGCCATTGGAAGAACTAAAGAATTGATTAAAGAGTTAGAAAAAATGCAGAAGTCTCAGCAGTAAAAGGTGAAGGGTTAAAAACAACAGAAGGCGAAGAAAAGAAGGGAAATGCAAAACCAAAAGGGAAAATTCAGCAGAAAGTTTCAAAAGGCCTGAAAGGTATTTTTGAAAGGAGCTGGAGCTACATGAAGGCAAAAAACTGGAGAAAAGAGACAATGGGCTGAAATTAAATAAGTTGAAATAATGAAGACACCTGAAGATGCCAAAGGAGCAAAAGAAAAGTTGAATTTTACTACAAAGGCATTTGCTGAATTATTAATTAGCATAATATTCTATGAAGAAAGTTTATTATTGAGAAAATGCTTAATCAGCATTCTCACAAAAACAAAGAAAAAAAAAACGAAAACAATAGTGAGAACAAAAAGTGAAAAAATTCAGAAAGAAGAGAAACAATGCAGGAAAATTAGAAAATTTTATAGAAAGTCATTTGCTGTAGTTTCAAAAGACCTGAAAGGTATTTTTAAAAGGACCTGTAGCTGGGTGAAAGACGAAAACTACAGAAAAGAGAAGAAAAATGAAAAAAGGATTGGCAGTTCAGAGGCTTCTAATTAAAAAAATAACGTTCTGAAGGCTATGAAAGTCACATTGGCTGAAAGAGGACAATTTTTCCTACGTTTCTTAATTTTTTTGAATGAAGAGCGAGCAGGCTGAGCACTGATAACTTTAAACTTTTTTCATTTTGCCAAACAAATTCCTCGAACTTTCATATAGTTTCATACAGTAAGGTAATATTTCAAACAAATATTACCTTAAAATGTAGGAAAAGTTGTTCTCTTTCAGAGCTCACATTTACAGAATTTCAGCTATGATCCTTGAAGCGAGAGAAACCTTTGAAATTCTCTCACTAATTCCAGTGGAAAGGTTGGTCTGATGCAGCAGACAGCCTGAAGTGTGTTCAACTCGCTGCTGTTTAAAAATCTTTCACTCCATTGAAATAAAAACTACATTGCCGCGTTCCTCCAAGCCTTCTGGTTCTTCAAATTATTTTCCTCACTCTTCCAGTTTTCTTACAGGAGGTCATAGTATCCAAAAAAGCCTTATCCTGCATTGTTTCTCATCTTTCTGATTTTTTTCCCCTGTTAGTTTTGCATTTTTCTTCTCTTTGCTGTACTTCTCTGCCTTCATCTAGCTCCAGGCCCTTTCAAAAATACATTTCAGGCCTTTTGAAACGGCAGCAAATGACTATCTACTAATATTTCACATTTTTCAACTTTTTTAGCAATATTCAACATAACTAACTTCAATCCTTTAAATATTTCTGTTGTTTTTAACCTTTCAACTTCTTCGACTAAGACTTCTGCATTTTTTTTCCAAAAGGTTTCAATTATTCCACTATTTTATTTTCACTTTCAAACAGCTTCAAGCAGGATTTCAGCAACTTGCTTTCTGCTAAACTTTCACTATTTTTAGTTTTAGAAATGTCACACTTTAGAAATGTCAATACTTTTCACTTATTATCTGCTTGAAACCCTTTTGTTGTTTTTAACCCTTCAGCTTTTCTTTGCTGACAGTTACTCCAGCCAACATGACTGCCCTATTGTAAAAGCTTTATGCCAGCCTGTGTTATTTGTGCTCCTAATACAATGTAACATGACATTATCTGTCTCTCAGCCATCACAGCACAAACTTCCATGATAAAGAAGCTGCACTTCTCTCCTTTAAACTGACAGTGAGGGCTGTGTTAAAACTGCCATAAAACCTGTATTCTACACAGGACCTTGATAGAAATGACTTAACTGTCTGCAGCATACCTTTCTGCTTTTAACAATCTATTGAAGCAGCTGATTGTTCTCAAGAGGCACAACCTGTCCTCCTCTGTGTCTCTGGCTTAGGACGTCCTTCTGTGTGCTTTCCCTCATACTGGCCTGGTAAAACCTTACTGCTTTAGGCATCATGAATGTCATATTTCAGACTGGATTTGAAATATTTAATGCTTGACTGGTAACTAGCAGGTCTCTCAGCACAGCATCTATGTGTCGGTGGGCAAAATCTTTTCAGAAATTGTCTACTTATGGGTGCCAAAGGCAAGGCCCCCATATTACTATTGTTCATACTTATTATTATGGGTGCAAGGCAAGGTATTGGCATTCAGACTGGATTTGAAATATCTAATGCTTGACTGGCAATTAGCAGGTCTCTCAGCACAGCATCTTCCAAATGCCGGTCCTTTTTGCATGTTTCTTCTATTTTCTGTACTCTTCTGCTTTCATAAAGCGTCAGCTCCTTTCAAAAACACATTTCAGGCCTTTTGAAGCAAATCATTTTCTGTTAAATATTCACATTTTCCTGCATTGTTTGTCATCTTTCTGATTTTTTTCCCTTTTAGTTTAGCATTTTTCTTCTCCTTTCCTGTACATTTCTGCCTTCATGTAGCCCAGGTGGCTTAAATATTCACATTTTTCTTCAGTGTTTCTCTTCTTTTTGAATTTATTAACTTTTTGTTTAGCATTTCTCTTCTCTGTCCTGTACTTTTCTGCCTTCATACATCTCCAGGTCCTTTCAAATATGCATTTCAGGCCTTTATAAACTCCAGGAAAAAAAATTCTGCTAAATATTCACATTTTTGAGCATTGTTTGTCATCTCTCTGATTTTTTTTCCCTGTTAGTTTTGTATATTTCTTCTCTTTTCTGTACTTTTCTGCCTTCATAAATCTCCAGCTCCTTTCAAAAATACCTTTCCACTGCTTTGAAGCTTCAGCTAATAACTTTCTGCTAAATTTTCAGCTTTTTGAGCATGGTCAACTATCCCCATTCAGCTAATAAGCATTCTCACTGCTGTTTCGCAGGAACAGCTTTTTATAGTCTTTCTTTATTCTTAGTTCTTCCGTACGTTTTTTGATGCTTAACTAGTTCTGCATACTTCAACCGATTTCAACCATTTTGGTATCAAAACGTTCAGCTCCTTCAGGAGATTATTTCTATGACTTTTGGCGTTTATAATTTTTATACTTTTTAAACTATTTAACTTTTATTAAACTTTTCCCGTCATTCAGATGAAAGGGAAACGCTTTCAACTCTTCCTCATCTTTCCAACCTAACTACTTCAATAAACGTTCAGCTGGAGACAGCATTCAAACTTTAAACGGGTCACAAGACATTCATCTATTACCAAATGATTCAGCTTTTTTAAAATATTAAGCCGATTGAAATGTAATGTGAAATGTGACAGTTTCAAAAACATGAACATTTTTGCTCCTTCTTGATTTTTATGAATAAGAAGATTAGAGTGGTAGACTGATCATTTTAACTTTTTCTGATATTCAAACAAATTCATCTAACTTTCATACTGTTCAACTCATACAAACAAATCATACCTTAAAATCTAGGTACACTTGTCCTCTTTCAGCTGATGGAACTACTAAAGAGCTCACATTTACAGAATGTCAGCTATGAGCCTTGAAGCTAGAGAAACCTTTCAATTTTTCTCACTAACTCCAATGAAAATTTGGTCTGACATCAGAGACAGGTTCAACTGTGTTCAACTCGCTGCCGTTTAAAAATCTTTCTCTCCATTGAAATAAAAACTACATTACCGCGTTCCTCTAATTCTTCAGGTTCTTACGGTCTTCAAATTATTTTCCTCGCTCTTCCAGTTTTCTCACAGGAGGTCATAGTATCCAAAAAAGCAATTTCTGCAGGTTACACAGGGAGAGAGCTCGTTAAGCTGCAGCTGTTGACAAACATTCCTGGCACTGATGACATCACTCTTCCACTCCCTGCTGTATATTACACTGAAGCCATTTTAACTATTAATCACTTGATTTCTGCTAGATTTTCACTAGCATGATTTAATGCTTTTTGAGCATGGTCAACTAATCCCATTAAACTTAAAAAGCATTCTCACTGCTGTTTCGCAGGAACAGCTTTTATCTACTTATTATATTTTCCATAAATTTTTTGCTGTTTAAGTACTTCCGCACACTTTAAGGAAATTGAATCCTTTGTGCACAAAATGTTCAGCTCTTTCTGGACATGACTGCTATGACTTTTGGTGTTTCTAACGTTTATACTTTTTAAAATATTAAGGTTTTTGTGCAAATTATTCTCTCTTTAAAAGTAATGGTAAATCCATTCAAATCATTCAAAGAGCTTCCTCCTCTTTCAAACTTAACTACTTTCAGCTAGAGACACCATTCAAACTGTAAAATGTTCACAAGACATTCAACTATTACTGAATGATGCATTAAAAAAATATTTAGCCAATTTTGAACTATCACAGTTTAAAATGTGACTAAAATCCTTGATGATTTCTGAGTTTACAATGCATTCCAATGACATGGAATGTTCATGTGTAGAGTGGAGGCTCTAACTGGCAGAGTGTAAGAATACAGAAAGATTATTCAGAAAAAAAGTTTTTAACCTGTCACTGTTTTTAAAATATTTAAGTCACAGAAATAATTTTAGCATTAAAACGTAGGTAATTTTGTCCTCTTTCAGCCAATGTGACTTTTATAGCCTAACAGCATTCCTTTAAGTTGAACTCTAGATACAGAAACATTTTTTTTTTAAAACAAAACCATCAGGCAGGGGAAGCATTTCACAGCTCTGTAAAATTGCAAAAGCATATATGACTACTCATTGTTGAGTATCTGTTTCCTGTCACCATTATTTTTCATCTTCCTTGCAGAAAAACAAGACTGCTTTTTGTAAAACTTTGAATCTCTACTTAATATGTCCTTCTCCTTTGTGAAGTTTATTTACCTCCTTTATCCTTAAATGTAACCGAGTGGTGTCCCTTTTAAATGTCATCTTTTCTTTTGTTTGTTTCAATGTTGCTCCCTTTATGTGTTTGTACTGTAGGAGTTATGTCTGCACCCCAGTCCATCGCTACCTGAGGTAAAAACCCAACTGTATTTGCTACAAGGTGGTCAATAATGATGATCACATGCCCTAAAACATACATAATCATATTGTCATTATTTACATTCTGGAAAGAGAGACCACATTTAATAGATATGACCTGCATTCATGTCATTCACATTTATGGGCTCTTCTGTTCATCGATGTTGTCCATCCATGTCCTTGCAAGAATTTTCGACAAGTATAATACTGAGTGCTTTTTCAGTATAGAAGGTGAGTTAAAAGAACCTACCTACACAATTGTGGCACAAAAACTGGAATAATAAAGTCTTTTGACAATAGATTGACCTTCACCACATTAATGGCATTTTTATTCTGATTCTCAAATGGCAGACTACAAAAAGTGCATGCATTGAGCCATTTAAAAATATTGTGTTACACATATATTTTATAAGATGTAGTATTTCAGAACATAATATTTTAGCCATGCTTGGCTTTAGCTCAGGGAGAACCATAAATTACCTAGTTCTATAGTATACTGTAATAATGGGAGTACCAGTACTTTACTGTGTTGAAAGCTCATTTTCATCTTGACCATACTATGAATCATTCAGCCTTTAGGGACAATGTGTGTTTTCATGAGATAAACATAGTGGTAGTTTTAGATGGCATATAGAATCACAAAGGAAGCCATATCTGTCATTGTATCTATTGGAAAGGCTTACTGTGTATCCTTTGAAGATATGACAAACTGGCAGTAAGAGCAAAGGTTAATGTTGAGTAAAAGAGTTAATTCAATATTTTACAATGTGGTTATGATTTTTCTGTGTCCCTTTTTCATCCCCCAGTAAGGAGCAGCAAAGTTCAGTAAAGGCAATGTCTGTATGGGAGCAGAGAGCCAACCAGCTGAGGAGGAAGAATCAGGCAAGCTGTGAGACTCTATACAATGAACTTGAGCCTGAGGAATCCTCAACCCTCCACATCAGGCCTGACATGAAAACCCACTTAGACCGACCACTGGTTGTTGAGCCTTGTGATGGGCTTTTGCTGGGTGGCCAACTGCATCATCACCACAAGCCCTGCCGGTCAGAGGCAGTCGAGAAGGCTGCTGTCCCATATACTGTTTCTCACCATGCTCGCCATCACCAACACCATCAGTACAGAGATTGGGTCAAAACAAAAGAGGAGACCAATGACAACAGTGACACTGGTAAGGATGGGAGACACCACGTCCATCATCGCCGTTCCAAAGACCACGATTACACCCTGAGCACAATTGGGAAGAAACAGAGGTCCTGCAGCAGAGAGGGAGGCAGGAGGTATCACCATCAGAGTTCAGTGGATGACACAGGACATGGGGGAGTCACAAGTGAGAAAGAGCACCGCCATCATCATTCACATCGACAGTCCCGACGGGGCAATGGGAAAGTGAACACTGGAGGAAGAGGAGAGCGAAGATCCCGCCACAAAGATGGACAAAACTGCAGAGGAGATAGTGGTGCCAATGGAGAGAAGAGGAGGCATCACATTCATGGATCCAGGGGCCAGTCCACAGTTGAAGAAGAGGAATCCAATGAGAGAGAGATCTTCCACCATCACAGGTAAAAACAAAAAGAAAAACTTCCAGTGCTTGCTCTCGAAACAGTAATACTGTTGTTTTACACTATTGGTCAGCTTTTCACATTTCTTTAATTATATAATGGTTTTGCTCATTTCAAGATAAACATGACTATAGCTACTACAATTTTATAGAAATGGTTGTTTTCTTCATCCTGATATTAGAATGCGATTATCAAATCACCATTACTTGTGTGACTAGGGTGTGGCCTATACATCAAATTAGATCTTGGGGAAACCCTGAGGGATGAAACATTGATGATAAATTTCAATGCATATGGAGCTGGGACATATTTTCTAAATTCTATTTAATGTTTTAGTTATTTGCACATCATCACTATCTTTGATGTGCAAAAATTTCTCTACAAGTCTTTTAGAATGCAGGGATGGGCGATTTTATCGATAAAGTTGTGATTTAAAATTGATCGTCCAAAAGAACATTTCTCTTTAACTTCCACTTTGACTGAATACAAGAGTCATGTTTTTATTAGTTTTGTTACAAATAGAAAGATTATCTTCTGTTGTTAGCACATCCCATCTAGCATAATAAATATAAAAGTGTTATCATAAACTGACACTTTTTTGCCCTGAGTAGGCATTTTTATTTTAAGATAAGTTTGAAGGTGCGCTTTGTTGCTGTCTGAGACAATGTCACTGGATTTAAAGAAAGCTTGGAGAAAGGTATGATTTTATTCTAGTTTACTTTGGTTGGGACTGTTTTCTTGGCTTGTGTTTGGTTGCATGTTAAGCCCAAAGGGAAACTGATTTACATTTATCAATCCCAGAAGGGAAAATAATTCAGCTTTTATTATTTTATTATTAAAATAGAACAAGGTTTTTCCTGGTTTAAAATGAGGTACCTGATTGTGGGCTCACAGGTGCCCATTTACTGTGCCTTCAACTGGCTCAAGCAAGTGTTTTACTAGCAGTCTATTTGGGGGCCTAGCAGCGAAACTGCGAAGTCACCCAATGTGTTAGTAGCTTTTCTTCCTCTTATCATCATTATTATTATTGTTATTATTATTATTATTGGGGGCCTAGCAGCGAAACTGCAAAGGCACCCATTGTGTTAGTAGCTTTTCTTATTTCCCCAATAAGAAAGTGATTTCATAAGATAGTGATTTTAACGCTTAGTCCAGTATAAGAATGCAAATCAACAGTCAGACAATGACTGCAATTCAACAGTAATGATTTAATCTCCTTCTCAGAATCACCAGTTTCACAGATATAAATTAACAATTTTACATTGTATAATTCTAGATAAATAAGGATCTCACCAAAGTTGGTGGAAGCTGCATCTCTCGCATGAAGTTTACCATCATCAAGCTGATTTACCGCCCTGCACGAGCCTATTTTTTACCTGAAATCTGCTGCTGGGGCGATATTTTCAGCACCCCAAGACTATAAAATTCTGGTTCACTGGTGAATGAATGTCAGTAGGTGGGAAATGTAGTATATATAATTCATATTGCATGTGGGCACGCACTAGTGTGTAAACTGACATTTTTAACTGAATTTGTAAAAGTACATTTCACATTTCCCGTCCTCTTATCAGGGATGGGTGGTGCCCCCTATGGACGTTTTCAAAGAAGAATACAAAAAAAAATCAATTGAAAATGTTAATCAAAGTTTACTAGGGAGGAAAAATCAAAGATTTTATTTTAGGCAAAATCACACAGAGCTGCCAGACAGCATCAGTTTTATTCAATTCAATTTAGTTTATTTATTTAGAGCCAAATGTAATCACAACAAATGTCATCTCAAGGCACTCAAAGATACAATCCAATTCAAAACAATTAGAATCCAATTCAAAACAATTAGAATCCAATTCATTATGATACAATTAGAATCCAATCATATCCAATTATTGTATTCCAAATTAGTCCAATTCATACATACAGAGCCAATTAAGGAAAGCTTGCATTGCTAAGGAAGTCGACTGTGAAAAGAAAAAACTCCCTTTTAACAGGAAGAAACTTCCGGCAGAACCAGACTCAGGAAGGGTGGCCAGCCCTCTCAATCAGATACATCAGTTATTTGATTATTTTCAATTTATCTATACTATCTGTGAAGTTTATATGCAGCTACTCAGATATAATTTGTGGGTTTCACATGTACATTTCATAAAGAATAAAGAAACTGTGTAATTACAAAAAAATGAACAAAAACAAAGTTGCGATGAAATCACTAAAGATGTGTGTCTTTACTGTGTTTAACTTGGAAGGCATGAGGCAAAGGGTTCTATGTCAGCTGGGCAAGAAGGGAAAAGTAAATTAAGCTTGTAATTGCAGGTAATGTGTCTAACAAGATGAGGGAAAGAATCTTTACTGGTCTCAATCTGAGCGAAAATATGAGCTGTAATTTCATTGGAGGAGCAGCTCTATAGCTGTGCTTCAAAATATTCTCATTCAATGTAAATACAGTTGCAGAGATGTCAACACTTAAGGAAAAAGGGGGAAAATGAAATAGGTTCTCTCTGACGAGTTGTTGTCAGCTTGAGTATGTAAGTACCTGTCTGTTGTGTTCTCTATTCCACTCCATGTTAGTGCATGCTGTTTAATGTGTTTTTTTACTTGTCTACACTCAACAGAGCATTACAGTTGAAACAGGGTCAGTGAAACACATGCAAATTTACATATGCAGTAGAAAACAGAAACAGAGCAGCTTTTTAGATTGTGCTGAAATAAAACAGCTAGGAGATAGATAAGTTGGTCAATAATGACTAGAAAAGTGTTGTTTTCATATAGCCAGTTCTGATGAGTGAGCCCCATTCTGAACGTTGGCTGGATTTCTTACTTAGGTTTGTTATGAAACCTTGCCCTGGATGCGCCACAGTATGGGTGGGTTGCCCTGGGCTGGCTGCCCTCTCCGGGGGAGAGTAGCTCCCCCGGTGTATATCCCCATACCCCTCTCCCTTCTGGCTCCTGTACACAGCACACACTCACACATGAAGGGTTTTGGGGGCGTGTGTGTTCGGTGGGGTGTAGTGGATGGGGCCACGTAGGTGGTCCCCTTTGGTTGCACTCTGCAGTTCCCCGCCCCTGTTTTAATTACACCTTAGACATTACTACTTATCAAACACACTCACACACACACATTAGGTCTTGGGGGGTGGTTACACTGAGTGGCATCTGGTGGGCGGGGCTCTTTGGGTATGTAGGCTGCCCAGAGGGCCGCGCTCCCAGTTCTACAAGTTTGGCTGCCCCTCAATTTTAATCGCTCACTATTAGAAAATATTGAAGAGCCAGAAGGGTGAGGGGAGGGGTCTTCTTCCCACACCCCTGCTTCCTGGTTGCTGCTCGGGGCGGGAGGGGCCAGGAAGATTAATTAATTGTTCTGCTGGTTCGGGGTCTGTGGTGGCTGGGGGGCTGCTGGCCCCCTGGTGTGCCCGCTGCGCTACACCCCAGCGGAGTCGAGGGAGGGAGGACGTGTGGATGTATGGGACGTGAAAGTGTGTGTGGTAATGATTGGGCCTGGGTCTGGGACTTGCTGTCGCCTGGCCTGCCTGTGCTTCTCCCGATGGGGGGGCGGCGTTGCCTCTCCCCGCTGCTCGCGACTTCACCCACGTCTTGACTCCCAGGGCACTTGGCCAGGGGCGCTGGGGCAGGCGCTGACCCACTGTGTGGCTGTCTGGGGCGCTTGGCCCTCCTGGGTATTGGGTGGGGCCTCTGCCGGGGGGTTTGGGGGCGCTCGGGCTCCCAAACCTGAGCGCCCCCAAACCCGAGGGCCTGGCGGGGTCGGTGGGCTGTTACCCCTGGTTCCCAGAGTGCCTCTGCCCTATGCTTATGGGGGCTCTGTCCGGGGGCTTCCTCTGCAGTCTTCTGGGTGGATGCGTGGTTGCCCCTGCGGTGGGCTTCCTGGGTTCTGTGCTCCGTGGGGGCTGCTGGTGGCCTGGGTCTTGTGGCCCTCTCTGCCTGCTTCTGATTGCTGGGGGGGGGGGCTGTGGATTGTGGCCCTATACACTTATACACTCATAACTAAGCACGGTTATCATGTAGGTCCTGTGCCATGGGTGTTGCATGTTCTCACACACACACACACACATTCATTAGCCCAGTAGCATGCTCGCTAAGCAGTTGATGTATTATCATGTCGTCTCAGGTCATCTATATTCACAGCTGTGTTGTATGCGATTGCTGCTTCTTGTGCTTGTTTTTGTTTGTTTGTGTGTTTGTTTTTTCTCTGCTTGTCTGCTTTCAGGTGCTCCTGGTGGCGCTAAGGCTGGATTCCCCTCAGAGGCCATGGATTGTTGTCTGTTTTGTTTTTTACAGGTGTAGCAGCTGGTTGTCTGGTTTTTGTTTCTATTTTTGTTCTGTTTCCTCTTCTTTCCTCTTCTTCTTTCCTTGTCCCCCGGTCCGGTTCAGTTCTATTACATGTCATATATTGTAAGAAATAAATAAATGGGCATCAAGGGGAGCTTTACATTTATAAAACTTCCCTTGGCAAAGCAAATCTGTTTGGCATCAAAGGTATTCAGACTACAATTCTGCTGCCATAATCCTGAACAGGACAAGGGGGAAAAAAAAAAGAAAAAAAAATGAAACCTTGCAGTTCCAACATTGATATGCTCAGTCATGTTCAGTCCTCTATCCTAAAAATAAAATTTATTAAAGTTATACCACATGGACCCTATAAATGATATCAAAAACCGGATTTTTACCAGAGGTGTTCCGTAAATGTTATTTAAATGCAATTTTAATGAGGGCAAGCTCTTAAGCTCCTTTCAGATATGAACGTCATTTCACTAATCTTGTATCAACTGAATATGTTTGCTTCATGTTTAATAAGCTGCCTGATGCCTTTAAGTAAAATGTTTCGGGGTGGCAAACATTATTGTACTAAGGTGTGACAGTCAACACAGTACATAAAAATTCTGTGCACGCATAATAATGGATAGGAACTTACAGTTGAGTTGTACTTGGGCATATGATCCAATATATGCCAATTGTTGTTCATTTTAATGTGAATCCTCCCCAAATTTCTGTTGAACTGGCTCCATGTAGCCTATGATTTACTGATCCCATGATTTACTTAAAATTATTGTTTTTGCGTCTGGTCATTTGCAAGAACAGATTAACCACATAATCCCTAAAAGTTACCAGTGTAGACAATCTCAATTCAGGGATATTAAAATATTATATGTACATTAGAGCATTCTCATCACTCAAAGGTAAAGAGCATAGTGTTGATTATCTTGTAACAACAGCATGTTAAGGTTTAGGATATTTTAAAACGTAAGCCAAAAAGGTTAGGTTGTGTGTGTTTTTTGTTTTTTTTTACAAAGCCCTTATGGTTATGACTAGATGACAGTGGTATAAAAAATCTAAATCATAGTTGGTTCCCTTATCCATCAGCAATAGATATTAGGAATGTATTTTATTGTCAATGTGTAAGATGCCACATTTGCTCTTTTAACAGGTTTGGTGACTCAGAGGGGGAGTCCTTTGCCATCTCCCCTCAGCAGGGCTCGGTGAGGACCAGCTGGCCACCTGTCCATCAAGAGGACTCAGACAACCAGAGGAATGTCAGACGAACTGGCCCAACCTCCATCCATGTCCCACCTGTGACGATCACCTCCCCACCTGGAGAGACCACTCTCGTACAAAGTGAGTACTATCTAACACCTTCATAATGTACACTAAATATGACTGAAATATTTTTTATTGCAGCTGATAAACCCATGGTAGTTTTTTCACAGTTACTGAAAGTATCAGCATTTATTTTTATTTTGTACAGGCTTGTTGAATCTGACATTATCTTTCGAACAATCACCCCGGGAAACAATACTCAAATGCATATCATATATATAATCATGTGAAAAATAAATTATACCTGATTTTTAAGTTTGAAGTTTCACATACCAGGGAATTATAGAAAAAGTTTTCTGATCCTTAGCAGATCTGTAAAAACATTTAAATACAGCCTTAGATTAACAGAATCGCATGGCATATTATGCTGTTTAAATTCCATTCAGCCATGTCTGTGATAATTGCTCTCTATCTTTCCAGTGAATAGTACTGACCATGAAACAATGCCCATGAATGAGAAGACCTTAGATGATCTATGTCAAAGTGAACCTAAACCCATCCTGCCTTACAGTTCCATGTTCATCTTTGGACAGACCAATCCGTAAGTGACATTAGCTTCCTTCATCCACCTATTCATCTCCTTGTAGGATTTCAAACACGCTGTGGATGTATGACAATAGCCTAAATAGGAGGTGTTCTATTTCATACAAAAATCTCAAATAAATCTATTTTTCCATCCATTTCTTATACCAGCTTTATGCTGCTGCAAGGACTGGAGCTTAACACAGTTTACTGGGCTGAAGCCCTGTACAGAACCCCACTCCAATTCAAGGCTAACAGAAATGGACAGAAAGTTAAAAATTTTTTTTTTAAAAGTGTCTTTGAAAAAAGGGCTAATTTATTTCTTATGACATCACCAAGAGCTCTGTGGTTACTTCCCAGTGTTCCTAATTACAGTTTCTAAAGGCTGGAAAAAAACTGCAGAGAGAGTGCAACTTTTGACCATTTACTGTTATTATTGTTCAATTCAATTCAATTCAATTTTATTTATATAGCGCCAGATTACAACAATTGTCATCTCAAGGCACTTAAGTAATATAGTCCAATTCAAGCCAATTGGAATTCAATTCATTGTAATCATAATCCAATGAAATCCAATGAATTAATTTAACAATAATCCAATTCATTCATATAGAGCCAATTCAAAAAATAATATCCTAGCTAAGGAAACCAACAGATTGCACCGAAACTTGTCTTCAGTCCAATCTCCCGTCCTGAGCCTGAGGGACTGTGGAAAGGAACGACTCCCTTTAACAGGAAGAAACCTCTGGCAGAACCAGAACCAGGAAGAAACCTCTGGCAGAACCAGACCCAGGAAAGGGTGGCCATCCGCCTCGACCAGCTGGGGTTTGAGAAGACAGAAAAGAGGGAAAAGAGGGGGGGAAACACCATAACACCATTCAAAGGATATCTGTTGGAACAGGGAAACACAAGTTAATAACCACAATAATGTCACATGTACATAAAATCAATTGAGAAATTAAACAGGGGGAAAAAGAGAGCAAAGTGAGGAAAGGTGTGACAGATGAGGTCCCCCAGCAGTCTAAGCCTATAGCAGCTTAACTATGGGATGTTTCAGGGTCACCTGAGCCATTCCTAACTATAAGCTTTATCAAAAAGGAAAGTTTTAAGCCTAATCTTAAAAGTGGAAAGGGGGTCTGCTTCCCGGACATTTACTGGCAGCTTATTCCACAAGAGAAGGGCCTGATAACTGAAGGCTCTGCCTCCCATTCTACTTTTAGAAACTCTGGGAACAACAAGTAAACCTGCAGTTTGGGAGCGAAGTGCTCTGTTAGGAAAATATCTTACAATGAGATCTTTAAGATATGATGGAGCTCGGTCATTAAGAGCTTTATATGTGAGAAGAAGAATCTTAAATTCTATTCTGAATTTAACAGGGAGCCAATGAAGAGAAGCTAAAACTGGAGAAACATGATCTCTCCTGTTAGTTCTCATCAGAACTCTGGCTGCAGCATTTTGGATCAGCTGGAGGCTTTTCAGAGAATATGTGGGACAGCCTAATAATAAGGAATTACAGTAGTCCAATCTTGAAGTAACAAATGCATGGACTAGTTTCTCTGCATCACCCTGAGACAGGATGTTCCTGATTTTAGAAATATTACGAAGGTGAAAGAAGGCAGTCCTACAAACCAGTTTTATATGTGCGTCAAATGATAAATTCTGGTCAAAAATAACTCCAAGGTTCCTCACTGTAGAACTAGAAGCCAAGGAAATACCATCTAGAGTAACTATATAACTAGACAATTTCTCCCTGAAACGCTCAGGTCCAAAGATAACAACTTCAGTTTTATCTGAATTTAGAAACAGACAGTTCTGAGTCATCCAGGTCTTTATGTCTTTAAGACAGGCTTGTAGTCTGACCAACCTATTGGTTTCATCTGGTTTCATAGATAAGTACAGCTGAGTATCATCAGCATAACAATGGAACTTTATGCCATGCTGTCTGATAATGTTACCTAATGGAAGCATGTATAAAGTAAAAAGAATCGGTCCAAGCACAGATCCCTGAGGAACTCAATGACTTCCTCTGGTGTGTGAGGAAGATTCTTAATTTACAAGAACAAACTGGAATCTATCAGATAAATATGACTTAAACCAGCCTAATGCAGTTCCTTTAATCCCAATAACATGTTCAAGTCTCTGTAACAGAATGCTGTGATCGATCGTATCAAATGCAGCACTGAGATCCAACAGGACAAGCACAGAAACAAGTCCGCTATCAGAGGCTAACAGGAGATCATTGGTAACTTTTACCAGTGCTGTTTCTGTGCTATGATGCACTCTGAATCCTGACTGAAACTCTTCAAACAGATTATTTCTATGTAAATGATCACAAAGTTGAACTGCAGACAAAAAAGGGAGATTGGATATAGGTCGATAATTAGCCAACACTTCTGAATCAAGAGTAGGTTTTTTAAGTAAAGGTTTAATTACAGCAACCTTAAAAGTCTGAGGTACATATCCTGTCAACAAAGACAGATTGATCAAATCCAATATGGAAGTGTCAATTAAGGGAAAAACCTCCTTGAACAGTCTGGTTGGGATTGGGTCTTGATGGTTTAGAAGAGACTATTGCTGTTGTTAGCTCAGAAAGATCAACTGGGCAAAAGCTGTCTAAATACAAATCAGGTTCTAAAGATACTTCTAAAGCTGCTCTACTTGATGATACATCAGTGATAATAATGGGAAGGATTCCATTAATCTTCTCTCTGATAGAAACAATTTTATTGATGAAGAATCTCATGAAATCATCACTGCTGAGAGTTAAAGGAATACATGGCTCAACAGAGCTCGGACTCTTTGTCAGTCTGGCCACAGTGCTGAAAAGAAACCTGGGATTATTCTTATTCTCTTCTATCAATAATGAATAATAAGCAGTTCTAGCTTTACGAAGTGCTTTCTTATACGTTATTAAACTATCTTTCCAGACTAATTGAGACTCTTCTAAATTAGAGGAACGCCACTGTCTCTCCAGCTTTCTTGCAGTCTGCTTTAACGCACGCAGCTGTGAATTATACCAAGGAGCCAACCTCTTCTGACTGATTACCTTCCTTTTCAGAGGGGCAACATTGTCCAGTGTTGTACGCATTGAAGCTATAGTGCTGTCAACAAGAGAGTCAAGTTCTACAGGAGTAAAATTTAGGTAGCCGTCCTCTGTCATATCAGCACATGGCAGTGAAGAAAAGGATGATGAAATCAACTCTTTCAATCTGGTTACAGCATTCTCTGACAGACACCTTCTATATATATAATTCTTCTCAGAAGCCGTATAGTCAAGTAATGTAAATTCAAAAGTTATTAAAAAATGGTCAGACAAGACAGGGTTATGAGGGAACACTGTTAACTGTTCACTCTCAATGCCATAAGTCAGCACAAGGTCAAGGGTATGATTAAGGCAGTGAGTAGGTCTGTGAACACTTTGAGAAAATCCAATAGAGTCTAATATAGAATTAAAGTTAATATTTAGGCTGTCATTTTCAACATCTACATGAATATTAAAGACACCCACTACAATGACTTTATCTGTACTCAGCACTAACTGGGATAAAAACTCTGAGAATTCAGACAGAAACTCAGAATAAGGGCCAGGTGGACGATACACAACAACAAACACAAGAGGTTTTTGTGATTTCCACTTTGGGCGGGAAAAACAGAGAATCAGAGATTCAAAAGAGCTAAAACTAATCTGGGGTCCAGGACTGATTAGTAACCCTGATCTGAAGATAGCTGCCACTCCTCCTCCTCTGCCTGTGGTTGGAGGAACGTGAACATTTAAATAGTCAGAGGGAGTTGATTCATTAATGCTAACATGATCCTCCTGCTGCAGCCAGGTTTCTGTCAGACAAAATATATCAATATGATGATCACAGATCAAATCATTCACTAACAGAGACTTGGAAAGGAGAGATCTGATATTCAGCAAACCACATTTAATAGTTTGATGTTTTTGTTCAGTTAAAGTTTTTGTTGCACTCTTAAAACGTCTTCTGTTTGGCAACTTTATTTTCCCTACACTGCATATATGTTTTGGTGTCAGTTGGTCTTGAAGCAGCCAGCCTATATACATGACATATGGTGTCATTAAAAAAAAAAGCCACATCCTCCTGCTGCCTCTATAACAATTAGCCAGAGCAGAACAATGAACATTTCACCTTAAGGTATGAAAAAAAGAATAATAACAAAATAAACTGAAATTAAAATATTTGTCTTTGATAACATGTTATCATTTACACTTGAAATTAAACATATTATGCCTCAAATATTTCTAGGTCGCAACATTAATAATACTCCAGAAAAGTGCAAAACAGAAAGACAAAGTGCAATTTTGTTAACTGGTTTGGACTTCCATGTATTGTTATTAACATATTTTACAAATACCATATATTAAGCTTTCAGTATAATGGAAACTACCAACAAAATATGAACTACATTTTCTTGATGCACCTAAACAAAAAGAGTAATTATTCTTTGTTAAAAGCTTTTTATGCATTTTATGTACAATTGCACACTTCAAACTTGTGTCTTTCAATGTTTTCATGAACTTTCACGTTTGTTTTTCTTAATAACTATTTAGGAAATAACAGCAACTGCTTCATGTTTCTCTGTCTCTCTTTTCTCAGGGTGAGGCGGTTATGTCACTACATTGTAACTCTGCGGTATTTTGAGATGTCCATTCTGGTTGTCATTGCAATGAGCAGCATTGCTCTTGCAGCAGAGGACCCCGTCTGGACAAATGCCCCTCGCAATAATGTGAGACACACAGTGCATGCAAACTAAACGCATAAATACATAAAACACAATACTTAAACATACAAAACTGTAAGAAGAGGTTCTTTTTTATGAATTATTTTCTTGATAGTGTGTGACTTGCCCAGCCTGGTAAAGAGAAAATCAATATCTCTTTTTAGTAGTTTATCATCTGGTGCTCCATGTTAATATATTTGCTGTCTAAAACACCTCAAGACTGATATGACACATTTGATCGACAAAGTCTTATCATCAGATACCACAGAAGGAGATGCCACTACATTGGTTTTATCTTTGGCAGATAGAGAAAGCGGGCAACATAAATTAATAAATTAATGAATGAATGGCTATATTAATAAATTAACCTATCATTAACAAGAAATATGTAATTCTGACAAACAGCATAGAGGCTTCGATCATGGGAGTGTTTAGGGGTATCAGTGTAGGATTGAGGTCCTCTGAGATCCTGTGGGGCATCAAGCTCCAGACAGATAAGCAGCATGGTTGTGGTTGACAAAGATCAGAAGTTTAGCTGTTGTGATAGATATGGCCATCCCCACTATGAGAAACATCAGGTAGAAGAAGCATGAGAAGACTGAGAAGTATCAAGGAATACAGAATCCACTGGTACAGATTTGGGAATCGTGGGAACAGTGATAGGTAGATTAGGGGCATATGACACACAGATAGATACAAGCGACTACAATGGCAGATTTTGGGTCCAACATCCAAAGTCAAGGTAGGACACTGCAGAAGAGGCTCCTGGGCTTTTGGTAAAGAACTTCACACAATTCCTTAAAAAAGGGGCGTGAATTAAAGTGAAAGAGTGAAATACACATTTCCTTTATATTGAATAATATCTCTATTTTCTTTAAATTTTTCCTGTGTTAGTACTACTGTAATCCAGTCTATTTTTTGCAGGTGCTCAAATATCTGGACTACGCTTTCACTGGTGTTTTTACTTTTGAAATGGTGATCAAAGTAAGCACAAATAACCTTCTAATTTCATTGTCTTTCACTGAACTTTTAATTCTCAAAGCTAAACTGTGGCAGTAGTGTATGTGCTTTTAATGAAATCTGACATAGCTGAAGGAATGACTAAACTGATGAATAATTAATAATTAATGAATTGTAATTGTAATTGTATTCCTATGACAGTCGGTAACTATTTCTATCAATGTCTTTTCATTGCATTTTGAAGCCACGCTTAAAAACATGAAGAAACAAAGAAAGTCCATTGACATTTACCACAGTGCTCTGTATCATGACTAATACACAAAATTATAATTCTTGTAGCTATTATAAATATGAAAAAACAGAACATTACATGTTTTGTCTTGTCTCTTTGTGACCTTGTTTGTTCATCGCATATATCATGGTATATAATAAGATGCTGTCTTATTCTTGTTAAGTGTTAAGTTGTTACGGGTGTTTTTTTGTCAGCCTCTCAAGCATGACAATAATTTCCTATGTATAGCTGTGCAATTACATGGTTCAGATGGAGGTTTGTTTTCACAAAAGTAGCAATACATCCAACCACTGTAAGGACACAAAAGAACAAAAAATGGTCTTATCCTCCAGCAGTGCTTTAAAAGCATTTTTTAAATATAATAAATTAGGTCAAGGACAGGAAAAGAACAAAAGTCCAGACAGTTGAAACAAATTCCTGAGGACCTATTTGATATTTTTCTCTTGTATAGCCAAGGCAACGGGTTTAATTTGTTTCTATTTCCTCTGGATTTTGTTTACAGTTAATAAACACTACTTCATTTATGATTACCATGTGCAACATAGCCTCCTCATGCCGATAACATTATACAGCGCTCTCTCTCTCTCTAATAAATATATATATTTATTTATTGTGTATCCACTTTAAACCAGTCTTTTCTCTTAGGCTACATTTCCAAATGTTCCTTCAAAATCAATATATAATTGCCACAGCTCAATGACTATCTTAGAGTGACAGTTGTGGTGTATTGAGGTTTTCTGACTTTATTAATGTCCCTGTATTGATAATTCTTTATATTTGAAATGTAAAAACATTGTCTTAAGCTATCTGTCACTAATTATTCTAATATATTTTTTTTATCCATTTCATGTCTTCAGACATTTAGATTTTATACCAATTATGTCATACTTTTGTATTTGTAATTTTATTATGTAATTTTATTGTTCATAAATTGTATTTATCAATGGTAACGATTGTATATTATTTAAAGTAATCACTACACAAGGTATAAAATCATACCTACCCAGTACAAACCTAACAACAGTTCTATATCACAATCATAGTCATTTGAAATGACCAGAAATTAATCAAATACAACTAAATAAAATAGCATAAAGTAGAACGAGAAAAGAGATGAACACATGTTGTCTTTGTCATAGATGGTTGACCTGGGTCTGCTGTTTCATCCTGGATCCTACTTCAGAGACCTGTGGAACATTCTGGATTTCATAGTGGTCAGTGGGGCGCTGGTGGCATTTGCATTTTCGTAAGTTCATGGACTCCTCCTTTTTTGTCACAAAATGAAGTATCTGCTTTTTGCAGATGTTAATCCTAACAATCAGATTTCGATTAATCTTTTGTGTCATATATAATATACAGATGTTGCAAACTTCACTCAGAGTGGACTTCTGATGGACCAAATGTTAATTAAAAAGTTTTATTTTTACACCATAGAATGTGGTACAGTATATAGTATAATATAATTTAAACTGTTCAAACACCTGTGAAACCCTGTCTCTCTGCTCACCCCAGGGTGGATGGTGACTGTAAACCTTGTGAGTTTTCTTACAAAACTGTCTCCTCACAGAAATGTTCTAATTGAAACTAACATTGTTATATACAAGCAAGGGATCAGTAACTAAACGCTATCTTCCCAGAAGAAAGGAAATTAGAATTGGAAGGTTTAAAGTGAAGCTCTTAATCAATTCTTTAAAAGTGAGAAGTGTCTGTCTGTATGTGTGTGTGTGTGTGTGTGTGTGTGTGTGTGTGTGTGCGTGCGCACGTGAATGTGCACGCATGTCTGAGTACATGTGAGTGCTTTTGTGCTTATTGACTTCAAATTTTTCCTGTTTCTGTCCTGGGATCTCTCTGAAGGAGCTTCATGGGGTAATGTCTCCTCTTCCTATCTCATCGTGCCTGTCTATACCATTAACTGTATGTATGTGAAAAAGAAAACATACATGACTTCCACTGCAAAAACAAGTAATTTCCTCACATATGCATAAATGCATAAATGCATAAACAACAACATATTCAGTCTTACTTTTCAGAAAATATCCTTGCCATTAGATGAGGAATACAGAATACCGTTTTTGTTAGTAAAACAAAAATATGTTCTATGGGTAAGCCAAGACCAAAGTCACTTTCTCACATACTCCAGATCTGCAGAAAATTTGAATTGGTTTCGTTCCGAAGTGAATGTTGATTATATAATGTAATGCACGCAGAAAAATGGCAGCTTGGAGATTTAGATTGGTACCTAAAAAGCATAGCTTTTATTTTCACTTTCATACTTCTCTCAAAACATAGGAGAAAAAATGTGTTTATTGATTTAATCTATTTAGTTTTACATTTTTGCCAATGTCTTCAACCTGCTAGTTGCTGATTTGACCAATGCAGTGGTCTAGAAATAACCTTTGTAGTTTGCAAGAAGGAAAACGGAGATATTCAATGTTGCTGCTACTTTCAGCTGCATCAGTATTGCAGTTTGCTATTAATTTTTCATTGAAATAAAAAAATTAAAGATCACACACATTCTTCTAAGCTTACTTGTATGTTGAAAACCATTAGGCATTTTATATGTAAGAGTTTAAGAGCTACTGAATATTTCACTGATATTCCTCTATTTTATTTGTGCTTCAGATCATAGTTGCATTTTGTAGAGGGATCAGAATTAAATGTACACAAACTATGTTTTATGGCTTCATATATATATATATATGTATGTGCATACAAAACTAACTTTTCTTAAAAATGAGCCATCATCTGAAAAGGACAAATTTAAAGCCACATTTTGTTTCAATGCTGTCCTGCTGTTCTCAGGCTGTCCAATGTTATCTTTCTTAAACCACAAATATTAGTTACATTGAATTTTTCTCTTAAAGCTTTTGTCAGTGTTTACTAGAAAACTTTGTTTCTGCGTGGTGCAGAATTGCCAAGTCTACTCAGAAAGTGAACTCAGAATTAAAAGACACATTTCAATTAATTTTTTGTTCTGTAAGCCATGTGCTATATGAAGTGAAATTGCTTGCGAGGATGTTTTTTGCAGTGTGAAATGTTGTACCTGAGAAACACATCATGTCGTCATCCATCTAAGATCTTCTTCTACTTATCCCCAATGTTGCGTGGTTAAAGATTTTTTCTCCATGTAGTCAACACACCTGATTCAAATCAGTGCATCATTAGCAGGCTTGTTCAGAAATTAACAATCTTTTGAAGAGTCCATTTCATCTGAATCAGGTGTGTTGAAGCAGGGAAACATCTAAAACCTGCAGGACAGTGGCCCTTGAGGACCGACTTTGGACATCCCTGATGTAGTCCTTTTCTATCAAGGGACCTGTCACCTGCAGGTTATCCTTAATGTCCCTTTGGCTCTGAAAAGAGGTATCCTTATTAGCATGTTGCTCTGCTATAGCTCTTATACAACCACTTTCACATTCTCTATTATTAATTGAACAGAGACTTGCTTATGTAACAAGCAAGATGCGACCAAGGGGCATGAGTAGATGTCAGGGAGTATTGACCCCCTCTATGATCCCAGCCTGCACATTAGACAGACTTTATGACATGTGTACTGTTGACTATGGGTGTTTCATAAGTACCCTATGACCATACCACGTTCACACGTTTGTTCTATATGCCCTGCTTAAGCTGTATCTTTCCAATTCAGCATGATACTTTAGATGAGAGTATGCTCATATGGTTTGGTTCCATACCTGTGCTGAATAGCATAAATCAATATTTGATCCAGGAGTTAAATTAATGTACAATGCATTTAAAAACGAATTACCTCCATAGACCCAGTATTGAAAATTAAATACTTCAGACTTTGTGAAATTGTACAAATTAGCCTACCATCCACAACAGAATCCATGCTCTACTTTTATCTTTATTTCTTTAAAATTGATTTAGGATATTATAAACAGATACAAACTGAAACAGAAAACACATCCAGATAAAAAATTGAAAATATATCATAGAAATAAAATCTTAATTTAAGACTTTATTTGTCATGTAGATACATGAAATACACAATCTCAATCTTTGAGTGGTGAGAGTGGGAATTGAACTGCCAACCTTCAGGTTATTGGACAACCCACACTCACCCACTGAGCCATGGCCGCCCATAGCTTATATGGTGTTACCTTTGATGCCAAACAGATTTGCTTTGCCAAGGGAATCTTTATGAATGTAAAGCTCCCCTTGATGCCCATCAACTGCTTATTTATTTTTGTTACAATATTTAACATGTAATAGTGCCAAACCGGAACGGGGCACAGGGAAAGAGGAAGAGAAAAGAAAAAGAAACGGAACAGAAATAGAAAGATACAAACAATGAAAAACCAGACAACCAGCTGCTACACCTGTAAAAACAAAACAGACGACAATCCACGGCCTCTGTGGGGAATCCAGCCTTAGCGCCACCAGGAGCACCTGAAAGCAGACAAGCAGAGAAAAAACAAACAAAAACAAGCACAAGTAGCAGCAATCACATACAACACAACTTTGACCTGAAACCACAGGATAACACATCAACTGCTTAGCGAGCATGCTACTGGGCTAATTAATGTGTGTGTGTGTGTGTGCATAAACATGCAACACACATGGCCCAGGTCCTACATGATAACCATGCTTAGTTATGAGTGTATAAGTGTACAGAGCACCGGGAAGCCCACCGCAGGGACAACCACGCATCCACCCAGAAGACTGCAGAGGAAGCCCCTGGACAGAGCCCCCATAAGCATAGGGCAGAGGCCCCCTGGGAACCAGGGGCAACAGCCCACCGACCCCTCCAGGCCCCAGCTGCCCAGACATGGGCCATGCCCAGTCATTACCACACACACTTGCACATCACATACATTCGCACGTCTCCCCTCCCTCAACTCCGCTGGGGTGTGGCGCAGTGGGCACACCAGGGGGCCAGCAGTCCCCCAGCCACCACAGACCCCGAACCAGCAGAACAACTCATCCTCCTGCCCTGGGCAGCAACCAGGCAACAGGGGTGTGGGAAGACCCCTCCCCCCGCCCCTCTGGCTCCTCAATATTTTCTAATATTGAGCGATAAAATTGAGGGGCAGCCAATCTTGTAGAACTGGGAGCGTGGCCCTCTGGGCAGCCTACATATCCAAAGAGCCCCTCCCACCAGATGCCACTCAGTGCTACCACCCCCCAAGACCTAATGTGTGTGTGTGTGTGTCTGATAAGTAGTAATGTCTAAGGTGTAATTAAGGCAGCGCCCAGACCCCAGGGCCCCTAAGTGACCCCGCCCCATGCCGTAAGAGAGCTCCACCCGCAAGCCCCCAAAACTGCTCTCCAAGCCTGACACACAGTCCCCCCCCAGCAATGATCAACCCAATCCCCACGACCACCAGATGCCCGAAACCACACAGCCCCCCCCAGCACACACCCAACCGCCCAGAGCGACGGGACAGCAACCCACCACCACCACTATGTGATAAAACTAATCAGAGGGGACCAGAGAGAATGAAATTCAGCCAATTGATGTTTTGAGGAGGCAGACATTGTTTCCATGCTAATATAATCTAAAAGAACATTTCTAAACTGGTTAATACACAGATTGTTCTTCGCTTTCCAGTTCATGAGAATAGTTTTCTTTGCGATACATAACACTGTGAGGATCATGTGTGCTGAGTTAATTTCCATGTTGATGTTGTCTAAGTCACCCAGTATGCACAGTGTGGGGCATGCAGGGATGCATTTAAGCCATGTTGATAAGGTCCTCACAGAACTCAAGCAAGAACTTCTGGACAGGCGCACAGAACCACAAAGCGTGTGCATAATCATCAGGTGTGTTATCTGTGCAATGTGAGCAGATGTTTGAGTGTGTTAGACCCATCATGAACATCCTTTGTCCTGTATGACGTGTTCTATGAAGAATTTTGTATTGTATGAGCTGTTGTTATGTGTGGCCAGGTAATGGCACACCTGGAGTGTTTTGGTGTGCTGCTATCTCCCGCCCTCTCCTTCCTCTTTGTCGTCCTCCACAGGCCAGTAGGCAATTGGTAATCAGGTTGAGGATAAAGAGGGAGAGGAGGAAGGCCACGGTCTCTCACTCTGGGGGCAGTAGCCACATTGATGGTTTGCTTTCTTTTGAATTAATAGTTGATCCTTGTTTTCTTTCTCATTATTCATCTGTCTTAGATGGCAGAGTTTTTTCTTATGTTAGTTTGTTATGTTAGTTTGAGTTGGAGACTGCCGGTAGTCCTGTTTTGTCATTTTTGTTTCAGGTTATATTTGTTTTTTCAGTAAGTGGGGAAAATGCAGGGTGTGACGGCCCACTGCATGGCTGGCCCTGTGTTTCCCCTTTTGTTCCTTTTGGCCGGGGTCTCCATCTCTTTTTGGTTCATAACTTTATGGGTTAACCATTAACTTTTTTCCCCTTTTCCTTTTCAGTGGCAACTTTTTAATATATCTTGTCTTTTTGCAAACAATGTGTGGCGTCCTAATATGTTATGGTCTCACTGAGCCTATGTATTATTTTAATTTTATGAGGCCGTAACAGCTGTAAATTAGGATTTCAAGTCATTCTGAAGGTGTTCAAACATATTTGTGGCCAGAAGTTATGATTAGAACTGATGGATAAATCTGCCTCCCATTTTGAGGATGGTAGAGACATTGTGTCTTCTATCTTAAACAATAATTTATATATTTTTGATAGCAGTTTTGGGGTGCAGATGCTTAGAAATTCTGCTACCCTAATCAGGAGTTGTAAGTCTGGTTGGTGGAGGATATATTTCTTAGTTATTATAGACTTAAGTTGTTGATATTCTAGGAATTTATTGCTGCCTATCCCATGTTATAATATGAGCTCATCAAATGAAATAAAACTTCCATTTTGTATTATATGTTCCAGGTGTTTGATTCCTTTGATCTTCCATAGACTAAAGTTTAGCATTTTTTTGTTTTGCAGTATGTCAGGATTGTTCCAGATGGGTGTAAGCTTACACGGGACAAGTGAGGACTTTGTTATTTTAAGAAATTCCCACCAGGCAGTCAGAGAGGTGCTGATGTTAATGCTTTTGAAACATTTGTGATTTTTTACGTTTTGACTAATAAGTGGCAGGTCAGAGATTTCCAGATTATCACACAATGCTTGTTCTATATTTATCCATGGTTCATCTATTGGGCTAGGTTTAAACCATTTTGATATATACTGTAACCTATTGGCTAAGGAATAGTGCTGAAAATGAGGTAAATCTAATCCACCACTGTCCTTGGTCTTCTGTAGGGTTTTAAACTAATATGTGGTGGTTTGTTTTTCCACAGAAATTTGGAGATGCATGAATCTAGTGACTTAAACCAAGTAGCAGACGGTTTATGAGGATTATTGAGAACAAGTAGTTAACTTTTGGTAGTATCATCATTTTAATGGTTGTAACTCTCCCCATAAGTGATATAGGTAGGGACTTCCAACAAGTGAGATCGTCCTCTACTGTCTTTAATAATTGCACATTTTGGGTTAGGGTTTTAGCTTTGTTAGCTCTGAGAGCTTGGAGGAAATGTTTATCCCTAAATATCTAATATTTCCTGACTGTAAAGTGATCGCAGGTATATTCTGGACCCTACAGTTAATGGGCAGAACTGTGGTCTTAGACCAGTTGACCAGTCTTAGACCAGTCAGAAAGTGCTGAGAATTATTTATGAATGTGATCGTGTGAGTGAGAGACGTTTGAGAGTTCTGAAGGAAAAGTAATACATCATCAGCATAAAGACTTATATTAAAGGCATCCAATCCCAAAATATTGAGCATAACATTTCTATCTTGTCTGATAGCAGCTGCTAAAGGTTCGATGAAAATAGCAATAAGTGAGGGAGAAAGTGGGCAACCCTGTCTTGTACCTCTCTGCAGATATTCCCATTATTCTCAACACATCATTCGGGCCTTATGTGTGATAACAGGTTCATGCCAGCCGCTCACGAGACAAATGCCCTTTTCTAATACAGTTGATGAGGCCAGAGCCAACATGGCTGGCCTATTGTAACAGCTTTATGCCAGCCTGTGTTATGTGTGCTCCTAATACAAAATGTCAAAAGAAACAGCACAGTCCCTCCCCATTAGAAACACAGGGGGAATCCACAGAAACAACTCAGCCTCCACACTAATAACAGGCTCAAACCTCTCTAATATCCACAATTTCTCTTAAACCTGGATAAATTCAAACTCAAAATGAAGCTATATATGTCTTCTTACCATCTTTGTACTGTAACTTGTGCTTTTCTGTCAAATCACCTCAGATTCAGAGCGAAATCACACATTTCCATTATAAACAGGAGACCTTTCTGCTATTATCAGGACAATTTTGTTTTCATCTGTGACTTATAAATCCATTGAAACAGCTGTTTGTTCTCAGGGGGCACAGTCTGTCCTCTAGATCTGTCTGGTTTAGGCCGTACTTCTGTGTGGTTAACCTCACTTATGCTGTCTAAAGCAGGCAGGTTTAATCATAACAAGCCAGAATCTCATATTTCAGACTGGATTTTAAATATCTAATGTTTGACTGGCAACAAGCAGCTCTCTCAGCACAGCACAGCCTCTCTGTATCGACGGGCAGCAGCTTTGCACCCATCAAAATTTCTTCAGAAATTTTCTAGTTATTATTCCGTATGTTTTTGACACTTAACTAGTCCTGCAATCTTTCACCGACTTCTACAAATTTGGTATCAAAATGTTATCTTCAGGAGATAACAGCTATGACTTTTGGTGTTTATAACTTTTACACTTTTTACACTATTTAACTTTTATTCAAATTTTCATTCAAATGAATGGGAAATGCTTTAAACTCATCTTTCCAACCTAACTACTTCAGCACACTTTCAGCTAGAGACACAATTCACACTTAACGGGTCACAAGACATTCAGCTATTACCAAATGGTTCAGCTTTTTCAAATATTAAGCCAATTTTGAAGTATGACAGTTTTAAAAACATGAACATTTTTGCTCCTTCTTGATTTTTATGAATGAGAAGATTAGAGTGGCACACTGATCATTTTAACTTTTTCTGATATTCAAACAAATTCATCTAACTTTCATACTGTTTAACTCAGACAAACAAATTATACCTATAGCCTTGAAGCCAGAGAAACCTTTCAAATTCTCTCACTAACTCCAATGAAAGTTTGGTCTGACACCAGAGACAGGTTCAACTGTGTTCAACTCACTGCCGTTTAAATATTTTTCCCTCCATTGAAATAATAACTACATTGCCGCGTTCCTCCAAGCCTTCAGGTTCTTACGGTCTTCAAATTATTTTCCTCGCTCTCAAAGTTTTCTCACAGGAGGTCATAGTATCCAAAGAAGCCATTTCTGCAGGTTATACAGGGAGAGAGCTCGTTAAGCTGCAGCTGTTTACAAACATTCCTGTCACTGATGACATCACTCTTCCACCCCCTGCTGTATATTACGCTGAAGCCATTTTAACTATTACTCACTTGATTTCTGCTAGATTTTCACTAGTTTCAACTTTTTGAGCATGGTCAACTAATCACATTCAGCTTATGACCATTCTCATGGCTGTTTCGCAGGAACAGCTTTTAATGGGTGCCAATGCCAAAGGCAAGGCACACATATTACTATTATGTGGGATTATTATTATTCTCCCGTTTCCGCCACAAATTTTGGTTCGCTACTCCACCCGCAGCGATGGTCTGACTGGAATAAAAAAAACAACCTCGCTGCATGTGCGTCGATCGGGATCGGTGTGCTATGACTATTCTCTCTCATTACTCAAAAACTGATCTATTTTACTGTCTGGTGGATAATTTTGTGATGACTATAAGGTTTTATAGAAGTCCCTAAAAGCATTGTTTATTACATCACGGTCATGGGTGACATTTCCTTTTGAGTCTTTAACAGAAGTGAATGTTGTTTCTCTTTGTTTTTTCTTTAGTTGATTTGCTAGGAATCTTCCAGATTTATTGCCATGCTCAGAATTCTCCAAAGGAAGTCTTTTTGTCAGATACTGTGTTTGTTTTTCAACAATTTAGTTTAGTTCAAGTTGATGCTGAAGTCTGTTCCTCTCAGCTCCCTGCCGCGGCCCCTCACCTGAACGTTCTGTTCGTAGTGTTCAAACTTGGCCACAATCGGTCTTGGTCAGCGGGCATCAGGTCTCTTCCCTCTCAGGCGGAGGACTGCTTTCACTGTTCTTCACTGCTTCTCCCAGAAGTTTCAGATGTGTTTAGATAAAGTTTTTTTTATTGTGAGTTCAGGATCCTCGTCTGCCTGCTCGGGGATTCCAGAAAACACCAGGTTGTCCCTCATACTGCGAGCCTGGAGATCAATAATTGATTCTTTCATTCTCTTGTTGTCAGAGATCCAGCTCCTTCCTTCAGTGAGTGATTTCACCAATCCTCTGAGGGCTGCGTTTTCTGCAGCCAGCGTCTGCACCTGTTGCTGGCTGAACTCCAACGACTCCCGTAATGCCTGAAACTCTCTGTCTAGAATCTCTAACAGAGACATATGAGAGTCGAAACTGGATGATTTCTTATCAATCGATGTTAAAATGTCTGTCGAATCATTACCAGCTGGCGACACCGCACTGGGTGACTCTTTGTTGCGACTTCTTTTGGAGGTTGAAGCTGTTTTGCTGTTTTACTTTATTCACTGTACTCCAGTGTTTTGTGTTTATTTTACCTGAAAATACATTTATTCAAACAATAGTTATTGGCGTAATTATAATGTTACTATATTGTTTGCTTGATTAGAGGCGCACCATGTATGAATCTGCCCATAGTCTCGCAGAATCTTGCGACACTACAGCATCACACTCTCTGCGCTTGATGTTAACAAAAACAGCTATGTTTCAAAATGTTTCACCATAGCATTCTAGGGGCTGCCACAGACTTCAGTTACAGCGGAAAGTAGAAGAATAATAGGAAAAGCTACTAACACAGTGGCTGCCTTCACGGCTCGACATGACATTGAAATACTCAGATTCACTACATTTGAATGCGCAAACTGAATGCGCATTATTTTAACATTACCAGAAAAACCCAATGTAGTTTCATATTATTGGTACATCCCATGCTTCTTGCTCTATTAAACCATCGGGACACTTTTCATTCTGGTTAAATGCCAGTCAAGGAAACGTTGTGCAGGTGAGACAAGGAAACATGCAATAATCTAAACATCCTTAAAGAAAGGTTTAAAAGTACCTAACATATCTTGGTACGGACAATGCTCTGCTCAACACAGTATTTAAAGTGGAGCACAATACAAGAAACACAACACAGCATAAACTCCCCAATTCAATAAGTCTACCAGATGAGATAATACAATAGAAGAGTAACCTTTATCTGTGTGTGTGGCCTGTCTGTGACATACTTATCAAAAGGCATGGTCTACACCATGATAGCTGGAAATAGGAATGCTGCTGTTGTCTAACACTGAAATTTATACTTCGTCTTTCTGGATTCATTGTCAAAACATTTTTTGATAAAAAATTTCCTCTATGGTATATAAACTTACTTTTGAAAGAAGATAATGTAATGCCAATCTAATAATGCTAATCTTAGTGAACTAGAAATTTTAGTGTTAATGTTTTCATTTTGTATATTATTTATTATTATAGTAAATACTATTACTATTATTTGTTACTATATTATAAATAATTTACTGTTATAATTTACTTGCATAATAATTATTTATTTATTATAATTATATTATATGATTTCTGTTTAATGACTATTTGATTTAACTGCATTAACTGTATGAATATTTATTTCATAAAGTCTGATTTATTTAATCAATACTGGACAAATCTCTATATGATTCTTAAACGTAATGTCTTCATCAATGATTGATTCTTCATTAAGTTAAACCAGTCTCAAACAAGCTATTTGCACAGGCTTTTTGGCTCCAGGTCAACACCACACTGGCAATAACAGAAAGGGAGTCCTGTTTGACTGTCAGCTGCTATCGCTCACCTTGCATGAATACAAAAGCTTGTTATGCCTGCAGTCCATCTTATCATGGAACTGTAATATCCTCATCAAAGCTAAATCTGTGACTCTCACCTGCTGGAACCAGCTGTTGAGCTCAGATTGTAGCTTTTTGGTGCATTTCCTATGTGTTGCAGCAAACTGTTGAAGTGCCCTTAAAGTTAATTGCTGATTCTATAAATAACTTTGTTTGCAGTGTTAAAATGATGTTTCATTAATTCATTCTGTCCTAAGAATTCATTTTGTTATATAGGAAATCTTATAAGAGCCTGGTTTTGCTAGCATTTTCTCTTAGTTTTCTGTGTTTTGGTTGAGTCTGCACCTACAGAACAAAAGCTAAACAATTGCCTGTTGTAATTTAACAGTTTCAATTTGTGTTACTTCAGTAAAAGAAAATGTGCTTTGTTTTGTTTGTGTGTGCAAAGCATCCATAAATATGCTGTACCTTGTTTTACCACTGTTCTCCCCCAAGTAGATCGCAACAAGGTGTTACCAGGTGGGGAACCCCCTATGCCAACCTTACACCCATCCTGATCCCTCTACCCTGTACCTATACTTATACCTAACCCTAACCCTCATTCCCTCTCTAACTGCCATATTTCTTATGCTCAGATCAGCTCCATTAATAAACTATCAAACCCATTTTCCAGTTAAACAAACTTGACAGTATCCATTGTCTGAGAGCTTTCAACTGTGAAAACCACCTCTGCCTACAAAACATTTGAACAGATTCAGCCTTTTCTTTTTTTTTGTTGGCCACAAATACAACAAACAAAGTTATCTAAATTACCTACATACATTTTCAAAGAGTTGCCAGCTCCAATGGTTGTGAATAAAAAGGATAAACAGATTGTCTACACTGAATTTCTTATTTTTATTTTGTATTGGTCAGTTTCTCCTTTCTTGCCAGATTATAACATTTCTGGCCCGCTTACACTGAATATCTATGCTTGTGTAATAAGCCATTCGGTTAAAGAATAGCCATTTTGTGTTTGCTAACAAATGCCATGTGATTACATTATTAAAAATGTAAAGAGGAGTTGCAGAATAGAGAAAAGGATTTGCCTTTAGCGCACAGTGAAGGTATTGTTGAATGTTGACCTTTTTGTCATATTTTCTGTGGGTGTCTAATTTGTCACTAGATGTGGGGTCTCTTTTGGGTTTGCAATATTAATAATACAATTGATTGAGAAATATTGAGGGACTTAATGTTTTAAAGAAAGTTCTTGCTTGGCCAGTTCCTTCTCACTGGCATATCTTTAGAGACCTAGGGCCTGTAGGAAGTAGGACTGGTGACTTAGCGGGGTAAATTCAGAAATAGCTGCGGATTTTCTGTATCACGTTACATTTTCACAATTAAACTAAGGAAACTCAAAGAAAAACCTTGATAAAACCCTCAACAGAACGTATAATATCATAATTAATATAAATTGGTCTCACAGGCCTACTGAGTAGTTCTCGCTTGAATTGACCACAGTTTTATGAAAGGAAACATGTGACAACGACTCAGTAAAATAGATGCCAAATATTTATGGAAAGCTTAAACCAAAACATGAACCTTAAATTACAAACAGGGGGGGGGAATAGAGCGCTCTGAAGGGACTAAATATGACCTCTTTTGTCAAATCCTCTGGATCCTGTACGGCATGGTTGAAAGCACAGGGAGGGATATGGAAAAAAAATGGATAGACAATGACTTGAGCATTTGCATAGTGTCACCTTCTTGAAACACTGCTAAAAAATACATAGCTAAACACTGACAAAGGATCCTCTTTAATTTAATGTTTTTATTTCATGAAAAATCTCACTTGAACTTGAATTCTGATTCAAGAGAGTGTCAGTAAGATAGTTTAATGCAAAGTTCTGTGAAGAAAAATGGTCTCATATTGACAGAAGCTTGAACTACATTATTTTAATGGTTTTGTAGCGAACTCAAGTGTGGAATTTTTTTTTTTTTTTTAATATCTCTTTTTATTGAGGTTCAAGCGGTCCACATATAATCCTTTACATATAATTTCTGCAGAATCATACTTTTTCTGATACAACAGGAGAAAATAATACAGCATACATATAAACATAGACATTAACATAAACACACCACCAGATTGACACTCAAATTCTAAGCTATGTCCTAGACATCCATGTTACATCACTTATTGAGGAACATTAAAGGTCAGACCAGAGGGGTCCACAACATCTAGAACTGGTTGCCATACCCTTGCAAAAGCTCCCATGTTGTCATGAAGAGTATAAGTCAGTTTTTCCAAAGGGACTATGCTCATTACCTCCTTGTACCAATCATCTAGCGTAGGAATATCCTTATGAATCCAAAACTTGAGAATAGTTTTTCTTGCCATATACAAGAGTATTCCAATGAGTTTAGCATTATGTTGATTCCTTGCGTTCGGCACATTGGCTGCTAAAACATACTGAAGAGATGTAAGGTCCAAGGTATGCCCAACCAATGTGTCCAGCTCTTTCTTCACCTCATTCCAAAACATTTGTATCTTTGAGCATTTCCAAAACAAGTGTGCATAAGTACCAATTTCTCTATCACATTTATTACAGTTAGAGCAACTGAGACCAAGCCTGCCTCTTAATAAAGGTGTGTAGTGGAACCTGCGCAATACTTTAAATTGTCTCTCTCTGTCATTATTACAGATCAAGATGGTTAACGTGTTTTTTATGATTGTTGTCCAAGTGTCCTCATCTATCTGGCATTCCAAATCAATTTGCCACTGCCTTCGTATATGGTCGGTGGAACAGTTTATATCAAAAGCTTCATACACACAGGAAATAAATCTTTTTGGCAGACTTGATAATATAACGACAAATTTGAAGGAATCAAAATAAATGGGACTGCCATAGAGAATATTTACTCTTCAAACTGTCAAATTATACCTCCTTCCATTCCTTCAATGCTGCACACTGACATGAGGGCAAAAAAAATCTGAATTTCTCCATATAGGAGCCAGAGGTAAAAATGTTTTTTAAGTTTGAAATAAACCTTAATTTTGTTCCATGTATCCAATGTATTCAAAACATTGAAATTGTTTTGGGCCTCCTATTTTTCTTTTTTATGAATCACAAAAGGGCAAGCGTTCAATGTCAGCATACCACAGTTTCTGGAATCAATGTCAATCCATGTATTAAATACGTCAGGGTTTGCCCATTCATCTATATATATCATTTGAGCTACCCAATGATAGTAGCGTATGTTTGGAACCCCTAGTCCACCATTATCTTTGTCTTTGCAGCCTGCCTATTTTCATCCTGACCCTTTAACCCTGCCATATGAACTGTGTAAATAATTTATCCAAGTCACAAAAAAAATTATTAGGAATTGAGTTTGGCAGCATTTGTAGTGAGTACAACAACTTAGGCAAAATATTAATTTTAAGCATGTTTATCCTCCCCAACCACGAAACAGGTAAAGTTGAGCAGGTCTTCTCCGATGCGCGGTGTAATTGGGCTAAGATTAAGCTTGATCAATTTTCTACGGGAGGGGCAGATTTTAATTCCAAGATATGTTATGTTCTTAGGTGACCAGTGGAAAGGAAAGCCACCAGGTGGGGCCAAGCCTGCTAGGGCTCCCACAGGCATGGCTTGAGTTTTAGTTAAATTCACTTTAAAACCTGAAACATGTCCAAACTGCTGCAGAGAGTCAAGTAGCTTTGGAATTGTAGGGTCAATGTTGACCAGGTACAGAAATACGTTGTCTGCATACCGAGAGATTTTATGTATTTTACCATTGACCAGAAAACCTTTAATTGCTGGTGTTGATCTTATTAACTCAGCTAGGGGTTCGATGGCGAGAACAAACCATAAGGGACTCGGAGGGCAACCCTGTGGTGTCCCACGTCCCAGCGAGAAAGAGTTCGAGCAATAGGAGTTAGTGGTTACAGTTGCTTTGTGTGACCTAAACATCAGCTTTACCCAATCAATGTATTCTGTCCCCAGTTAAAATTTTTCCATAGCATAAAAAAGATAGGGCCATTCAATCCTATAAAGTCTTTAAAGCATAGGTCTCAAGTTTGCGGCCCTCGGGACGATAGTTTCTGGCCCCCGCCTTAATATGAAAGTTTAATCTTAGTGCGGCCCGCGAGACAGTAGTTTATGCTTTAACGTCATTTCGACTACGTAGCTACGACTTCGATGTGGACCCCTCCGCCGTAGCCTGACGTGCACCTCCAAAACATTCTAACTACGCATCGCGTAGACACGGGCTGTCTCAGAATGTAATTTCTGGCAGTTGCCTTCTCCGGTCTTTATGGCTGTATGGCTCAATGACGACGTCAACGTTCTGGAACACTATGAATCTAGCTGTGACGCACTGTAAAGCGCCGTGTTTAGCTATATTTATATTCTTCCAGAACATCGACGACATCAATAGATATATACACGTAGATGCCGCATTCGGGCTTGTCAGGCACGTCAACAGTTACATCTTGGGACGGGGTTTCTGACGGCAGTCAGCCTGTCAGAGCGGGTCTGACAGCTGTGCATCTGGCAAAATGCCAGACTTTTGTGCCACTTACGGATGTTCCTGTGAAAAAAAACGCAGAAACTAATAAACTTGGAATAACATTTCACAGTAAGAAGTTGTTTTATATGATTTAACTGTTATGAATGTGTTAAATTTGATGTATCTCTTAAGATAACATAAATTAAACTAGCTTATTACTAGCTTACGTCAGGACAAGAAAACAAAATATGTTTTTGTTAGTAAGATATCAGTAAGATGATGATAGTGACATTTGAGCCGCTGCGTAGGTGTCTGGTGCATTCTGTCGATCTTGAGCTGGTCGTTTTTCACAGTGAGGCTTAAAATTTTTAGTAGCCATGTCATGAAAAATTCCCTGGGGTTATCACCTTCACTGCACTCTGGTAGATTTATAATCCTTAGATTATTACGCCTTAACCTGTTTTCTTGAACCTCCAATCTGTTAATGGTGTCCCTCAGCTGAGCATCACTCTAGTCAATGTGGGATTGGAGCTGCGACACGGTGTCTTCCAGGTCAGAGATTCTTTCCTCAGCGTTTACGTCCCTTTGCTCCATCGCTTTGCCTTTTTTGCCCACTGAGTTCACCGACTTGAGTATTTGGTCGAGTTTTGTGTCGAAGAAGGAGTTTAGCTTTGCAAACACCCCCTCACTTATCTTGGCTACCAAGGTGTCTGTGTCGTCTTCCGCCATGTTCGCCGCCACGCTAGCAGCTGCAAGTTGAGTCGAGTTTTTCAGGTGCTGGATCTCAAAGTCCTTTTGGGTGTTGATGCCCAGAAGTCACGTAATGATTTTCCTTCATTGGTTGTGTGTTGTTTTGGCCACCTCCACCATCCCAGAAATGTTCGGTTTTATGTTTGTTCTGGAGAGTTCACAAGCTGCGCCCCTCAAGTGTGGAATTTAATACAAACTTAAGACTTTAAATGACTGCTTTTTGTTGGGATGCTCAGTGTGGAAATACCAGATGGGGGATTTCTACATCAAGGAAGAGAAATTTACAACAACCTTTGCCCACAAAAGCATTTTGGGGGAATTTCTCAGACCCTCTTTCCACAGACCTGTGCCATAAATGTAGGTAAATGCATTAATAGCTTAGTGCTAACTAAGCTGAACAAACAATGGACCCTTTCAGGAGAGTATTGGGGAAAACCAGAACAGGACCCTTCCGACCCTATAAGGGTCAAAGTAAACAATGGTGACAGTTTGCCCCGACTCTGACTCAAGCCAGAGACAGTCGCTGCATGGACCTCTCAAAAGGATCTCACCCTGAATCACTTTTTAGCTGAATCTTGAAACTGTATTAAATGTGCTTTATATCTTTGTACAAGTTCTTTCATGTTCTCAGTGATATCACAAGCTGCATTTTAAGACCTTTTTCCATCATCGTACGGTCATCATTGTGTCTCCTGTTTACGTCGCATGTTTGTTTTAACCGCCGCTGCTGCTCGCGTCATCACCTAGTTTTGCTCACCAAGAGAGGAAACGTTAAGCTTGTCAATCTTTTTGTTAATGTAAGTTCACCTCATCAGAGTTGGTCAGCAACCAAAACCAATTCGTAACTTGGACAATTTCTGTCATTATTTGCATTGAATTCCTGCATGCCACCTGTTGGTCTTCTGAGCCTCCAGAAGCCCCCCCCCCCCCCCCCCCCCCCCCCTCCAGCGCAGGAGAGCGACCGGTCCAGGCCACTTTAATTAAAGTCCCCAAAAGTCAACGAAGGCCGCGAGACGTGGAACTGAGAGACTCAGTTGGACCTGCTGGCGATTACCTGTGGTTTGGAGCTGACTTAACAGGACAAAAGAGTGTCAAGTATGATCTGCCCTGTTCTTACATTTCAGACGATATGCGGTGGGTGTCGAGAGAATTCACTGTTAAAATGATAAATTAATCCAAGCTGTCAGCCTTCAATATTCAAATAGCAACAAATCCAACTATTTGAATGATTCCGGTATCCATCCACCCCCCCCCCCCCCCCCCCCCCCCCCCCTTAGTTCTTTTCAATTCACTAAGTGTGTCTTATATAATCATCCATATTCAAAACATTTCTCCTGTTGTCTTAAGGTTCATGTCTTTGGTCATATCATTTTAATAAATGGTTCATATATATATATCGATAATTAACCGGTTGTGTTGCATGTGTTCGTTACGTATGTGTGAGTCCAACCACACGAGAATTCACGGGTATCGAATACATAAGACTGGAATTTATAAATTATTAATTAATTATTAATTTAACAGAGAACAACCGAGAACTTTCGGATAAATCCTTATATCTAATCACATCACGCTACATGTGTCACTATAGTTTGTAAGAAATTTTATTGAAGTAAGGTCTGCTTCAAAGTGAAATTATTATTATAAGTGCAGAGGATCATAAATACAATGATAGAAACGAATGCAAGACACAAAACATTTTACAGTTAAGGATAAGCCCTCTGTTTATCTTGTTGGCTTCACAGACTCCATTGTTTGTAGCTGGTAGACTGAAATTGAGCCTTTTTTTCACTCTTCATCCAACTATTGTTTGAGTGACATTTCTGCTAATGCCAGTACTTTTGCTATATGTTATTTTTATTTTTTGCTATTCTATTGTTTTTTTTTTTTTTAAATCATACTATTCCTGTCTTATGTAGCTGTGTTTTCACTGGTGATGTTCCCAATATGCTTATGAACACCAGAATATAAACTATCCATCCGTTCATTTTCGATACCCACTTAATCCAATTTAGGGTCACAGGATTTAGGATCCCAGCTGTCATTAGGCAAGAGGCGGGGTACACCCTGGACAGGTCACCAGTCCATTACAGGGCCACACAGAGTCAAACGAGACAAATAACCTTCCACGCTCACACTCACTTTTAGGGACTACTTAGAGTCACCAATTAACTTGACATGTGTTTTTGGTGTGACGTATGTGACGTGTTTTTGGGTGGTGAGATGAAACTGGAGCACCTGGAGAGAACCCACACATACACAGGGAGAACATGCAAACTCCCCTCTGAAAGGTCCCAGTCGGGATTCGAAGGATGAATATAGACCTTGAAGTCACAAAGTTAAAACTAAAAGAATAAAGATTAAGTTGGTTTAGAACCAGGGAATTATGGTTTGGAAAGACCACCAAAAAGAAGGAAGTTGGGGTGCTTTCTAGATTTAATGTCCAAGGTTAATAGTTTTGGCAGGGATGTTTGCATGCTGGTGGAAATAAAATAAAACAGTTCAGAGATTTGCTTGAGATTTGCTCATCAGCTGGAATGAAATTAATTAAATAAAAGTTTTGCTTATTAATTGTACTAATACCCAAATTTAAATTTTCATTCTAAAGATTTTTGATATGTTTTCTTGTAAATGTTAAGTTTATTTCAGTAACATTAACATTAGAAGCTCAGAGTTAAGACATATTTTTCTTCAATCTGTGACTCGGTGTGTAAGGAGGAAAACACAGGAATAGTTTGAATGCAGTTCTTTTTATTTACTCTACTCACAGTTGTGTGAGTAGAGTAAATAAAAAGTGGAGTATGCCTGTTGCAGCCAGGTATACTCCACTTCTTAATCAATCCTTTACTGTCAGTGGTGGGAGGCATGTAAACTGTGTCCTAGAAATCACAAGACTATATATGCTAAGACTTCAAATTTCTGTCTGGACATTATCAGCATTGGATTGAACAAACCCTTTTGCTCCTGACATGTTACTTTTTGACAGATTTGAATTGTAAACATTGTATTTTTTAAGAAAAAAAGATGAAGAGTTTATGCAAAACTCTTAGACTGCATGGGAGAAACAACTATTGCTACTGGCTGGAAAGTATGTGGTAATTTCCCTTTCTTGAGGAGTACAACCTCACCAGAAGACAGAAAAGAATCAGACTATAGAGATCAAAGAATGAAACTCAGAGGTGTCTTAAAAGATCTGACCTCAGACAATGACCATACCATAAATGTGCTTTTGACTCCTTGTGATTAATACCTACTTGGGCTTTTTGCCAAAATATGTTTTTCCATTTGAACGTCAGTTGCCTATTTTTTTTTAACAAAGACAAAGGATGTCTTTCTGTGAATCAACATATTTATTGCATGTATTCAAACAGAGGTACTAAACTTACTTGTTCATGTAAGCCAGAGTTACATGATTCACATAGCTGAATGGTTGGGAGATGTATTTCCCTGTGTACAGTTGTTGGTGGTATGGATTGTGGACTACTTAAGAGTAATTTTTACCAAAACTTACATAGCCCACTCAGTGTCCCACACATTTCCTACCACCCCTTGCTGTTATTTACTCCACACATAGTAAATTTTGTTTTTGACTGAATTGGCTGTTCTATTATTTGTTCCTTCGATTCAGTTTAAATTTTAAGTACTGTAAATATTGATGTAAACACCAGAAAAAAGTAACAGTGCTTTGACTGTGCAAAGAGGGGTGTAAGGAATGGGTAAAATGTCACAATGTAACTCTAAAGTGGCTTTGACTAATCTTGGGTGACTTGTTTATTAGCATCTTGAGTAATTCGAAATCATATATCAATCTCATATCTGTGTGTTTACACCAGAGCTAAAGGCGGGCCATTGGTAGGAAAGTTCAACATTAAATACTGAAAGCATAAATACTACTGTAATGATGATTTTTGAAAATTACTTCTAGTCTTAACATGCTAAATGTAGCTCATGTCACCAGGACAGTACTGAAGTCCTCCATTCAGGATTATCAACCATCTTGTTCACTATCATCTGCAAACAAACCATGACCATGACTGGACATCTTCAACAAATCCCCTCGCCTCAGTTGTAGAGCTACTTACTAGACTTGATTTAGTCAGCAGAATCTGCGTTGAGAAATCTCTTGACATTGATCACTGATCAGTCTTAAAAACATTATATTCCTTTAAGTATACAGCTAAATATCTTCTTAGATATCTTAGCATATCAGAGTAGCTTATTTATCAATATCAAATGGCTGTTGTTATTGCTAAGTAAATGTAGTGTTTGGTTAAACATATATCCAGTTAACCTATTACTTCAACCTTTAACTAATATTAACTGCTTTGGAGCCCAAAGCATCAAAAGCAGTTAGAGGCTGAAGGCTGTTAATATATGATACAAGTATCATGGATTAAAACACAGTTGATTTAGCATAAAATTGATTTAAATTTGTTTCCCATTTTTTCCTGTGTTTTTTGTGCTAGAAAGGCACTTGCCATTTGCCACTTTCACACAGCTGATCTGAACACATTTCACATCATACTACATTTTAAAACTAGTTGTTTAATACTCAAATATAATTTAAACTGCTTTGTAAGAATTAAGTCTAAAAATCAGTTTCTACTAAGTGTGGTTTCAATAATAAAACAAGAAAAAGGTTTAACTGCATGTTATCTGTGGATAACACTGTATGTATGTGGTCTAACTCGATCTGCTGTTCACAGGGGGACTAAAGGCAAAGACATTAGCACTATCAAGTCGCTCAGGGTTCTCCGAGTTCTCAGGCCTCTCAAGACCATCAAACGTCTGCCAAAACTCAAGGTCATACCCCATACTTGTTTTTATTGATTAATTTAGCTGGACTTTGCTGGTCTCAATTGTAATTACATTTTGCCACAGGAATCCTAGCTCTATCCCATAGACTATCCCAGACTGTCAATAACAAAGAGCCGTCTGTCAATTAAAAAAGCTCTATTTGACACAGTTGACTCTAAGTGAAGCACCAAATCCTTATGAGTAATTCACAAAGTTCTAAAATGGACCTATAATTTTCTTTAAAAGATTCTTTTCTTTCTGGCATTTTTCCTTTATTAGACCGGAGTAATACAGAAAGGCACAAGATAATTAGAAGGGAACAAAGAGACTAAATTTGGTTATTTCTTTGGGTGGTTAAGCCGCTATATATGTGGGACACAAACTCAATCAGCTTAGCTATTTGGGACCTTAAGACAACATACATACAACATACTAAGTCTAAGTTTTACAGTCTAAGTTGGTTTTGGTCTTTTTGTAAGATGTCTTTGTCAAGAAGTGGTGTTTCATTTCATAAAGCCCCAAAACAAGTCATTCTTTAGTAATCAGGGCCTAATATTAAATGAACTCAGCAGACATGTCATCAGCAATGGTTTCATTTTCTTTTCTTAGTTTTTTTTTTTTTTTTCATTATTTATTGGTACTTTGACTAAGACCTTTAGCAGACTCGTGTATGTCTAGAAAGAAATTTCAGAAATGTTTCAAAACAGAACAGTTGAAGAAGTCAAACAGGAGATGTTAAACCAGACCTATTGCTCAAACTAGGACTGTTGATTTATTTTAAGTCGTATCTTTTTTTTGGTAATTTCTGAACTAACTGAAGTAGTAAAGATTTTCCATTTTTTTGTTAATTTTTTAATTTGTTAGTGTATTATTAACATTTGTCACCTTATTGAACTGACTTTTTTCCTGAACTCTATTTCTGGTTTGTCACTGTTTCCTTTTTTAATTTTATCTCTCCCACCTATGACCTAGTGCAAAATTGATCAGGTATTAACTGAATGCCTTTTTAGATATGCCTTATTTCTGCTGAACTGTCCATACACACCAGCAGGGATGGCCACAGGGAAATTAGTATTCCTAGTAGCTGGGCATGGCCTACACGCCTGCCCCATTCTGAAGATTCAGATGAAGACAGCCATTTGCACAGAGTTCTGGTTGAAAAAGCAACATGCTGTGTAACATTAAACAACAATATATTGCAAATGATTTTTTGTTCATTGTTCAGGTTTGATTCAGATTTTTTCTTTCTTCAGGCAGTGTTTGACTGTGTGGTCAACTCTTTGAAGAACGTGTTGAACATCCTTATTGTTTACATCCTCTTCATGTTCATATTTGCTGTTATCGCGGTTCAGCTCTTCAAGGGAAAATTCTTCTATTGCACTGATGAGTCCAAGGGCCTGGAAAAAGACTGCAAGTTGGTCTAAAATGCAAATAATTACATTTTTCATCTTTCAGCCTGTTTAATTGCAAATGTTGACGTGTACCAGCCTGACCCTACAAATTGCCGCATGTCTTCCAGAGGGCAATTCCTAGACTACGACAAAGATGAGGTAGCAGCCATGCCAAGAGAGTGGAAGAAATATGAGTTCCATTATGACAATGTGCTGTGGGCCTTTCTGACTCTGTTCACTGTTTCGACTGGGGAGGGCTGGCCAACGTAAGTGCTGTTTTCTTGACAACCTCTCTGAGTTATTAAAAACAAACCGTTTTTTTTATTATTCTTAAAAGTAGAATAAATTATTCCAGCAGGGAAGTTGGGTCACTGGCAAGAAGGAGAGTGGTGCAGCGTACCATTTGTGACACACTACCTGCATCAAAAGTTAAAAATGTTATCTTTTAATCCAGAGTATGTTCTCTTGGTCTTTTTGTGTGTGTGTGTGTGTATTTGTGTGTGTGTTATCTTACTAATCAAGTACGCGTTGTGTCTTTGCGCTTACTTTCTGATTTGTTTTTTTGATTGCTAATAAATGAAGTATAAATTAATAAGCCAAGACTTGTTATATACAGGTTACTGTATTTAATTGACTGATTCAGAGCTTAACTTGAAGGTTTTTAAAGTCTTCTATGGGGTTGCTGTTTGCACCACAAAAATGAATACTACAAGGAATGTCACACTTGTTACAAAAGATGTCAATTATTGATTGTAAATGAATTTGCTATGGCTATGAAATTCAGTTTTTCTCAGAATCAGTTTATGCTTATATGCTTCATATATTTGTAGCACTCTCGTATTCACATAAATATGGTAATATGGTTTATACTGAATTTCTTTTTTAACCATGTAAATTTTAGATCTGGCTGTGGCATTGGTATATTTTTTATTCATCTTATTTTTCATGTTTTCACTGAACAACTGTTGCAACTGCAGCTGGACATTTTATGTTACAGCATCTCACTCGCTAATCTCACTGCTTACAGAGTTTTGAAGCACTCTGTGGATGCCACCTTTGAAGACAAGGGTCCAAGTCCAGGCTACCGGATAGAAATGTCCATCTTCTATGTGGTCTACTTTGTGGTCTTCCCTTTCTTTTTTGTCAACATTTTTGTCGCTCTAATCATTATCACATTCCAGGAGCAGGGAGACAAAGCTTTGTCGGAGTGCAGCTTGGAAAAGAACGAGGTAAAGCATGGACACACAAAATTGCGCTGACAGTATTTCATATTATATATATATAAAATTGTTGTGTGATAACTAGCTATAATGTTTAAAGGTGGTTTCTTTTTAATGGTTCTGCATGCTGGTCCTCAGATGGTTTGGTCAAAGAACCTTAACAAGTGGGAAGTCTGATGTGATAAACATTTTAAGATAAACAATAATAATGCAAAGAAGGAGAAGAGTGAGAGAGAAAACCGAAACTTTCTGCCATGTATGTTGCACAACATGTTTCTGACCATATTTTAGTACTACAACCTAGGAACAGAATGGGGAAATGGGGAATGATGAGGAAAAAATATAATAAGGAAAAAAATAATAAAATATGAAAACATAAAATGAAAATGCATAAATATGAAAATATTTTTATGATTGTTTTATGTCATTTATTTTCTTCTTAATTTGAATTATTAAGAAAAGCTTTTTCTTTTTCTGTGTCCTTACTTCTATTGCTATTGCTACTGTTGTTTTTCAATAAATTTTGCTTGAACTATTTCAGTTTTGCATTTGGTATTTCTGATGATTTTTTTCCATTATCATTTTTGTATTCCTTTTGCTTTCACTGTGCTGTATTTGTCATTTGATATTGGCTCTGGTTTTTATTTTTCTCTATTTGCCTTTACTATTGCTTTAGTCTTTATTTGCCAGATGTTTATGCATTTCCTGTTTCTTTTTCCCTGCTCTGAATGCTATTCTAAAATACAAAGTGTTGTTAGTAGGTTGTTGTTATAATCCTTCCCCCTAAAGCCAACAAGGCAATAAAGCTAACTGCTACACTATTCCTATCACAAGAGTAGTTGTACCAGGATGTGGATTAAAACCCTGTCCATGTGAATTCTTCCCACTTCTGACAAGAACTTGGTAACATAGACAACAGGTTACAACGTAGTCTTAAATACATAGAATATGTGACAATGCTAGCAGTTATGCTACTGCTATGTTAAGCATTAGTTTTCAGTGTTTCCCCCACATCCGACCAAATACTATGAAAACATGTTACATATACACAAGACTGGGTAACCTCTTGCTTCTTTGGCAGTCATACACTTTACATGCTTTTGGATCTAAATTGTAGGCGTAGCCTTGTGGTTAGTTTTACTGACTTGTAGGCTTGACAGTATAGGTTCGAGACCAAATATTGGCAACTACATTTTAATTCTAAATTAATCTGAGTATAGCACAGATTTCGAAATATAAAATCATTGATGCGCGCCACTGCATCCTGCTCCTCATCTGTATATTCTGAATTCAAAATGGTAAGGACGTCCATCGTACCCAAAGTCATCGTACCCAAAGTCATCGTCCACGTCGTCAAAATCTGATAAATATTCTGCCATGTTGCTCAAAACTAGCAGTAGCAAACTATGTGTGAAACTAGCTGACCATCACAGAGCATGGAGTAAATAAGCTGTGCTGCAGCGACGCATGTTGATGACGTCATCCCACTAGACGCGTTTGTAGAAAGCCCTCTATAAGCCCCCCGATAGCCCCCAATAACAACAACATGGCAGCTCTGAACTAACAGCGCAATAGTACACGTTCATTCATTCATTCGTCTTAAAGTATTGGTGAAATAAAGACAGATAATGCCTTATTAGAGGCTTGTCTATGCCCCGTTCACTCCCGTTATATGGATATACGAGGATCTCGAGTGATCTAAATAGCGACCGAAGGACGCCAACTTTAACCAAACTGTTATTGGTGAGTAGATGAACATATTTTATGCCAGAAATAAGGTCCAGGTTTAAAAAAAACAAACTTCCCCTTTAATGAGAAGGTATACCGGTGAGGTGGTAGTTCTAGTTGTCTACGTTGGTCTATTCTAGATTTTAGCTGGTGACCCCAGAGTAGATTTGAATGTTTATTAGCAAATGCGTCTTTCTTGCACTGAAGACTGAGATTCTATCAAAGTACGGAGGTGAAGTAAAGAGGTGTATTTTTTTATTTTCCTTTTTGCAGAGGGCTTGTATTGACTTTGCCATAAATGCCAAACCTTTGACACGCTACATGCCTGGGAACACACAATCCTTCCAGTACAGGATGTGGAAGTTTGTTGTCTCAGCTCCATTTGAGTACTCCATTATGATCATGATCGCTCTCAATACTGTGGTACTCATGATGAAGGTAAGAATGTTTAAAGAGGATCAATAATACAGTGTCGTTAAAGCCTTTTCAGATATTTAATGAAGTTAGTGCTTGATTTCTTTTCTTCCTTGGGTAAGAAGTAGTTCAGTTCCTTTTGAGACTTGATTTCTTAGTAGTTAGATATGCAGGTTGTTACTCCGATTATGTTTGTACAGCAAATGCAAACCTATTTTCAGCAGTTGTTTTACTTAGCTTGGCATTACAAATGTACAGGAGGTGACAGTTAGATGTTGTCCTAAACAGTAAACAAATGCCAACCAGTACCTCTAAAACTCACTGACTTATCTCTTGTTTCTTTGATTTACACAAACAAAAAACAAACAGTTGTCGTTTTATGGGTGGCTGTATGAGTGTGGAGTTAAACTAAGCAAACCATTTAGATGCAGTACCTTAATATTAAACAAAGAGGCACAAAGGTAAATTTGATCTTCTCACCCATCACTCCTTTCTATTAAACTAAACCGCTTACAGCAACAAGAACTGGGAAATACCACTCAAATACCATTTGTCCCTATTTTTCAGTTCCATGGAGCTCCAGACTTTTATGAGGCTATGCTGAAGAACCTCAACATAGTATTCACCACTCTCTTCTCTCTTGAGTGTATCCTTAAAATCATTGCATTTGGTCCATTGGTGGGTACCAGTTACAGAGCAGCTTTAACACTTGGAAGACAAACAGCATTTAATCATTGTCCAAAACTGTTTTTTCAGAACTACCTAAAGGACGCCTGGAATGTGTTTGACTTTGTAACAGTTTTGGGCAGCATCACTGACATCCTAGTGACAGAAATAAATGTAAGAGCCCTTTTCCTTGTCATCCAGCGCTACATCTCAACAAGGCATTATATCAATACAATGCTGTTGCCATAGCAAAGAGCTGCATCAGGGTTAGTGGACATCAAGCTTTTTGCTGACAAGCTAAGTAGCCATATAGGCAAAGACTGTAATGTGGCAGAGCCTGATAGCTTTAGCGGAAGAGAGGGCATGATTGTCACTCTGTTGATCAGAAGGACTGGTCATTGAGAGCGGTCCAGGAGCTCAGTACACTTCAAAGATAAAATTTCAATATTTTGTAGACAGTTGGGAATATCTGGTCTGCTTTCTGTGTTGTTCAATAATTGCTTTGTTAGCTGTAGCCTCTTCCGCTCAGTGCATTTACCTCTGTTCATCAGTGTGTTGGTCATTCACATGTGTATTTGTTGACTTGTATCTGTTTACACTGTAAAATGTAAAAAGTTGACTGTTCCTGTTCTCCTGCTTTTTCTTTCTCTCATCTTACTGTCTCTTTTTCTCCCTCCACATTCATCTTTCATCCCCCATGTTATCTTGCCCTGGTTCCAAACATCATTAGACTACGGTAAGTGATATTATGTTGCCACGGTCTGTCCTTTGCCAGCATAGTGTTTATTATGTATGTTTTTATATGTATAATTTGTATAATAAGTTTCCCAGTCATGTAGTATCACATGACTGGAGAATTTCAATGATTCATTACATTCTTTTGAAAGTTTGTCAGAGGCATTGCATTGAAAAAAGTGGATGCATGCCTCCTGTATGGCAGATAAGATCAGATCAGATCAGTTTTACTTTATTGATCCCAGGCTGAGAAAATTCTGTGTCACAGCAGCAATAGAGAAATAAGAGAAGAAGGAAAAGTTGTGGCAAAATGAAATAAACTAAGTACATACATAATATATAGAAAAAATGGATCGTTTGTTCAGAGTCTTCCTCTCCATCACAGCCTCAAATGTCTCCAGATTGTGTCCAATAACGGACTTTGTTCAGTCTGCTTCCATCACTGGCACCGATGCTGCTCCTAGCAGACAACAGAGATAGAAACTCTTCAGCATCTTGCTGCACATGTTAAATTATCTAAGCTTCCTCAGAAAGTAGTCTGTTCATCCCTCTCTTGTACACAGCCATACTGTTGGTATTCCTGTTCAGTCTCCTGTCAATGTGAACACCCAGGTATCTGTAGTCCTCACTTGCTTCAACAGTCCTTCCCAGAATACACAGGGGCTGTGCAACTACTGTCCTCTTAACCGTAAGTCAGTGACCATGTCTTTGGTCTTGTCGACATTCAGCAGCAGATGATTCTACCCAACCACTCCACAAACCACAAGCTTCATGTGCTCTTCCCATTCACCATTTATATACTCCACCATCATTCAGTCAAACTTCTGCAGGTAGCAGTGACTAGAGTTATATTTAAGATCTTAGGTGTTTAGGGTGAACAGAAAGGAAGACAGCACAGTACTTTGTGGAGCTCCTGTACCACTGACCACCACAGACAGAAAACTGCCCAGGCGGATAAACTACAGCCTGCCTGTCAGGTAGTCAGCAAACCAGGAGATGGTGAATGAGCTGATACCCATCACTTGCAACTTATCACCCAGTAGCAGAGGCTTGATGGTGTTAAGCGTACCAGAGAAACAATGGATTTGATTCTCACAGTGTCACCACCACCATGCAAATAAGCCCATTGTAGCTTATAAATGACATGATCATCAACAGGTCATTATTTAGGTCTTGTATGCCAAAGCCCCTTTTTTAGAAAAAAAAGTTTGTTAAGGAGTCTGAAATTACTTTAAAGTTGCAACAAAAGTGCTTAAATAGCAAAAGTGTAACTCAAGAAGCCTTTCCTTTGTCTCTCTTATTTCCATGTACATTTTCCTTTACAAATTATGCCATGTTGGATGAGGTAACCATGAAAGCCCTCTTTCCCCATTCCATATCTAAGATGGAGACAGACAACAGATAAGTGTCTTTTCTGCTGTCTGATTGGAAGATGTGCCCAGTTTAACCCTGTAAGACCCACGGTTGCAAATTTACAACATCACTTTTAACAATTCTTAAAAAAGGCCTGCAATTTTTTTTTTTCTCAAGACCACATTTACATAGTAAATGGGTCCTATTGTTTGTCCTCACAATGCTAATGGATAGAAAAAGTTTTTATAGGTCCGGTCATCTGGCCTTGAATTCACTCTACCTGCAAATTTCCTGTTGAGCTCATCTCCTTTTTTTGCATGACTGGATTTGTCAGGATTAAAGTAAGTAAAATTCCTTAAATATTTTCTTGTGTGTTTATTACAGTCTGTAGAACATGTACATATTTAGTTATCTTGAAAAACATTCATCAAATTTGATTTAGAGCTTGTTATGTCTATGTTGTAATTCTACAACGTTGGGCCAGAGTGGTAGTCAAAATAGGCTGTGCTCCTTACACATTACATAAGGATACTGCACTTCTCACATGATCACAAATTGAAAAAACTGTAGTAGAAATTTGAAGTGTTAAAGTAGAAAAGCAGGTTCTGAAGTTCTGCGATTGTTGGGGGGATGCTGTTCATTGCTGTTGCATTGTTCAGGAACAGGTGCGAATGGTCTTGAATGTTGTAGCGAACTCAAGTGTGGAATTTAATACAAACTTAAGACTTTAAATGACTGCAACATTCTTTTGTGGGGATGGTCAGTGTGGAAATACCAGATGGGGGGGTTTCTACATCAAAGAAGAGAAATTTACAACAACATTTGCCCACGAAAGCATTTTGGGGGAGTTTCTCAGCCCCTGTCAGGGACTGGTGGAAAGGTAGGACCCAGATGCAGCTCATTTCCAAAATCAAAAGGTTTATTCACAAAACGGGGACAGGGAGCATGAACAAAAGGCGTGGCAGAGCCGGATCATCAAAAATGCTTAACTATGAAAAAACACTAACAAAAATCAAGACTATGAAATACAGAGGACTTTGGTAACAGGACTATGAATAAACAGGACTAAGACAAAACAAGACTATGAGGCAGGTAACCAAACTTAGCTTTTTCGTGACTCGGCATGAAGGGATAGTGAGGATTCTGCAGTGACTCAACGTAAACCAGGAAGCTAAATACTGTCTAGGGAGTGATCAGTGAATGCGGTGCAGCTGTGAACAATTAACCAGGTGACTTGAGTGAACTGAACGTGAAACGGGGAAAAACATGACTAGAACAAAACATGGTTAAACAAACTGTGACATGACATAGACAGTTACAGAGCAGACTGTGACAGCCCCTCTTTCCACAGACCTGTGCCATAAATTTAGGTAAATGCATTAATAGCTTAGTGCTAACTAAGCTGAACAAACAACGGACCCTCTCAGGAGAGTATTGGGGAAAACCAGAACAGGACCCTTCCGACCCTATATGGTTCAAAGTAAATAATGGTGACAGTTTGCCCTGACTCTGATTCAAGCCAGAGACAGTCGCTGCATGGACCTCTCAAAAGGATCTCACACAGAATCCCTTTTTAGCTGAATCTTGAAACTGTATTAAATGTGCTTTCTATCTTTGTACAAGTTCTTTCATGTTCTCAGTGATATCACAAGCTGCATTTTAATACCTTTTTCATGATCGTACGTGGAACGATACGGACGATATTATTTTGGAAAATGACTAATCAGCTTATGGAGCCACATTGCCCCCGAGTGGTCCGTAGTACTGAATAGTTAAACCCAAAACAACTTCCATATGACTTGTGACATTTATATGAAATAATGCAACTGTTAACCAATGTTTCAGCTGTTTCTTAACACAGGAAAATAACATTGTTTAGTTTGTTATTCATACGTCATAACTTTACAGATATCCATCTGAATTTTGAGACTTATAACCGTTATGTTATGTTGTTTTTGATGTCTTTATATCCTAAGTTTATGCTATATCTTTACCCTTGATATCTTAACAAGTTATGGTGTTTTTAGAATCCTTTGAACAAATGTTTATGAGATGGAGGAATGCAGGATTCAAATTGCTTTGAGGCACCCTCCTTGCAGGTTGCCTTACAAAATACGCCCAGGCAGACGTCACAACAGTTTCAGGCATACCATTGGCTGAAAGTGTAGCGTAGGCCTACCTCATGCCCCACCTCCGCGAATCAAACTCGGAAACCGCGAGGAAAATATTAAAGAATATTCAGAAAAGAGTCCAGATCAGTAGAGAAGATGAAGAGCAGAGAGTTTTAAGATTGATGGAATGAGAGTCTGGCAGAGAGTCTTTGGAAATGGCAGGAGAGGAAGATGTCAACCACAACGAAGGCCGCAAGACGCGGAACCGAGAGAGACCCAGTGGGACCCGCTGGCGATTACCTGTGGTTCGGAGCTGACCTAACCGTAAGATCTGCCCTGTTCTTACATTTCAGACGATATGCGGTGGGTGTCGAGAGAATTCGCTGTTAAAATGATAAATTAACCCAAGCTGTCAGCCTTTAAATTCAAATAGTAACAAAGCTCGACTATTTGAATGATTCCGGTATCCATCCATCCCCTCCCCTTTTCTTCTTCCGGCTCTCAACGAAGGCGGTCGCATTTCTACTCCCTCCTGATTCTGCCCTCTCCCATATCTCTCATGCTTCTCTTGTCTTGTCCGGTCCTGTCTCAACTTCAGTGCCTCTCTCTGCATTCCTTTCAAACTAAATCATGAAATTGATCAGCTGGTCTCTAAACGCAATTGACAACATCTTTGCTACAAGAAGCTCGGGTCCAGGGGAACCCGCCTGTCCCGACGGAACTTTTGTCGCTGGGTACACGAGGGACTCCTGGGAGAAGTGGAGAGTCGTGTGCCTGTCGATTCTTTCCGTTGAAGACGTGGAGGATCTTTACATATTCGGAACCATGATAACGGGCTTTCTGCTGATTGGATTAGGCATTGCCCTGATGTATCGCAAAATTCGGAAGTCGGAGACAGCAGTCACAGGCCCCAAGCTGTCCGGTATGTTTGAATCGGTGGGCAGAGCTATAGGCACTCAGACTGTGGTCATTAACCGCAATATGGAAAACATCTTGGAGAAGCTGGTGGCTTTGCAAAGTCGTATGGATCGTTTTTGTGACCAGAATGGACAAACATAGTGAGTCGTGTCCATTGAAAACGACTACTCGCCCTAACCAACAATCATAATCTAATCTGCATTCCTGCTCTCCTGGCAACGGCCTCGGCCAAGGGCGCGGCTGAAAAACTCTCCTGAAATCACTGCTGTGAGTTGCTCTGAACTACTTTCCCCCCTCCCTTCTTCTTGGACACCTGGTGATTGTTGACTCCGACTGGGACCCAATCAAGGACTTCTCCATGGCAACCTGCTGTGGTATCACGATGACATCTTCTGTAACATTGGTTGAGAGCCAGACATAGCAACTCTCTGGGCTTACCCCCATCCCACGCCTTCGGATGTGTGGTGATTATGACCTTTTGTTGCCATTTAGTTTAAGTATGTTTGTACCTGGGTGCTGGCTGGTTTTCTTTTGTTTTTTCAGGCTGGGCTGGACGGCTGGGAGGAGCGCTCTCACCATCCCCACCTGTGTCCCATTAGCAATCTGGCACCTGTTAAAGCCTGCTCCCTCCTGGCTTGCGGTGTCGGATTATTGCCTCACTACGGACGAACACGCATGACTACTGGATACACCTGTCGGAGATCGGTACCCAGCCCAGCCTGCCACCGAGCCCACCCGCAGCCTGTATCTGAGACTCACTACACGAGTACACACGAGATCTTCGGAACACTGGAACCACTCATCTCCCGAGCCTTGCACGGAGTCACCAGGACACGGAGCCTCCTTCCACCTCACCTAATAAATCCCTTTTTGACTTCTACCTTCTGTCTCATGTTCGCTTTTGGATCCAGTCCTCCCCAGCACCTAACAGGATGTCTTGCGTTTATGTGTGAAACGAGCAAATGTTTATCTTTTGAGTTTTTATGTTGGATGGTGACCTATGTTACTGTTCTTGATGTGCTGAGGTTTCTTTCCCAGCCCCACATTGTACTCCCTATGGAGTATAGTCTGTGGCTGTGTTTTTTTTTCACCCAATTTCCGAATTCGAATTTGAATTTGAATTTTTCCGAATTAGTTATTTTAGATTTTAGAGTTCTTTTCAATTCACTAAGTGTTTCTTATATAATCATCCATATTCACAGCATTTCTCCTGTTGTCTTAAGGTTCATGTCTTTGGTCATGTCATTTTAATAAATGGTTCATTTATACATATATAAAATCAGTCGGTTTTTGTGTATGTGTTCTTTACGTACTTGTGAGTCCAACAAAACGAGAATTCACGAGTAGCGACTATATGAGACTGGAATTTATTAGTTATTAATTAATTATTGATTTAACATATCAGAATCGTAAGATTCTGTCTTCTTCCTTCGATTGAAGGTGGTGCCCTAAAACGAGGTAAAATAAGACTTATTCAGATAGAACAGTCGGATAAATCCTTATATCTTATCACATCACGCTACGTGTGTCCGCTATAAATATATATTGTGCCGGCGATATATAATTTAGCTACAATGTGAACCTGCAAGTGCTCTGTGTGGGGGGCACTCACAGGGGGATGTGGGGGATGCGTGTGTTCCTTTTAGTTTGATAAACAACTTGACTGTGTCAGAGATGGAAAAGAAGGACAAACTCTGAAAACTCAGACCATGGCTGAATTCATTCAGGGAATGCCTGCAGGTGCCTCCAGACAGTTCTGCTCACAACTATGCCCAACATTGCAAATTTCCTTAAAAACTTACTAAAATGTAAAAAAAACCCTGAAAACTCTTTCATTTCTACATCAGAGGCCTCCTAAAACAATATCTGAGGGGTCAAAAAATGTTTGCTCATTTTTTTCTATATCTGGGTCTTACAGGGTTAAATCAGTTTTCAAATATTGTAGTTAAAATTGGTTTATAAAACAAGCAATGCATAGAACAGGACAGATGGCTTGAATTACAACTATATCTCCCTGTTACATTGGTCCTTGTATGTTTTTGCTCATGTGTCAATGTTGTACCAAGCTGAAGAGACTTGGCAGTTTTGATAAGGGTTTGTGTATCAGTGAAAGATGACATTTGGTTGGTTAATGTTCTTTCTGTGTCTAACAGGACAGGCTGCTGAATTTGAGCTTCCTTAGACTCTTTAGAGCTGCTCGACTCATTAAGTTGCTGAGGCAGGGCTACACCATCCGCATCCTGCTATGGACCTTTGTCCAGTCTTTCAAGGTACTTGCATATCATAAAATGCCAACTCATACTGCATGTAAACAGGTATCCACAGATCTGCATCTACATTGCACAGCCACAAACATTACCTCCCTTCACACAGATACTAAAACATGCTGGCTGGAATGATTCATAGTAAATATGAATAATTAAGGTTGTTTTGGTTTGCTCTTGTTCCCTTTAGGCCTTGCCTTATGTTTGCTTGCTGATTGCCATGCTGTTCTTCATTTATGCTATCATCGGGATGCAGGTGTGTGAAGCTGCCAGTCTGTGGTTATAGATACAGTTACACACTTAAGAGTGATACAGCATAACATGTGGTCTTAAACTGAAAAATATTAATTGCACATTGGTAAGACATTCAAATTAATTTTCCTAACTGTGTGTCCACTTTAGGTGTTTGGCAACATTGATCTGAATGAAGACACAGCTATCAATCACCACAATAATTTCCGCACTTTCCTCCAGGCTCTCATGTTGCTGTTCAGGTACATGTCGCATTTAACATAACAACAGTTTTCCAGAAATTCTTTGTTCTTCCAGATAAGAGGACAGCCAAAAACATGTTGCCATTGTAATTCTTGGTGTTTCAATCTCTAATGATTCTAAACAGCACTTATGGAGATGTATCTGAGTGTTTTGGGGTGTTTAAATGGAAACATAGGGTATGAGAGAAGAGAGGAATATTAGTAGAAAGGAGATAGAGAGGGTGAGGAAGGCAGAGTCAGGAAGAGGGGTCGGACCGGGCTACCTACTACCCTACCGGACCAGGTTGTACACTCTACCTCCCCTTGTTTTCTCTCTTTGGTTGAAACAGATGGTAGAAGAATAGAGAATAGAAGAAGAAGTTATATTCATCTGTGGAATATCATCCTTGGAGTTGGGATGTTTAGATGGTGACCACTTAGTTCCCCTGCAACACATATCGGTTGTGTACGCTAGCCTCATTGGGTGTTTTGGCCATTTATCACAAGACACCCTCAGTTGGGGAAGGCCCAGTCCAGGCTGATCAGACTGGGCATGTGCCTAGAAGTTTTGCTAAATAACTGCCAATAATATGAACTTGTCAAATTATGGTAGAGGGACCAAAAGAAAAGTAATATAGGTGTAAAGTAAGAGATAACAATTAATTCAAGTTTACCTGAATTTGATGCAAAGTGTTCTATTGGAGATTTTGGGGGGTTATTGGGTATGTTAACCCATCACATCTCTTCAGTCAAACTTTCTCTGTATCTATCTGCCTTTATACTTCTGTTACTCAGGAGTGCAACCGGAGAGGCCTGGCATGAGATCATGTTATCGTGTTTGAGTCACCAAGCCTGTGACGAGCGGTCAGGTTCTCATGGGAAAGAGTGCGGCAGTGATTTTGCCTACTTCTACTTTGTCTCCTTTATATTCCTCTGCTCCTTTCTGGTCAGTATTGAAACACACTGTGTAGTGTAGAGTGTAGACACTGTATAGCAACTGTGCATGTGACCAGCTAAAATCCCAGTAGTACACCTTGTGAAGGCTGCCAGTCCATCACAGGGCCAATCACAGAGACAAACCCAACAATCAACCATACATGCTCACACTCTCTTCTAGGGTCAATTTAGAATCACCAATTAACCTGTTCAGCCACTCTCTGGTTCCTGCTTGAAAATTAGATGCCCAAAATGCTAACAATGATAACCATACCACTGTACAGCCCACAGGTAAACAGGTAGATGACTCCTCTTGTGTTTGGAAAGGGGGAAACAGTCCCCTTTTTCAAAATATGTTTCTAGCATACTTTTTTTTCATACATTCCTATTTGTGTTTTCAAAACAACAAGTTACTCAATTTCAACATTTGATATGCTGTCATTGCTATTTTTCAGTTAGATATACGATTATATAATCTACAAATCCCTACATTCCGGTTTTTATATACATTTTGCAAAACATTCTCTTTTGGATGCGGTTTGTATAACTAAGGTAATTTCAGTCCATTTGTAATCGTTGCAGTGACCATTTAGCTGAAATTCTAATGTGAAGACCTTTGTTGTGCTACCTTATTTTGTTTCTAGTGTCTGAAGTTCTGACCAGAACTATGTTTATGTTTATGTATTTAGCAGACGCTTTTATCCAAAGCGACTTACAAATGAAGATTTAACAAGCTATATAAAGCTAACAATAAACTACATAGAAGGAACCCACTAGTCTGACTTTGTCAGAGGTGACAGAGTAGAGATAGGGTGTAGGCATAGAAAAAAGTGCAGAAAGATAAAGTGCAGAGATAGAGGGGGTAGGTAAGTACAAGGTAAGTGCTAGGATAGGAGATGCTCTCTGAAGAGCTGGGTTTTCAAGAGCTTCTTGAAGATAGACAGGGACGCCCCTGTTCTGGTAGCGCTCGGTAGGTCATTCCACCATCGTGGGACGACACATGAACAGAGTTTGGATTGTCTTAGGCGTGGTGTAGGAGCTGCTAGACGACAATCCTGGGACGAACGGAGGGACCGAGTTGTGACATAAGCCTTTGCAAGAGCATTCAAGTAGATGGGAGCCGTTCCGTTAAGCACTTTGTAGGCTAACATTAGTGACTTGAATTTGATGCAGGCGGCTAAGGGTAGCCAGTGGAGTTCAATGAACAGAGGGGTGACGTGTGCTCTTTTAGGCTGATTGAAGACCAGACGCGCCGCCGCGTTCTTGACCATCTGCAGAGGTTTCACAGCACAGGCTGGGAGACCAGTTAGGAGAGCGTTGCAGTAGTCAAGGCGGGAGATGACCATGGCCTGCACCAGGAGCTGGGTGGCATGTTGGGTCAGGTATGGTCTGATCTTTCTTATGTTTAGTAATGCAAAGTGGCATGAACGAACAACCGAGGTAATGTGATCTTTGAAGGTTAGTTGGTCACCAATCATGACACCGAAGTTTCTAGCAACCTTTGATGGAGCAAGAGATAGGGATTCGGTTTGGATGCAGATGCTGTGTTGTATGGTTGGTTTGGCTGGAAAGACAAGCAGTTCAGTTTTTGGGAGGTTAAGTTGGAGATGATGGGCTTTCATCCATGCTGATATGTCAGAGAGACAGTCTGAGATCCGTGCTGAGACCGTGTGGTCGTCAGGTGGGAATGATAGATAGAGCTGGGTATCATCAGCATAACATTGGTATGAGAAGCCATGTGATCGGATGATCTGTCCCAGTGAGTTGGTGTATATGGCAAAGAGAAGAGGTCCCAGTACTGAGCCTTGGGGGATCCCTGTGGCAAGGTGGTGCGCTACAGAAGTGTGACCAAGCCAGGATACTTTGAAAGACCGATCAGTGAGGTACGATTCAAACCAGGAGTGTGCTCTCCCTGTGATGCCCATGCTTGAGAGCATGGACAAAAGAATACTGAGGTTGACAGTGTCAAATGCAGCCGATAAGTCGAGCAGGATAAGTACAGAGGACTTAGCTGTCGCTGTGGCTTCTTTTAGGGCTTCTGTCACAGCTAACAGAGCCGTCTCGGTGGAGTGTCCACTTTTAAACCCAGATTGGTTTGGGTCAAGGAGGTTGTTATGAGAGAGGTAATCGTTGACCTGCTTAAAGACCGCCCTTTCAATGATTTTAGACAGAAACGGGAGGAGAGAGGCCGGCCGATAATTCTCCACATGAGTTGGAGGGAGGGAAGGTTTCTTGAGCAGCGGTGTAACCTGAGCTTGTTTGAAAGTGGTAGGAAATGTGCCCGATGTCAGTGAAGCATTAATCACATGCGTGACTGCTGCAGTTACAGTAGGAGCAATGGATTGGAGAAGATTAGTAGGAACGGTGTCCAGCGGGCATGTAGTAGGACGGCTACATGTGAGAAGTTTAGACACACTGCTCTCAGTCAGAGGGGTAAATGAGGAAAATGATGCAATAGGACTTCTGCATGCAGATTTTGTGCCTCAATGTTCCTCAATGTTCAGTTCATAATGGGCTTACTGGTCAACTCTTGAAGCTTAATGGCTAACTACCAGCAAGCTGCTGTCTCCAACAACATGTTTTAACCCCTGTTGCATTGGATTTCTCTTGCAAGGAGGGTTGAATATTTTTAACTTCTGTATTTTACTACTGAAGACCCACATCAGAGCTTAGTGTAACTGTGGTAGGGTTCTCTCTGGACCAAAACACAGATGTAATCACCACCTACTGTTTGTGTTCCAGATGCTGAACCTGTTTGTGGCTGTCATAATGGATAACTTTGAGTACCTTACAAGAGACTCCTCCATTTTGGGACCTCATCACCTCGATGAGTTTATTCGGATTTGGGCCGAGTATGACCCAGCTGCTTGGTATGTTGCCTCAGCAAACAGCTTACAGCATTAAAGATGGAGGGAATAAACATCCTAATCTTACTTCTCTCTTTCCATGTGTGATTTAGGAGATTGAACGAGGTCTCATACGCATGTGTCACTCCTACCTTGTTGAATGCAGTGAGCCCACTGATGAATATTATTTGATTTCAAGCTGTCCTGAATGTTTGTTTATTTATGTGCTTGTTCTTTTCCGCAGCGGACGGATTTCCTATAAGGAAATGTACAATTTGTTACGTGTTATCTCACCCCCTCTTGGCTTAGGGAAGAACTGCCCAAATAGGGTAGCATACAAGGTTTGCAAATACTAGACATTTCTATCACCAGGGTGCTTTGTGTACCTTTATGGCAAGAGAATTCTTAATTGAATGGCTGTGCACCAATGAAATCGCCTTTACACCTAGCACCCACCCCTCCAAACTGTCTGGCTTTGGTTAATGATGCCAGAGAGGAAACAAAGGTTTCAAAGTATGCCTTTCACTTTGCTGGCTATATTGTTTATAATGTTTAGATGACAGAAATATTTCACTTCTCATTCTAGAAAATTAAAATCCCAATTTTCCACATGAAGGAAATGTGGTCAGTATATTCAGGTCAGTTTTAACTTTTGAAGAATTCAATTGGGTGTTTTTTGAAGATATATGCCAATGAAGAGCCAAGCTGTGAATAAAAAAAGAAAAACCCAGGCTGGCACTCAAACCTTTGTCTCCATGTACCCTGGTTTTAAGAACCAGTGGATGTCTGCAAGCATGCTGAGGCAGACATTCTCATTACAATGCTGTCATTTCTCCTCCAATCAATCAGCATCCTGTGTGTTGGGCCAACCCATCCATCCTTCTTTTTTCTCTACCCTTGTCTTGTCTCTGACCATCCCATGTTTCCTCTCAAGGGTCCTGAGCTCCAGAGTGATGCATCCCTGTGCCCCAACCCAGCGGCCAAGGATGGCATCCACCCTACATCTCACTTTAAGAAATCTATTGACAACAGATTTCTGTTTTTCCTCTCCATTGTTCTTCTGTTTATTTTTCCCTTTAATCCTCTTCTCCTTATTCCCCATATCCTTCTCTGTTTTCATTCCATTTATGTTTGATTTCCAACCATATGAAGTGGCCGTATCAAGTACCTCGATATGTATCAGATGCTGCTCCACATGTCCCCACCCTTAGGTTTGGGAAAGAAATGTCCACCAAGAGTCGCCTATAAGGTAGACCGTTCTCTTTCTACCTTCTTCCCTGTGCTCAACAATCTTTCTCCCGTTGGTGTGAGCTCAAGCCAATGTCTGTGCTCTGCAGTGTTTCCTTGTTTGTTCACTTTGTTTTGCTAGCTTCTGATAAGCCCCTACCTAATTACGGTCTTTACTGTTTTGAGCATCTTTTATTGGGCTAATAGCCATGACAAATGATAATAACATAGAGTTAAACTAAGAAGATGTAAGTTACAATGTTTATACAGTATATTTTCTTTCTTTTGGTACTATTTCATTTTAATTGTAAACCTTAGTTTGGGTTTTTTATTTCATGAAGCACTGTGTGGTTTTTTTTTTGTCCGTGTGTGTGTGTGTGTATGTGTGGGGCTTCTGTTGCTTCCTTGTTGGAGGAATACTCTGACTAATGTACTTTCTAGTTTGTGGGTCTGTCTCTACTGCTCATTTCCTCTCATTCTTTCTATCATATCATCTCAGTCTATCCAACATGGAAAATGTGTGTGTTTGTATCTGCCTTAAAAAGTTAGTGCTGCACAGCACTGGTTGAAATACATCAGTGTTATATGATATTTTCATTTGCTCATTAGACTCCATTTACACCTGAGTATGAGTAATACATGGGTTTAATGCACAAAGAAAGGATTGTAAACTGAATGCAATCACTACTACGTAGCTCTGATGTCACTAACACTGTAATCTGATCTCACATGTCGCAGCATTAGAGCAGAATCAAGGGAAAATTAAAGCTGCAAGCAGCGATACAGGCCCTCGCACCTGATGCTTCGGCCAGGGATGCAACTGAGGGCCCCGGTGATAGCCCCATCGTGGCTTTCAGGTCATGGCACTTGAAGGATGCAGAGGTTGATAGTGTGAACACAAGTCAATACTGACACGCAAACATGATCGGTCTGGCACTGTTAGCAATCATACAAAATACGAGTTGTATCGGAGAGTGCACTTCTGAGTAACATCAAAACATCTGTGCCATGGTAAAGAATTGTCATTTAACAGGAAGAATCCTAAATAAATCCTGATAATATGAAGACTGGTAAAATGAAAATATTAAGGAACTACTGACCAAAGTTGGAAATCTGTGTTTTGGAGTGGCTTTATGGTTTACATAATACTTCAAATATGTGAATTCCTGTTTTGACAGGGCAGGGCCTTGGTCATGAAACAATTTGACGTGGTTCTGTTCAGTATGAGACATTTACATAGTAAATGGGTCCTATTGTTTGTCCTCACAATGCTAATGGATAGAAAAAGTGTTTATAGGTCCGATCATCTGGCCTTGAATTCACTCTACCTGCAAATTTCCCGTTGAGCTCATCTCCTTTTTTTGCATGACTGGATTTGTCAGGATTAAAGTAAGTAAAATTCCTTAAATATTTTCTTGTGATTCTACAATGTTGGGCCAGAGTGGTAGTCAAAATAGCCTGAGTTCCTTACACATTACATAAGGACACTGCACTTCTCACATAATCACAAATTGAAAAAAAAAACTGTTGTAGAAATTTAAAGTGTTAGATGATTCATTGTAACTAAGCGCTAGATGTGCTTTTCTGTTCATTTTTTACTTTGTTTAGCTTAGACCCTAATTAAACACATGAATAAATTGTATGGGACATGTGAAACTCCAGCATCTATAGCAGTATTTGAAACTCCCTGTGTCTTTGTAATTTTTTGTTTGTTTTTTAACTTCTAAATGATCCTGAACTATTTTTCTCAGTGTTGCCCAATCAGCAGTTAGTAGCATTAGGGGATAGAAAAACAGGTTCTGAAGTTCTGCAATTGTTGAGGGGGATGCCTGTTGCATTGTTCAGGAACAGGTGCGAATGGGACAGGTGCGAATGGTCTTGAATGTGAACCTGTAAGTGCTCTGGGGGGATGTGTGTGTTCCTTTTAGTTTGATAAACAACTTGACTGTGTCAGAGGTGGAAATGAAGGACAAACTCTGAAAACTCAGACCATGGCTGAATTCATTCAGGGAATGCCTGCAGGTGCCTCCAGACAGTTCTGCTCGCAACTATGCCCAACATTGCAAATTTACAACATTTCCTTAAAAACTTACTACAATGTAAAAAAAAACTGGCCTCCTAAAACAATATCTGAGAGGTCAAAAAAATGTTTGCTCATTTTTTTCTATATCTGGGTCTTACAGGGTTCCATACTATTTTACCACAACATTACTCACAAAAACGACTTCATAGCAAAAAATCTTGCACACACAAGTAGCCGATGTCAAACAAGGCTCAATAGGTTGCACTATAGACCATGCTCTAACTGCAATAAGCGCAACTGATTTTTAATAACAATCTAAGTGTTTTTATTGATTTTCATATTCAAACATCCCATTCAAAACAAGACAATAAGACTCAAAATATACATCAGAAATACAGGTCTAAACTACAGACAAACAGTAATAAGACAAGTCATACTAGTACCAGACATCAGACATACCCACCACCTACGTGGTCCAGACACTCTCAAGTTAAAAATAAATAGATAAATAGAAATGACAAAAATTACCACAATAACAAGTTAAACAAATAATAATAATAATAATGATTAAATTAAATTAAATAAAAATAAGAAAAGGGAGAAAGAGGGGAGGAGCTCCTTTTCAAAATGAGAAATGAAAGGCTGCCAGACCTTAGAGAATTGCTTAGTGTTTCCCTGCAATATAAATTGAAGGTGCTCTAGTTTAAGGTGTGCCATCACCTCCTCTATCCATTGTTTGTGAGATGGTTTGAAATGCTATGGCTTTCCTTTGAGCAGTTGTTAATTGTGCTTCCTCTGGTGCAACACCAAAGATGGCTGCCAGAGGGCCAGGCTCTATATTTTTGTTATAAACGGATGAAAAGGTTTTTAAAATTTTGGTCCAAAAATCTTTCAACCTGGGACAAGACCAGAACATAAGGCATATGTTGGCTGGCACCTGTTTGCATCTGGGGCAAGTCGGATCAGCCGCCTGATAAATTTTCACCAGTTTGTCCCTTGAAAAGTGTAGTCTGTGTAACACCTTAAACTGTATCAGTCCGTGTCTAACACATACAGAAGAAGAGTGTATTAGCTCTACTGCCATCCCCAATCCACCTCCGATATGTCCAACTCTAACTCTTCCTCCTATTTCCTTTTTATGTAATCAAGAGATGGGGAAGCCACCTTCTGGATGTTTGCATAGATCATGGAAACCATCACTTTAAGAGTCGGGTTTGCATTCAATAGTCCATCTATCCATCCACTCTGTGGTATTGCAAGGGATGAAGAGAATGTTTTTCTCACAAATTAGAGGTAGTTAGTCTTCGATGGGATTCCATACTCCTTCTCTAACTGAGCAGCAGACATGAATACCCCATCTTTAAAGAGATTTTTGACACTTTCCACCCCAGGTCTATACCATTCCCTAAACGCTGTTCCCCCAAGGGCCAGGGAAAACAAATGATTGCCATAGACGGGAGCAGATAGGGGGGTGTTTCTGTTTTTAAAATGTGTTCTGAACTGGACCCAGATTTTGATAGAGTCATGTATAACAGAATTGGTTGTGTAGAGGTGTTTGCTTAAGGGCAGAGGAGCGCAGACCAGGGAGTGTAGGGACACTGGGCTAGATGCATATCTTTCCATATGTACCCACACTGGGGTTTCATCGTTGTCTAACTGCGAGACCCAAAACAACAGCTTATGTATATTAGCAGCCCAATAATAGTGCATATATTTTGGTAGAGCCAGGCCTCCCTCTTCTCTCTGTCTCTCAAGGAACTCTCTTCTTATCTGGGGGACTGTCTTTTTTCCCAGATAAAGGCAGATGTACATTTATTCAGTTCTTTAAAAAATTATTTAGGAATGAAAACTGGAATTGTCTGAAACCAATAGAGGAATCGTGGCATAACATTAATTTGAACAGAATTTATCTTCCCTGCTAAGAGATAGGGGGAGAGATGACCACCTTTCCATATCTAATTTTGCCTTATCCAGTGTTACTTTAACGTTATGATTGAATAAATCTTTGTATTTTCTCATTACATTAACATCTAAGTAGGCAAATTTATCTTTATGTGTTGTGAAAGTATAGGGCTGGAATGAGGCCTGCTCATTAATTGGGAAAAGAACACTTTTTTCTTATCTAGATTAATTTTACAACCCGAAACCTTCCCAAAGTCTTCAATAATATCCAGAGCTGCCGGGATGCTTGTGACAGGGTCCGGCAGGAAAGGAGGAGGTCATTGGCGTATAGGGAAAGTTTATTGGTCTGCATCTCCCTGTGTATTCCCCCAAGTCCAGCAGCATTTCTCAGCATTATTACAAGGGGCTCAATTGCCATATCAAAGAGCAGAGGTGACAAAAGGCACCCCTGCCCTGTTCCCCGAAACAGAGGGAAAGGATCAGATATTATTTTGTTTGTTCTTACCATAGCCTGGGGGTTTGCATATATTATCTCAATCCACGAACGGAATTTAGGGCCAAATCCGAATTTCTCAAGAGCCGTGAATAGATAGAAATACTCGATTCTATCAAAGGCTTTTTGGGCATCTAGGGATATCACAATCTCAGGTTCAATGTTAGCTTCAGCAGTGTACATCACATTGAAAAGGCGACGGAGGTTACTGGAGAGTTGTCAACCAGCAACAAACCCTGTCTGGTCAGGATGCATTATCTTTCTTTTAACAGGCTAAATCCTCGCTGCCAATACTTTGGTCAATATCTTATTTCACAGCCAAATAAACATTTAAGCGGATTCTTATTTTTCTTAAGGAGCACAGAGATCATAGCCTGTGACATTGTTTTAGGCAAAGTTTTCTTATCACAGAACTCCTCATACACTCTACAGAGTAGGCGCAAATGTTTGATAAAATTCACTCTGGAACCCATCTGGGCCCGGCGCTTTACCTGTCTTCATATTCCGAATTGCATTCTCTATCTCCCTTGCAGTCAGACGTTCCTCTAACCTATCCCTATCTGCCCTCTCTAGGGATGGCATTTCCAAATTTTCAATTATTTCAATAATTTATTTCTGAGGTATACAGATCCTTATAAAAAGACTTAAATTGGTTATTAATACCTTTCTGATCTATAATTTTGTTTCCCAGATTGTCCATAGCCTGTTTTGTTCCTCCCTTTGAGTGATTTTGATTTGTAAGCCCATCCATCCATCCATTTCCTATACAAACAACCATGCACGCTCACACTCAATCCTACGGACAATTTAGAGTCACCAATTTACCTGACATGCATGTTTTTGGACGGTGGGAGGAAGCTGGAGTACCCGTAGAGAACCCACGCATACACGGGGAGAACATGCAAACTCCACACAGAAAGGCCCCAGGCAGGGATTGAACCTGGAACCCTCTTGCTGTGAGGTGACGGTGCTAACCACCACACCACCCTCGGGTGTCCTCTCCAACTCCCTCGCCTTCTTCAGTATCTCCTCTTTCTCTGTGTAGTAATGGCATCTCACCACGAATGCTCTCGGTGGTCGTCCGTTCCCGTCTTGTCTCGTGCCGAGCATGAGGTGTGCTCGGTCCAGCGTCGGTGTTGCTGCCAGTGCCAACTTTTCTTTCAGTAAACCAGCCATAAATACTGATGGCTTTTTGCCTGCTTCGGTCCCTTCTTTCACCCCCACGACACGGATGTTTTTGCTTCGTAATCATGCCTCCAGATCTTCACTTCGTCCCCTCAGCTTCAGTATCTCCTCCATTTCTTTCAGTCTTGTCCCCATGTCTGTTATGGTGTCAGACTGCTCATTTAACGTCTCAGCCACCTCTTTCCTCCGTTCGTCCATCCTGTTAGCCAGACTGCCAGTTTTATCACCGATCAGCTTCACCTCCCCATGTAGCAACTCAAACTGGGCTTTAGTGCTCTCTTCCAAACTCTTAGTCCAGTTTTCCATCTCGCACTTCGTCTCTTTTCTTCCCCTTTCTATTTCGTCCTTACACCTCACAATCTCGGCCTTTGTCTCCTCTCTGTATTTCGTAAGTCCATCGTTGGCTTTTTTAATCTCGGACATCATATCCATAGCCCATTGAAGCAAGACAAGTTTGGGGCTGGCAGCGTCCTTGCTCGCTGAGGAGGCAATGCTGCTAACCACCTGCTGCTTCTCTCCACCCGCTCGCGTCAAGAAGTCATTTTCGGCTTGAACTGCAAAAGTGAACTTGTTAGCTCCCAAAACAAAACATTATTCGTCCAACCCCCCCAAAATGGTAGAAATATGGCAATATTAATATTTTTTGACTACTTTTACACGGAGCCTCCGCATGCACGTCTTCACACGGCAAGGTAAATCCAGAAGCCCCGCACAACTGATTTTCAGTCACAACTGCTTATTTGCGCAAAACATACAGTATGCCCTAATTAAAGTAACCACAGTAAAAAAAAGTTCATGTTGAGATAGACAGACAGTTAAAATGATAAAGGTCAAGGAAACGTCAGATATTTTTTTAAAGAGGTACACATGCTTGGGTCTATCTTACTTGAAGACAGCTTCACACCAATAGCTTTTCTGTGAGGCAAACGGGTTAATCACCATTTCATTGAAGGTAGGTATTTTTGGATGAATTCATACTCAATAGAGTATACAGCCAAGACGTTCAATCCGTCCTGTCCCATATAAAATCTATTAAAGGTATGATTTTGGCATTTGTCCTTTTGTGTTATTTCAATGTTTTAGGCAAAGCAGTTTAAAAAAGTTTTAAAAAAAACTGTCTACTTCATTCAAGCCAACACCTACCATTGAAATGCTTCTTCCTCTACACATACTAGCATAAATATGTCCCCTGTCATTGGCCAAAATCTGTGACCTTTGGGCTGAACAAATTTAGCCCAACAGAGCAGCAAAGGAAGGGGGTGTACCTTAACCCCTGTCACTCGGCAAAGCAAAGCTATATGAAAACTTGTACTACTTTATTTGAGCTGTGAACACCTTAGCTGATCTTGAAGGATCTAGAAGTTTTCGTCATAACTGTTTTCTCAATTTGAAATATACTCTTTTTAAAGAAAGTAAAGGCTTAATCCTAATAACCCACTCTTACTAGCCATATCAGATGATCATCCACTTGAAATTTCTTGTTGATCACATGTTTTATGAGCCAGCTATAAGTACTTTTTGATGTAAAGTGATTTACTTTTATAAAGATACTAAGCACTGGCAATGACAGAGTATTGGCTTGTATATCTATTCAAGAGCTCACAGTCATTTAACAAGTGAGGTTTGGTAAAGATTAGACTTGGTATGTTGGGTAATAATCACTTCCTGTTTATCAGTGAAATACTGTTTTAAGTGGGTGGGGCTATGATTAGAGAATATTAACTTGTACATATGATAAGGAGCTGTCTGTCATCCAACAAGTGGAGGCTGATGCAGATTGGACTTTGTATTATGTGAATACACACTTTCTGGTTCATTGTGAAATATCAAAATTCGCAATGGATGCGTTTTGCCAAAAGTCTCAATCTTAAGAAAGTACCATCATAAAAATCTCAATTCTTTTCTGACACTTTTAATTGTGAGGGGTAAATCATTGAGAGGTTGTAAACCAAGAACTAAAAACTATCACATCCCGTTGTCAGTCTACGGGGTTATGACATTGGCAGGCCATATGCATATAGATTCTTTTCAAAGATCTATGTGCCAAAGAGACCACACCCTGTAAATATGCTGCAGCTCGGATGAGATGAGTGATTTGTAATGACTTTTGTGGTCATGTTTTTAAGAACTTTTAATGACAAGAGATGTATGCTTATACTCACTAAGTTTCAGGGTGATATATCAAAATCCGTGGAGGAGTTTGTTGAAATATGAGACCTAAAAAAAACCCCCAAAATTTCACCTAAGATCAGGAACATTTTAATTAAAATGGCCAACTTCCTGTTTTGATTTTGCCAGTGGGTCCATGAGGTTTTTTTTATACACACGTGACATGTATGTGCAAATTCTTATACTTGTGGGTTAAAGTAGGGGCCAAATTTTTGTAATATTGTAGAGGGCGCTCTTGAGCCAATTTGTCACCAATTTGCCAATTATCAAAATATTTGCATTGGCTTTTATTTTGGGCGTAATCTTCATAAAACATGTAAAGTGAAGCTTAAAGGGCGTATGCTTGAGATAAAAGAACTTCCTGTTTCATGGTGATGGTGGCACGGATGGCGACACGGATGCCGCCCTCCAGCGAAAACTCTTACATTTCTGAAGAGAAGTGTTATCCACTTGTTATCCGTGCTCTGCACACATTTGAAAACGTGAATTCTTGTAGTCGCTGTGACTGTGATACCAGAGTGACACTATGGAAATGACAAAATATTGCTGTGGAAATTTGTACAGAACCTGAGTGTGATGATATGTGTGACATTTAGTGTACTTTGGATGTGGCAGATATGTCAACTTCCTGTTTCATGGCGAAACATCAAAGTTTAGGGTGCTGCCATGCCCAGACACCAATGTAATCATACGTCTTTTGACCATATGGACCAATTTTCAGGCCTCTGACTATCATCCCTGAGGAATTAGTTTAAATATGTTTGTAATATGCCAAAATGTCAAACTTCCAGTTTAGTTTGGAACATTGGAACATCCAAGAGGATTTTTTGTCAGTTTTAATGTTCTGTGTGGTTGCCAGGTCTCCTGAAAGTCCAGTTGTTGCATTTATGGGTCTACCAAAAAAAGACTGTAAAGTAATTTTTCCCCAAAAATTCACTCAACCTCAAAAATATATTATTTTACGCATTCCCTCAGGGCGTACACAAAGTTTCTGAGTTTTTGAGTATGTTCAGGCCCCCAAAAAAGCAATTAATTTCAGAACAGAAGAAAAAGAAAAAGAAAAGAACAATAAACACTATAGATACAATAGGCCTTTACACCGCCTTTAGTGCTTAAGCCGAAAAATGATAAACACTATAGATACCATCCATCCATCCATCACCTGCCACTTCTCCGAGGATCAGGTCGCGGGGTCAGCAGCTTGAGCAGAGAAACCCAGATGTCCCTGTCCCAAGCCACTTCCTCCAGCTCTTACGGGAGGACCCAGAGGCGTTCCCACCTGTCAATCTCCCACTCCATTCGTCCCTCACTCGTGAACAAGAACCCGAGATACTTAAACTCCCCCGCTTGGTGAAGGATCTAATTTCCGACCAGGAGAGGGCATTCCACCCTTTCCCGGCTGAGGACCATGGTCTAGAATTTGGACGTGCTGATTCTCATCCCAGCCACTTCACACTCGGCTGCAAACTTCTCCAGTCAGAGCTGAAGGTGAGGGCCTGACAACACTAACAGAACTTGTCTCGTCTCATCTTGTTCTCGTGAACCCAATATCGCGTCTCGTCTCGTGAGCTGAGTGTATCGTCACACCCCTAATAAACACTACAGATACAATAGGCCTATGCATCGGATAATACGGGCATAATAAACAAAAGATAACAGATGGTGCTCGGGCCTGATAACAATTGTGTGTGTTTACATGTCCTTAAAAGAACAATTTATCTCTAATATCTGTGTTTTTTATTATCCATTTAGCTGGCTGTGTTACATCATGTTTCTGTTATTGTTCAGAACGGATGAATCAAAATTTTTTATGTCATATTGTAGGTTCTTCAACATGCTTAAAAAGGAGAGCATTTGGGTAATTCAGTTTTTTAAAATGAATATGTTTAAGAAAGCATTCTGTATGACAAGTTACCCTCTGTATACTGAAAGAGTGTAACCATTAGATTGCCAAAGTTTTCATACCACTAAAGCAACACTCAAGATGTTTAGCGGAGCCCACGGTACCTGGGGCAGGAGGGGAACATGCGGTTTGATCCGGCTCTGATAAAGTCTAACAAGTGTTAGCTTTATTTTGATACCAAAATGGTTTACGCAGAGTTTGTAATTGCAGAAACATACTGAATTAATTTTGGAAGTATCATTTTCCACTGTTCAGCCACTCCTGTGGCTAAACAGGTTAAGGGGGTCACTCAATCTCAGTGAGAATATGTGGTATGACTTTATGTTTTGTCTTGCTGACATAACAATTGCTGTTGCCATTTTTGAGTGTGAAAACTTAAATCTCATGTACTGTCCAACCTTGTGACCATTCCAGTAGAGTTAGATATTTATATAAGTTTCCATTCCAATTTTTTATACAAGTACTTCAAAGTCACTTATCTTTTTAAGATTATTCCTAAAGATATTCTAATTCTAATTTCAAATGTGTATGCCTATGAGTGCTTGGTGAGTGTGTGTCCATATGTAAATTAATGTGGCTATTTGTGTCAGTGTATGTGTTGGTCCCTCAGCTCTCCATCATCACGTCATTCTGACTCTGGTCTTTCATGCTCTCTGCACTGCCACTGATAGCACATTGTGTTCAGGGGGAGCTCAACTCTTAGAGCAACAATCTCACATTATGTTTGCATCTAGTGGTGCCATTAGTGCTGTATGAGGCTACCTTTAAGTCTCCCTGCCAAGGCAACCCAAGCTTGGTAGAATGGATACACCTTGTTGGTAGCTTTACATGAAAGGCTTTATTCAGCCCTCAACTCCAAGTTGAGGATGGCAACCACAGAGTCGAGCTCCTGCGACTTTCAAGGCACTTTCATGGTTATGCGTTACATGCCTTCTCTCACCTTTTCAGTCAATGTCAGTCTTGCACCAGTGCACTTTGACATGCAACACAGTGCATACTGTAGCCAGTAGCAGTGAATGTGAATGTCTAGTTTGTTTGTATGTACTTGAAGAGAAGACTTTTTGTGTGCTAAACTGATCTCAATAACATTTTATCAATATGGTCAAACACATTAAACCAAAACTGGCAGGGAAAAAAAGAAAATGTATCACAGCAGCACACAGATTGATTTCTCTGAGTGGATTGTATGCCTTGATCTGTAAATTTTATCTGTCTGTAATCTAACTTCTGTCACCTGACCCTCTCCTCAGCGCCTTGTCAAAATGAACATGCCTATAGCTGATGACAACACGGTTCACTTTACCTCTACCTTGATGGCCCTGATTCGCACTGCGCTGGAGATAAAACTGGCCTCAGGTCAGAGAAATACAACAAACTTAATTACAATAGAATTTTTTTAAAAAGGTAAAAATGTAAAAATTGAATTGAACATAGAAAAAACAACATGCATGAATGAGCATTCACTGCCACGTCCACAAAAATCTGCTCTGACTGTAAGGCATCGTAAAAGGATTAGAAACATTCCTTTAGTATGTGAAAATAAGTAACAGGAGTTGCTGGTTAGTAATCTGGATGGAGATGCTGTTGAACACCCAAGAAAATCAAACAACATGGCAAATAATAACAAATAAGGACACAGATAAAAGTATGTTTCACAACAACTTCAGAGATTTACTCTTTTAGTACTGTTTGCTGTGCAAGGACACTATGTGGATAGTTTTTTCTTTCTTTTTTTAAAATGCCCTGAACAAAACTAAATAAACATTATGTGTGAATGATACAAGGGGCTGACTACATGATTACAATGTACCACTTTTAACTACTGACCAAATAAAGCAAAATGTGATATTCGAAAAGATTACCTGCTGAAACCATGAACACAAATAACTCATGACAAAAGTTAAATGCAATTTTGTGCTCTTATAGATCAAAATGAGTAATTTGGACTCATTAGAAGACTTTAGAATGTACTGGCCATGGCTGGTGGATACCCTCTCATGGCTTTGGTGCTTCTATTTGTACTTTTTTATTCCTTTCAATAGGAGCTTCTAGTTTGTTTGTTCTGTATTGTAAATTTAAAGCTCTAGCTTTTTCATTTAAAAGTAACTTGCAGCTGAAGTTTGTAATTCTCTGTGGGGTTGTAGGAATGGTAGCCCAGCGATTATTGGATGCTCAGTTAAAGAAAGAGTTGTCCACAGTGTGGCCCAACCTCTCTCAAAAGACTATGGATCTGTTGGTGACACCACACAAACGTAAGTATCATCTACATTTTGAACTTTCTAGCCATGTTCCATTGCACAACCACCTAAATATTCCTATCACCCAAAGAGAAGTTCTCTTTAATGACAGAAATGACATCTGTGGTGAATTTCTCTTATGTCTCTGTTTTCATTCTTTCTTAATCATGGTACTGAGCTGCAATTTACAGCTTTGTGATGAAGTCAGTTTAAATAATGTCTTCTCTCTGACAATCAACATACTAATACCAGACAACAAACAGGTTCCAAAGGAGCTCAAGATGACCAAAGCTAAATTGAAGACCTGAAAAATTTAGCCTAGTTTGATCTATCTTAATTTCTGCTGAGGGTATAATTGGTTGGCTCATTCTACTAGTTTAAATGACATCATGCATTTAGAACAATAATTTACTATATTATTGGCTTAACTACTTGCTGTTCAGTCGTAAGATTTACTTTGGCTGCCTCATTTAGAAAGCAAATTTTCACCATATACTACAAAAAGCTTCTTTCAAAAAGTTTTTTTTTCTTTTAACTTTTTTTTTTAATTTTGAAACTACAAGATTTCACTGTAAGAAATGATTTTCCTTCAAACTAAGCCATTATGGAGAGTAGCTGACAGAAAGAATGATTAAAGAGGGAGAAATGAGTCAGCAGAATCTCCTCTCCTAACCTTGTATTGTTCATTTACAGTCCTCCCCCTTGACATTCTTTTTTCCTCTGCTCACCTTGTCAGCCAACGAGCTGACAGTAGGAAAGGTTTATGCGGCTCTGATGATCTTCGATTTCTATAAGCAGAATCGAGCAATGAAGTTGCAACTGCAGCAACAGCAGACCACGTCAGGCTCTAAGGTAACAACATACACCTCTTATGCGTAAATGCACACACTCACACATAGAAATGCATTGAAGCACACACATATTGAATGCAAAACCTGCGTGAATGTGCCCCGTACATTTTGCTTGCATACAGAGAAACATGCTTTCATTGTACTGCATGCATTCACACTAAAAGGAAGGCCTTTTGTATTCACAAGTCATTGCCTGGGGATTTACAAAAGCAATCAACCACTTTGTTAATGTAATGTTCCAGTATATAAGCACCCAGTGGTTGACTACTGTTTAAAGTAACTAATTTACCAGCAGCAGACAGACTGGTCGTTATGAGCAGACTTATAGATTCATTCTACAGGTGCATGATTGTTTCCACATCCTAAAAACTCTCACACAGATATGCCCTTAATTATAGCATGACTGCAAAAAAGGAATGTTCTGCCCCTAGTGTCCACATCTGAGATGAACCAGTCCCCTGTTGTCAGACCTGGGTCCATCAATATTCTGCCTGCTCCCTGAATGTCTTCAGCATGTTCCCATTCATCTTTCCTCCACAGTGCAAGGTCGGGGCTCTTTTTAAGCCGTTGCTGCCTCTGCCTCAAATGCAGGATAAAGACCTGTTAAATAGTGTGGAGCCTTCCAGCATGCTTCAGCCTCAGGCCACATCTCCCGCCAAGTCCCAGCCTTTGACCAGACCTAGCTCCAACTCCCTCAACAATGGTGGCACACTGTAAGTTCAACACTGCAGGAACTACAATTTAACACATCAAGGCCGATTCCAGGATCTGCTACATCCTCGTTACAAACTAAGGGCCCGTCCACACGAGAACGCATAAATACTTTATCTTTTCGGCCTCGTGTCGAGACGGATCCGGCTTATTCGAGGTATGAAACCGGTATATTTTGAAAACGGGAAAATTCTAAAACGCCGAATAGCCCGGAGTCGTCTGGACTGTGAATGCAGATTTTTTCAGAAACAATGATGTATAAGCCCCGCCTCTCTAACTATTAACCACAGCCGCCGTCACTATTCAATTCAATTCAATTCAATTTTATTTATATAGCGCCAGATTACAACAATTGTCATCTCAAGGCACTTAAGTAATATAGTCCAATTCAAGCCAATTGGAATTCAATTCATTGTAATCATAATCAAATTAATTCATATAGAGCTAATTCAAAAAATTAATATCCTAGCTAAGGAAACCAACAGATTGCACCGAAATGTGTCTTCAGTCCAATCTCCCGTCCTGAGCGTGCCTGTGGCAACTGTGGAAAGGAACGACTCCCTTTCAACAGGAAGAAACCTCTGGCAGAACCAGACTCAGGAAGGGTGGCCATCCGCCTCGACCAGCTGGGGTTTGAGAAGACAGAAAAGAGGGAAAAGAGGGGGGAAAAACACCATAACGCCATTCAAAGGATATCTGTTGGAACAGGGAAACATAGGTTAATAACCACAATAATGTCACATGTACATAAAATCAATTTTGAAATTAAACAGGGGGAAAAAGAGAGCAAAGTGAGGAAAGGTGTGACAGATGAGGTCCCCCAGCAGTCTAAGCCTATAGCAGCTTAACTATGGGATGTTTCAGGATTACCTGAGCCATCCCTAACTGTAAGCTTTATCGAAAAGAAAAGTTTTAAGCCTAATCTTAAAAGTGGAAAGGGTGTCTGCTTCCCGGACATTTACTGGCAGCTTATTCCACAAGAGAGGGGCCTGATAACTGAAGGCTCTACCTCCCATTCTACTTTTAGAAACTCTGGGAACAACAAGTAAACCTGCAGTTTGGGAGCGAAGTGCTCTGTTAGGAAAATATTTTACAATGAGATCTTTAAGATACGATGGAGCTCGGTCATTAAGAACTTTATATGTGAGGAGAAGAATCTTAAATTCTATTCTGAATTTAACAGGGAGCCAATGAAGAGAAGCTAAAACTGGAGAAACATGATCTCTCCTGTTAGTTCTCATCAGAACTCTGGCTGCAGCATTTTGGATCAGCTGGAGGCTTTTCAGAGAATATGTGGGACAGCCCAATAATAAGGAATTACAGTAGTCCAATCTTGAAGTAACAAATGCATGAACTAGTTTCTCTGCATCACCCTGAGACAGGATGTTCCTGATTTTAGCAATATTACGAAGGTGAAAGAAGGCAGTCCTAGAAACCAGTTTTATATGTGCGTCAAATGATAAATTCTGGTCAAAAATAACTCCAAGGTTCCTCACTGTAGAACTAGAAGCCAAGGAAATACCATCTAGAGTAACTATATAACTAGACAATTTCTCCCTGAAGCGCTCAGGTCCAAAGAGAACAACTTCAGTTTTGTCTGAATTTAAAAGCAGACAGTTCTGAGTCATCCAGGTCTTTATGTCTTTAAGACAGGCTTGTAGCCTGACCAACCTGTAGGTTTCATCTGGTTTCATAGATAAGTACAGCTGAGTATCATCAGCATAACAATGGAAATTTATGCCATGCTGTCTGATAATGTTACCTAATGGAAGCATGTATAAAGTAAAAAGAATCTGTCCAAGCACAGAACCCTGAGGAACTCCATGACTTACTCCAACGTGTGAGGAAGATTCCTCATTTACAAGAACAAACTGGAATCTATCAGATAAATATGACTTAAACCAGCCTAATGCAGTTCCTTTAATCCCAATAACATGTTCAAGTCTCTGTAACAGAATGCTGTGATCGATCGTATCAAATGCAGCACTGAGATCCAACAGGACAAGCACAGAAACAAGTCCGCTATCAGAGGCTAACAGGAGATCATTGGTAACTTTCACCAGTGCTGTTTCTGTGCTATGATGCACTCTGAATCCTGACTGAAACTCTTCAAACAGATTATTTCTATGTAAATGATCACAAAGTTGAACTGCAACTATTTTTTCAAGAACTTTGGACAAAAAAGGGAGATTGGATATAGGTCGATAATTAGCCAACACTTCTGAATCAAGAGTAGGTTTTTTAAGTAAAGGTTTAATTACAGCAACCTTAAAAGTCTGAGGTACATATCCTGTCAACAAAGACCGATTGATCAAATCCAATATGGAAGTGTCAATTAAGGGGAAAACCTCCTTGAACAGTCTGGTTGGGATTGGGTCTAACATACAAGTTGATGGTTTAGAAGAGACTATTGCTGTTGTTAGCTCAGAAAGATCAACTGGACAGAAGCTGTCTAAATACAATTCAGGTTCGAAAGATACTTCTAAAGCTGCTCTACTTGATGATACATCAGTGATAATAATGGGAAGGATTCCATTAATCTTCTCTCTGATAGAAACAATTTTATTGATGAAGAATCTCATGAAATCATCACTGCTGAGAGTTAAAGGAATACATGGCTCAACAGAGCTCGGACTCTTTGTCAGCCTGGCCACAGTGCTGAAAAGAAACCTGGGATTATTCTTATTCTCTTCTATCAATAATGAATAATACGCAGTTCTAGCTTTACGAAGTGCTTTCTTATACGTTATTAAACTATCTTTCCAGACTAATTGAGACTCTTCTAAATTAGAGGAACGCCACTGTCTCTCCAGCTTTCTTGCAGTCTGCTTTAACGCAGCTGTGAATTATACCAAGGAGCCAACCTCTTCTGACTGATTACCTTCCTTTTCAGAGGGGCAACATTGTCCAGTGTTGTACGCATTGAAGCTGTAGTGCTGTCAACAAGAGAGTCAAGTTCTACTGGAGTAAAATTTAGGTAGCCATCCTGTGTCATATCAGCACATGGCAGTGAAGAAAAGGATGATGAAATCAACTCTTTAAATCTGGTTACAGCATTCTCTGACAGACACCTTCTATATGTAGAATTCTTCTCAGAAACCGTGTAGTCAAGTAATGTAAATTCAAAAGTTATTAAAAAATGGTCAGACAAGACAGGGTTATGAGGGAACACTGTTAACTGTTCACTCTCAATGCCATAAGTCAGCACAAGGTCAAGGGTATGATTAAGGCAGTGAGTAGGTCTGTGAACACTTTGAGAAAATCCAATAGAGTCTAATATAGAATTAAAGTTAATATTTAGGCTGTCATTTTCAATATCTACATGAATATTAAAGTCACCCACTACAATGACTTTATCTGTACTCACCACTAACTGGGATAAAAACTCTGAGAATTCAGACAGAAACTCAGAATAAGGGCCAGGCGGACGATACACAACAACAAACACAAGAGGTTTTTGTGATTTCCACTTTGGGTGGGAAAAACTGAGAATCAGAGATTCAAAAGAGCTAAAACTAATCTTGGGTCTAGGACTGATTAGTAACCCTGATCTGAAGATAGCTGCCACTCCTCCTCCTCTGCCTGTGGTTCTAGGAACATGAACATTTAAATAGTCAGTAGATATGTCATAACCATAGACACGACTTGTATTTTTCCAAACTTTATAATGTCTATGGTCAACAAAAACAACAATGGCGGACTACAGGCTTGTACTACCTTTATTCATAGATATTATAAAGATTCTTTATATGTCTATGCCTTTATACGCATGCTCCATGGCTTCTCTTCCAGTTTTAGTGTATTGGTGTGGCGGCGTCACAGTGCTATATACAGGCCTGGCATATGTACTACACTGTTTTGGGTCCTTTCCAGTGAATCCGTGAGGACGCACATATTTCTGGAAACGATGCCGTGTTTACGGAGACTTTTTTCACAACGACAGCGTATTGGGTGAGGCTGCGTACTCGTGTGAACGGGTCGTAAGTATGGCTTCACATCAAAATACATTAATATGTATTAATGATGCACATAAGTGTGTATATACTGTCTATATATACATATACCTAAATGGCGTGACATAACTTACATACAAGTAGAAAATGTTCAGAAAAGTGTGGTGCATAGCTGGTAAGTCACAGACACCTTTGTTGTTGTTTTTTAAAACAGTGCTTTCAAAATACAGTATGTCAGTCTTCAAGTCAAACTTAAAATATTTTTTGGATGTGAGGAAAAACATCTTTAAGAAATCTACGTTAAGTTTATTTCCTTTGACATCACATGTCCTGGATCACTGAAAGTCTCCAAAAAATAGGTTGATTATGCAGATTTTAAAACATGGTGAGTATAGAGTAAAGTATAAAATGGGTTTGTTCTGTTTATTTACCTTGAAAAACCCAGTGTTGGATATAAGACTCATACCATTATGCTAAAGTTACAATCTTACTACCAGTCTCTGCTCACATGTTAGGATTAAAATTTAGTCAGTCCAAACAATTTATCTGTGAAAATTGACATTTCTTACCTCTAAAATTTATAATGATCTCTGACTGCTGTAACACACAGGTCAGGTTATGATCAAAGAATCAAGTCGTCATCTTCCTGGGTGATGGAGAAGCCCAAGGAAGTGTTGCATACCAAAACTAAGAGAACCATGTCTAGGGGTCCATCAGAGGATACACCAGACTCTGCTGTTATTCAGGTACTGTAGATTGAAACATGGCAAATTTATGTATATATACATATATATATATAAATTACTGATTGAGACAAAAATTTTTTGTACATTAAACATTAAATCTGTGTTGAGTTCATTATTTTTGTCATTGTGGGTCATTGTATACGCATAGGTGAAGATTATTTCTGACTAATAATCGTTAGTAATCGACTAGTAATCATTGTTCTGCAGTGTTTTCACGTCATCATCTAGTATCAGCTTAGCTTGCTTAAAAATCACCAAGGAGTTTAAAAAAAGAAAGAAAGAAAGGACGTGATACCAGGTACTACTTGTCGTGGAAAAACAAAATAAACCAAGTACAGCTTAATTGAGCCATACCACATAATGGAAAATGGGTCATAAATTAAAGTACTTATCGAAGTAACAACATAATTTTTTCCTGTGTAAAAAGTGTTAATATACTGAATCAATAATAACATTATCCATACTTTTCTTTACCTCAAATACAGAAAGGATGTACTTACATGTACAGCTAGAAGGCACTGGCTTCCTTTGGTGACATCCTCTGGTCATAATTTACTGTGTTATGTCAGTATGTTTGAATATATAAAAAACATACAGAAACACCAAGGCTGATTCCAGGATCTGCTACATCCTCATTACAAACTAAGTATGGCTTCACAACATTAATACATTTATGTAATCCAATATCTTTTGAATATTTTTTCTTGTTCACTTGTTCACTTTTCACTCAACATATATTGGCCCTATTCACCTGACATTTTGTTGATTACTGTTACTCATCAAAATTAAACTTTTTTGCAGAGATGTGAATTTTTAAAATTTTAGAACCAGCATTTCATGGGCATGCGTAGTTAGGGCCATTTAAACTATTTTGTGGATGTACATACGGACAGCATACACATGGAGGCCTACCATCTAATTGATTGGCATGAACAGAAAGTGGTACACCACACATGCAATAAATCAAGTCAAGGCAAGCTGCATGCCTTCATGTGAACCCTTTCATGTGTGCAGTCACAATAAATTGGTAGATGCACGTTCATCCTTACAGAGCCTTAAGTACACCCTGCGATGATGAGAATTATGTCAATAAGAGCTCAGTAGACTGAGCAGACAGTGTGCATGAACCCTGCAAACATTCATGCTGAGCCTATGCTTATATGTGTGCAGGAGTCAGTAGAGATGAGGAAGATGGACACCAGTATCAGCAATACTATCCCCGTCCCTGACTCAAGTCTGGAGAGCCAAGGCAGAGCTGCTTCTATGCCTCGACTCAGTGCTAAGGTAACAGATCCTTTTAATTTTTATTGTCCTAACCCTGTATGCTTTAGTCATATATGTGATTTCAATATTATGTTAAATTTAGTTAGCAATGTTTTATTTTTGCTAAAACGTAAAAAAGAAGGCACTCCTGCCTTTCTTCCTTTTTGTTCACACACAGTGCTCATGTCAGTGCAACAGGAAAATACATTATTTTCACTATTTCTAGCTGTTACTCACAAACTTTGGCTGTTTGAGATCAGTCTCTCCTGTTCTTGTCCAGTTGTCAGTATCACAGCTCCTCGCTCCCTTCACTGAAAAACACTGGCTGGATTAACTCACTTGTTCACTCATAAAATACCCAGTCTCAGAGTTTTCACAAACATTGATGCTGTGATATATATTTACTTAGCAAAAAGCCTTTGTAAGATTAGAGTGGTTAACAACCCACATTCATTCATTCACATACAATCCAGTTTGTTTTGTGAAACTGGCTGTCAATATTAAGTAAACCATATTAATTGCAAATGGAATCATGCTGGTCTATCAGAATTTTCCAACTTGTTCCATTTTCATCTCAATCTTTTCTAAAGTCCACTTAATGGAAGTAATTGTGTCCCCCCAGTCAGTTAGAAGGATGACTGTAAAAAGGAATGTCCTGTGTGGACAAAATCATTCCAGCGATGTGATATATTTCAAATGTATGATGCTGAATGATAGTGCTTCAGGGCAGTCAGCTGCCGTACACACATTAGTGAGTGTCTCTGGGCAGCAGTGGAGACTGTTTTCCTCATAGGATATAGGATTTTGAAGATACATGTTTGTTGCCAAATCTGTAATTCATGTGGCCATTCGTTTCCTTTTTTTTTGTCTTTTGGAAAATTTTGAAATTTAGATAAAATCCCTGGAAAAAGTATTTTGTATTTCTGGTTTATTTTTTTCAGTGTCTTGTCTCAGAGTTATACCTCTTTTCTCAAAAACATAGCTTAAATCAATACACCATTGTCAGTGCCATAAAATCTTTCGACTAAAACCAGTTCACCCAGTTAAGGCTGTAATGCTCTAAATTAGTCTGGATCCATAGAAATATAAGAAACACCTCATTTCCTGAGTAATGTTGATCGATTCATGCATTTAAAGCACAATCCTCTCACAGTTGAAAGAGCTGTTGGTGATCTAGCTCTCACAGCAGAAGAGAAGTCTACATTAATGTGATTAGACCCTGGCCAGCTACCAGTGATTTGTTCAGTGTTGTTTTCTCTTGCTGCTAACTGAAAAGATGATAGTAGTTCCAAATGGCTTCGAGCTCAAGATTGACAGGGGAAAGAAGATGATAATTGAGTTACTGTGGAAGTAAGAAAATCTGGAGTGGGGGATTAATGAAAGGATATAAGCAACAAGGACATTAGGATGCAATGTTGACTTGCTGTCTCATTTTTCTCATCTTTTGAAGCAGGGAGCAGGAAATCCTTTAGCCAATTCAATTATTGTTGGCCTTTTGAAAACTGCCTGCAACTGTGCTATGATGGGAACTATTCTGAACTCTGGTGTGTCTAGTTCACGGTTGCTGCACTTTATCGTTCATTCTTTCACCAGGCTTCTTTCTCCTCCTTAGCTTGAGCTCAGCTCTGCTGAGATCAGGAGATGACATCTGTTGAGACCTATTCTCCTCTTTAAGATGTTTCTTTGTGCTGCAGTGACATGGGAAACCCCTGTGAGTGACTCAGTCTGGCCTCCTCCAAAGCCTTACTCAGTTATTTTAACGTGATTTATTTAGTTTCATCATCTTTTAATAAAGGAAAGGTTTGTGCAGAGACCCATTTTGATTTGATAGGTATGAACTTATTGGCCCCTATTCCAATAACAATCTTGGCAAGCAAGAACAAAGGGAGCAAGCAGGTAGATACAATGTGTTCATTATATTCTGCAGATCATTGGATCTGGTCTGTAATATAATTCATAGATTGGTGGCTGTGGCTCAGGGAGAAGAGCAGGCATTGTTCAATTGGAAGGTCACCAGTTTAGTTTAGTCAGAGTCAGGATGTCATAAAATATTTACATAATATAAAGTTTTGGGTTTAGTATCACAATAAATGATTTTTAAAAACCTGTATGTACACACATCTTAAAACTTAAATAAAACAAACCATTGTGGATGTGGAAGAAAGAGCTCAGTTTTTCTACAATGAATAAGACTTACAAATAATAAAGCTGAAATAATAAACATGACCTACCTGAATCCATGGATAAGTGTTGTGTATAAGCAGGGAAAAGAAGACCAGGCCAACAGCTATGGAGGTGGCACAATTCTACTGGGGGATGGTTGGCTCTTACAGCAACTGGTAAGCTTGATGGTGATTTTGGATTCTTTTAAATATGAGACTATTATGAAGAAGAATGTGTTGCATAACAAACACCTCTTTAATCACCAGACTTTCAAGTTAAACAATGACCCAAGTCAGCAGCTGCTTGGTTTAAAAATAGTGCCATTTGAAGCAGTCTTGTTTTTGACATCCGTCTTAGATTTGGTCTTAGTCTTATCGACTAAAATGCTTATTAGTTTTAGTCAAATTTTAGTCACTTCTATATGTGATAGTTTTTGTCGACGAAAAGTCAAAAAGGTTTTAGTCCAATTTTAGTAAGAAGTATAGTCTTTTAACAAATTAATTTAGGTCAATAAGTATTGGAGATTGCTGTTGGGTCGTGTCACACAGGTTGTGAAAATAGCAGATCTATAATTTCAACACATTGTGAGCTTGCAGATCGGCTAATTTCACCAATAATTACAATAATAAAGGATTCGTTTTAGACATAAGGTTTCCACCCAATGGCAAATACTTTCTAATCTAAGGATTGTGCATTACACACAGATAAAGTGGGAACAGTGGAATCAATGTTCATTACTCCGAAAAAGACAAACATTTTTCTCAAAATTTGCTAAAGTACAATGATACACATGCCCAAAATATGAGAGACGGATGAGGAACACATATGCTCAACTTAGCCTTGTCTGCCAGATGCATATTTTTTGTAAAAGTGTTTTATTATCTGTTGGGTTATATTTAAAATACACCGATATGTCGACCACCAAGCCCCTGTGTTGAAACTGCCGCCATCATGGTCCGGTGTCTGTGATGAGTGACAACAGTGTGACGTGTGGAGCACGTTGTGCGCTGCCTGCCAGGTGGTGGGTGTGACCAAACAAGGAAAGAATGCAGCAGCAGCTAGTATTTAGGTTTTAATTGACAGATTACATGCACAATAAGCAGAAATGTCCTGCAGTTTAAACACCTGACAGACCACCCACTAACATTTACGTCCATTCTTGTCTCGCCAAACAAAAGTCTCGTCATGTTTTAGTCATCAAAGAGCCATGTTTATCTTGTCACCATCTCGTTATTGTCATGAAAAAAAAAGTGGCGTCAACAAAATGATTTCGTCATCGTTGACGAAAACAACACTGATTTGAATGGTGGGTGAGTGGATCCAAATGCAGACACTGATAGGAGGTTTTGGAGGAACATAACTTATTTCAAAACTAAAAAGCAAAAAGCACAACAAAGCTGGAAACACCATAACACTTAACTGTGAAACCAAAAACCTAAGAACTTGCAAGAGCAGGACGACAACAGGATCTGACAATGACTATGAGAAACCAGAGAGCTTAAATACTGAGGAGAACTGATTAGTGAATGGAAGCAGCTGAGATGATTGAACTCAGGTGAATAAATGGAGCCAATGTCCAGAACATGGAGACTGTGGAAATTATGAGTAAGAAAATGAACAAGAACCCTAAATGGCTTAAAAATAAGACAAGACTAATAGCATGAGAACCAAAAGACAAAACAAATCTTAATAAGAATAAACCCATGATGAAATAACAAAAAGAAAACCCAGAAAATAATGATAATAAATGTATATAGCACTTTTCAAAAATGAGTTACAAAGTGCTGAACAGAGAAAAAAAAATTAAAAAACATCCATCTCAACAATGTAATCATACAACAAAATAAACCAAAAATTAAAAGAAGGTCAGATGATAAAAGTGAGTCTTTAGAAGAGATTTAAAAGAAGCCACTGAGCTGGCCTGCCTGAGATTGCAGGATAGGGAATTCCACAGCTGTGGAGCATGCACAGCGAAGGCCCGACCGCCTTTGGTAATGAGGCAGAACCTCAGGACTGAAAGCAAGGCCGTGCCGGCGGATCTCAGGCAGCGTTTAGGCTTGTAGGGTAAAAGCAGGTCAAGGATATAGGCAGGAGCCTGACCATTTAGAGCTTTAAAAACAAGCAGTAAAATCTTAAAATCAATTCTAAAACTCACAGGCAGCCAGTGGAGAGCAGCAAGAGTTGGAGTGATGTGGTCACTTCTCTTCGAACCTGTTAAAAGCCTGGCAGCAGCATTCTGAATAAGTTGCAGACTGCAGATGTTTCCCTTGCTGATCCCAGAGTACAGGGCATTACAGTAGTCCAGCCTTGAAGAGATAAATGCATGGACAACCTTCTCCAGGTCAGTGGGAGAGAGGAAAGAACAGATTCTTGTAAGCGGCCTCAACTGCCCAAAACAAGATTGCACTACCTTTGTTATTTGAGGGTCAACAGATAGCTCTGATGACAACAAGATTCCGAGCCTCTTTCTGAATAGATGGGAGACTGTCAGGGATGCTGGTGCTACATGGGGAAAAATGATAACCTCTGTTTTAGATTAGTTTAGCTGGAGAAAGTTGTTGGACATCCATGATTTAATATCTGTTAGGCATGCGAGAATGTGGGAAACATCTGAAGAGCCAGGTTTTAACAGTACACATAACTGGGTGTCATCTGCATATAAATGAAAATTAATATTGTGCTTTTGAATGATTCTCCCCAGGGGTAACGTGTAAATGGAAAAGAGGAGGGGCCCCAGAATTGATCTCTGGAGCAGCCATTCTCAACCTTGGGGTCCCGACCCCAATTGGGGTCGCGAGATGATTTCTGGGGGTCGCCAAATCATTTTGGAAAAATATAAATTAATTAATGTAGCTTCCGACTGGACGTTAGAAGGACGACAAGCGGTTGGTCTTAAACAGGCATTTTATTACTCAAAACCAGTTACTGTCGGTCGTAACTAGGCTACACCAAAACAACAACAAAGAACCTGTCCACTAGTCTCATGTCTGCCGTTGTCATTCACACATCAGAGCAAAGCTGAAAAAATCTGAAATCGCAGAACGGAAACTTAAACATTAGGCTACTTAAACATTATAAAAGTAAGCGTCGTTACATTCATATTAAATTACATAATTTCAAACAGAGAGTTGTTTTCTGCTTCATTGTTTGTCCAAAATTCATTGTATCAACGCAGCGTTTGTATTCAATTCAATTCAATTTTATTTATATAGCGCCAGATTACAACAATTGTCATCTCAAGGCACTTAAGTAATATAGTCCAATTCAAGCCAATTGGAATTCAATTCATTGTAATCATAATCCAATTAATTCATATAGAGCTAATTCAAAAAATTAATATCCTAGCTAAGGAAACCAACAGATTGCACCGAAATGTGTCTTCAGTCCAATCTCCCGTCCTGAGCGTGCCTGTGGCAACTGTGGAAAGGAACGACTCCCTTTTAACAGGAAGAAACCTCTGGCAGAACCAGACTCAGGAAGGGTGGCCATCCGCCTCGACCAGCTGGGGTTTGAGAAGACAGAAAAGAGGGAAAAGAGGGGGGAAAAACACCATAACGCCATTCAAAGGATATCTGTTGGAACAGGGAAACATAGGTTAATAACCACAATAATGTCACATGTACATAAAATCAATTTTGAAATTAAACAGGGGGAAAAAGAGAGCAAAGTGAGGAAAGGTGTGACAGATGAGGTCCCCCAGCAGTCTAAGCCTATAGCAGCTTAACTATGGGATGTTTCAGGATTACCTGAGCCATCCCTAACTATAAGCTTTATCGAAAAGAAAAGTTTTAAGCCTAATCTTAAAAGTGGAAAGGGTGTCTGCTTCCCGGACATTTACTGGCAGCTTATTCCACAAGAGAGGGGCCTGATAACTGAAGGCTCTACCTCCCATTCTACTTTTAGAAACTCTGGGAACAACAAGTAAACCTGCAGTTTGGGAGCGAAGTGCTCTGTTAGGAAAATATCTTACAATTAAATCTTTAAGATATGATGGAGCTCGGTCATTAAGAACTTTATATGTGAGAAGAAGAATCTTAAATTCTATTCTGAATTTAACAGGGAGCCAATGAAGAGAAGCTAAAACTGGAGAAACATGATCTCTCCTGTTAGTTCTCATCAGAACTCTGGCTGCAGCATTTTGGATCAGCTGGAGGCTTTTCAGAGAATATGTGGGACAGCCCAATAATAAAGAATTACAGTAGTCCAATCTTGAAGTAACAAATGCATGAACTAGTTTCTCTGCATCACCCTGAGACAGGATGTTCCTGATTTTGGCAATATTACGAAGGTGAAAGAAGGCAGTCCTAGAAACCAGTTTTATATGTGCATTAAATGATAAATTCTGGTCAAAAATAACTCCAAGGTTCCTCACTGTAGAACTGTATGCGATTCTAATCTGTGCGGGTCAGATTCTGGTCAGTGAAGCACTCTGTGGTGAAGTGGTGGGGGGAGGGGGTTGGGGGAGAACGAAGAAAAAGATATATTTATTTGAAAAAACAGGCGCGTTGTTGTTTTAGCCACATCTGCAGCAACTTTGCTAGCTGGAAAAATGGAGCGACGGCTTAAAAGAAAAAGTGTTCCAGACAGTCAGCGGCAGCAGGGGTCCCAAGATCAGCCACCAGAACCACCTCCAGAGAAAAGAAGGGCACTGACCGGGCCGACACCGGCGGCTAATAAAGGTTCGAGGCTCCGTAAATATCAGCCCGACTTTTTGAAATATGGCTTTTCCTGCACAACAAAAAACAGTGTTGACTACCCACAATGTGTCATTTGCTCTGAGGTGCTGGCACACGAGAGCTTGAAGCCGGTAAAACTTAAGAGACATTTAGAGTCAAAACACAGCAGCTCAATTCATAAACCAATTGATTTTTTTTCAGCGCAGAGAGCAAGAACTAAAAATGCAAAAAACATTTGTGTGAATGTACTACTGTCCCTGCAAAAGCCCTGGCAGCTTTATGTGAGGTGGCATATCTAGTGGCCCAATCGAAAAAGGCTCGCACGATCGCGGAGAGTCTCATCCGTCCCACAGCTGTAGCGATCACGACTCCTCAGAGTCGAGAGTGCTCTTCGCGTGGCCGTGTCCAACATAAAGCCAAGAATGCAGCTGCTCTGTTCAAACAGCAGGCCCAGCCATCACATTAAATAGTTGCAGAAAAACATTTCTGCTTTGACCAACACGTTGTTATTTTTCATGTTTAAGCTCTCAGAAACATAGGTGTTTAAAATTAAGCATGGGCTGTTTTTCTACTGTGTTTTGTTAGTTTCGCACGCGCGGTTATCGTTTTTATTTCATTAAAAAGAAAATAAAGTTTTCGTTATTTGTTTAGGTACATTTTAACCACAAAATGATGGGATGTTGCGACCACTGTCGGTCTGTTACTCGGAAAGTTAGCCTCTTGACGCTACTTCATGTTTTTCCAAAAATCCCAATGTGTTTCAAAATAAAATGATAAAGAAACTAATAGCTGAAGTGAGTTCATATCAGAAGTACTTGTCTGATTATGTAAATGCGACGTATAAGGCGTATTGATCGGGCATTGTTTAGTGTAGTGTGTGTGTGTGTGTGTGTGTGGGGGGGGGGGGGGGGGGGGGGGGGGGGGTCGTGGACGGCAATGCATGTTAAATTGGGGGTCGCGACTCAAAAAGGTTGAGAACCACTGCTCTGGAGGACCCCACAAAAAAAGGGGAGTATGAGAGAAGCAGGCATCACCAAACCACACCGAGAAGGACCTGTTAGATAAGTAGGATTTGAGCCACTCAAGTGCCACACCACTGATACCAATAAGGTGTTCCAGATTAAAATATCGTGGTCCACTGTATCAAAGGCTGAGCTGAGATCAAATAGAATTAAAATTGAGCAGAAGCCTGAGTCAGCAGCCAAACCAAGACTAATCAAAACAAAGTCCAAAGTCCTGTAACCACATTTAAATCCCATTGAAAATCTTGGGTTTCAAGAAAGCAGTCATCCACGAAAGCACCTGGACGAAAGACATCAGAAGTTATGAGAAATTATCATTTATTGTAGGTCACAGAGGTCAAAGGATATACATTTTTAGTGTTGATATGTTTTTATCTTTTACTAATTAGTTATGTTTAGCACATTGTTCTTAGAAATCACCCTAATGTGCATTATTTTACTGAAAGTGTTTCCATATGTTTGCATTGCATTTTACGCTCATCTCAATCTCGTCTGTTTGCAGTTTAGTTGGCATTTCTGATCTCAGCTGAACTGCATTTTAGTTGTTAGACTTAGCAGCTCACCCAACTTTTAACAATGTATCCACACAATATTAATATTCAAGCAGAAAAGTACAACACTTCATCTCACCACCTCATCTAATGAGCACTTTGAGGTGGTGGTGAAAATTTCTATGAACAAAGCAGTGAGACCGCATCAACGTTAGAATTTAATTTGTACTTCATGAAGGACAGTGTCAGCTCTGAAGCAGTCTAAAATTCATGACTTATAGAAACAAAGACGGGGTGTTACACAAAAGTGGACAACCTGCATGGGAAAGAAGTTTTTCAGTTGCTAACTTAACCTCTAAAGCCACCTCATTTGCAAACAACTGATGTGACCAAGTAACTCCTCCTATAAGGTAAATGTCAAGAACAGTGGTGTGAAGGGAGGACCCAGATCCAGAACTCAAAAAGCAAACTTGATTCATTAACAAAAAGGCAAGAACAAAAAGCGCGGCTGAGCCGAATATCAAAATTGTAAACTGTGGAATAACAAAACAAGACTGTGGCTATGAATAAATAGACGAGACTCGACTAGACTAGATTATGGAAGCAAAACATGACCTGACAAACCGTGCACAAACGTGACTGGAACCATGGGAAGTGAAGTGAGGATTCTGCTATGACTGAGGGAAACCTGGAAACAAATACTGTAGGGAGGTGATTGGTGATGGAGTGCAGCTGTGAACGAAAACAGGTGACTTGAGTGAAACTAAGTGACAGGAGAAAAAACATGACAAGAAATTAACCTAAAACCTGAAGACAAGACATGACAAAAACAAAACTCAAAATGTGAACGTGACAGATAAACATGTATTTATATACGGAAAAACACAGAATAACATGCCCTTTCTCTGAACTAGAAAAACAACACCCAGCACATGCTAAAGGATAATTAATCATTTTTCATCACAGTTGACACTAAGCTTACGACTCCTACAGTGATAAGATTATGATATTCACCAATAACATTGGGCAATGCGTCTTTTTTGTAATAATTCGTCTACAATTTGGAAAAAAACATGCCAAAAATGCCTCTCCTGCATTTTCTTGGTAAGCAGGGTGACATATTCTGCTTTCACGATTGATTGCCTCAATAACACGACACAAGTTCTGTGATCGTTATCAAGAAGTGCTCAGAGTGGACACACAAAAATGGCAGAGGACTGTGTCAAGCACTCTCTTGGCTGTTTAACCCCAAGCCCTTATTTTTGGAAACAATTGAAAAAAATACTGCAGGAAAAAATAGGTAAACAAAGTGTGATTACATATTTTGGAAAAAATATATATTTCCACAATATCTCTGTATATTCAAATAGCTCATTAGATTTTGGTCCTAAAACTCTTTGTCCAGCATATGGACATTTCTGATGCAGCATTATCACCAAGGGTTATAACTTAAATTTTGCAGTATTGTGACATACATAAATAATTGCTATGGTTCCCTTTTAACTATATAGCTAGAGGTAAGTAAGAAATGTTTTGGAATCTATTTTATGATCACCAAACACTGTTTTGCTGAAATTACTTAATTTTCCTAATCTCCTTCTATACTTTTTGTACGTTTTTCCATCTCTCCTCCATAACAGCAGAACCACTCACGCCAGTCTCCAGGGATTCATCTGGCTGTATGTACACACTGTCACACATCATTCGGTATATGACATGGTTTCTGTCAGGATGTATGTAGTCTTATGTGTGAACACATAAATCTGCAGCACAAGCAAAAGCTCTTGCTGTTATGCCAAGAGCACATTGTGTCCCATCTTTACTCATTGTGAAAATGACATGTGTCAGTGCTTTACTAGCAGGCTGGTCAGGTGCTATCACTGCTGAAGCCCTGACGTAAAGCTACCAAAAAAGTTTTTTCAGTTGACTCGCTAATGGGATCGTTCATAACATAAATATGATTCACATTCAAATATATTCATTGAATTGTAATGTTTTTTTGTCAACATAAAGAATGAGTTTTTAAAGCACAGGTGGATGAATCAAATGAAGTTATACTCTGAAGCTGAAGTTCTATAAAATAAATTTATATCTGATGTGATTCTCAGTGAAACCATTACCATCCTCCCTCCTCCTTCAGTCTGTTCCTGATACCAGCCCTATGAAGCGCTCAGCCTCCACTGTGGTCCCACAGCGATCTCATGAGGTCAACCTAAGGGACCACACTTTGGAGAAACACCGTCAAGAGCGAATACACCACCATCACCACCATCACCGCTGCCACCACCGCAGAGACCGAGACAGAGATAACAGTCGAGATAAAGGAAAAAAGCAGAGGTCTTTGGATGCACCTCTGGGTAGTCATCCCGCCAGTTCTGCTGGTCAGTCAGTCATTAAATACACACATTGTTGAGATTAGAGTTTATAAAGAAGTGTGGTATCCTGAAGTCCTTTTGTTGGACAGCAGATTGACTCATCATGTTTATGTTTATGCATTTAGCAGACGCTTTTATCCAAAATGATTTACAAATGAAGTCATGTCATGTCCATCATGTGATATATAATCCAGAAATAAGGTTATTGTCAATTGACAGTTAATTTGTCAATTGACAATAGTCAATTGTTTGGTAGAAGTTTAGTTAGATAAGATAAGATCCTGTGAGCTCCGAAACTGGACAATCCTAATCCCACTGAGCATATAACCCTAACCCTAACCCTACAACATACACTACAAAATATACTGCAGTGTATCTTATGTCTAGCTAGTGTCACAGTCTGCTCTGTAACACTTTATGTCATGTCACAGTTTATGTTTAATCATGTTATGTTCTAGTCATGTTTTTCCCCTGTCACGTTCAGTTCACTCACGTCAGGTCAGCTGCACCTCATGTCACTGATCACTCCCTTCACAGTATTTAGCTTCCTGGTTTACTTTCAGTCACAGCAGAATCCTCACTATCCCTCCATGCTTCGCTGCACTAACATAAGTCTGGTTTTCCTGCCTCATAGTCTTGTTATCATAGTTTTGCCTTGTTTTGTCACAGTCATAGAATTTATTCATAGTCCTGTTTCGTTGCCCTGCGATGGACTGGCAACCTGTCCAGGGTGTACCCTGCCTTTCGCCCAATGACTGCTGGGATAGGCTCCAGCCCACCCGCTACCCGATTAACGGACTGTCGGTATAGAAAATGGATGGATGGATGTTTCGTTGCCTTTCGCAGTCATAGTCTTGTTTTGTTAATGTTAAGTATTTTTGAATCCAGCTCCGCCGTGCCTTTTGTTCCTGCTCCCCTTTTTTGTAAATAAACCTTTTTGAACGAAGGAGCTGCATCTGGGTCCTACCTTTCCTCGATCCTGACAGCTAGCAGTTAGTAGTGGCTTTATGGATGTCAGTGCTGACTGATTAGTACATAAATTTGTTCCAAACTGAATTGAAGAATATATTACAGATCTGACAGTGGGATCAATTATGATATACAGACATGGCCACTCACGCCAGTCTGCAGGGTTTTCCTCTTATTCCATCAGCTGGTTTTCTGGTATTTATTACCGTAAATTCCGGACTATAAGCTGCTACTTTTTTCCCAGGCTTTGAGCACTGTGGCTTATAATCTTTCATGCCTCCAAAAACATTTTGCCTCATAACATTAGACCAATAAAATGAACAAATAGTTCACAGTGATCCAATTAAATTGTACGATAAATCAAACACACTTACACTACTAAATTATTGTAAATCGTCATTTGTACTCACCCTCAACATGGAAAACAAACTAAGAAATGCATATCATGCAGCTTCAATCTGAGCTTCGGCGATCAATCTGAGATGAGATTGTGAGAGCGACAACGAAGAGACTGAGGTGAGTTACGAAGTTCTGAGGCTGTTCAATTCGGATACAGAAGATGACTTTGATGGTTTTAGTGCGCAGGAGGAAGATGAAGAAGGTGATCAATGACTTAATCTACTGTCTTTTTTTATTTTATTTTTAAACAGCCGTATTACAGGCACTGTTTGAAAAAAAAACATTTACGCCACATATTTGTGCGTTACTGATAGTATTTGTTCATATTACAATACATTGAATAAAAAGTTTAAAAACCCTCGTGTGTAACACCTTTCTGTGTAAATATATCTCATATTACAATGTGGACACCTGCGGCTTATAATCTGGTACAGCCTATACAAGTACAAAATGGATTTGCTTTTTAAAATTAGAGGGTGCAGCTTATATTCAGGTGCGCTCTATAGTCTGGAATTTACAGTATATATTTTTCTGCAGCTTCTTCTTCATCGAAGTAGTCCAGACATCTCTTTTCCATATTTACTCGATTGTATTTGTTGTCTTATGAATTTTTTGGTCAGAACACAAAACTCAAGACAATATTTGAGGGTTGCATGCAGCAAAGGACCCCAAGCCAGGACTCAAACCAGGGATGGCTGCATCGAGGAGTTTCAGCCTCTGTATATAGGGCACCTGCTAACCTATGTCCCAAGGCTTGAAATAAACAGTATTTCTAATTGGAAATTTCAAGCTTATCCTTCCAGCTAAACTGCTTTTCATACTGTACATTTTCAGTAGGGTAAATTGGATGGCAGTGTATGTTTAACTTAAAGCGTTATGGGTGGTTAACACATCTTTGTAGATTTGTTATAAGCCACTAATACGAAAAGCAAAGCTAAACTTGGATTATCATCAAGTATGATTGTTACTTAAGTTATTGCATCATGTCTGCAATTACATCTGATAGAAATTTGAAATATTTAAGATTACCTTTATTTGCATGGTAAATTGTTAGTGAGAACTTGGTCAGCTTAGAAAATGTCAAATAAATGGTCACATTAATCCATGTCCCCAGAAACATAAAATTGTAGAAGCATCATTGTTAGAAGCTGTTTCAACATGCAACTGCAGGAAAATTGCTCAATGTTGCTTTATCATGGTTTACTGAGTTGCATGAACATAATATTGAACACTGATCCAATATACTCTTGTTATTGCTTTTGGTAAACTGTGGTTTTCTTCAGCCCTAACAAAACTCTGAAACTCAGAAACACCACCTGTCACCTGCAATATTTTCTTTCTCCACAGTAGCACCAAGAGAGCCAGAATCTGACATAGATGCTCCCAGAGAACGAGCTCCCCGCAACAGAGGACGTTCACATGAGAGGAAACATCATCACTCCTCTGCAGACAAGCAGCGTTTCTACTCTTGTGACCGCAACTGTAGCCGGGAATACTGCTATACCAAATCTGCCACCGCAAGCTGTGCTGTCTCTACTAGTGAGGGGCAGGAAACCAGCAACATGCAGGTGGGAAGGCACAGGCATGTAGAATAAAATCAGACGATACTCGATCACATAAAAGAGATGAGTCCATGCATATCAAAATCAAAACTCAAGATTTATTTAGAGTTTTCGAGGACCTGCTGATTGATTAGGCCTCATTCACCAATATCTTCTTAAGAAAACTCTACATCGGATTTGTGAACGTATACTTCGACCAAGACATTGCTCATATCTTTGCCCTTAGATTGATGAATGTCAATGTTTTCGTAAACTGAAAGGACATGCCAGCTGTCCCAATTTTGCATAGGTAAACACCCGACAATGCCCATAAAAGGGCATGAGACACATGAAACACATCCCTATAGGCATTGGGGAGTGAGTATGGGCATGTATCTGAGTAAATAAAACCTCCTGGTGAGTCTGTGGGTTGGTCAGTGGTGTTATTAAGCAGGTGCCCAGGCCATATCCTCGATCTCCTAAAAAAATATTTCATAATAGAAAGACACTGTTTTTGAAATTTTTTATTCATGAAATATATGAGCCATGCATCATCAGCTGCTCCTCATCCAAGGAGCATGCCCACACAGCTGTTTTGTATGGATCTAGTGAGGGTGCTTTATGTGTCTGGAGTTTATTGCGCTGATGGTCTTTGGGAGACCAGCAAGAGAATTAAATCTCTTCTTGATTGCGACTTGTTCTTCAGCTGTATATGGAAACGTTATGTACTTTGTGGCCAGTTTATTTATTGCTTTCACGACTCACAAGAGAGTGCAGCTGATGGACGGCTGTGATATGCCCACCCCGTCTTCCAGCTCCCGCTGAAAATGTTCTAGTGGCCAAAAAAGCCAAAGATTAAGAGAACTTGCACATATGGTGGAACAGGATTGGACCATTTACACAATGTCACACAGCAGCGTTGGCTCTAAATTATTGCAAAGGTCCCTGAGAACAGCCCTTGGTAGCCTAAAGAGTTAAAATAATTACTCATCACTCTCTACAAATGAATCTGCATGGTCAAAAGATTTGTTCCCTTTATAAGGCACAATCTACAATATTTAACAGCAACAGTAAATCTACCATTTTTGTGAGCAGGCCTGTGTGACGAAGAAAGGCCATTTTGGCATATAAAAAGAGTGGAACCACCGACTGATTGACTTAATGCAAATTGAAAGGTTGGTGTACTTGATTTATCACAAAAAGATTTGTAAGTTACCCAACGTTATTTTAAAATGTCTGACAAAATGACTGTAAATGTATTATTGTATTTTATTCAACTGACCAACAGAAGACAGCACTTATTTTGTTCAAACTTGTCAGCACTCAAACGTGCGCAAGAGTACCCCTGAGTGTTGGTTGTGATAAGAAAACATTAGTGAAAAGTGTGTAAGTAGGACTTCAGAACAAATTAGTTTTTAGGAACTGTTGGTGAATGAGGCCCATTGCTAGCAGAGGTTAAGGCCTCTAGTTTCATGATTAATTGAAAATAAACTTATGTCCAATGTAATGAGTCCCATCTGTCATGGCTATGAAATAGCCTATCCACACAGGTGGAACCCAAAAGCAAATTGACACTGAGGAATGGAAGGAAAAAACAGTTTATTAGTAGAAGTCAGTTGAAAGGCAAAGCCACAGTGAATCCAGTCCGGTGATTATCTCTAATAAGGGAGGAGGTCCAGGAGTATTCAATAATCATTCATTATTGCGCTCAGTGAGCGCTTACTATGATTCCAGGAGGGGTCCAGCGAAGGAGTGATACAGGTGAGCAGGCAGGTACAAAAGCAGGCAAATGGTATATTTGCAGGTTGTCAGTCCAGACACAGAGATTGGATCAGTGGGGATATCCAAGATCACAGGAGAAGCAAAGCTAAACTGATAACACAGGGAGAGGCACAGTTAAACAGAAAGCTTTCTCAAAAACCACAGTGGAACACTGGTCATCCTGATTACCACAGAAACAGTGAGAACAATCAAGCGAAGACTGGAACTCCTGTAGATCCTTAAGAAGCCAACTCTAAACGAGCACAGATGAGCAGCAGGTGTGCTGGCAGGGACAGTCCAGATACCTGCTCGGAACTCAGAACACAACCAAAACACCACAGCCATGACATGACACCATCCAAATATAAAGCCCCTTACAGACTTATACCCATCCATCCATTTTCTATACTAATCCAACTGTCGGATTGCAGGGGTGCTGAAGCCTATCCCAGTGGCCATTGGGCGAGCCTGGACCCTGGACAGGTCACCAGTCACCAGGGCCACACAGAGACAAACGAGACAAACAACCACACACACACACACACACACACACACTCCTAAGGACAATATAGAGACACCAATTAACCTGACATGCATGTTTTTGGACAGTGGGAGGAGGCCAGAGTACCCAGAGAGAACCCACGCATACACATGGGAACATGCAAACTCCACACAGAAATGCCCCAGGTGGGGACCGAACCTGGAACACTCTTGCTATGAGGCGACACTGCTGAATGACACAGACATTGGCAATAGGTTAATTTAGTTTCTATTTAGCAGTTCAGAAGACATATACAGTCTTAACTGTTCACATTTTTCTACATTGATTTTGCCTATGAACATTAGCTGCAATACTAACATTGCATAATCCGATCCAAATAAACTAGAGACAACTATTCAAGTGTTTGACCTGCAGTTTAGGATTATTCAGTTCAATTCGGTATATTTATATAACACTAATTCATAACACAAGTCATATTAAGACACTTTTAAGGAGATGATAATCAAGTTCAATAGAAGTCCAATCATATACAGTCCTATTCTGTATGAGCAAATGCTCTCAGTTCCCAAAAGCTCCCAAACCACCACCATATATTTTAAATACAGTCCTACAATTTTAAAAGACTGAATTAATTCTTATGGGTAACTCTATGAGGACATACAGACTTTTGGTTGTTGACGTGGTATGTTATCTGACAAACAGCATTGTTTGACACTGTGTACAGTAAAAGATCACGTTTTTCTCGAGTTGATAACTTATTACAGTTACCACTGTTACAGTGGTGCATTTAAACACTCATGAGTATATCACTGACTGTTCAATATGCTTGAACATGTAGAAAAGTGATATTTTCCTCTCCTTCAATCTGATGCTGTTTTATACAACCACTGCTTACTCAACATCCAAAAATGAGTTGTTGTGGTTACATGTTGTTGTGAGAAAGCTATATGTTTAAACTAGTTAGATTAAGTCATTATTTTACATGTACATGACGTCAGGTTATCACCTCTCTTAAGTTAATCACCTTTTCAGTAATTTAGATCTATACATATTTACTGATTTTGAGTTTTAGTAGGGATAATTTACTGAAAATATCTTAGCTGTCTTTTAAAGTACACAGTCACAGTTAAAGTAACCTTATTACAGTCAATAGTAAGATACTACATGCCTAACTATTAAAGATAGTTAACTATTCAAATCAAATATGCTGCTTTTAAATTCAACATTTTTAATCAGTGTTTATGACAGTGAACCTGTTTGCAAAAACAGCCCAACAGTCAAGACAAGTGAGCCAAGCTTGTATTTAGCATGTTATTTTATTAAATGAACACAAATTGGTTTCAAAGAAAACCTGAAAAGTGGATTAGGATAGATTGTCCTGACATGATTGCTGAGAGCAGTCTGGAAATGTATTCCAAACTTAGTTGCATTATGTAAACCTTAATCATAAGTATATACTTTAATAACGCTATTACATCCTATCAGAGTTTTGCAGCTTGATGTGACACACAGTCCTGCTTTGCAAAACTGAGTGTGTCAGAGTGGAAAAAATAAGACACACATTTGGAATAAGGGGGAAACCTGAGTGACGCGCCATGTTTTAAGGGATATTTATAGGTAATATTAATTTGCTGGGCTAAAATATAATAATATGATAATGGCATAGGCACAATGTGGACATGAGTCATAAATCAAACAGTAACATGTAATATAGGAATGGAATTATTGAAGAAGGTTGAGCTGGAGAGTAATACTTGAAAGTTGACTGGACAAAAATATGTATCTATGAAATAAAATAATTATTTTTAGAAGGTTATTTTCCAAAAATGATGATTAGAAAGAGTGAACTCATCTATTAAAATCATAGTGACTTATGACAAACAGTTTTTGGCATTTCCTGGGAGAAGATATTCTTAATGGAAGTCTGTTTAAGTTAGAGAAGTGAAACCACAGGTCGTATTTCATTCTCACTGTTTTTTGACAGCTTGTGCACTTTTCCTTTTAGTTTACTGCCATGAAACTAGAGGCCACAGTTTTCCAGAGACAGCCTATGTCCATATGGGGAAAAAAAATCACGATTACTATGGTCTCTCTTTCTGTTGTTGGATGTTACATTTCAGGACATTTAAAAAAAAACATCTGGTCCTTACCATGTGTTGAAATTAGGTAAATTCAAACTCGGACGAACAACACAAGACATATGACTTTGTATCATTATTAATTTGTCAAAAACTAAGCCAACATATCTAAACGATGTGTGAAAGTCCTCTTTAAAGTAAATAAAAGGGTTAAGTAGCAGTCAGGTGCTGCTAATTAACTAACTGTAACTGTAGCATACCCAGCTGATTGATGGTCATAGGCCTTGACTGATGGTTCAGTGTTTTATTTTAGTGAATTTCCTTCACTCATGAACTCACCGTAAGAGCTAGAAAAGGGAACACAAAACGTTTCCAACTAACATTCTGATTTTTCAACACACATACCACGAAAGACAACAAAAGGCACACAATTACATTGTTTTTAGATTAATGAACACACTTGTAAATTAACTATAGAACGAACAGGAGCTAAGCTAACGCCGATTAGCATTAACGCTAGCAAAAGATGAGATGTGCTCAGCAAAAAATATCCAAGAAATATCACACAAAAGGCACAACAATTACAATTCGGTGTTAAACCTTGTATTAACTTAAACAATCAAAACTTGTGCCATATCAGCCAGGAGCTTATTAATAATAGCGCTTTCTTCTCCGTGAATGTACTTCTCTGCACACTTTCACGTGCGGACTCAACTTCGACCGGGGTGCTTTTCAAAATAAAAGTTTCCATTTCTAATGTAAATACTTAAATAATAACCTGGCTTCAAAGAACATTAATAAACTTAATGAACTGTGCTTCGAAACAATAATCACATCAAAGGTAATTTACACTCCCACCAAATCATTACTGGTTTTCATTCCAATATTAGATGTAAAGCATGAATGAAGTGACCTTCAATTTTTAATGATAGAGCTTATAAAATTGTCCATAAACTCTTCATACTGTAAAGGATATGGCTGTGGAGTGATGGGTGGTTAAACCGTCTCTAGGAGCAGGATCAGCTTCTGTACTGGACGTTGGACGTTCAACGATAGATGGTTTGCCAGAACGCTGTCCCTCCCTTCCCAACTTCAGATCTCCAACACGAATCCTCACTCTTCTCACCAGTCCATCTTTATCAGTTGTTGTCTCTACCACTTTAGCCAACTCCCACGCGTTGCGAGGCAGATCCTCTGTCCTCTCCATCACGATATCGTCGACCTTGAGATTTCTCCTTGGAATATGCCAGCGTTGTCTGGTGGCAATATTGTAGAGGTATTCTCTTCGCCACTGACCCCAGAACTGCTCCGCCAAATACTGAACACAGCGACTGAACACGACACACGACTTACGAGCATACAGATCCTCTTTGATGAATCTGCCGGGAGGTGGTAAGGCTGTAATGGGTTTCATGGTAAGCAGGTGATTGGGTGTTAGTGGCTCTGGACTATCTGGATCATTTAGGTTGTCAACTGTGAGTGGACGACTGTTCACAATAGCTGCTGCCTCATAAAAGAATGTCCGCAGAGAGGCATCATCCAGCCTGCCTGATGAGGATGAAAGAGTGGAACGAAGAACATTCCTCACCGTTCCGATCTGTCTCTCCCATACACCTCCAGCATGGCTTGCATGCAGAGCGTTCATTCTGAAGTCACACTGTTTCTCAGACATAAACGTGTTCAGACGATTAGCATCCACTTGCTTGAGAGCTTCATTTAGTTAGTTTTTAGCTCCAACAAAGTTAGATCCTTGGTCACATCTTATGTCATGTACTGCTCCTCTTATAGCAATGAAACAACGAAGTCCATTTATAAAGGCATCTGTCGACATGTCGTCTAACATTTCAATGTGGATAGCTCGACAGCAAAGGCAGGTGAAAAGCAGACCGTATCTCTTTTGTACTTTGCGCCCTTGCTTTGTGAAAAACGGACCAAAACAATCCATTCCACAATAGGTGAAAGGTGGTGATGGATCCACACGCTCAGACGGTAAATCTGCCATTCGCTGTTCCTCTGTGAACTTTCTGAGTTTCCGACATGTAACACATTGATGCAGATACGTTGCGACAGCTCTGTTAATTCCTGGAATCCAGTATCCATTTGATCTGATGTTATTAATAGTCAAGCCTTTGCCTTGATGTTGAACCTTCTCATGACAATGAGCAATTATTGCCTTGGTAATGGGATGATTCTTGGGTATAATCACTGGATGCTTCAGTGAGGTAGGGAGTGATGCATTTTTCAGTCTTCCTCCCACCTTGAGGAGTCCATCTTGATCAAGAAAGACATCCATCTGAAACAGTTTACTCTGAGAAGGAAGTTGAGTTGCCTCACTGAGTGACTTTATCTCTTTTCGATATGCTTGTCTCTGTAGGTCTCTTATGATGATGCAGCATGCATCTTCTCGTTCTTGTACAGTACTGTGGTCTGTTGACTTATCACTTCTGATGCGACGAATGAGACGAGCAACAGCCTGGATTGCTTTTGACCATGAAGAAAACCTTGACAAACGGTCTGAAAGACTCAACTGTTCCAGTGTCTGAGTGTTTAGAGCCTGAATCCTTTTGACTTCAGGCATCTCTTTCTCCCATACAAACTGAGGTCCTCTGAGCCAGCTTGATGTGAGAATCTCACTTGAGCTTGAACCTCTCGATGCGAGGTCTGCAGGGTTGTCATTGGTCGATACATATCGCCATTGTTGAGGGGACGAGCTGAGATGTATTTTCTGTATCTGATTTGACACAAAGGTATGAAAACGACGTGCCTCATTGTTGTTATAACCCAAGACTACCTTTGAATCAGTCCAGAAATATTCAACAACATCTGTCAAACCAAGCTCCTCCTTCAGAGCGTTGCTTGCTGTGACTGATACGACAGCAGCTGCCAACTCAAGCCTAGGGATTGTTGTGACCTTGATTGGAGCCACTCTGGACTTTCCCATAACCAGAGCACATGAACACTTCCATTTTGATTCACTTGTCTCAAATATGAACACTGGCCATATCCACAGGTGCTTGCATCAGAGAAGTGTTGTAGCTCCTTTCTAACAACTTGTCCGAAACCAGGGGGCACATAGCAGCGTGGTATGATGATTTTTTTCTAAATCTGCAAGATCATTCTTCTAGCGCTCCCATATTGGTTGCAGTTCACCGGGAAGGGGATCATGCCAGCCTGTGCCATACCTACACATTTCCTGAAGCACCCTTTTTTTCCAGTGAGCAGGAAAGGGGCAACAAACCCCAGTGGGTCGTAAAGGGACGCAACCGCTGACAGTATACCACGTCATGTTGCTGGCTGGTCTTTTTGGCAGACACAAAATCTGAAGGTGTCTGATTCAATGTGCCAGTGGATTCCGAAGGCTCTCTCTAAAGTCACATCCTTGAAGACTAGGTCTGGAGCCTTCACTTTTGGCAGCATGTTCAGAAGGAGGTATACTCTTCAGCAGAGATTTGTCATTACACATAAATTTGTGCAGTCTCAGTCCACCCATAGCACAGAGCTTCTGTGCTTCCTGTGCAAGCTGAATAGCATCATCCACATTTTCTATGCTAGTGACACCATCGTCAACATAAAAGTCTTTCATGATGAAACGTGAACCAAGGGGAAACTGACTCTCATTGTCCTTGGCGAGCTGTTTCAGTCCGTAGTTAGCACATCCTGGAGATGACGCAGCTCCAAAGAGATGAACTTTCATGCGGAAATCCTGTGGCTCTTCATTAAAGTCACCATCTTTCCACCACAGGAAACGTAGATAGTCTCTGTATTTGTCAGCTTCATACACGTAGAACTGATGAAACATCTTTTCTATGTCACACATCAGTGCAACACGGTGCTTTCTGAATCTGAGAAGCACACCATTCAGATTATTCAGCAGGTCTGGGCCTGACAGAAGATGGTCATTCAGGCTAGTTCCCTTGTACTTGGCAGAGCAATCAAAAACCACATGGAGTTTGTCAGGTTTTTTGGAGTGGTACACACCGTGGTGGGGAATATACCATTTCTCTCCTTCCTTACCTTGATCATGAACTTCCTCTGCCTCACCTTTTCTGATGATTTCATTCATAAACTTGACATAGTGTCCTTTGTACTTGTCATCCTTTACCAGTTTTCTTTTAAGGTGACTGAGCCTTATCATAGCTAGATGATTATTGTCAGGCAGATAGGGTCTCTCTTTAAAGGGGAGTGGCATCTCGTAATGTCCATGAATGTTCCTGTGAATTCCTTCCTTTAACCTAGTCAGGAAGAGGATGTCTTCCTGAGACACAGTCTTAGTGTCCTTAGTGTCCTTAAAATCAGACTCGAGAACCCTTATTGCCTCTGCTGGAGTCACTGGAGGAAGCTCTTTGACAGTAACTCTGTGGCACATATTGGTGATGCTGGGTGGGTAATGGTGTGGTGGCGAACGGCCTACAATACTCCACCCTAGGTCCGTGTGGACAGCATATGGTTCACTATCTCCTCCAAGGATTACCTGCCGTGGTGCCAGTGCCCGTGGGCAATTGTAGCCTATGAGCAGACCAACTTCACACTCCAGCTGTGGGGGGATTTCATCTGCTATTTTGATGAGAGGATTCCAGTGCCTTGCCGTTTCACAGGTAGGAATGTGTGTTCGATTTGCTGGTATGCAATCCTTGGTGTAGGCAGGAGGGAGATCGATGTGAAATGTAGAGCTGTAACCTCTCACTCTTAGACCTGATACTCTTTGACTATGTATTAATGCATCCTTTCCCATCATTGTCGTTAACTTCAGTCTTACAGGAAGTGACTCAGCTTGTAAACCCTCGCTAACTTCCTGGTCAATGAAGACTGTATCGCTTTGGGTATCAAGCAGCGCATAAACAAGTCTTTCCCTACCTGGATTGCTGACAGAGGAAACCCACACTGGCACGATCATTGAAGTGTTGGTGGGTGGTTCCTCAGTCTCCACACTGAGAGACAAAGTGGTTGCTGTTTCCTCTGTTATGCTTTGATTTGAGACTGACGTGGGTTTGGCTTTAGTGTAGTTGTCATCATGTAGAAGCGTAGGATGTCTTCCTTTGCAGCTATCACACGAATATCTATTGCGGCAGTCCTTGGCATTATGGCCTGACTTCAGGCAACCATAGCAAAGTTTCTTTTCTTTCACATATTTCCTTCATTCTTCCAGAGCTTTCCCTTTGAACTCAGAACAGCGATTAAGATGATGTCTACTGTCTTGACAAAATATACATGGTGGCTTTAAACTTGTTTTTAACTGACCTTGAGATTCAGCCTCGGTGACTGTCTGTGTATGAAAAACACTGGATTTAGATCTCCTTTCTTTCAGATGATGTTTCTCTGAGTTAGCCTCTGATGAGTGGAGAGCGTGGAATGAAGTAATAAGATTGCATGCAATCTCTGCCTCAGTTACAATGAAGACAACAAATTCCTGGAAGGTAGGAAACTCTTGCTCATCTCTCATGACTTGAGTGACCTTACGGTTCCACTGTGATGCTGCCCAGTCAGGTAGCTTCTTAACCAGTTTCTGATTTTCTTCACAATCGTTCAAAATGTCCAGACCTTTAACATAAGGCATGGCTTCCTGACATGAGTGTAAGAAATCAGCAAATGCCCTCAGTCCCTCAGCATCTCTTGGATGGATCTTTGGCCAGTTTGCCAGTTTTTCCCTGAATGCTCTCTGTATAACAAAGGGCTGACCATACCATTGGTTGAGACGGTTCCATGCAACCTTATAGGCTTCTTCATCAATTCTATAAAATATGCCATTAAGTGTCTTTCGAGCTGGACCTCCTACATATTTTTTCAGATAATGCAATTTGTCAGCTGAGGAAATGTTCTTTTTATCTATGAGCGATGTGAAGGCAGCCTTCCATTCAATGAACTGGATTGGGTCACCCGTAAATACAGACGGTTCCGGCATTAGGAGTCTGTTGAGAGCTATGGACTGTTTGAGCCAGATAACTCACATCTGTCCGTGCAGGTGATGTTATCACTGTGACATTGGCAGGCTGCTGGATGGAGGCTGAAGACGTGGGTTGTTGGAGATAGACGTGCTGTTGTTCCTTTGTGCTCCTCTGATCAGCAGAATGAACACTGGCTTCCTGCATTATTTCCTGATCATAGGTTGTAAACCTAGCTCGTGCAGCTCTTATGTCCTTCTCTGCCTTTAAACCTCATACTCTGCCTCCTTTGCTGCTAATTCGGCTGCAGCGTCTGCTCTTTTTACTGCTATGACGGAGTGTTGGCTGGAACCTTTACTGGAGTGTTTACTTGAACGTGAAGCTGTGGATCCGTAGATGGAGTGAGCATAATCTCTCTGAAGAAGCTCATGAAGGCGTTGCTTTACTTCTTCACTATCAAATTCCCCATCAATGCCTGAAATCCTTTCAAAAGCAATCTTAACAATATCTCTTGTCACTGCCTCACAGGCGTCAACACGACGTCTTGTCTCACCAGATGGTGTGAGGTGAGCTCTAATTTCCATATACATGTTTATAACATTGTTCTTTTCGTCTTCTAGTGTGTCTATAAGAGCTGCAATGTCACTCTGTGGAATGTTTACCTTTAGCTGCTCTCTAGCCTTACGTGCCTGGGTCTTCCATTGTTCATAAATGTGAGTCGACCTTTTCTCCTTTTTGTGAGCCTCTTCCTTATGAAATGCAAGCATCTTCTCCGTCGGATTCCGTATGCGACCAGAGCGACAAAGTTCCTCCTCTTCATTATCCTTATCCATTATCTGTTCGGAGTCTCTGTCGTCTGGAGGTAAGTTTGCTGATGCTTCCATGTTGTGAGCAGGTGCCACAATCCTTGACCATCACATCAAGTCCCTCTGCAGTTGTCTTTGCTCAGCGGCGTGATGGGACTGATGAGGTGAAGCTCTTATTGTAGCATACCCAGCTGATTGATGAATGTAAATACTTAAATAATAACCTGGCTTCAAAGAACATTAATAAACTTAATGAAAACACTATGTGCTTAGAAACAATAATCACATCAAAGGTAATTTACAGTAACTGTGTGTAATACAGTGAGAAAGATTACTCAGAAATGGAAAACTTTCAAGGCAGTTGCCAATCTTCCAAAGAAACACACACCTCACCAAAGTTACTGTAAGGTCAGACCTGCAAAGCTCAGAGAAAATAAAAAAAAAAAAACAAAGAGCTACTTGTCAGACTCCACAGGCCATGGTTAGCCTGTGGAATGTTAAAGGACATTAGAAAATTGGAGAAAACAAATATGAACAAATATGACCTGTTTGAAATGGTTGCTAGGGAAAAAGCCTATTTTATTTTATAAACAAATCTACAACAGAATGGCAAAAAAAAAATAATAAAGGTGCTGTAATGACCCAGTCTGACTTCAGTGCTTAACATGACCAAATTGCTGTGGAAATACCTTAGGAGAAGTCTTTATAAATGTCTACAAATATATTGATGAATGATGTAAAGAAGAGCGGGCCAAAATTACTCCACCAACAATATGAGAGACTGATCATGCCATGTAGAAAATAAATTTATTGCTGGTAAAAGTGATTCTACAAGCAATTTAATCATGGAGAGTACTTAGTTTTTCAGACATTGTTTCTGTGTTTTGGCTTAGTTTTTGTGAAACACAAAATGACACAGTGTAACATGCCATGTACTGTCGTCTATCTGAGGTTGCTAATTTAGCTAATTATACAAGCTGATGTTGACCAAGTTATATCTTATGAGCGTGCCGATATGTTGAACCTTACAAGTGAAAGAGGGTCTGATTAGTTTTTCACATGACTATTTATCAGAGGTGAGCTTTAGTCTATATACATTACATGCTTTGCCAGTCATTAAGATGATAGGCAGGGTAGTACATTCTTGGACAAGTGTTGAGCAGTTTGTTATATAGAATGAGGGAGCAGGCTCTGTTGAAGCATTAACAGGATTTCGGCATGCTCTAAATACTAATTTATCTTCTGTCTGTATAGCCTCTCATGGCTTTTCCCTTCTTTTCCCACTTCCTGTTGTCATGATTTCATCACTATTTCATCTCCCATTACCTTTCCATTTGTGTTTTTTCTTTTGTTCTGTCTTCTCTATGCTCCCTGTCAATATTTTTTTCATATTTTGTATCCATCACATATGACATTTTGATGTTTTTTCTTTGTTTTCCTCCCTAACTTTTCCCCCTTCCCCATTTCCTTTTCTTCTCTGACATATTTTTATCATCATTCTATTATTTCAAATTGCCTGTTCAATTTTCATCTAGGGCAGTGGTTGGGTTAAAGGGAGCCCAGTGGATCTGGGCTCCACTTCTAGCACACCAATCCATGGACGTCGTCAACTCCCACAGACCCCCCTCACCCCACGGCACGGGGTAACATACAAGACTGCAAACTCCTCTCCAGTGCACTTTGTATCTAGCCAGGCGTCTCTGAGTTCCAGCCAACTGAGCCGTGGCCTGTCAGAGCACAACACCCTCCATCACAGTGGTTCCTGCCACATCCCCTGCCTTGTCACTCGCATCAGCTCTGAGCCCTTTCTGGGCCAGGGCAATACCAAGGCTCTAAGTAGCTCCTATAGCAGCCTCCGGGACCAGCTAGATGTCTTCCAGGATGTAGCATCATTGTCCCCTAGCCGCCGTGCTGGACACTCATCTTGGACCACACTGCCTCACATGACGGGAGCCCTACTTCCAACTCTTGGTGTAGACCTTGGTGTGCCTAATGGGTATCACTTCAGTTTCGGGGATAACACCAGCCCAAGCTTTGGCTTCAGGGCACTGAGGTACAGGAGGTAGAGAAGGATGAATGGTGCTAGCATGGCTTTAAACCAACCTTTCTAATGCATTTTTGAGAAATTGTGATGAGTTTTTTTCATCTTCTTTGAAGTTTACATTGTCACTGTATGTTTAAAGCTGTTTTTTTAATCCTAACATTGAAAGTTAAGGTTGGGAGCAACCTTCACTCTGAAGAGGAAAAAGGAAAACTAAAAATGCTTTAATTGGATAATATTTGAAAGCGAACTAAAAAGATCCTCTTTATCAAAGAGCTCGAAAGAGCAGACGATTTGCCAATATGAGATATCTTACCAGGGATGTTCTTGATTTGCTTTGACTTCAGTGTTTGTTGACACCACCATATTGATCCACAAACAATTTACATTATAGACACAGTTTATTAACATCGTAATCCAGACTTTTTTTTTTAATGTAATACAGATCTTTTTAACTAGCAAACAAATGCTAATGTATTTTGCAGTTTCACTCCAGAGTGAGTAATTTGTTATCCGCATAATGGGTCTTGTGCCACACAAGCTACCTTTTTCCATCTATGTGGACCTGTGGTTCTGGTCTGTGCATCTAACTTTTTGGCATATATTAATTTATAAAATCTTAGAGCTGTATAATGGTAAATGGATTGTACTTATATAGAGCTTTTCTAATGTAGTTGATCACTCAAAGTGCTTTTTACACCACAAGCGAGATTCACACACTCATACAGCACGTCGAGACAATGTTACAGACCACACAGTGGTTTTTTTTCTATCACACATATTCACACACCAATGGATACAGTAGGCCACGTGAGGTTCGGTGTCTTGACGGAGCATACTTCAACATATATAGTCTGGAGAAGCCAGGATTCAAACCACTGACCTTTCGATTGTGAAATAACTGTTTTGATTCCTGAGCTACAGCCACCCCTATGTTATATATTTTCTCTACTATTTGGAAGCAAAGCAAAACAAAATTTTCCTTAAGCAAAGAGTTGCAAAATTCCACATTCAGCAAATGCAGCAATATGAGTGTCCATTAGGAATGGCGTTTTGGAAACAGACCACTTTCTTTTGGTATTTGGGTTTTAGCCGCCACTATATCCACCAGCTAATCTATTACTGTTTCTGCTCCAATAAAATGCTTTTAAAGGGGAACTCCGGTATTTTTAAACCTACACCTTATTTCTGGCATGAAATATGTTCATCTACTCACCGAGAACAGTTTGGCGAAAGTCGACATCCATCAGAAGCTATTTAGATTCCTCGAGATCCATATAACGGAGTGAACGGGGCTTAGACGATGCAGCCTCTAAATAAGGCATTATCTGTTTTAATTTCACCAATACTTTAAGAAGAATGAATGAATGAACGTGTACTATAGCTCTGTTAGCTCATAGCTGCTGTGTTGCTGTTATTGGCGGCTATCGGGGGGGCTTATTGAGGGCTTTCTACACACTTGTCTACTGGGATGATGTCATCGTCGAGCGCTGCTGCAGCACAGCTTATTTACTCCGTGCTCTGTGACAGTCGGCTAACTTCACACATAGTTTGCTACTGATAGTTCTGTGCAACATGACAGGATATTTATCGGATTTGAATGTGGACGACAACTTTGAGTATGATGGACGTTCTTACCAGAGTGAATGAGCTGTGCTGCAGTGGCAGGCGTCGATTTCATGCCAGAAATAAGGTATAGGTTTAAAAATACCAGAGTTCCCCTTTAAGACCAACTGCAAACACAGATTAGAATCAATTCTATGTGTTTGCCACCACCTTCACCAAATGTCTATTTCCTCCATGTAAATACATGAATATTTACTAGTACAGCTTTTCAGGGACACATTGTACATGTAGTGGAGCGCTTTGAGTGGTCAGTTAGACTAGAAAAGTGCTATACAAGTACAAGTCCATTTGCCATTTACCATTGTAAGAGTTTTTTTTTTAAAGCATTGAAAACTCATCTTAAACTATCTACAGAATTCAAAAGAATAATCCTCATGATGGTAGGTGAGAGAGAGAGCATATACTGTGTTACAGAAACATCTATAGTGGGTACTATGCTAACCAGAAAGTTCCAGCCCGTATCCCGTTATACCATTTTTTTTTTACACAAGAAGACAAGTTACCCCACAGTTCATCTGCTCTTGGATCAAAATAAGAGGGGGGGGAGTACTGCTACCAAGAGAGTGTTTATTTCTTTTGTACAGTGTAATTCAAACCTCTTATCAATTATGTTGAAGGACTCATGGTCACTGAGTGAAATACTAAACTTCAATGACTCTTGACCTGCAAACGCTTGAAACACATCTGCTTTATAAGACACCTGATCTCACCCCAAACATGTTGCAGTGCCAGCACTGAAGGCCTAGTTGTCGCTGGAAATATTTTAGCTTACGCAGGACATCTTCATCCAGGTACGTTGTTGGATAAGCTTTACCCACACTTTGCAATTTCAGACGAGCTATGCAGATGTCCATGTACTGTAAAAATGAGAGAAAGTCAGAGAAAGAAATCTTGAGCATCAGCTGCATGCTAAAACGGAATGCATTTCTAAGTTTGCAGAACTGTTCCTTACTCTGTTTCTACATTTATTTGTGAACATTTTGAGTTAGTATTACAAACAAATATGTGTACATCATAATGCAGTACAGTTTAATATAAGTGAGTTTGGTACCTCAGGCTATTCAACAGTGATCCCATCCTCTAGAGACAGATACTCTTTGTTTTACACTCGATTGGACATTAAAGCATTACTTCGAGCTATTTTTTCAATTCTATAAACTGAAGTATATCAGGTGAAATAATGTGGCATGCCACAAGGTGAAAATTGCTTTCTTGTCAACTAACTAAAGAAACTGTATTTGAAAACTCAACAGCAAGCTACAGCAGTAGCTTGCACTGTACACACAGCAATGGAAGAAGCAATTTTGTTACAGTAACATGAAAATGCATAGATAAAGCATTGTACTTGAGATGAGTCTCTCTTTCAGATGATAACTTCTTTGTGTTGTTATTAGAGCCAAAAGCACAACACACTGAATGCATTAAAAGTCATTTCATGCAAGGTTATTTACAGCGGAAGGACTGAAGTATGGTGGTGTCAGCAGAAAGTGGTGCACTGTTAGTCATGGGAACAAGACAGAAACCAGTTAGTAGTTCAGTGAAATGGTTGTTTGAATTGGTAGAAAACCTCAGACATTCTGACACTGTCCAAATAACTGTGTTGTTTTTTAGTTTACAACTTTACCATTCCATAGTGATGCCTAATGCTTTCTGACATTCCATCAGTGTCAGTTGAACAATCTGTCAGACAGACAGCGATTATTATTTTGTCAAAAATTGTTGCTGCTAGCTGTAAGAGAGAAGTAATGCATGTTAATGAAAATATAGATAGCTAACTGACTAATTTAGTATCAAATTTCCTTGGAAATGTTTTCTTTTCATTGTGTGTATTATTTGTATTACATAAAAAACAGAGGTGCACTTTTTTTTAAATTTGAACTGCTTACAGTTTGCCATTGTTTCAGGTATAACATTTCTTAAAGACTTCTTTGCAACGTTTTAAGACAAAAGTGCCTATCCTTTTAGATATACTGTAGGAAAAAAATACAACATCAACTATTTTCTAATGCATCCACTCCAGAGTAGATATCTGATTCATTCTGTATGTTGCCTTGTTGGAAAAAAATATTGTACAGAAAGCCTTACCTACAAGCAGTGTCTATACCTACAGTTCGCTTGAAAAATAGGAATGAAATAATTACATTAAAATCAATTATTTTTGTTGTTTTTGTAATCTATGAAATCAATATAATGAGCATTTAATTCTGCATAAAATCATTTACCATAATGTGAGTAAAAATAGTGTGCATGTTTAAATTATACATCTGACTGACTACCTGTACTTTTGGTAAGGATGTCAGAGTGTAGTCGTAACAATCTCCTGTTTTGTTCAAAATCAGGAGTGTGTGCTGATCAGCTAAATTCTGACTGGGACAGGGTTTGGAGAGGTAGGAGTGGCTAAAGAACATTTCAAAGGATGATTCTCTGCGATTGTGTGTGTGTATGAGAGAGAGAGTGAGAGGGAGAGAGAGCAAATTACCACTAAGCACTGGTTGTTGGATATATGTTGCATTCCATGTTTTGATTTGTTACCACAGCACTTTGTCCTCTTACAGAAAAATGGCAAAAAAATCTGTGTGGTAATGTTATGCCAAGACAGATAAAGTTTTGCAGAATTATTACAATGACCTGGTTCATTTATTTTGAACATCACACATTATTTTGTTTTTGTTTTTAAATTCAGAACTGTTAGCATGTATTGGTGTTTACAGTTAACATGAATTAGGATACAGAGAGACTAACTTCTCACCTGTATTAGCAGAACTCAAACAACAGTACAATAGCATTATTGGCTGTGTTCCAGTTCTCGGATTGTATGCTGCATGTTCATTTTAGGAGTTTTTAGCTGAAAGTGAGATGCATAGAATAACTATATGTGTTTGTACTAAGATTCTGCATAGCATGTGTTCAGTCAGAGTAACACAGTAACCACTCGTGTGCACCAGTTCTCTTTTGCAAGTTGAGCCTGGGAAGAATGTAGTCTGCCAACAGTAGCAGAACACTGTAGTTTTGTATGTCATTGAATCATATATTCACAAGTTAAATGTCAGTTTGTTTCATTCAAATTTCTGCTTTAGGTATATCTTTTTGTTCAAATGATCCAGAAAGGCACTATAACCTTGAACACATCTTTGAGTATTTCTGACATTTTCATTATAATTTGACCACCATTTGCTGTGCACAAATGCTAATGTATCTGTTACAGGCTAAAACTTGTCAATAAGCCTACAGTAATCTGTATGTTGGACCGTACTGGGACACAGCTCAAAATACCACAAACATATCTGAATGAAGCAGCAAGGCTTTTTGGTTGAGCTTGTTGAAACACATACTGGCAAACAGGGAAAACTGATTAATTTAGAACACATGTATCCTACTGTTAAAACAGGAGGTGAGGCATATTGCAGAAATCTTTTAGTGTGGGTTTGACTGTATCCATTTTGATACAGGACAACAACTCTACAGTAAAATATAGAGTTGTGCCCCACTGCCTCATCGATCTCTACTTCCAATCTAAAGAAGATAATTTTCTAGCCGTCAGATTTCCAGAAGTATATTTTAACATGTTCCTGACACGGGACCCTGGAGAACTGTCTGTTGAAGACTGGAACTGTACTCAGCTCTTAACCGGACACTGTATATAGGCTGATTTACATATACACAGTAATTTTCATATGCAACTTTCTTGATGGATGATCGTGTGAAATTTTAATCAATTTGCCGTCTTTTCCAACATGGCAATCTACAACACGAGAAAACCTGTGCTGCAGCAAAGAAATGTGTGGAAGAGTTTGAGAAGAACTGTCCCGTCAGCATCTGGTAGGAGAAATCCAGGTGCTAAGAAGTGAGGACTATGCAACAAGACAAACCCATTTCTTTATCTGTTCTGTAGCTTAAAAAGCTGGTCTTCTCTTATTTAGGCTTCAGCATGATTGTGACCAAATGTTTAGAAACATGCAAACAAAAAAGACTTGAAATGCATACATGCATAATATGTAAACAAAAAACAGAATATTTAGATGACAGCAACTTTTTACATATATTTGCATGAACAACATTTATCCACTTCAACTATCAATAGAAAATTTCATATCATAAAGTTGGAGGAAGTGTTCTGTTGAGTCACAATGACAAATTTCCATAAATCAAACAATGAACACTGACCAATTTTTTTAGATAGATACAGAAGTTGAACACTTTCATATCACTGTAGAAAAATTAATCTGAATACCTTTTAAAACTATGTGACCTCTGTGTTGCATCAAATAAAAATAACTGTGCCCAAGTTGGACTATCCAGCCAACATACCAATCTCTTTATTTCTACATATCTGTAAGGGAGTAGATATGGCTATCTTCTTTAGAAACAATAATGTTTGCATGGTCTAACCCTGTATGTGCATGTAAATACGTTTGGATACCATTTGATATTTTTGTTGATGATTTTTAGTATTTGATATTAACTGTGGAGTTTATTTAAAAGACTAATTTCATTTAAAAACAGTATTTAACATTGTAGGTAGTTCAACCCCATGCAGCAGAGCTAGAATATTACTTTCTTTGGGTCTAGAGATTCAGTGAAATGTTCTTTTTCCTGATTTTATGTTTCTTGGCCAGACTTTGAATTCTGCAATTGTTTCTACATTGAACATTTTGTATGAAGCAAAGTTCCTTGAAATAAAAAAAAAAAAGATTAAATGAAACTGTCTCCTATTACATCTTACAAACTGAGTAATGGTCACTCAACAGTCTTTTTAAATTAAATAAGTGTCTAATTTTCAGGACATCTCTTAAATAGACACTTAGTCAAGGTTCTTTTGTCAAACATTCACTGTCCGTGTATATTGTCATTTTAGCAGGCATATTAGCTGCAGTAGATTTCGCTTTATAAGATGCATACTAAAAACACTCATGACATAACAGCACTGGCATTATTAGGCACGTCTGCTGAGCTTGTGTTGGTGAAGTTTAATTATGGGTGCCAATGCCAAAGGCAGGGGCACACATATTACTCTTGTGCATACTTATCATTTTCCCATTTCTGTCACAAATTTTGGTCCGACCGGAATAAAAAGCACATCGCTGCGTGCACAACGATCTGGAATAGTGTACTATGACGCTTCTTTGGGAAAATTGGGAAAAACTGGGAACATTTCCAATAGAAAAATGCACTGAAAAGCCCTTAACGAGGCAGTTTTGGGCTCGTTGAGCCTTGAAATGAAAATGTATTTTTACTGTGACTTACAAATCCATTGTATTTTCATTGAGCCCAAAACTGCCTCCTCTTGGAGGCCTCATAGCACAGCCATACGACATCACAGAGACATCATTCAAAGTTTATATGTGACAGGAATGACTCGACTTTAACTGTGGTAAAGGGCGTGTTGATAGCTTATACAGCTTTGACACGACGGCAGTTTACGTTTTATGTAGCCAGAGGAGCTCATCTCATGCAGCTCACACTCTAACTCCCACTCTAAAATGATAAAAAAAAACTTCCTCAAACAAATGCCTCTCACGTCCAGAATATCTGCCTGAGCTAGACATATTATACATCACAACGTAGGTATTTTAGTCCTCTTTCAACCAAAGTCACTCTCATTGAGCTTGGCCTCACAGATCTCTCACAAATCACCTCCAAGCGCAGAGAGGGAACATTCCATCCCATTATAAACAGGCCAACTCATGAAATCAGTCTGAAAACTCATTTTAAAACTGCCATAAAAAAGGAGCCACACACAGGAGCAGAATAAAAATTTCACCTCTGGCTTCCCCCGTCCCTTCTGGTGCTCACGGTTCAAGAATTATTCGGATATGACTTTTACTTTTTAAACATCGACCGTTTGTTCCAGACTTGTGCTTCATTAGTATAGTTTTGTCACTTGGCTCCTGCCTTACGCACAGCTGTTGCCCATAGCAACTAATGATGAGGCCAGAGCCAACATGGCTGCCCTGATCTAATACAGTTTATGAGGCCAGAGCCAACATGGCTGCCCTGTTCCAATACAGTTTATAAGGCCAGAGCCAACATGGCTGGCCTATTGTAACATCTTTATGCCAGCCTGTGTTATGTGTGCTCTTAATACAAAATAACATGACAGCCTCAGTCTCTTAGACATCACATCACAAACTTCCATTATAAAGAAGCTACACTTCTCTCCTTTAAACTGATAGTGAGGGCTGTGTTCAAACTACCATAAAACCTGTATTGTACACAGGACCTGTCAGACCTTTCTACTATTAACAGCTTAAAATGTATTTTTACTGTGACTTTATAAATTCATTGATACAGCAGTTTCTTCTAAGAAAACCACTCAGCCTCCACACTAATAACAGGCTCAAACCTCTCTAATATCCACAATTTCTCTTAAACCTGGATAAATTTTAATTCAAAATAAAGCTATTTATGTCTTCTTACCATCTTTGTATTGGAACTTATGCTTTTCTCTCAAATCACCTCAGACTCAGAGCGCCATCACATATTTCCATTATAAACAGGCTCTGCTTTTCTCCTTTACACTGACAGTGCGGGCTGTATTCAAACTGCCATAAAACCTGTATTCTATACAGGACCTTGATAGAAATTACATAACTGTCTTCAACAGACCTTTCTGCTATTATCAGGACAATTTTGTTTTCACCTGTAACTTATAAATCCATTGAAACAGCTGTTTGTTCTCAGGGGGCACAACCTTCTCCTCCACTGTAGCTCTCTGGCTTAAACAGGCCTTCTCTGTGCTTTCTCTCACTCATGATGTCTAAAGCAGTTGATTTTGATCATGTAATGTGTGACTGGCAACTAGCAGGCCTCTTAGCACATCACCTGTCTCGACGGGCAGTAGCTTGGTACCCATCAAAATTTCTTCAGTCTTATGTTTACTCTCCTTTAAATTCTGTTTTGGACTTCATCAACCTCTGAGAAGAAATTCTCCTGTTTAGCTGCTATACACATAATTGTGATAATCTCTCTAAATAAACACAACTGAAGACTATCATTGAAATCCTAAAATTAATACTTGACATAAATATTAATCCAGACTTGATTATACATATGGATAATACTATTAAAGACTTGGAATTAGTTAGGGTGAGTGCTACGCTAGCATCTTTGCTGCCAGTGTTTTACAATGCATCTAACATAAGATATTTCATTAGTGCATTGCTATATATTGGACCACAGTGTAGGATAGTAGCATAAAATAATCATTTTACGTTTTCCACCATATATAAAAGTAGTAATATTTGTTTGTTTTTTCCATATATATCCACAAATTAACATAAATAAAAAGTAGAAAATTAAGCCCAGTTTTAGAATTACACACACAAAAAAGACAAATCTAATAATATCTTACAATATTACTCTGCAGCTTAAAGCCCATGTAGCAGTTAAGTTTCCTTGATAATCAAGTTTGCTCAACAATGGATATTTGCTTTTGAACTTTCTTTGAGAACAAGCTATACATAAAATACATTGACAACTGTGACAACAGGGATTGTGATCAAGTCAGCAAAACAATTACACTCAAGTTGTCAGCAAGTCAGTGTGAGTGGGGTCCTTTTTGTTGAGAAATTATGTTTTATTCTGATGAATTACAATTGTCTTCTGTTATTTATTAGCATTTACAGTAATCCAGTAGGGTTAATGTAAAATAAAATTATATATTGTTGTAAATCCACCAAAATAAGTTCACCATTGCTGTACATTGTGACAGATATATATAGTAAATGCAAAATAATTGTACAGTAAGTGCAGTTATTGATAATCTCAAGGAGAGCACAGGTTGGGAGCCGTCCGGTGGGGCGCTCTAGACCAAATAACGAAAGAAGATAACGAAGCGAGAAAAAAATTTAGTAGCTAGTAGAAGAAAAAGAAACAGAAGATGTTGCTTTCCAAAACTAAAAGAAAGGTGGATGATGAACACAGACAATTTCAAGAAAGACGGACATTGTAGTATTTATTTTTTTACTTCAATGGAAGCGATCTGCCTTGTATTCAAGGAGAAACTTGCAGTTCTGAAGGAATATAATCTGAAGGTCATTAAACACAGAGAACATTATGAGAACTACAAGGGAGATGACAGGAAAGATTGAGTAGAGCAGCTACAACAAGGACTTTTCCTTAAAGCCGGTTAATGACGCTGATGCTGCAGTCCAAGCAAGTTACGTGGTTAGGGAATTACTCGCCAAAGTGGGAAAGCCATTCACTGAAGGGAAGTTTCTGAAGAATTGCATGTTGCAAGTTGCTGATATTTTATGTCCTGAAAAGAAAAGCTTGAAGCTAACTCAAGTGTGGTATTTATTACAAACTTAAACCTTTAAGGAGACTACAACATTCTTTTATGTGGATGGTCAGTGTGTAAAGATCAGATGGGGGATTATTACCCCAAGAAAGAGAAATTTACAACAACCTTTGCCCTCTGGAAGGGACTTTGGGAAGTTTCTCAGCCCTCTTTCCACAGACCTGCGCCATAAACTTAGGTGGATGCATTAAGAACTTAGTGCCAACTAAGCAGAACAAACAAAGAATCCTTTTTTAGGAGAAAAAAAACAGACTATGACACTTCTGACCTTATCTGGACAAAGTAAACCAACGGTGGCAGCTACCCTGCCCTGACCAGCCTGACGAGAGACAGACGTGTCATGGTCTCATGGAACTGGATTACCTTTCTCAGATTCACTTTCAGTCGAACCTTGAAACTGTATTCAATGTGTTTTATATCTTTGTACAAGTTCTTTCAGGTTTTCAGTGAAAACACAAACTGCCTTTTAAGACCTTTTTCACGATCATGCTTGGAAGAATACCAAAGAAATCATTATTTTGGAAAATGACTAATCTGCCTATGGAGCCACATTGCCCCCTATTGGTCCGTAGTATTGAAGAGTTAAACACAAAAAGAAGTCAATAACTGGACATTTATATGAAGCAATACAACTGATGTTTCCTGCTGTTTCTTCTTGTATTTCATGTTTAACACAGGGAAATAACATTGTTTGGTTCGTTATTTATGTCATAACTTTACAGATATCCATCTGAATTTTGAAACTCATAATCCGTACCTATGTTATGTTATGTTGTTATTTGATGTCTTTATATCATAAGTCTATGTTATATCTTTAACCTTCGTATCTTAACAAGTTGTGGTGTTTTCAGAATCCTCGAGATGAATGTCTATGAAACGGAGGAATGGAGAAATCTAGTTTCTTTGTTTCTTCCAAAATCTCTTAACACTAGAATTAGATCGTTTTACAAAACACGCCCAGGCAGACGTCAAGCATACCATTGGCTGAAAGTGTAGCATAAGCCTACGTCATGCCCCTCCTCCGCAAGTCAAACTCCGGAACCCAAGAGCCAAAGTCAAAAATGATGGAATGAGAGCAAGGATGAGCAGAAGAAGAACAGAGAACAAGAGAGAGTAATTAAGTAATCAGAAAGATGACAAGAAAGGAAGATGAGAAGGAAGAAAAAGATCTGAACAAAGACAGACGCCTTTCTTTCTTCATTCGTCCATCTCATCTGTCTCCATGTCTGTGTCGCATGCTTTTCTTCTGCTGCGGCATGCGTCATCACATAGTTTTGCTCACCAAGAGAGCCAGCGTTAAGCTTGTCAAGCTTTTTGTTAATATTTTGTGATTTTAAGTTCACCTCATCAGAGTTGGTCAGCTACCAAACCAACTCCACCATCTGGACAATTTTGTCATTCTTTGCAATGAATTCCTCTATACCGGTTACATGCTGGCGACACTTATTTTTTTATCAAACGTCCCGTCATTCCGACACTTTTTTCCTCCTATGGTCGGAATGGCGGTATGTTTTTTTTTTTTAACATACCGCCATTCCGACAGTTCCTTTTAATAGCCTATTTTTTACCCAAAACATTTTGCACTAATGATATGCAGGCGCAAATACGCCCTAAAGTTTGGTGCACAAACTCTGCACATGCAGAGGCCACAGCCTCGCAAACAAACTTTAATAATCTATTATCAAAATCCCCTGAATTTCAAATATAAAAATACATATATGAATGTAACTCTGGCGAGACTGAAACTGATTAAGCAGAAATACAGTGTCAGTGACCTGTCACAGCAGCCAGCTGGAGCGGAGCTCTCCACAGAGCCCATGCGTCTTTTGCACGCTGTCATCATATGCAAAAGTAATAATTGCAATTACAGATCACGGCTACTGCACAGGACACAGTTGCGAGCACTCTGCCTTGCCTTGCCTTGCCAATAGGAGAAGAGAGAAATTACAGCATAGAATGTATAAAACACAACAAAATGCAGTAAAAACGTTTATTCATGTTATTCACGTGATTTATGAGAACTCGCTCCAATTATGGGAAGCGCGGATGGGCTTTGCGCATTTGGCACAAACACACAGCCGTTGCGCAAGGCTTTATACAGCCTGTTGATATCTTAAGGACCTAACTGGTCACACCTGGGAGTAGATGTCATGTAGAGATTGTTTTTACATGGCATTACAGCTGAACATATAGCTTTCATCCACAAACCAACGTGGGAGAGCCCGAAGACGCATGTGCCAGACGCACATAGGCATGCGTAAAACCAATTTTGACCACTTCATGCTGTTTATTTGCTTTCTTTTAGTTAACTTTCGTTTCTTTTGGATTCTTGTGCGTGTTATGGAGCCGTTTCGGTCCATGTTTGTAAGCCTTTTTTTCCTGGATTAAATTTTCGGAAGTTGAAACAAGTGGCATTGGAGTGTGTGATTGAAAGCCACCGCGGTCTGCTTCTCCTCCTCCAGTTGCCGAGACTTTGTGTTTTTAATAACGCTTATCTGTTATCTTATGTGTTAAACATATAAATTGCATGAACAGAAAGAAGGGACTCACCTGTTGAGTAACGCACATTTCCTTATACGGAAAGCCTTGTCGGAATGGTGGGACATTTAAATGTCGGAATAGCGGGATGTCGGAATGGTGGGATGTCGGATTGGTGGGATGTCGGATTGGTGGGACGTTTGCATGTTGGAATGGTGGGATGTCGGAATGGTGGGATGTCGGGATTGGGGGATTTCGGAATGGGTGTTGCCACCCCTCTATACCACCCAGTTTCGTCTCCTTGCACGGAGAAGCTCCTGTGTAGAAGCAGTGACCTGCCTCAAACGACTTGAAAGTCCACAAAGTCACCCACGACTAATGAAGGCAATGAGGCACGGAACCAAGAGAGACCCACTTGGACCTACTGGCGATCACCTGTTGTTCGGAGCTGACTTAACAGGACGAAGTGTGTAAACCAAGTAAGATCTGCCCCGTTTTTACATTCCAGACAGAATGCGGTGGGTGTCGAGAGAATTCACTGTTAAAATTATAAATCAATCCAACTGTTAGCCATTAACTTCAAATAGTAACAAACCTAGACTATTTGAATAATTCCGGTATCCCTCCATTCACCCCCCTTGGTTCTTTTATGTTTATGTATTTATCAGACGCTTTTATCCAAAGCGACTTACAAATGAAGATTTAACAAGCTATATAAAGCTAACAATAAACTACATAGAATGAACCCACTAGTCCGACTCTGTCAGAGGTGACAGAGTAGAGATAGGGTGCAGGCATAGAAGGAAGTGCAGAAAGATAAAGTGCAGAGATAGAGGGGGTAGGGAAGTACAAGGTAAGTGCTAGGATAGGAGATGCTCTCTGAAGAGCTGGGTTTTCAAGAGCTTCTTGAAGATAGACAGGGACGCCCCTGTTCTGGTAGCGCTCGGTAGGTCATTCCACCATCGTGGGACGACACATGAACAGAGTTTGGATTGTCTTAGGCGTGGTGTAGGCACTGCTAGACGACAATCCTGGGACGAACGGAGGGACCGAGTTGTTACATAAGCCTTTGCAAGAGCATTCAAGTAGATGGGAGCCGTTCCATTAAGCGTTCCATTAAGCTTTTCAATTCACGCAATGTTTCATATATAATCCTTCATATTCAAAGCATTTCTACTGTTGTCTTAAGGTTCATGTCTTTGATCATATCATTTTAATAAATGGTCCATATATATATAATTAACCGGTTGTGTTGTATGTTTTCTTTACAATTTGTCAGTCCAACCAAACGTGAATTGCATGAGTAGTGCACGAAACTTAATATTAATTTTAACATACCAGAATCGTAAGATTCTGTCTTTTCCTTCGATTGAAGGTGGTATATATAATAATATATAATATATAAGGCTTATTTAGATAGTGAGAACTTTCTTGTAAATCCTTACAAATCCTATCACATCACACTACATTGTTCAACAACGTTGCTCTGTCTGCAAACACTATGGCAGAGCGGACTATTATTATCAAATAACATCTATGAACAGTAACGGGATAAAGGCCGAAGTTTCACTGCATGCTCTGTGGCGATCGATGGAAGTACTGATGTACTGTTCTCTCTATATGTTGTACTTCTAAAGCATTAATATAGATAAACAGCCAGCCAAACTCCTTTTCATGAGCCAGGAAAGTGAGCGTGCTTGCTCCTTTATTCACTACTCAGACGACAACATTGAATTGGAGTGAAACTAAAAAAGAAAATACAAAAAATAGACTTAATAAACTACTATATCACCAACAGGTAAGTATGAATGACTTTGAGGACAGTAATAGAACAAACAACCAGATGAGCAGCATGTAACTGTATGATGGTATTGCTATCTTATAAGCAGTAACACATCACACTAATATATTCACACAAACTTAGAAAATGTCCACAATAATCATAAATATCAAACATGTAAAGACTGCATAAAACTCACAGCCATTGATTTCTGAGGGATACACGTGATGAATTGGCTTGGATTAGATGTGACAACCTTCAGATGAAACCATGCTTGTCTTCGGTTTACAGAGCTTTCTACTTCCTATTTCCTGTTTTTCTCCACGGCTGACAGTGTCAAAATAAAAGCCTAACAATCATTTGTGTATAAAACTCACTGACTAACAGTCAACTTGGATTCTCTTTAACATAACATATTCAGGGCAGAACATGACAAAACTAAAAATACTCAGCTAGCAATTTTCATCAGGGGTGTTGACGACAACTTTGAGGTGACAGAAGCGTTGCTGAATTTGTGTCCGATATATGGTCAAACCAGAGCGAAAGATGTATTTGAGCAGTTGTACGGTGCGATTGAGAAGCTTGGTGGTCGACTGGTGGGCGTTACCACTGACGGGGCACCGTCCATGACATGTCCATGACTTGTACCCTCCAGATTCATAGTGACCCTGATCCGTCACCCCCACCCCCATTATATCAGATCCAGAGGTTTTCAACATTGTCAGTTCTGGCCCGTTTTGGAAGAAATCGAGGCATCATACGGTGATGTACTTTACTTTACTGAGGTGCGCTGGCTCAGCAGGGGAAACAAGTTGAAGAGAAAGTTTTTTGACTTAAGAGCTGAAGTGAAGACATTCATGGAAGATCGCAGACTGGATGTTCCTGAGCTGGATGAACCAAAATGGATAATTGAGTTGGCGTTCCTTGTGGACATAACACAGGAGCTAAACATCCTGAACCTAAACATGCAGGGTCCTGGACAGCTCATCACAACAGCCTATGAGAGTGTGAAAGCCTTCTCCACAAAACTGAGCTGTCTGCAAAAAACCTCAGCGAGCATCCCCAGTGTGTGGCAAACTGAACTCATTGACTTGCAGTGCAACAGTGAACTGAAAGCTAAATTCAGAGAGGCACAGGCAAAAGAATAGAATAGGAATAGAATAGAAAAATACATTATTCATTGCCCAGTGGGGGAAATTCAAATCGGTCGAGTAGCTCAAAAAAATTATAAATATTTACAATGATTGCATACTAGACAACAACAATAATAATGATAATAATAATGAATGACTAAATAAATAAATTTGAGAAGAACATGTCAGCAGTCACTGTTAAAAAGCCTTATGGCTGGGGGGACAAAGGACCTCCTGAACCTCTCAGTCCTGCAGCGCAGTGAGCCTCTCACTGCAGCTGCTCCTCTGACCTGCCAGGATGCTGTGGAGAGGATGTTTATTACCCTCCAAAACAGAATATAATTTCCTCCTCATCCGTTGCTCCACCACAACACTGAGAGGGTCTAGTCTTCTACCTACAACAGAACTGGCCTTTTTTACTACAGTTTTTGTCTGTAGTGCAACTCCCCCAGCAAACAACAGCATAGAACAGGGCACTCTCAATGATAGTGTGATAAAACATGCACATCATATCACTGCAGACACTGAAGGACCTGAGCCATCTCAGGAAGAAGAGACGGCTCTGGCCTCTCCTATACACTGCTTCTATGTTGGCAGACCACTCCAGTTTATTATCCAGCACCACCCCCAGGTATTTGCAGGTCTGAACAGTCTCTATCTCCCCTCCATCAATGCAGACTAACTGGTATGGAGTTTTAGATCTCCTGAAGTCCACCACCAGCTCTTTGGTTTTGGTAGTGTTCAGGAGCAAACTGTTATTTTTGGTCCAGCCATAGAAGGACACATGCCACAACAGCCGTATCATCAGAATATTTCTGTATGTGGCAGGACTCTGAGTTGTACCTGAAGTCCGATGTGTACAGGGTGAAAAGAAAAGGAGCCAAAACGGTACCCTCCAGAGCCCCAGTACTGCATTCTAGTGTTCCAGAAACACATCTCCCCATCCTGACATACTGTGGTCTGGCAGTCAAATAGTCTATAATCCATGATGTCAGGGAGGGGGCCACACCCATTCCTAGAAGCTTGTCTTTCAGTATGGGAGACTGTATGGTGTTGAAGGCACTGGAGAAGTCAAAGAACATGATTCTCACATATGAACCAGGCACATTCAGAACCAAGCATATGCCCAATGCAGCATGAATCGCGTCTTCCACTCCTATGTGTTTCTGGTAGGCAAACTGGAGGGGGTCAAGATCCTCAGCAACCTGCAATCTCATGCGACGAACAAGGATTCTCTCCAAGGTCTTCATGATATGAGATGTCAAAGCTGCTGGTCTGTAGTCATTCAGCTCCAGTTGCCCTAACTTGGGAACCGGTATGAGACAAGAAGTTTTCCACAGAACTGGGACTTTTTCCATGTGAAGGCTCATATTGAAGAGCATATGAAGAGGTTGACCAGCACAGTCCCTCAGAAGCTTTGGACAGATTCCATGTGGAGGAGCAGCTGTGCTCAGAATGCCTGGTGCTGGAAGCTGCCGCAGAGGTGGATGTGCAGCTGGGCTCAAGAGGTCTAGTGGCGGATGCTGCCGCAGAGGTGGAGATGTGGCTGTGCTCAGAATGCCTGGTGCTGGAAACTGCTGCAGAGGTGGATGTGTAGCTGGGTATCCACACAGTCTGGTGTGTTGTCATTCAGCCAGGACTCAGACAGACAGATCAAACTGCTCTCCTTATACAGCCGTTGGTTCCGCACAAGTGCCTCTAGCCCATCACACTTCTTTGGTAGTTAGCATTTCCCATAATCACAGAGGGCAGAAAAGGCTTGTACCTCCAACTCCTGTTGTCCCTCTTTGCCTTTCGTTTTGCTCCAGCTCTGCATCCACGGGACAGCTTTTTTAGCTCGGTAAAAAAACCCAGAAAGGCAGATAAGGAAACTGCGAAGTTTCCGAGAGAGCTGCCTCCATCATTCCCAGAATTGTCCAGAGTTTTCAGTCATGTAATGTGCCTTTTTGGAAGCACATATTTGTTTGAGAAACTGTTATTTACAATGAACTTTAACAAAAGCAAATACAGGTCAAGGCTTACAGATACCCATCTTGAAGCTGCACTCAGAGTTTCAAGTCCAAATCAACATGTTTAAAATGTTTGAAAAGATGTAAGTGATTTTAAAAAATCTTTTGTGATGGTAAGAACAGATGTTTAGATATTGATGAGACACATTTGAATTCTTCTTTTTAAAGACCTGAACATGTTGAATGTTTAAAAGGATAAAAATATGTTAAAAATGACAAAATACCTAAAATGATAAGATGGTAAGCACAGATGGAAATGTTAAAATGTTCCAAAAATGTTAAAATGAAAAGAAGATGTTAAAGTGGCTTATATACTTTCTAGCGGGAGGCCCACAGTCTCAGACTTTGAAAACCCCTGACCTAGACAACATACCAACATTCAAGATGTTGATGAATCTCTTCTACCCATGGAGCCCTGCTGACACTGATTTATTTAAATGACTTTGAGACCTAAGCCCTGTAATACTCAAGTCCCCCTCAATTTCCCCAGGCCTCTGCTTCCATCATGAAAAGTGCATCAATTAGGTTGACAAGATCCTTTTCAAATATTTCTTTCACCCCGCATTCATCTTGACCTGTTGGTATGTGTTGGCTGAGCAAACCAATAATGGGCGAAAACGTTGGATCAGGGTGGATGAAATCCCCATTCATGATCAGAAAATGTAATGGAAAATTAATTCTTATATACATTGTATTGAGTGTTACTGTGTATAACCTGCAAATGACTGAGCCACAAGGTACCACCCTATCCTGTTTTCTTAAATTCCTCTTTACAATGTTGGGCTTGTCATAATGAGATAGCTGTACTTTAAGGGGGACTGGGATGAAGCTGATATTTACGATTGTGTCTGGGTAACTTCAACTGTGGTTTGGAGAGGGAAGGTAGACTAGATAAAAACAATCAACTATACCCAAAGAGAGATGACGTGACAAGTGGGCAATATAACTGTGTGTTTTTGCCTCAGTGGTCAGAGCAACTCTGTATTTTGTACTGTGTTGTTCTCTCTTGCAAGATATTATTATAAAAGCCTCTTATCTCCTCAGAAGAAAATAACTGACTCTGTGCACTACTAAAATTTCCACCACAAAACAAAGCATTGTCCGAATGAAGGTGGTTGTGCATTCAGCATTATGAGACTAAAAACTTCCAATCACGGTCACAGTGTCCTGATTTGAAGAGTGCACACTCTCCCAATCACAGTCGAGGATTGCTCATTACAACAAAGTGACATAAATTTGAAGTACTTAAATCCTTGATACGGAACTCATGCCCACTTTCATCCAGAGCACAATTCATTTCCAACTATGAATGGGGATTTAATCTGCCCGGATACTGATGTTTTCGACTCAGGCTGCTCTCATCCACAGTTCGTATGAAAACGTACGAAAAGTTATGCACATATTTTTGTGCATAATCCTACGAATATCCATCAACACGAGTGACCAGTGCACCTGTGCAAAGCCTGACTTTTATTCACAGACATAAAAAAAAAAACATTTTAAAATGGTTTCGACATAAAAATACACTGTTGAAAGAAAAAAATGTACTTTTTATTTTTACAATCTTCCTTCAGGGAATGTACGCAAGCTTTAGATTGTTAGTGATTAACCTGTAAAGTTTCTTTTTGTTTTCAATGTTCAATGTTGCTACGGTGGTTACTAAGAACGTTACAATCACTGTAGCTTACGTAAACGTCACGTTAATCACCATAGGCTACTTCTTTGTTTGTTTTAATTTGATTTTTTTCCAGCTTAGCTGCTGAAATGGTCTATAAAGCAAATACACGCAGGCAATGGAGAAATAAGTTTGCAGGGTGCGCACCCTGAAAGATCACTGCCTACTGACATCTTCTGCATCTTCTGCGCCAAGGCGAATGGAGAGAGCCGGAATAATTATATTTACAGGAGGATGTATTTACAGACAGCTACATATAGACAAACAAAACAAAGAAGTTTTTTTTGCCATTCTTATGTGTCACATAAAAATGAAATTGTGTTTCCCACATCCACCGTTTGGAGATCAGTGCAGTTAATTTCAACAATAAATAAGTAAACATGGATAAATAAGTCAAAACAGGGATATAATGGTCAGGGATAAAAGAGAATAAAAATGATCATTAAATAGGTGCTCTAACAAATAAACAGCTACAGACGCCACACACTCGTAGCAGTTCTGTTTAGAGCTAAACGAACACAGTTTGGACAGGGTGGAGCCAATAAAATGAGACCCAGGCTGGCTGAATTTACTGCAAGATCGAAATGTTAAGAAATACTGTAAGTTTACAGAAATCCCTTCATCATCTTTACATCATTGCTAATAAACATTTGTAAAGCTATATATGCTACAGTTAAAACTGTATATCCAGATACGTATTGATACTACAATATACTGAAATCTTGGACATCTAGGACCATCCTGTCAGCCTGGGGAAAGGGATACAGAAGGTATAATTGGCCATATTAGGTCATTAGAAAATATAATTTGAAACTAACTGTAAATTATGGGAAAAACCGGGTCTACACTGGTCCAAATTTAAAAGTCTGATAATCTATTAAGCAGACATCAATATTTTGAAGACATGTGGCCACTAACTACCCTTTAAACATGTATGAATTATTTCATCCAGCTTGGACTTAATAAGGATCTGAGAAAGCACACCTCAAAGGGCCTTGGAGCAAGATGATAATTAAACTTTGGTGTAGGACAAAAGTGAAGACATCATTGGAAAGCTGTTGACCTAGGAAGTAACATGTGTCAGAATGAAAATTGTGGGCAGCTCCTGCTCCTCAGAGGTGACCTTTGAACCTGAGACACTTTTAAAAGCTTAGAGAGCAGCAACAAAATGGGCTACAGACCAGCTGTAAACAGTTTTGGAAAGCTCTTGACATATACTACCATCACATGTGGGACACCTGTAAGGGGCGCCACTAAGTGCGGTCAAAACCCAGAAACGCGATTTCACCCCTTTAACTCTAAGCAAGATCAAATCTGACCAAACAGATGTGCTTCCCAACCCCAAAACCTAAAATAAGTCTGAAAGTTTCCTGGTCACAATTTCACATATTCGAGGAAACATATTCGAACTATGGTCACGAGTTGTGGGTAGTGACTGAAAGAACGTGATCGCGAATACAAGCGGCCAAAATGGGTTTCCACCGCAGGGTGTCTGGGCTCTCCCTTAGAGATAGGGTGAGAAGCTCAGTCATCTGGGAGGGGCTTGGAGTAGAACCGCTGCTCCTCCGCATCAAGAGGAGGTGGCTCGGGCATCTGGTTAGCATGCCCCCTGGACGCCTCCCTGGTGAGATGTTCCGGGCACGTCCCACTGGGAGGAGACCCCGGGGAAGACCCAGGACACGTTGGAGAGACTATGTCTCTCGGCTGGCCTGGGAACGCCTCAGGGTCCCCCTGGAAGAGCTGGAGGAAGTGGCCGGGGACAGGGACGTCTGGGTTTCTCTGTTAAAGTTGCTGCCCCCGCGAAACGACCCCAGGATAAGCGGTAGATGATGGATGGATGGATGGATGGATGGACATTCGAACTACAAAACATATGGTGCTGCCCGCCACTGTGTAGGGCAATTTCGTGAAAATTGTAGTTTTTATATCATGCTTCCAGGTTAGGGTCTGAAAACTGAAAAAGTATAACCTTAACATGTAGTGAGAAAATCTATATTATGAAAACATTTAAAAAAAGATGCATATTTTTTGTAAAACCAAAATGAATTGATGTTAGCATAACAAAGCTAATTTTTGCCTGAAGTTAGCCCATTTGCGCCAGGAGTATGTGGAAAACTTATAAATTTATAAGCTTACTATGAAATTTATCACGAGCCGATTGTCGAGTAACATTGTATGTATACAATATGTTAACAGAACTTGTAATTTACACTCAAAAAAATATCCTTGTGGCGAGCCTTCAGGTGCCGCTTAAGGTTGGTCGTATTTTTATGGTCTACTTTGTGGCCACATTTGCCACCATCTCCCGTCATAATACACTTATTATCTGCTGGGTTATGTTTAAAATACATCGATATGTCATCTCTACGTTTGCGACCACCAAGCCCCTGTCTTGAAACTGCCGCGAGCATGGTCTTGTGATGAGTGACATATATTTAGTCATATATTTGTAAAAACCAACACACAAGTTACAAATGGGACATTTGTATTTGTGGATAGCAAAACACGTGTCCAACTCAAGGCATATTTGTAGATCACTGTCTGTGCATTTGCAGTTATTTTTTTAGACAAATTTAAGCCTATAAATGTCATCTTCTACTTGTCAGCTTCTGAAGTCATCAGACAAGAATTTAGGTTCCTGAATAAGTGGAGGAAATCCTAAAAATGCAATCGTAGGCTAACTAAATTGGGAAACCTCTGCCCCTCGGCTGTGCCAATTAATCTCTCCATAAAGGTTATGAACAAAATCATCAACAAAGGGAAATCCCTGTGGAATCCAATGTGTACCAGGAATTTGCTCTCACTTCAGTTGTACAGCACTCGAATAGCAGATGAAAAGGGAGCTGATACCCCACACTCTGTGAAGCACCTCCTACACAACACCTTGATGGATATGGTTGGAAGCCTTCTCCAAGACCACAAAACACAGGAAGACTTGTAACCTAGCCAGGGCAAAGAGCTGGGCAAAATCGCACTGCTTTTCCTGAATGTGGGGTTTGACTATTTGTTGGACTGTTCTCTTCAGCACACTGGTATTATTTCCTGGTGCCGCTGTTTGGCCTTCTTCACAACCGCCAAGGTGTTGGCGCTCCATTGGAGATCTGATTCAATGTGCACGCCCAGGAACCTGCAGCTGGGCACCCTCTCCACACACTCCCCGTTTATGCAGATGGGCTGCATATCGGTCTTCCTCCTCCTGAAGTCCACAATCACTTCCTTTGTCTTGGAGGTGTTGAGGACCAAGTTGTTGTCTGCACACCACCCCACCAAACACTGGACACCCTCCTTGTAGGCCATCTCATCACCTCCGAAGATGACTCCCACTAAAGTGGTGTCATATGCAAATTTAATTAAATTAATTTTATTTATATAGCACCAAATTACAACAATTGTCATCTCAAGGCACAATAATAAAGTCCAATTCAAGCCAATTGGAATTCAATTCATTGTGATCATAATCCAATTAAATCCAATGAATGAAAATAATCCAATTCGTTCATATAGAGCCAATTCAAACAACTATATCCTAGCTAAGGAAACCAACAGAAAAGAGGGGGGGGTACATCAAAGGATACCTGTTGGAACAGGGAAACACAAGTTAATAACCACAATAACGTCACATGTACATAAAATCATTTGAGAAATTAAACAGGGAGAAAAAGAGAGCAAAGTGAGGAAAGGTGTGACAGATGAGGTCCCCCAGCAGTCTAAGCCTATAGTAGCTTAACTATGGGATGTGTCAGGATCACCTGAGCCATCCCTAACTATAAGCTTTATCAAAAAGGAAAGTTTTAAGCCTAATCTTAAAAGTGGAAAGGGTGTCTGCTTCCCGGACATTTACTGGCAGCTTATTCCACAGAGAGGGGCCTGATAACTGAAGGCTCTGCCTCCCATTCTACTTTTAGAAACTCTGGGAACAACAAGTAAACCTGCAGTTTGGGAGCAAAGTGCTCTGTTAGGAAAATATCTTACAACGAGATCTTTAAGATATGATGGAGCTCGGTCATTAAGAGCTTTATATGTGAGGAGAAGAATCTTAAATTCTATTCTGAATTTAACAGGGAGCCAATGAAGAGAAGCTAAAACTGGAGAAACATGATCTCTCCTGTTAGTTCTCATCAGAACTCTGGCTGCAGCATTTTGGATCAGCTGGAGGCTTTTCAGAGAATATGTGGGACAGCCCAATAATAAGGAATTACAGTAGTCCAATCTTGAAGTAACAAATGCATGAACTAGTTTCTCTGCATCACCCTGAGACAGGATGTTCCTGATTTTAGCAATATTACGAAGGTGAAAGAAGGCAGTCCTAGAAACCAGTTTTATATGTGCGTCAAATGATAAATTCTGGTGAAAAATAACTCCAAGGTTCCTCACTGTAGAACTAGAAGCCAAGGAAATATGATCTAGAATAACTATATAACTAGACAATTTCTCCCTGAAGCGCTCCGGTCCAAAGAGAACAACTTCAGTTTTGTCTGAATTTAGAAACAGACAGTTCTGAGTCATCCAGGTCTTTATGTCTTTAAGACAGGCTTGTAGTCTGACCAACCTATTGATTTAATCTGGTTTCATAGATAAGTACAGCTGAACTCCATGACTTACTCTGGTGTGTGAGGAAGATTCTTCATTTACAAGAACAAACTGGAATCTATCAGATAAATATGACTTAAACCAGCCTAATGCAGTTCCTTTAATCCCAATAACATGTTCAAGTCTCTGTAACAGAATGCTGTGATCGATCGTATCAAATGCAGCACTGAGATCCAACAGGACAAGCACAGAAACAAGTCCACTATCAGAGGCTAAGAGGAGATCATTGGTAACTTTCACCAGTGCTGTTTCTGTGCTACAATGCACTCTGAATCCTGACTGAAAAAAAGGGAGATTGGATATAGGTCAATGATTAGCCAACACTTCTGAATCAAGAGTAGGTTTTTTAAGTAAAGGTTTAATTACAGTAACCTTAAAAGTCTGAGGTATATATCCTGTCAACAAAGACCGATTGATCAAATCCAATATGGAAGTGTCAGTTAAGGGGAAAACCTCCTTGAACAGTCTGGTTGGGATTGGGTCTAACATACAAGTTGATGGTTTAGAAGAGACTATTGCTGTTGTTAGCTCAGAGAGATCAACTGGGCAGAAGCTGTCTAAATACAATTCAGGTTCTAAAGATACTTCTAAAGCTGCTCTACTTGATGATACATCAGTGATAATAATGGGAAGGATTCCATTAATCTTCTCTCTGATAGAAACAATTTTATTGATGAAGAATCTCATGAAATCATCACTGCTGAGAGTTAAAGGAATACATGGCTCAACAGAGCTTGGACTCTTTGTCAGCCTGGCAACAGTGCTGAAGAGAAACCTGGGATTGTTCTTATTCTCTTCTATCAATAATGAATAATAAGCAGTTCTAGCTTTATGAAGTGCTTTCTTATACGTTATTAAACTATCTTTCCAGACTAATTGAGACTCTTCTAAATTAGAGGAACGCCACTGTCTCTCTAGCTTTCTTGTCGTCTGCTTTAACGCACGCAGCTGTGAATTATACCAAGGAGCCAACCTCTTCTGACTGATTACCTTCCTGTTCAGAGGGGCAACATTGTCCAGTGTTGTACGCATTGAAGCTATAGTGCTGAGTCAACAAGAGAGTCAAGTTCTACTGGAGTAAAATTTAGGTAGCCGTCCTCTGTCATATCTGCACATGGCAGTGAAGAAAAGGATGATGAAATCAACTCTTTCAATCTGGTTACAGCATTCTCTGACAGACGCCTTCTATATGTAGAATTCTTCTCAGAAACCGTGTAGTCAAGTAATGTAAATTCAAAAGTTATTAAAAAATGGTCAGACAAGACAGGGTTATGAGGAAACACTGTTAACTGTTCACTCTCAATGCCATAAGTCAGCACAAGGTCAAGGGTATGATTAAGGCAGTGAGTAGGTCTGTGAACACTTTGAGAAAATCCAATAGAGTCTAATATAGAATTAAAGTTAATATTTAGGCTGTCATTTTCAACATCTACATGAATATTAAAGACACCCACTACAATGACTTTATCTGTACTCAGCACTAACTGGGATAAAAACTCTGAGAATTCAGACAGAAACTCAGAATAAGGGCCAGGTGGACGATACACAACAACAAACACAAGAGGTTTTTGTGATTTCCACTTTGGGAAAAACTGAGAATCAGAGATTCAAAAGAGCTAAAACTAATCTTGGGTCTCGGACTTATTAGTAACCCTGATCTGAAGATAATGTCAGAACCGGGCAGGGCACAGGACACAGATGCAGGATCTTTCAGTATAAGACAGTTTATTAAATAAACCTCTTATGGGTCTCCTGACAGAGAAAACAAGGGGCTATTAAATCCTAATACACTATCCTCAATAATTAGGCTTGAGGCTAGTGTAACTATAAAACTTAATGAAAATCAAACTCACTCCACGCCAGGAGGAAAACGAAAGACTATGAAAGATTATCTTTAAACTCTACGCACTCGTCTAACGAGGCGGAACAAACAAATGACGCTCTCCCGAAATCGCAGAGGCACTATGAAACTTTACACAAAACAAAACACCCTCTGTCTAATGGAGGCTCTATGAAATTACAAATCACTAAACGCAACCGCTCCTTTAACAGAGGTGCTATGATACATTATAAACAAAAGATCACTCCCAAATGGGTTAGGGTTACCTCATCTGTCACACCTTTCCTCACTTTGTTCTCTTTTTCCCCCTGTTTAATTTCTCAAATGATTTTATGTTCATGTGACATTATTGTGGTCATTAACTTGTGTTTCCCGGTTCCAACAGATATCCTTTGAATGGCGTTATGGTGTTTTTCCCCCCTCTTTTCCCTCTTTTCTGTCTTCTCAAACCCCAGCTGGTCGAGGCGGATGGCCACCCTTCCTGGTTCTGCCAGTCGTTCCTGAAGTCTTTCCTTTCCACAGTCGCCACAGGCACGCTCAGGACGGGAGATTGGACTGAAGACAAGTTTCGGTGCAATCTGTTGGTTTCCTTAGCTAGGATATTAATTTTTGAATTGGCTCTATATGAATTAATTGGATTATGATTACAATGAATTGAATTCCAATTGGCTTGAATTGGACTATATTACTTAAGTGTCTTGAGATGACAATTGTTTGTAATCTGGCGCTATATTAATAAAATTGAATTGAATTGAATTGAATTATTTAAGTGCCTTGAGATGACAATTGTTGTAAGTTGGCGCTATATAAATAAAATTGAACTGAATTGAATTGAACCTGCAATCAACAGTTAACTGTTATGTTGCATTTCATACTTAGTGTTAGTCTTTTTGTGGAAGCAAACAGGAGCCTCACACTTTGTTACACAATGATAACTTTCTACTTTTATCTATTAACACTCACCCATTGTCCACATATGAGGACATATTTTTTCTCAGAAACTACTTCATGTACCAAGGAAAAATTTATTGACGTAGTTATTATGCCCACACTCTTTTCAAACATCATGAAAAAAATAAAAGTGCACAAACAAAAAGCTAGGGTCTCAGGGAGTTAAACCAATCTTAATTTAATTTTAAATATTAAAATCAAATGTGGAAGAACTCCGTAAAAGTTCTGATAGAGATATGATCAACAGACCACTACGATATGATACAGCTCCGTCTTTTGCTGTTATGTGGAATATCAGAAGTTTTTGTTGTTGGTTGTTCCGGCTTGATGCAGCACCGCTTCTGGCGGTGAGGGGAAAATAATATTTACTTAGTAAAAAACTTGTTCTGGAATAGTGTTGTACCCCCCAACAAAGCAGAGTCCACTATGGGACCAAGTCTAGCGGTTAGCCTCTCAGTTGCAAGTAAAGTAACTGCAGTTTCACAGAAAGTCACTGCCAGTGAATCTAAACTCTAGTAACGCGGCATCTTTAACAACAGAAAAAATTTAAGGGCCAAAAAACGAGTATCAACTTACTTCCACATATCATCCGATGTGATACCCGTAGTCTTGGGACTGCAGGCTCTGCCACTGGCTCCAATGAGGTGCCATCTTTCATGGTTTTGCAGAGAAGACCCACATGTGGGAGTTTCAGTTTTCCGTCGTCCACTCACATCAATACTTATCTCGTTGATGTCCTCCAAGTCTGAAGAAATGGCGAGGAGTCATTTTCTTGTCCCAGGCAACATTTACGCGCTACTCAACGTGAACTTTACTGGAAAACACACAACTCAAGTAGCTAGCGTATCTACCTGTAGATATGATACTGGCTAGCGGAAGCAGCCAATGAAATTAAGCCCCTCGAACAGTCCTGCTGCGCAAGGGCTTAATAACCAATCAAATGAACTGCAAAAATGGTTTCTATCAGAGAGAAGATTAATGAAATACTTCCCACTATTGTCACTGATGCATCATAAAATACAGCAGCTTTAGAAGTTTCTTTAGAACTTGATTTGTTTTTTGGCATAAATATCCAATCTCCCTTTTTTGTCTAAAGTTCTTGAAAAAATAGTTGCAGTTCAACTTTGTGATCATTTACATATAAATAATCTGTTTGAAGAGTTTCAGTCAGGATTCAGAGTGCATCATAGCACAGAAACAGCACTGGTGAAAGTTCACAATGATCTCCTCTTAGCCTCTGATAGCGGACTTGTTTCTGTGCTTGTCCTGTTGGATCTCAGTGCTGCATTTGATACGATCAATCACAGCATTCTGTTACAGAGACTTGAACATGTTATTGGGATTAAAGGAACTGCATTAGGCTGGTTTAAGTCATATTTATCTGATAGATTCCAGTTTGTTCTTGTAAATGAAGAATCTTCCTCACACACCAGAGTAAGTCATGGAGTTCCTCAGGGTTCTGTGCTTGGACCAATTCTTTTTACTTTGTACATGCTTCCATTAGGTAACATTATCATTATCACATTATCAGCATAAATTTCCATTGTTATGCTGATGATACTCAGCTGTACTTATCTATGAAACCAGATGAAACCAATAGGTTGGTCAGACTACAAGCCTGTCTTAAAGACATAAAGACCTGGATGACTCAGAACTGTCTGCTTTTATAATCAGATAAAACTGAGGTTGTTCTCTTTGGACCTGAGCACTTCAGGGAAAAATTGTCTAGTTATATAGTCACTCTAGATGGTATTTCCTTGGCTTCTAGTTCTACAGTGAGGAACCTTGGAGTTATTTTTAACCAGAATTTATCATTAAATGCAAATATAAAACTGGTTTCTAGGACTGCCTTCTTTCACTTTTGTAATATTGCTAAAATCAGGAACATCCTGTCTCAGGGTGATGCAGAGAAACTAGTTCATGCATTTGTTACTTCAAGATTGGACTACTGTAATTCCTTATTATTGGGCTGTCCCACATATTCTCTGAAAAGCCTCCAGCTGATCCAAAATGCTGCAAAATGTTCTGATGAGAACTAACAGGAGAGATCATGTTTCTCCAGTTTTAGCTTCTCTTTATTATGTTAAATTCAGAATATAATTAAAGATTATTCTCCTCACATATAAAGCTCTTAATGACCGAGCTCCATCATATCTTAAAGATCTCATTGTAAAATATTTTCCTGACAGAGCACTTCGCTCCCAAACTGCAGGTTTACTTGTGGTTCCCAGAGTTTCTAAAAGTAGAATGGGAGGCAGATCCTTCAGTTATCAGGCCCCTCTCTTGTGGAATAAGCTGCCAGTAAATGTCCGGAAGCAGACTCCCTTTCCATTTTTAAGGTGAGGCTTAAAACTTTCCTTTTTGATAAAGCTTATAGTTAGGGATGGCTCAGGTAATCCTGAAACATCCCATAGTTAAGCTGCTATAGGCTTAGACTGCTGGGGGACCTCATCTGTCACACCTTTCCTCACTTTGCTCTCTTCTCCCTGTTTAATTTCTCAATTGATTTTATGTACATGTGACATTATTGTGGTTATTAACTTGTGTTTCCCTGTTCCAACAGGTATCCTTTGAATGGTGTTATGTTGTTTTTCCCCCCTCTTTTCCCTCTTTTCTGTCTTCTCAAACCCCAGCTGGTCGAGGTGGATGGCCACCCTTCCTGAGTCTGGTTCTGCCAGAGGTTTCTTCCTGAGTCTGGTTCTGCCAGAGGTTTCTTCCTGTTAAAGGGAGTCGTTCCTTTCCACAGTCCCTCAGGCTCAGGACGGGAGATTGGACTGAAGACATCTTTCGGTGCAATCTGTTGGTTTCCTTAACTAGGATATTATATTTTGAATTGGCTCTATATGAATTAATTGGATTATGATTACAATGAATTGAATTCCAATTGGCTTGAATTGGACTATATTATTTAAGTGCCTTGAGATGTACACTTTCAAGATGTTAAATGTTAGTTTATTGGAATGTTGGACAGTATTAGGTACAATGTTAGTCTTTAATCAATGAGCAAACAGTACGGAGTAATGCCATGAATTACTATAAAAGAGAAAGAAAACTACAATATTGTGTATATCATATGATATATACAGTATGAGAGAGAGATAGAGAGAAAGCTACTATATTTTGAATATAATATATTTATATTTTGCTAAAAAAAACTACACCAAAAAAAAGCATGACGCCATTGTTACATAGTTTACTGCGTTATAGTGTAGTAATACGAATAAACATTTAGAAAGATTATTCTTGACTTGAATGTTTATCCCAGTCTTGTGGAGCGTCTGTCTTCCTACCTTTGCAAATCTCTCCTCCTGATGATTTATTCAGCCTGGATGATAGAGAGAAAGGTAATTGATACTACACGTTTAATATTTCAAGGAAGCTCCAGTTACAGAATTGCAGGTGCGGTTTTCATCATGTTCAAAATATAATAGTGGCCTATTGTTGTTGGTTTTTTTTTAACACTGCTGATTTATTACTCATATTGAGATAATGGTGTCATTATTCTCTGTAAATTTATTTGATGGCTGAAGATGAGATGATGTCACAGTATAGCAGGGGAAGACCCAGGCTGACATATACACCCAACAAGTTGATTCCATGATGAACCCTGATATCTCAGTGTCACCTGAGCAGCTTACTCTCTGTCTGTTGATGTTACTGTTGCATTTATCCTCACACTGTTGCTTGTAGCACTAGTTGTTTTGTGGTGGGGTCGAACTGCATTTCTGCTTTCCCCAGAAGCCATGGAAAATTTTTGGATGTATCAAGTACAAAAGCTTGATGAGGAAAAAGCCAAGAAGAGGAAACAGACTGACCATTGTGATCAAAATGAGGTGTGGATAGTTTGTGATGGTTTTCTCATTGTGTGTTCATGGTTTATATTTGAAATACCGCTTATATCTTTATTGTCAAAACTGTTCTGTCTTGAGAAATTTGACATGACAGTTTTGTTTTCATAAGATCACATTTCTCATTTCTAATCCTGTTGTATGTACAGGAGGTGAGAGTGGTGGTGTTAACATGGATATTTTCATATTCCAATATCTTGTCTAACATTTACAATTTTTTCAGTCCCATTTTCTTTTAAATAACAATTTGATTCTTTCATTAGATCGTTTATTTATTTATTATATAATACTTTTGAATAGACCAAGTACAGCAGTCAGTCATCCTTAGATAATGACAGTGATAAATAATTTATTTAGGCCCTCTACTTCTGTGAAATGATTGTGTAAAATATTATAGCACATACTCAAATAAACTATTTACATAAAGTATGCAAATGAAAACCCTTATTTTTGCAGAACTATGTTTTACAGCATATGTTTTATGCTGTATTATTCTACTTTTGATGGAAGCTCAGGAGGAAGAGCAGTCGCCCACCAATCGGAAGGTTGGTGGTTCAACTCTGGCTTCCCCAGGCTACATGTCAAAGCGTCCTTGGGCAAGACACTGAACGCCACGTTGCCCCCCCAGTGTATCATTGGGGGTATGAATGTGTGTGAATGATTAGAAAGCACATAGTTATGTGTATCTTAAGATGTGCTGTATGAGTGTGTGTGAGTGGGGTGAATGCGGCATGTAGTGAAGCGCTTTAAGTGGTCAGTTAGACTAGAAAAGCGCTACACAAGTACAAGTCCATTTACCATTTACCATTACTGCTGGATTTAAACAGGGTCGTTTCTAGCTTTGTGGGGGCCCTAAGCAAGATGCTGTTTGGGGGGCCCCCAGTCTGTCAAACTAGAATGAAGAGAGCCCTAGCCTTTTAGATGGTACACTAAGATCTATTACACTTTATGAGCAAAACAGGATACAGTTAGAAAGGCAAGTTAAACTGATTTAAAAAAAAAAAGCTATAATACAAAGAAAACAACAATCAATAAATAAAACAGATTTTGATTGTTTTTAAAAAATATTAAACATTGTAATGTACAGCATGCCTTTAAAGCTTTTGCCCATAAAGTTGTCACTTTTAAGAAGTTACAACCCTAGATTGACTAAAAATTGGACCGGATCGGTTTACTTGCAGTCGGATTAAGACTCTGAGATAGCTCAGTTGATAGTCACACTAAATGTGCTTGATGGTGAAGCATGTGGTTGATTGGATTTTGTGTTCTACGCATGCTCGAGATTTTTTCCCAGGGTTGTGAACCAGAAGTCAAAGGATATGATATTATTGTTATTGTTGCCGCCGTTGGAAAGAAACAAACAACACCATGGAGACTGCGCCGTTGTCCATCGCGTTTGTGCAATAAGCATGCTCATCACAAATTAAATGTAGAGGGACGTAGCTTCATCTTGCTCTTCGTTCGCCATGTTTGTCAAATGCCTGAGCTTGTTTGTGTAACATGGATATTTTCATATTCCAATATCTTGGAATATACTGTGATGAAGAGGTCAACCAGAAGTGGCTCTATTAGCAATAGTTGAAATGGGTTCAGCGCCACCTATTGTACCGGATATGACGTGCTTTGTGTCAGTGATGTCATTTATTCACCGCCAGACAGACTAGTTGCTGACCAGGAGGAAGCACTCCTTTTTTCCAGTTGAGAATCATGGCCTCGGATTTGGAAGAGCTGACTTTCATCTCTCCTGCTTCACATTCAGCCACAAAACCCTTCAGTGCTTGCTGAAGCTCATGGCTTTAAGAAACCAATAGAACCACATAATCTGAAAAAGGCAGAGATGTAACACTAAGGTTTCCAAACCAGACACTCTCCTTGTCCCGACTACGTCTTGAGATCCTGTTCATACAGGATCAAGGACAAGGGCAGCTCTGGAGTCCAGCACACACTAGCTAAATTTTTCGCCGATAATACGGACACAGCTGTTGCTTTGGTTATACAGGGGCCAAATAGAATTGCAACAGAAACTCCAGCACCTCATACATGTGCAGCATCCTCCACAGAATTCATGAGGTTACACCGCTGTAAGACTTCGTCAAGTTCACAAAACCATGTAAACTGGATGGCCAAACACCCATGACCTGCTCAGTAACTGGTCAACTGTTCCACGACCTGGGCGAAAACCACCCTGCTCCTCCTGAATCCAAGGTTCGACAATCGGTCGGAGCCTCCTCTTCAACACCCTAGAGTAAACTTTCCCAGGGAGGCTGCGTAGTGTAATCCCTCAACAAATAAACATTTTTTAATACAAATTAATCTAATTCTTTTCCATTTGAATATTTTTCAACATTAATTTATGCATCAAACTATGAAATGATTTACTCATGACGTTGCCCCTGTGGAGTTTACAGTGTGGATTATACAGGATGAACATAAAAAAACAGGTGAGCAGATTCAGCCAGCTCCTTCTACTACGAACAGGTAGTAAAGTACCTTTAAGGCACCTTTAAAGTAAGTAAACTGTGAACCTGTAGCTTTCGAAGTAATATTAACACATTTCAAACTAAAAGCTTTTTCAAAGTAAAGCCACATTCAAATGTATGCCGTAAAGGCCACACACTCCCTGCCTGACCTCTGTGGGGTCACTAACCAACCATCCCATGAACTAAGTGGGTCTCTGAACCTCAATCTTTAACAAGAAGTATGACAACTACAGAGACTGGTCTTTGAATATCCTTGATCTGTGGTCTTTAATTCCACCTTTTTCACTCTTCCATCTCCTCCAGGGAAAGTCTTTGTGATCATAGCTATGGGCCAGTTGTTGCGGGCGGCTTGAATGTCTTTGAGAAGCACAATGTCTTCTACCTGCAGGTTTTGGTGTGACGTGGTCCATTTCCTTTGGAAAGTTGACAAGCACTCACGACTCCAACATGACCAGAATTTGTGAGATCAGAGCCTGTACTTGTCTCCACTGCTTGGTGAGGAGGTCTTTGTTTGTAAAGTCTCTTGGTGGAGGTGGGACTCCAACTTTCTGGGTCAAAAGCATTGCTGGTGACAGAAGGAATGGATCCCATGCATCATTTGAAACTGGGATTAGTGGCCTTGCGTTGATAATGGCTGACATTTCTGCCATTAGCGTGCACAAAACCTCATGGGTTCAACAGGTGTGCTGTTCACGGAGCATTGAGTCCAAGATTCTTCTGGTCACCCCGATCAGACATTCCGAAAAACCACCCATATGTGAGGCGTGTGGGGGGTTGAAATTCCATGATCATCCTTCGGTAGGACTGTTGGGTTCTTCTCTCCAATATCCAGGTTAGAATCTTTTAGTCGACCTCCAAGACAGATGAGACTGTTCTGCAAGATTGGACTGAGGCAATGTACACTGATGCTTAGAGGGACTGGCTTGTTTGTCGTCAAAGCTTCAAACCCTTTTGGGAATGCTCTCTGTGATGTTGACTTTCTTTGCTTCGGACAGTTCTTCTGGAGTGCGAGGCAGATCACACTTATGCCACCCTTTACACTTGCCCATACTGCTGGAGAGATTGTGGGACTTTGCAATGTGAATTCAGAGTGCTATAGCTCGGACAAGAGTATTGAAGCTGGAGAACCTTTGGAAGCGTTCTGTGTTGAGGCTTTTCTCTTGAAGCTTCGTAGCATAGCTCCTCACTTGTGGACGGACATCTATATCTAGCTCTGGTTTGACTAAGTCAAAAGACTGAACTGGTTCTTTTTTTTGTTGAGCAGTAAGTCGGGTCCTGTAAACCATGTTGTCTGTGTCAGGAGTGAAGCAGGAACAGACCTTGATGCATGGTCAGCAGGATTATCCTCTGTGTGCACATAGTGCCATTGTTCAGGCCTTGTGGTGTGGCGAATGCACTGAACTCTTTTATGGACGTAGACATAGAAGCATCTGGATTCATTATAGATATAGCCCAGAACCACTTGCTGTTTGTGTAGAACTTTGTGAACTCTACAATCAAATCCAGTTCCTCATGAATTAAGTCTAGGACTGCTGCACAAAGTTCAAGCCTTGGGTTAGTTGGCTCAGACTGAGGTGCGAGTTTGGACTTCCCCATAATGAATCCAATGTGAGTTTCCCGATCTTCTTGTACAGCGTTCAGGTACGCCACAGCACCGACGGCTTTGGTAAATGCATCAGAAAACACACAGAGCTCTAAATGCATTGCTTTGGCTAGAGAAGCTGCTGTGTATGTACGTGGTACATGCCAATGTCTCAGTTCCTGAAGTGAGTCTTAACAGGCCTCTCACTTACTGAGCTTATCTTTAGGTGACGGTGTGTCCCAGTCAGACAGCTCAGCTGTCAGTTCTCAAAAGAGGGTTCTTCCTTGGATTGAGATTTGGGCCAGAAAACCCAAGGGGTGGAAAACACTGTTCACCATGGATAGGACACCACAACGAGTAAATGGCTTGATGTGGTTTTCCATGGAGAAGGTGAATGTGTTGCTTGTTATCTCCCACAGGAGACCCAGACTGCGTTGAGAAGGTGCAGCATCTCTACTGTAATCCACATCCTCCACAATTGTTGCACAGTCCTCAGACGAGAAAGCTTCCAAGACTGCTTGGCTATTGGAAACAAACTTGAGGTTTGATTCAGCAAGTGAGTCTGTGTTCTGCGTAACCAGTCTATGGCTTCACCTTCCGTTCAGTACAGAACGAGGCTATCATCCATGTAAAAGTGGCGCTCCACAAAGTTAACTGTGTCAGTTCCATGTTCTAGTGCACCCTCTCTGATAGCTCTTCTGAGTCCATAGGTAGTCACAGCAGGGGATGGGCTAAAAATATGAACCTTCATCCTGTAGTCTATGATTTATTTTGTTATGTCATTGTCCTTGTACCACAGGAATCTTAGATAGTTCCTGTGGTCCTGTCTCAGCAAGAAGCAGTGAAACATCTATTGTACATCTGCCAGGATAGCAACCTTTTACTTCCAGAAACCGCATCAGAACTCCAAGAAGAGTGTTGTTCAGATCCGGGCCTGTGAGGAGCACATCGTTGAGAGAAACCCCTAGGTGTTTGGCACTTGAATCAAACACCACCCGGATTTGGCCTCGTTTTTGTGGGTGGATTACCCCGAATGTTGGCAGGTACCAGCATCCTTCACTCTCTCCCAATGATGGTGCTACCTCTGCATGATCACTCTCCAATATTTTTCCCATGAAGGCCACATATTGCTGTCGCATCTCTGGTCTTTTATTCAGGCTGCATTGGAGTGATGTGAAGTTTGTCTGCTTGTTCGCAGTTGTTGGGAAAGTGTTGCCTTGGATGCCTAAATGGGAGTGGAGTAACCCAACTATAAGATGCATTTCTGTAGACTTCTTTGTCCATCAGTTTAAAAAAAAATGTCACTTTAGATCAAAGATGCCAGCTTATTGTCACATTCAGTGTGATTGAAAACAGTTTGTCCTAATATTTCTTCTGCAGCTTTATTAAACTCTAAGATCCTACTATTTGTCATTGTACCATGATGAATCTTTTCTTTGATGTGCAAGACGTTTGTACAGCGTTGGAGGAGTGAGGATCGACCATTTTCAAGTCTTAAAAGTGTTGACTGTTGACTTGTGTGCGCTTCCCAAGCAGACTTCCCCAACTAGCACCCATCCTAGGTCCAGGCGCTGTGCAAATGGTGCATTGTGGGGTCTGTTAACCCGCTCCCTAATTTTGTGCACTCTTATTATATTTCTGCCAAGTTACAGGAGGACCTCTGCATTAGGGTCAACCTCTCAAATGTGTTCTACTACCTTGACAAGATGAGGATGATGTTGAGCTGCATTTGGAGTTAGGATCTCAGACCGATTATCAAGTATATCACTCAATGAGTGGTGGCAGAGGGATAGTGACCCTCCCATTGAGTGACTCAACCACCAAGTCTTCAGCTCTGCGCCCAGATGCCTCCACTATGACAGGACAAGTTTTCAGATAATAAAAGTATTGTTTGCACTCTATATTGAAAAGCGTTAGCAAACTGAACCTTGCTAGTGACCAATTGTTTTGGTAATCCAGGATGATGTAGGACTAATAGCTTTGTCTGGTTGACCTTTGGGACATACTTTCGCAAGGCAAATCTTGGAGCATGACCAGCCAACTTGTCCTGTGCCCCAAACCTCAGTGCAGTTTGAGTTAACAACTGCTTTGATGGTGTTGCCTTCTTCTCCCTCCCCGTCATGGTGTGGTGAAGTGGTGGAAACCTTAAATTGAGATGCAGGACAAGGATGCATGGCAGAGTCATGATAGGTGCTATCACACTCCATCTACTAAACTGAATCATGACAGTCCTTAGCAAGTGACTAATCAAGCCACAGCACTTAAAGCAGATTCCTCTTTCTTTGAGAAAGGTCTTTCTTTCCTCTAGGCTCTAAAAGCTTTGCACCGTTTGAGGGGATGTGACTTGCCATGTATTGGAAAGTTTTTGTTTGGATCGCTGACACCTTTCACAAGACTGTTTGTGGCTGAGTTTGTTGAGGCAATGGTGGAAATTGTCCTCCATTTTCTTCTTTATGTTTTGATCCAGCCGAAATCCATTTTTCTTGAAGCTCATAGGGTAGTCTTGCAAATTTGGGTTCAATGCCGCGTGTAGTATCCAGGTAAGATAGAGCAGGGAGGTAGCCATCCTCCTTGGTACACTGTACTTCCATTAGCAAATCTGCTAGTTCCGGTAGCTTCATGTGTTCCTTTCCTGAAACTCTTGAAACTTCCTGAAAAAATTGTCTAGTTGGTCAAAAAGAGACTTTTCGATTATTTCAGGTGCTGCATAATATTCTTGGAGGCGTTCCCAGGCCTTTGTGAGTGCCATAACTGGGTTTGTTATGTGTACTGACTGTATACCTTTGACGTGGTTGCTGGATTCGCTACCAAGCCATTTTGTCATTAGGTCCAACTCCTCAGTGGCTGTGAGGCTTAGCCCTTTGTGTGCCATTGATGTATGATGACTGCCAAGCACGATAGTGTTCAGGCTTATCATCAAACTGATATAATCTTGAATTCACCAGGTCGCACCAGGCCAAGTACTGTGCCAGGTATTCAGTTGTAGGTGCACTGTGGGAAGCTGTTAGCATGGACTGGGTGTAGGCTTGTGCAGACTTGTTCAATTTGGAATGACATGTTTTTAAATCTCTTTGTTGGTCAGGTTCTACATGCGAACGATGGTGCTAACCACCACACCACCGTGCAGCCCATAGTCAAAGTTGTCATTGGCTAATGTAGGGCATTCATGCAGATGGCTCTATCCTTAAGGGTGAGCCCAGCCATCCTTTGGAGAAAGCTCAGTTTTGTCACTTTTATTCCAAATATAAATTTTTCGATTAATATTTACAGCTTGTGATCATAGTTGAAGGTTGGAACATACATTATATTGCCAAACGTATTCACTCACCCATACAAATAAATTAATTCCAATCACTTGGCCACAGGTGTATAAATTAAAGATCCTAGGCATGCAGACTGCTTCTACAAACATTTGTGAAAGAATGGGTTGCTCTCAGGAGCTTAGTGAATTCAAGAATGGCACCGTGATAGGATGCCACCTGTGCAAGTCCAGTTGTGAAATTTCATTACTAAATATTTCACAGTCAACTGTCAGTGGTATCATAACAAAGTGAAAGCGATTGGGAACGACAGCAACTCAGCCACAAAGTGGTAGGCCACGTAAAATGACCGAGAGGAGTCAACGGATGCTGAGGGGCATAGTGCGTAGAGGTTGCCAACTTTCTGCATCGCTACAGATCTCCAAACTTCATGTGGCCTTGAGATTGGCTCAAGAACAGTGCATAGAGAGCTTCATGAAATGGGTTTCCATGGCCGAGCAGCTGCATCTAAACATTACATCACCAATGCAATGCAAAGTGTTGGATGCAGTGGTGTAAAGCATGCCACCACTGGACTTTAGAGCAGTGGAAACGTGTTCTCTAGAGTGATGAATCATGCTTCTCCATCTGGCAATCTGATGGACGAGTCTGGGCTTGGTGGTTGCCAGGAGAACGGTACTTGTCTTATTGAATTGTGCCAATTGTAAAGTTGGGTGGAGTGGGGATTATGGTGTGGGGTTGTTTTTCAGGAGCTGAGCTTGGCCCCTTACTTCCAGTGAAAGGAACTCTCAGTACTTCAGCATACCAAGAGATTTTGAACAATTTCATGCTCCCAACTTTGTGGAAACAGTTGGGGATAGCCCCTTCCTGTTCCAACATGACTGGGCACCAGTGCACAAAGCAAGGTCCATAAAAACATGGATGAGCAAGTTTGGTGTGGAAGAACTTGACTGGCCTACAGAGAGTTCTGACCTCAACCTGATAGAACACCTTTGGGATGAATTGGGGGCGTGTCATACTAAACCCTATGGATTAAGAAAGGGATGTCACTTAGGTTCATATATGTGTAAAGGCAGATGAGCAAATACTTTTGTCAGTATAGTGTATATGGACTATCAAGTTAATTGTGACTTATAAATCAGACTGGTACACCAATGCAAGTCATTCCCAACCATTTGAGTGTGGTCCAAAATTTTCCAGTTGAGGACAATGACCTCCTATATTGAGGTGATACTTTTCACTTCCCACCTTTTTAACGCTCTGCAGAAATCCATCCTAGTGGATGCTAGATGTCTCTACTCAATGAGTCTTATAGGACCACATAATTTGTGTTGGGGATGTCACAGACTGAAAATTAATCTGTGGATTAAACTGGACTTTACTCTGAAAGTCCAAGTCTAGTCCCCAACAGGTACCCACACCCTCTTGTTCTACTCAGTAAAACCCCTCAGAGACTGCAGTCTCTCTCTTTTTCTGCCAGACCTCTGAGGATAGAGGTCATACAGCTCCTTGCCCTCCTCCATGCCTCTCTCCATGGGGCGGGACAACAAAGGCATGCTAACCTCAATTTGCTCTCACAGCCTACAGGATCAGGGCGGCCTGCATTTTGCCCTCTCACTCTCTGGGCCCGTCCACACGAGTACGTAGCCTCACCCAATACGCTGTCATTTTGTAAAAAGTCTCCATAAACACTGCATCATTTCCAGAAATATGTGCGTCCACACGGATTCACTGGAAACTACCCAAAACGCTGTAGTACATATGCCAGGCCTGTATGTGGTTCTGTGACGTTGCCACACCAATACACTAAAACCGGAAGAGAAGCCATGGAGTATGTAAAGGCATAGACATATAAAGAATTTTTGTAATGTCTATGTATAAAGGTAGTACAAGCCTGTAGTCCGCCATCATACCTCACTGGTCGGTCTTTCAAAGTATCCTGGCTTGGTCACACTTCTGCAGCACACCACCTCACCACAGGGGTCCCCCAAGGTTCAGTACTGGGACCTCCTCTCTTTGCCATATACACCAACTCACTGGGACAGATCATCTGATCACATGGCTTCTCATACCAATGTTATGCTGATGATACCCAGCTCTATCTGTCATTCCCACCTGGCGACCACACGGTCTCAGCACGAATCTCAGACTGTCTCTTTGACATATCAACATGGATGAAAGCCCATCACCTCCAGCTTAACCTCCCAAAAACTGAACTGCTTGTCTTCCCAGCCAAACCAACCATACAACACAGCATCTGCATCCAAATTTTGAATCCCTATCTCTTGCTCCATCAAAGGTTGCTAGAAACTTGGGTGTCATGATTGATGACCAACTAACCTTCAAAGATCACGTTACCTCGGTTGCTCGTTCATGTTGCTTTGCATTACTAAACATAAGAAAGATCAGACCATACCTAACCCAACATGCCACCCAACTCCTGGTGCAGGCCATGGTCATCTCCCGCCTTGACTACTGCAATGCTCTCCTAACTGGTCTCCCAGCCTGTACTATGAAACCTCTGCAGATGGTCCAGAACGCGGCAGCGCGTCTGGTCTTCGATCAGCCTGAAAGAACACACGTCACCCCTCTGTTCATTGAACTCCACTGGCTACCCTTAGCCGCCCACATCAAATTCAAGTCACTGATGTTAGCCTACAAAGTGCTTAATGTAACGGCTCCCATCTACTTGAATGCTCTTGCAAAGGCTTATGTCACAACTCGGTCCCTCCGTTCGTCCCAGGATTGTCGTCTAGCAGTGCCTACACCACGCCTAAGACAATCCAAGCTCTTTTCATGTGTCGTCCGACGATGGTGGAATGACCTACCGAGCGCTACCAGAACAGGGGCGCCCCTGTCTATCTTCAGGAAACTCTTGAAAACCCAGCTCTTCAGAGAGCATCTCCTATCTTAGCACTTACCTTGTACTTCCCTACCCCCTCTATCTTTGTACTTTATCTTTCTGCACTTCCTTCTATGCCTGCACCCTATCTCTACTCTGTCACCTCTGACAGAGTCGGACTCCTGGGTTCCTTCTATGTAGTTTATTGTTAGCTTTTTATATAGCTTGCTATTTCTTCATTTGTAAGTCGCTTTGGATAAAAGCGTCTGCTAAATACATAAACAACATAAACATTGTTGTTGTTATGACCATAGATATTATAAAGTTTGAAAAAATACAAGTACAATGGACTTTTAAGTTTTATTCTTTATATGTCTATGGTTATGACGCGTCTAGCGATGGCGGCTTAGGTTAATGCTTAGAGAGGCGGTGCTGATGCGTCATCGTTTCTGAAAAAATCCGCATTTGCCATCCACAAGACTCTGGGCTATCCGGCGTTTTAGGATTAATCCACTCTGGGAACCTTTTTAAAAAAAATAGCGGTTTCACACTTCGAAAAAGCCGGATCCGTCTGGACTCGAGGCCGAAACAATAAAGTATTTATGCGGATTCGACAAAAACGTTCTCGTGTGGACGTGCCATCTGTCTCTCTCCCCTCCAGCACACAAAGCCTGCATGGACTCCTTCTCAGCTTAGCAAGCTAAGGTGAATGTGCAGTCCACAGACAGATGACCCTGGACCCTTGAGCGCTAACTCTAGGGTCACAGGAATAGAAGAAGCGACCATAATCCTTCTTCTAGAGAGCACAAGGGATTCACACCAAAGACTGGACTTTAACTGGACTCAGGAGCATCTCCACCCCTTTTTCCTCAAAGACAGAACATCTCCAAGGTGGTAACCAAAACTGGACACCCAGGCAGGGATTTGTACATCCCGCCCTCCATGGTCTTTCTGTCGTGGTGGCATTCCCTTTCATATGCTGACAAATGTGCTTTCACAGACAAAGAGACCAGAGGTCCCCAGGCAACATGTGCTACACATTCCCATTGTTGTAGTTTCTCTGGCTAACACATGTCTTACTGAGCATGTGGTCACAGCTGCCATCTTGTGCCCTCACCATCATATGATCACACATACAGACTGATGGTCTTTCTTCCATTGCTTATTTATTTAGTACATAGTATTAGCTTAGTTGACAATAGTAATTATTAATGAAATTACCATTGATTTAATCATAATCATTTAATCATTCAACTTTAATAAATTTTGTTGTACTACTTCAAAGGTAAAGTTCTGGCTTTCATCAGTGGTACCTTGTAGGAAATAACTTTTGTTGATCATTTTAATAAATATTAGTTTTTAAATATTAGTTTAAGATCAGGCCGTACCTAACCCAACACGCCACCCAGCTCCTAGTGCAGTCTATGGTCATCTCCTGCTTTGACTACTACAGCGCCATCCTAAATGAAATGAAATTTCCTAACTTCCATACAGTGTTACACATCTATTACATAATGGTGCTTATTAAAATGCTTGTAAATTATTCTGCAATAGGTATGCCTTAGGAGAGTCTGAAACGTAAAAGAAAAAAATTAGAAGAGATAGTTCAGGTTACCGTATTGGGGTGGGGGTGTGTGTGTGTGTGTGGGGGGGGGGGGGGGGGGGGGGAGCAAAGATGAGGCGCCCCAGAACTCTAAGCCTATAGTAGCTTAACTATGGGATGTTTCAGGATCACCTGAGCCATCCATAACTATAAGCTTTATCAAAAAGTAAAGTTTTAAGCCTAGTCTTGAGAGTGGAAAGGATGTCTGCTTCCCGGACATTTACTGGCAGCTTATTCCACAGAGAGGGGCCTGATAACTGAAGGCTCTGCCTCCCATTCTACTTTTAGAAACTCTGGGAACAACAAGTAAACCTGCAGTTTGGGAGCGAAGTGCTCTGTTAGGAAAATATCTTACAATGAGATCTTTAAGATATGATGGAGCTCGGTCATTAAGAGCTTTATATGTGAGGAGAAGAATCTTCAATTATATTCTGAATTTAACAGGGAGCCAATGAAGAGAAGCTTAAACTGGAGAAACATGATCTCTCCTGTTAGTTCTCATCAGAACTCTGACTGCAGCATTTTGGATCAGCTGGAGGCTTTTCAGAGAATATGTGGGACAGCCCAATGATAAAGAATTACAGTAGCCCAGTCTTGAAGTAACAAATGCATGAACTAGTTTCTCTGCATCACCCTGAGACAGGATGTTCCTGATTTTTGTAATATTACGAAGATGAAAGAAGGCAGTCCTAGAAACCAGTTTTATATGCGAGTCAAATGATAAATTCTAGTCAAAAATAACTCCAAGGTTCCTCACTGTAGACCTAGAAGCCAAGGAAATACCATCTAGAATAACTATATAACTAGACAATTTCTCCCTGAAGCGCTCCGGTCCAAAGAGAACAACTTCAGTTTTGTCTGAATTTAGAAACAGACAGTTCTGAGTCATCCAGGTCTTTATGTCTTTAAGACACGCTTGTAGTCTGACCAACCTATTGATTTCATCTGGTTTCATAGATAAGTACAGCTGAACTCCATGACTTACTCTGGTGTGTGAGGAAGATTCTTCATTTACAAGAACAAACTGGAATCTATCAAATAAATATGACTTAAACCAGTCTAATGCAGTTCCCTAAATCCCAATAACATGTTCAACTCTCTATAACAGAATGCTGTGATCGACTGTATGAAATGCAGCACTGAGATCCAACAGGACAAGCACAGACATAAGTCCGCTATTAGAGGCTATGAGGAGATCATTGGTAACTTTCACCAGTGCTGTTTCTGTGCTACAATGCACTCTGAATCCTGACTGAAAAAAAGGAGATTGTATATAGGTCAATGATTAGCCAACACTTCTGAATCAAGAGTAGGTTTTTTTAAGTAAAGGTTTAATTACAGTAACCTTAAAAGTCTGAGGTACATATCCTGTCGACAAAGACAGATTGATCAAATCCAATATGGAAGTGTCAGTTAAGGGGAAAACCTCCTTGAACAGTCTGGTTGGGATTGGGTCTAACATACAAGTTGATGGTTTAGAAGAGACTATTGCTGTTGTTAGCTCAGAGAGCTGAACCGGACAGAAGCCGTCAAAAAACAAATCAGGTTCTAAAGAAACTTCTAAAGCTGCTGTATCTTATGATGCATCAGTGACAATAGTGGGAAGTATTCCATTAATCTTCTCTCTGATAGAAACCATTTTTGCAGTTCATTTGATTGGTTATTAAGCCCTTGCGCAGCAGGACTGTTCGAGGGGCTTAATTTCATTGACTGCTTCCGCTAGCCAGTATCAAATCTACAGGTAGATACGCTAGCTACTTGAGTTGTGTGTTTTCCAGTAAAGTTCACATCGAGTAGCGCGTAAATGTTGCCTGGGACAAGAAAATGACTCCTCGCCATTTCTTCAGACTTGGAGGACATCAACGAGATAAGTATTGATGTGAGTGGACGACGGAAAACTGAAACTCTCACATGTGGGTCTTCTCTGCAAAACCATGAAAGACGGCACCTCATTGGAGCCAGTGGCAGAGCCTGCAGTCCCAAGACTACGGGTATCACATCGGATGATATGTGGAAGTAAGTTGATACTCGTTTTTTGGCCCTTAAATTTTTTCTGTTGTTAAAGATGCCGCGTTACTTGAGTTTAGATTCACTGGCAGTGACTTTCTGTGAAACTGCAGTTACTTTACTTGCAACTGAGAGGCTAACCGCTAGACTTGGTCCCATAGTGGACTCTGCTTAGTTGGGGGGTACAACACTATTCCAGAACAAGTTTTTTACTAAGTAAATATTATTTTCCCCTCACCGCCAGAAGCGGTGCTGCATCAAGCCGGAACAACCAACAACAAAAACTTCTGATATTCCACATAACAGCAAAAGACGGAGCTGTATCATATCGTAGTGGTCTGTTGATCATATCTCTATCAGAACTTTTACGGAGTTCTTCCACATTTGATTTTAATATTTAAAATTAAATTAAGATTGGTTTAACTCCCTGAGACCCTAGCTTTTTGTTTGTGCACTTTTATTTTTTTCATGATGTTTGAAAAGAGTGTGGGCATAATAACTACGTCAATAAATTTTTCCTTGGTACATGAAGTAGTTTCTGAGAAAAAATATGTCCTCATATGTGGACAATGGGTGAGTGTTAATAGATAAAAGTAGAAAGTTATCATTGTGTAACAAAGTGTGAGGCTCCTGTTTGCTTCCACAAAAAGACTAACACTAAGTATGAAATGCAACATAACAGTTAACTGTTGATTGCAGGTTCAATTCAATTCAGTTCAATTTTATTTATATAGCGCCAACTTACAACAATTGTCATCTCAAGGCACTTAAATAATTCAATTCAATTCAATTCAATTTTATTAATATAGCGCCAGATTACAAACAATTGTCATCTCAAGACACTTAAGTAATATAGTCCAATTCAAGCCAATTGGAATTCAATTAATTGTAATCATAATCCAATTAATTAATATAGAGCCAATTCAAAAATAATATCCTAGCTAAGGAAACCAACAGATTGCACCGAAACTTGTCTTCAGTCCAATCTCCCATCCTGAGCGTGCCTGTGGCGACTGTGGAAAGGAAAGACTTCAGGAACGACTGGCAGAACCAGGAAGGGTGGCCATCCGCCTCGACCAGCTGGGGTTTGAGAAGACAGAAAAGAGGGAAAAGAGGGGCGAAAAACACCATAACGCCATTCAAAGGATATCTGTTGGAAAAGGGAAACAAGTTAATAACCACAATAATGTCACATGTACATAATATCATTTGAGAAATTAAACGGGGGGAAAAAAGAGAGCAAAGTGAGGAAAGGTGTGACAGATGAGGTCCCCCAGCAGTCTAAGCCTATAGCAGCTTAACTATGGGATGTTTCAGGATCACCTGAGCCATCCCTAACTATAAGCTTTATCAAAGAGGAAAGTTTTCAGCCTAATCTTAAAAGTGGAAAGGGTGTCTGCTTCCCGGACATTTACTGGCAGCTTATTCCACAAGAGAGGGGCCTGATAACTGAAGGCTCTACCTCCCATTCTACTTTTAGAAACTCTGGGAACCACAAGGAAACCTGCAGTTTGGGAGCGAAGTGCTCTGTTAGGAAAATATCTTACAATGAGATCTTTAAGATATGATGGAGCTCGGTCATTAAGAGCTTTATATGTGAGAAGAAGAATCTTAAATTCTATTCTGAATTTAACAGGGAGCCAATGAAGAGAAGCTAAAACTGGAGAAACATGATCTCTCCTGTTAGTTCTAATCAGAACTCTGGCTGCAGCATTTTGGATCAGCTGGAGGCTTTTCAGAGAATATGTGGGACAGCCCAATAATAAGGAATTACAGTAGTTCAACCCTGAAGTAACAAATGCATGAACTAGTTTCTCTGCATCACCCTGAGACAGGATGCTCCTGATTTTAGCAATATTACGAAGGCAGTCCTAGAAACCAGTTTTATAAAATAAATTCCCTGGTCAAAAATAACTCCAAGGTTCCTCACTGTAGAACTAGAAGCCAAGGAAATATCATCTACAGTAATATATATATATATAATTGTCTAGTTTTATATATATATATATATATATATATAACTAGACAATTTCTCCCTGAAGCGCTCAGGTCCAAAGAGAATGTTTAGGAAAACATTGTGGTCCGCACTACACATGACTTTCCTACACTCCTTTTCATTACAAATATTTCTCTCTCCAAAGAAAGTATGACAATTGATTGAAAAGGTATGTCACATACTGATATGTCACTTTTTGTGTTCATAGGAACCTGCAACAGATACTTCGAGAACATCAAGTTGATTCTAAGTTGACTAAGGACAACAAAATGGAAGTGGATCAGAGGGCCAAAGCTCTCAACAACAGTAGGCATAAGGTGAGTTGAGTAACTTATGGATTGTTGACATGTTTTTTTAAAGATTGTTAGAATGAAAAAGAGATCTGTGATTTGCTTTTGTGTCACATTACAGTGTTGTAGATAGTCTGCAGTGTTATCTCTGGATACAATAACTGAAATATGTTGTATGAACTGTGCATAAAGATATAGTTTCTGGCAATGTAGAAGAGATGAAAACATGAAAACACGTTTTAATGTGTTCGTTTATTTAATGTATGCATTTAAAGAGTGTTCTCATTGACCTATGGCTGTCATCATTATCAAAAGTAATATCTAACAAATGTTTTCTGTTTTAGCTTTTAAGTTTGCAGCGATCTGTTGCATGCTCCATTTTAACTGATGAGGAGTGAGGAGTACAGATGCCTTGAAGCGGTAAATGGACTTGTACTTGTATAGCGCTTTTCTAGTCTAACTGACCACTCAAAGCGCTTCACTACATGCCGCATTCACCCCACTCACACACACTCATACAGCACGTCTTAAGATACATAACTACGTGCTTTTTTAATCATTCATACCCCAATGGATACACTGGGAGGCAACGTGGGGTTCAGTGTCTTGCCCAAGGACTCTTCGACATGTAGCCTGGGGACGCCAGAGTCGAACCACCGACCTTCCGATTGGTGGGCGACTGCTCTTCCTCCTGAGGAAGGCGCCCAAGCAGTGCTTGCATGCCTGATAAACAATGAGCAGACAGACACTGAACAAAAGGAAACATGGAAAGTGTATTGACTTGAATGGAGGGCAACAAAATTCACAAGGGCAACAAAACTCAAAATGCATACATTTTAGATGGGTGCCAGTGCAAACTTGCCGAGCCACAAAGAAAGTCTTGCAGGATGGAACACCGCAGAGTGCCCAGTGGCGTATGCAGCATGAGGCAGCGTCCAAGAGGCATGAACAACAATTATTTTAGATTGAAACTGTAGATTTTTTTTGTGTTAATAAAAATGTTCTTTAAAAATTCTTGGTCTGTATTTTATGTCTGATATATTTTCATTCAGATGTGCAGTTATGCAGATGTGAAACACCTGATTAGACCACTTTATAAAATGTATATTTAATAATACTGATATTTCACAAATGCTTATTGAAACGGTAATGTATTTATTGGTCCAGCTAGTGATTTGTACAACATGATGATGGTACAGCAAACCAAAATTAAAGACACAATTGAATTATGATTGTGATGTATAAAACTGACTGGGTGATCTTAAAATGTCTCATAAAGTAATATCTTAGAAGATAAAATAATTTAAGGTTTGGTTATTTACTTTTACATGGAGGCCTACATGCCATATTTTGCAATTACTGAAGAGAACTAGTACATCAGCCATCGGGTTCCCATATTTGCATAAGTCAAGTCAAGTCAAATTTATTTGTATAGCACATTTCATGTACAAAACAATGCAAAGTGCTTTCCATAAAATAAAAGCATTGTTAAAAGCATACATAAAAGAATATATCTTTTATGTATTTTTAATGCTTCTTCCACTTCCCGCTGCAATGAAAAGAAAGAAAGAAAATAACTAAAAATGAAAATAGTAAATAAGTGAAAAATCTGTAAATATCCGGCGGATATCCGTCACGTATGGTCATGAATCTGTGAACATGATATGCCAAAGATGCAGTGAGTATGCAGAGAGATCTAGAGTAGGAACTGTGAGGGATCAAATACACGTATTTTCTGGGTATGTCGCAGGTGGGTATCCGGTTTTGGGGATTTTTCTGGATCTGCTGCTGTCTGTATACTGGGATATCTGAAAACTGAATCCGTCAGGTATGCGATGGGAATTTTCCCGCATATTGTCCACATATGTGACGTATACGGGCATATCACTGCATCCGATGGTACTGTATCTTTATGCTTTCAGTGCAGTGTAAGGTCCAATGCATCCATCCACACATAAAAGGCTTTTATAGGTCCAACTACCACTTGGAGATCTTCCTGCAAATGCAGGCCCGCTTGGTCCATGTTGTCAAGGTTAGTGGTGAAGTGAGGACCCAAATGCAGAAATGGGTTCAGACAGGAGGTTGTTGAAGATCGTGACTTGATTTATTTTGAAACTGTAACAAAAATCACAGCCAAGCCGGAACACCATAAACCTAAACTGAGCAACAAAATCTAACTATGACTATGAACATGAACAATAACCGAAAGGGAAAATACAAGGTGGTAATCAGAATCAGAATCAAATGTATTGCCCAGTAGGTTTGCACTTACAAGGAATTTGACTTGGTGTGTTGGTGCATACAATATAGATATATATAGAGAATCTAGATATATACCAATAGAGATGCAGAAGGTCTGAAGATGCTACATTCATGTAGCTTGTAGGTCTGGAAGGGGAGACTGAGAGAGCTGGTGTCTCCGGGCCTTGTTGATAAGACTAGACGTGGATGGGAAGAAACTATCCTTGTGGTGTGAGGTTTTGGTTCTGATGGACCTTAGCCTCCTGCCAGAGGGGAGTGTCTCAAAGAGATTATGACTGGGGTGATAAGCATTCCTGACTGTGGCGTAATAGTGATCCAGAATATTCCCCTCGTCTGGTCGGGCATTTAATAAGCCATCTATGTTTAGGAAGTGAGATTTCCTTTGTTAAAGCCACCAAGGACAGTAACTAAATTGGTCCGCTCCACACACAATATCTGGTCGGCGAACATGTGCTGTGCGTACTGCATGATGGTATGTGACAGGATGTAAATACCGACCAGAATGAATGAAGCAAACTCACGGAGTGAATAAAAAGGCTTACAGTGTATGATGAAAGATTCCAGATCAGGAGAACAGTGCTGCTGGATCGCCAACCACTGTTGATTTAAAAACAGATTCCTCTACCTTTAGATTTGCCGGAAAGTTCTGCGTCTCTGTCCGCTCTGTAAAGAAGACTGCCAGCTGCAGTGCAGTGTCCGATATGAATCCACACAGCCACATCTGCGTGAAGCACAAAACATTAGATGAAGAAAAGTCCCTGTTTCATCTATTCATCCACCCATTCATCCAGTTTGTTGGACAGTGAACGCACGTTAGAGAGAAATATTCCTGCATGAGCAAAGGTGAGCGCACCTTTGACCAGAATGTCCAAAATTTCCAGTGTAGGGAGAAAAAAAGTAGGAAATAAATCCTCTGGTGATGTTACCCTGATGTTCATCAGCTCTTCTCTGGTGAAAGAGCTCTGGGTACCATCGCAAAAAAAAAGAGAAAAAAAACACAAAACAAAACAACACGCACCAACACACCGAGGCAGCCCTCTGCGGCTCCATCTTGTACGTCTTGTCTCTTACGTCTAATGGTGAGGATCTGACAATGACTGTGAGACAAATTGGAAGGTTAAATACTATAGGTGACCGGATTAGTGAGTGATAGCGACTGAGGATAGGCTGAGACAGGTGACAGGTCTAGCAGAGGAGCTAATGACCAGAACAGGGGGGAACTCAGGAAATCTATGGAAAGAAAATAGAAACAAGAAATTGAATCAAGACAAGACTGATGACAAAGACAAACATAAGAGGAACAAGAAACAAAAAGACTAATTAAAACTTGACACAAAGAAATCATAATAAAAACCCATGACTTAACAAAGAGAAAACAGAAAAAGAAAAACCAAAGTCCAAAAGCCCATAAACCCTAACACTAGGTAAGTGCTATATAAATGCTGTGAATGTAATGGGCACATGGACACAATTATACATAGGGTAAGTTAGAAATCATCAGACAAACATCCAGCATATGTGGTCCCTGTTTTAGCCCTTGTGATGCACTATTGATCTGTCTAGGTCCTGCCTTTCTCCAGACCCCTCCCCCACTATCCTTTATAGGATAAACCATAAAAAATAATAATACCAAATATAAATGCATGAAGAAATCCCTGAGGTAATACCCTATTAGTTTGTCTTGTCAAATAGTGGATGCAGTTTTATGGCATGCACCTTAACCATTAGGCTGCATGGAACCACAATACTTTTAGTCCATTGATTTGGCAACATTTTACATTTGCATTTAATTTGTGCTTGGCTCAGGATTAAGAATTTCAATTGTTTCTTTCATTCTGACTGTCTTCTCTTTCTGCAGTCTCCTTGTTCAGACTCACCCTCTCCTCCGAGAGCAGAGTCGTCCAGCAAACTTCTACTGCATGGTGACAGCTTTGAAGTTTCCCCTTCCTGTAGAGAGGTGGGTTGTAAGGGTCGACATTTTACTATCAAATATTCTTTGAATCTGATTAGGATTTTTGCACCCGATAAAGATACAATACATATAATACTTTCTATTATTTTTCTTTTATGAACAGTCCAGGAGAGGCCTTGCATCATTTCCTACATATGTAGAAGGTGAGTGTGGAGGGGTTTCCATAAGAAGGGACTGTTAAACAGTTTAAGTGAAAGTGCTGTATGTTCGAGGTACAGTTAAAAAAGGAAAGTACATTTTGGCACTATAAAAAGTAAGTTAGTTACAGTCATGCTGCTGGTTGAGCTGATCAGACAGCAGGTCCACCAGCAGATGTGACACAGTGCATGGATGAGTTTCTTTTTTTAGCTCAAAAGAAAAATAATATGATATGACTACGAGAGGCTATAAAATGGTGACTAATCTGTTCATCAATTTATCATGAGCCAGAGTAAAGTACTTAATCTCAACGAAATAATTTAACTACTTAACCATAACCAAGGATCTTTTTGCATAGTAATACACCAATCAGTCATAACATTAAAGCCACTGAGTCTAGCAAAAAAAAAAAACTTAGGAAGGATAAAAAGCATATGGTGAGACTGAGGTGTTTCCCTGACCTATAAACTCTCTGGATACCAGTCTGATGGGATCTGATAGTATCCGTGGGAAGTAAGCCCAATACACGTCCGTCTTCCTCATCTGGGGACTTTGATTATGTCTCTCGGACCATTACTCTTCCCACATTCATCCGGTATCTGTCAGGTACCTCGAGGGACTTAGGACACAGATGCAGGGTCTCTGGGTTCAGAAGGTTTATTATAATAAACACACACGGCAATACAGGGCGATCTCCTGGCAGCGCAAAAGAAACAGGCTATTAAACTCCTACGCGCTCTTCTCCGTATCTATCATGGAGAACAGAGTGCAGCTTTGAAATTTACAAAACATAAAATTCTCCACGCTGGGAGGAAAACAGAAATGCTATGAACAATTAATGAAACAAAAACACGCTGTCCTAATGAGGCGGAGTAAAACAAAAGACGCACTCTTCCAAAACAGAGGCTCTATGAAAATTTTACTTTAACTTAAATACTCCCCTTTAACGGTGGCACGAGATATTTTCAATAAGTCAAAACACAAAAACACTCCACTAATCGGAGGTGGCTATGAAGGTTACAACTAAATTCGCTCTTTGAAAACGGAGGAAAAACAAGACTGTGAAACTTACCGTTAGACAATAAATAAACTATGGCTATGGAACAACTTACAAACAAAATAGCACTGCAGGAGAAACGCTCACGGCAGGCTCTTGGACACTATGGCACATGGAATGGCTTGTTCTGAGGCTCATGGAGTGAGACAACATACTGGCAACGAGACAAGGGAAGACGCAGACTAAATACACATGAGGAACCAAGGGGAACAGGTGGAAACACTTGGGAATCAGGGAAGACAGATCAGTGATTTAAAAAAAATCAAAAAACAGGAAATGACAAGACACGACATGGAACAGAACGTAGATCGTGACAGTATCACACATCCAGCACCAGATAAAATAGAATACTGGACCTGTTTTATGCAAACATCAAGGAAGCCACCTTGATGATTGCCCCTCATCACCCCTCCCTTCAGAAAATCTGATCACAACCTGGTTGATCTCCTGTCTGTATACAAGCCCCTTGTCATCACGCAACTGGTTGTGTCCTGCTGTGTCGGATGTTTTTAGAGATTCTCATGGGGAGGACATAGACAGCTTAACAGACTACATCACAGACAAATTAAACTTCCGTGTGGAGAACACTGTATCTACAAGGTATGAATGTATGGTGTTTCTCCAATGAGCCTTGAATAAGTCTTGACATAAAGTTCCTTCTGAAAGAGAAAAATAGGGCTTTTAAATCAGGAAACAAGGATGAGCTAAAAGCTGTTCAAAGGGAGATGAGAAAGAAGGCCAACAAGGGAAAGAGCAGGTTCAGGCAGAAAATGGCGGAACAGCTGGAGCAGAATGGGACATCTACCTCCTCCGGCTTTCTGGCTGCTACACCCATTTATCCAGTTTGTTGGACAGTGAACGCACGTTAGAGAGAAATATTACTGGGAACGGTGTGCGTAATCTGCGCTGGCGAAGAAGCACAAGTTATAAGTTATGGGACTACACACTCCTAATGTATGTTGATCAAGACTGATAAAAGAAAAAGTATGTGCACCACAGCCAAGTCTTCACCATGGTTTAATTAGTGAATTCTACAAGTATTTCACTAAAGAACTATCTCCATTTTTTTCAGAATATATTTGAAGAAGCAATAATGAGAGGAGAACTACCTCTAACTCTCTGTCAAGGCTTAATCAAATTAATTCTAAAACCCATCCATTCATCTATTTTCTATACCCGCTTAATCCGTCGGTCGGGTCACGGGGGCCTGTAGCCTATCCTAGCGGTCATCAGGCGAGAGGCGGGGTACACTCTGAACAGGTCGCCAGTCCATCACAAAATTTCAAAACCCAAAATGGACAAATTATGTATAGAAAATTGGAGACCAATTAGTCTTTTAAACAATGACGCCAAAATATTTGCACTTATTTTTTGCTAAAAGGTTCAAACTAGGTGCAATTGGGATTTAAGCCTGGAAGAAACTTAAGTAATGATCTTCGATTGATATTGGACATGACTGATAAAAAGGTATTTTAGCATTGGAGAAAGAATTCAAGTTGTTGCAACTGGCTGATGAAACTGTAATTTTCATATCTAATGTACATGAGATGGGTAAGGCAGTCGCATGTATCCAGGACTTTCCTTCTGTGTCACGGTTAAAACTTTATCTCAATAAATCTGTTTATTTCTGTTCTGTTTACACTCCAAGATTCTAATCTGACGGATATTAATGATATACCTGTTACAGAAAAAGTAACTTATTTAGGAGTGATTATTGAGAAAAAAAATAGATAGCATGTACGTCTAGTTTTGACCCTATCATTAAACAAATAACCAAAAAAATCTAACATGTGGCTGAGAGATCTTTCCTTGAACGGTAGGATATTATTGTCAAAGAATGAAGGAATCTCCAGATCTGTACATGCACCCTTATCATTAGAAATGCCCAAAGAAATATCTAAACAGTTGGATAAAATCTTATTTGACTTTATAAAGAAACATAAACGCCATTATTTAAAAAAAGAAATTCTATGCAATACCCAAAAATAGGGTTACGTGGAAGTCTTAAATTTTTCAATGATGAATAATTCCTTTAAAGTGATTTGGTTGGCTAACTGACACTTGGAACACCAAACATGTTTTTAATTTGATGGGTGGACCTAGATTGCTATTAAAATGTGACTCCAAAATTGAAACGCTACCTGTAAAATGATCTGGTTTTCTTCAATAAGCTCTCCTGACATGGATATGTTAATGGCAATCCTCTGACATAACTGACTATCTGTCCAGATTTCACCTCCCTGTAACTCCCAAGGAATAAACAGTGGTGCTTGATGCTTTCTCAAGCTGCTGCAACTTCTATGATGAACAACAGTTGATATTCCAATAGTGACCCACTTAACAGCGGCATACTGTTTAGTAAAGTTGATGTCACCAAAACGTTATGTTCCAATAAACCAGATTTGATTAAATGGAGGAAAGTTTTGAATAAGCAATAGAGTTAAAAATTTCATTAGACAGAAAACTGGGCAAACAATCCAGTTTTCAGAGAAAAATTATATTATGTTTTGACAATAAAGAAATGGAGAAAGATTTCATCAATTTCACCCAGCTTCTGCTCCTCCTGGGAAAAATTCATATTGTTGTCGAGAAATGAGTAGTCAAACTCGTCTTGGTCAGCCTCTTATGGGGAATTTATTGAACAGAACATCACAGAAACATGTACATTGCAGCATGCATGGAAATTCCCAATGACCTTAGTTTCTGAGATCTTCTTATACCTTTCTATATAATTTTGTGGGTATGTGGCCCAAACCCAATCTCTATTCGGCAGCTGCTGTCTGAGAATGCTACTACATCTTCGTAATTGTCTAGACAGGGTTCATTCTGACCTTCTGACCAACATCTGGTTCAAGCAGTGTCAGGACACAATATGTTGTCCGAGCAGTGTCAGGACACAATATGTGGTTCGAATAGTGTCAAGGCCCTGCTCTCCCACATAATTACCCCTGAAATGGAAGTATTACAAAAGGGAATATATATGTAGAAAAGGCTATGTTTAAACAAGGAAATCACAATAATAATGAATGAATAATAGTGAAGGACTAATGAATAATAAAATGACTACAGTAAAAACTAAACTGAAAAACATAGTGTAAGTTTACACCCTGGACCAACAAATTAAACACTGTAAAAACTCATCATTTCGTACAAATGATATTTAATCCAACAATCATTTAAACCTTTAGCATTACCATTAAAACTGTCCATTGTTTGCAGTGCATAGGAGTGAAAATGCGGTTGGTTGCTACTTTTGTAACTCATGTTCTTATTCATGGAAAATTCTCTCCTATGGCCCGATCCCCACTTGGCAACTGACCACTTAATTACTGTTTCAGTATCAAAGGTTGCGCTCCAAACAGTTGACTTAAATGAATGGCAATGCACATATGTGTGATAAGTTATAACTGATAATAAACATAAAATGAATACACAAAAAAACAATAACAAATTAATAATTTGTGTAGTTAAGAATTCTCTGTTGGTTGTAGTATATGTCGTCAATCCAATCCACATATTTGTTAATTGTGATCCACGGCAAAATAGACTCAAATCTTGCCCCAATCTCACTGCGTGCTTTGAACTCAAAAGGAATCCCTCTTGGCTGCCCTATTGCATTCAGGTAAACATGTTTATTGATGATTTAATTACCACTAGATCTTCTAAATCTCCCCTTTTCAATCTCCAATCCTAGCATTTTGTTTACTCTGTCATATGATAGCACTACTGATGTCTTCATCCTCACAAGTGCACAAAGACCTATCCACCTATTGAGCAGATGTTCTCCTTAACTGTCATATGTTCGTGATGACGCCATCTGTTGTTCACATAGAAAATCATACCCCCATCTTTGTTCTTCCCACTTGCCTTCACATCTCTATCCGCTCTTACTGCTGTGAAGCTGGCTAAGTCCACACAGAAGTCAGGGATGTTATTTCTCAGCCATGTCTGAAACATATGACAGTACACTCACAATTCGCCCGCTGATTCTTCGCCAATGACCTCAAATCGTCACACTTGTTACACAGTGAGTTGACATTTCACCGATGGTTGGAAAGGCTTGTATTTCCATCTCTTAGCCTAGCCTTTAGTTTGACTCCTCACCCGCAATATGGCTTCTTCAGTTCAGGCGGAATGGGATGCTTATAACACCATTTCCGGACCGGTGTAATGCTAAGAGATCCTCCCGTGAATATACAAGTTTCCTTGCTGGTATACACATTATCAATTACACTATACACACAACAAACAGACAGAGTTACATGAACGTGCTCCCTGTCAGTTTGGTTCCTCAGCACAGAAGATTCAGATTCCCAGAGTAGATCCTCTCCTTAACAGTGACATAGTTATCTGTCATTAACAAGCACTGTGCTCCTGCTGAGGCTGGGTTGCCATGTGGGTTTGGGGGGCCAGGGTGCTACCCTTCCTCTACCCTCCGTGCCATAACTACTGGGTCACTAGTTTACTCAGGATGTCTTGGCAGGTGCCTTTCCTGGATTCTGGACTGGTCCTTTTTCCTGTTGCAACTGGGGTTGGGGGGACCCATGCCCTGGCTAGCTCTATTGCTGGCAGGGTCTAGCTGGGCTGCACGGGTTCTGCTGGGACTGGGGGGCAATCCAGAGCACTGGTGGAGGTGCATGGCACTGCCCCAACACACCAGCTCCAGCTGTGATCCAGCCTGTCACTGGCTGTGGTCACTGGTTGATGCTGAGTTAGTGTTGAAGGTCAACATCACTGCTTTATGTCTGACTGCTGGAAGACTTTATTTCTGGTGGATACAGGGGTTACTTACAGACCTCAACACAAATTTCCACACATTCATCTATACGCACCACAGGACACTTTACACACACACCTGTCATTGTCTGCTTTCTGTCTATTGTCTTTATCTGTCCTGTCCTTTTGTGTTCCACTGTTGGCGATTCTAGTCTTCTCTGACTAAATCAAGTGTTTTTTAATCAATAAAGCTTGTTAGATTAGATGGTCAAAGAGGGCTGGTGATGGACACACTCACCAACACTTGCACCTACGCACAAGAAAAATTGGAAGATTAAATTGCATATATAAGGAAATTTGTTTCTTTCCAGACCTGGGCACATTGATGCAGACAGTGAGAAAAAACTGTTACTGTTCACTGTTACCTCTCTCTTTGAAGTCTCAAAGCCAGGTAGAGAGATGTTAAGGCTACTCCTGCAGCCATTTCTAGATTAAACAAATAATATTGTCTTCCTGATATTCCTGTTATGACCTAGTCAGAGCTCAAAGCTTCTTCATTATATGATCTGTAATGATCTGTAATCTCATATTTTCCACAATGATCAATGAAAACAATGTTTTGAATTTCCTGCTCTACATCCTAGTCATCTCCTCAACTCATCTGGTTTGGGATGTTATTTTGGACATTAATTAGGCTTTGGAAAGCTCAATCTCAAGTTCTCAAATTTTCAACTGACATCGTTCAACATCATAACAGATTCTTGAAAGTGCTAGAATCATCATCGGCAATCAATTCAGCATCACAGCATCCAAATGACCATCGAAAAATGTTTAAAAGATCTGTTTAAAAAAAAATCTTATTTGAAAAGTTTGTTCTATTATCAAATCCTATCACCATCCATGGCAAGGGGAACTGTCAATCCAGGATTCCACAGAGATGAAGTACATTTTTTAAATTGGGTGAAGAAAAAAGCTGATGAAGATTTTTAAAAGGATCCCAGTTATTTTGTTAACTACTGACTAACTCAAATTTAAAGTAATGCTAGAGAATTTGCCGAATTGTTTTGTTCCCCCTACAGTTATAAGATATAACACCACTGTCATAAAAAGCAAATCTGTGTAAGTGCTATATATATATACAACCTTACATATGAATTTATTGTCCTGTTGAAGAGGCCACAAAGTTGCTGTCAAAAGCCCACAAAAGTGTTAAGTTGAAAAAGAAGTAAAAAAGAGTGGGGCTAGATACCAAACTGCTATATCATGCCCCTGGGTGCTCCAAGACAGTTTCAGGCCTGGGATTCAAAATGAGTGAGAAGCACAGAGTTTTAGTTTAACAAACTTCTCTAGTATTACTTTAACACCATTCTGCTTGGGAGACAGCTGCCTGGGTGTACTTTCGTTGTCCTGTATGTCTCCGATGTTGTCTCCTCTTGGCGCTGATGAACTTGATTAAGTTTAAACTATCTTTGTAACTTTTGGCAGGAGCTCCATTAACTAGTTGCTGCTGCTACTGAACGACAAGCCAACTGTGTTTTTTTATGACTCCAAAATTACTTCAGAAAGGTCTCTCATGTAAAAACTTCACTCACATTGGCATGTTATTAAGTTTCACCAAAAGGGACAAAGATCTTGGTGTGAATCTGAGACATTTGGTCTGTTCACACTTTCCTACATTAATTTTACAGCTGTGTAATGTTTTTGAATGTTTCATTATGCTATATGCTAATAACATAATCTGAATTATTAACATTGATTAGTGCAGCTTATTATATTCGTTCAAAAGTGGGTGTCATGTATTGATATATAATCATGCATCATTTCAGTGCCTGGACCCTGTGACCCAGACGACCTAATTGATGGGATAATTTTTGCAGCTAACTACCTGGGGTCCACTCAGCTGTTGTCTGAAAAGACACCGTCCAAGAGCATCCGTATGATACAAGCACAGGAAGCAGTTAGCCGCATCAAGGTGAAAACACATAGTTCACTCGCCGACGTGTGTACATAAGGCTTTGAAGTTAACAAGTTATACATGTATTTGTGTATGTCTGAATATATATACTGTATGTTTTTCATTCATGGTTGTCTGTCTTACCAGCGGTTTCTAAACATGGCTGCACAATGGTGTGGTGGTTAGCATTGTCACTTCACAGCAAGAGGGTTTCTGAGTGGAGTTTGCATGTTCTCTCTGTGTATTCATGGGTTTTCCCGGGGTACTCCGGCTTCCTCCCACCACCCAAAATCATGCATGTCAGATATTAACTTGATCACCTTCACCTTACTGGTGAATTGGCTCTATATTGACCCCAGGAGTGAGTGTGAGCATGCGTGGTTGATGGTCTTGTTTGTCTCTATCTGGCCCTGTGATGGACTGGAGACCTGTCGAGGGTGAACCCCGCCTCTTGCCCAGTGACAGCTGGGATAGACTCCAACCCCCCTGCAACCCTGAGTTGGATGAAACGGGTATAGAAAATGGATTGATGGAGGTTTCTAAACAAATGTTACTCGTAAATCTAGTAAAAAACAACTTGAAACAAATCAGTACAACAAGATAAAATATTGCCTTTTCAATTAATCAAAAACAAAATCAGAAAAATAAAATAAAATAGAATAAAGAAAGGTTCTCCAATAAAAGTAGTAGTAGTAGTTTTGGGAAGAGATTCAAATGAAGACACTGATTTTGCCAACCTGATCTTCTCAGGTGAAAGCATGCAGAATGTTCTCTTTAAAAAATAGATCATCACAGGACAGGTTACTGTCACACCAAACACCAGGTTCTATGCAACAGGCTTTTTGTGTTCCAAGTGGAAACCAACAGATGGTAGTATTTTTTTAGCCAATTATTGGAGGACCATTTACAAGTATAAGTTTAGCTAGGATTGAGTTATAGAAACCTAGAGTTTTGTCAACACACAATTTACAAGTTTTTAATGTCTTGTAGGTAGTTGTTAATCATTTCTTTACTTTTCAAAAACATAATGCATGACCTGAGTAGCTGTAAAGCAATAATTCTATTCTTTCATGCATATTCCATCATATAGAATTGAATCAAATTAAACTTTTTTTCAAAACACCTGTCGCTCTTCAGTCTATTTTCACCTGTTTAGTAGGAGAGTGCCTGTTGGCGGTTTGCCCGGTGAAATTGGATGTGGTAGCCACAGCGGTCACGTCAGTGGGGGGATCCGGGAGTTTTTCAATGAGTTTCATGTTCTTGTGCCAGTGTTGTGCCATATTAAGCACCCCTGCGTTGAAATGCACCCTCGCGGGAGCATGCATGTGCCACTCAGCTGTTCAAAAAGTGAAGCAATTTGCTTCAATATTGCAAACAACCGCAGGGGGAAATAATGTTTCGTGATTTTAATTATTTGTGAAAGGAATAGGAGAGAAGAACATACATTACTCACGCTCTTAAAAACTATCAAGAGTGTGAATAACCGATGTTCTTCTCAATAAAAAAATCCTTGTAACACGTATCCTTATTCATAACTGATAATAATGAACACAAACCAAAGTGCATTATGCCTATAGACTGATAGACAAGTCATAACTTCTGTGTGTTTCTCAAAAATAAAGGACATGCTCTCTCACCGTCTTGTTTTTAACATATATTAAATATTTTTCATGGTGCTTAGTAATAAAATGAATTAGAGCTGCTATTGGCACAGCAGGTGGCACTATAGGTGAGTGTCAGTATGCACATATGTACACAGTCGGGGCAGAGTATCGGGCAAGCCTATGAAGTTTGGTGAAGATCGGAAAATGTATGCAAAAGTTGTAAGTGAATTTGTGTTTTGTGGCGAGCAGTAAGGAGTTGTCAAAGTTTGAGGGTTCACCACGGCCACACCCTTCAGACTTTGGAAAATATTCTAACTTTTAATCCCCCTTGGCTGGAGGGTAACCTCCAATACTGAATTTCGTCCGCCTATGCAAAACTAAGCCCAATGGCACGGGTATTTAGAGAATTTTAGGGGGCGCTACAGAGCCATTTTGGTCCAGCCACACATGATAGATCTTACATACGTACAAGGTCATCAGCGTGGACATGTGTGCCAAGTTTCATGACCATGCGATGATGACATGGCTTTCAACCCACAAACCCCATCACACGACATTCGCTGCCCCGCCACGGCCACACCCTTCAGACTTTGGAAAAAATTCTTATAACTTTTAATCCCCCATAGCTGAAGAGTAACCTGACCAAGTTTGAAACCGTTACGATAACATCTGTAAGAGGAGTTCGATGATATGTGAGGTGTAGAAAAAAAGTGACATTTCCAAGCACCAGCAGGTGGCGCTATAGGTAAGTGTGAGTATGCGCATATGTACACAGTCAGGGTAGAGTCCCGGGCAGGCCTATGAAGCTTGGTGAAGATCGGACAATGTATGCACAAGTTATAAGTGACTTTGTGTTTTTTGGCGAGCAGTGCATTTTCTCTGCAAACTTCAGAGAAGTTTGATTAGTAGAATGGCATGACGATTGCATGTTCTATGACTTTATCCCTCTAGTTGATTACATACAAATCAAACATGAAATTTAAAGTATTACATAAAGTATACGTATAGTATAAACAAATTTAACAAAACCTACATCAGTATGTGTAAAAGCTGGTTAAGATCATCACTATAATTGCTACTGAATTTGAGTTTGACAATAGCGTTTAGGTAACTGCATGTCATACTCACTTTCAAGACCAGGAAACCACAGGATGTGTCATCTTGTTGATGTTCATGAGGTAGAGTGCTGCATATCCACCTTGAAACAAGGCAAGGTTTTCATCATGAAGGCTCTAAAGTATGTAAATAGTACGTGTGAAAACTGTTGCACATAAACATCTAGCAGCTCATTGGATAGAACTAAATCCCTGTTACTTTAAAAATGCATTTTTGTAACATTAACAAAATGCAAAGTCTAAGTATAATCAGATTCAGATTCTCTTCATTGTCATTGCAACGAGTACAACAAAAAGTAAGATGCAGGCCTTTCAGTGCAGACATGTAACAATTCTTAAACAATATAACTATAAAGGACATTATGACTATATAAAAAACAGTATAAAACAGAATAGAAAAACAATATAGAACAATATGACTGTATTAAAAACAATATATTGCACTTGTCACCTGAAAAACAGTGTATTGCACTTCACTGTGAAGAGGCATGACATATGGCTCTGACAGCAGTTGGAAAGAAACTCTTTTAATTTATTTGGCCTGGTTTTGATGGCCCTGTACCGTCTGCCTGATAGCAGTGGCTCAAACAGGAAATGTCCTGGGTGGAATGAGTACTTCACGATAGTGTTGGCTCTCCTGAGGCAGTCAGAGCCATGAAGGTCCTCCAGTATGGGTGGAGGTCACCCAATGACCTTTTCAGCCCTTTTGATTACTCTCTGGAGTTCTTTCCTGTTTGCCACTGTGCAGCTGACAAACCACGTACAGAGGCAGTATGTGAGGATGCTCTCCATGGTGGAGTGGTAAAAAGACACAAGCAGTCTCTGGCTGATATTGTTCTTCCTAAGGATTCTCAGGAAGTGGAGTCTTTGCTGTGCCTTCTTGACCACCTGTATGGGTTTCTTGTCCCGGGTCAGTTTCTCCTCAGTTTCTCCTCTATGTGGACTCCAGTCCGAGGTTCAGCAGTTTCCACACGAGACTGTTGGAAAGGATGGTGTTGAATGCTGAACTATAATCCACAAAGAGATGACGGGTGTAATTTCCTTGCTTCTCTAGGTGGGTCAGCGCTGTGGGTCAGCGCTGTGTGTAGCGCTGCGTTCAGCGCTGCGTTCATGGCATCCTCTGTCGACCTGTTTGCCCTGTAGGCAAACTGGTATGGGTCTGAACTGGGGGTTATGGAGGACTTGATGTGACTCCTAACCGTTTTTTTGAAGCACTTCATCACCACCAGTGTAAGTGCAACCACCCGGTAGTTGTTGAGGCTGGTTGTGGGGGATTCCTTGGGTAGGGGGACAACAGTGGAGGTCTTCAGGCAGGATGAGACTGTAGACTGTGTCAGTGACAGTTTGAAAATCTTGGTGAAAATCCCAGCAAGCTGGTCTGCTCAGTCTTTCAGCATCTGTTCTGAGACGCAGTCAGGGCCCATTGCTTTTCGTGGGTTGACCTCCCTCACCTTTTGCACCCCCACCGTGAGGGTGGGGCCATTCCCAGCGGGCAAAGAAGAGGTTGAGTTCTTCTGCCAGCGCAGCGTTGCCCTCAGCAGCTCTAATGTCGGATTTGTAGTTGGTGAGGTGCTGGACCACCATCCATGCCTGCCTGCTGTTGTTGTTGTCCAGGTGATCGTCAATCCTCCTCCTGAAATCCTCCTTGGCCTTCCTGATGCCTCTCTTCAGGTTGGCGTGGGCTGCGCTGTAGAAAGCCCTGTTGCCAGCCTTGCAGGTGGCGTTTCTCTCCTTCAGCAGCTGCTTCACCTCTCTGGTTATCCAGGGTTTCTGGTTGGGGTAGACCCGGATGCGTTTCTCCACTGTGACTGTGTCTACACAGTTCTTGATGTAACACAGTACAGTGTCAGTAAATACATACAGGTCCTTGTCTTCAAAGATGTCCCAGTCAGTGCTGTTGAAACAGTCCTGCAGCTGCTGAGTAGCACCATCTGGCCACATTCTGATGGTCTTTATAGTGGAGGGGGTGGATTTTAGGAGGGGGGTGTATGAAGGGATGAGTTGTAGGAAGATGTGATGTGACTTGCCTAAGTGTGGTTCAGGTCTCGCCCTGTAGCCCAGCCTGACGTTGGTATACACCTTGTGCAGTGTGTTGGTTCCTCTTGTGGCACACCTGACACGCTGGTGGAGTTTTGGGAGCACTGATTTTAAATCCACATGGTTAAAATTCCCCACGATCATGTGTACCGTGTCTGTATGAAGGTTCTGCTGCAGGCTAATGTTGTTATGTAGCAGTGCGACGGCCGAGCTAACATTAGCATCCGGTGGGATGTAAACAACAGTTCATGAACCCAATAAACTCCCGAGGAAGGTAGAACGGTCTGCATTTCACAGTCAAGTATTCCAAGTCTGGAGAACAATGGCTGGCTACCGTCACTGTGTTGTTAGACCAATTGTTGTTAATATACATACACAACCCTCCTCCTTTGTTTTTACTGGAGTTACTGGTCCTGTCGAAGCCCCATGTTGTAAAACATGCTAGCTCAATAGCCGGGTCTGGGATAGATGAATGTAGCCATTTTTCGGTGATGAGTAGGAGACAACAGTCTCTGGTGAAGTTGTCCCAAGCCACCTGGATCCTCAGGTCGCTCATTTTGTTGGCGAAGGATCTTATATTTTCGAGGGAAAGGCTGGGAAGCGGTGGTGTGTGTGGCCGTTTTCGTAATCTAGCCCTGCACCCCCACTCCTGCTTGCACTCCCTGCGCAGCCTCCGCTTCCTTGTTGGTACTCCGGGATGTTGTATGAACAAGAGGACTCTGCTTTATCAGTCATCTCGCACATTACTTTTTTTTTAGTGGCTGTTTTTAACAGATCGTGTTGGCTATAGGTGAAGTTAGCGCGACAAAAAGCAGTTAAAATGAACAGGACGTGCATAACGAATATCAAAACAAAGCACTGGAAGTGAGAGCACAGAGCTGCTCCGTCTACATGCGCTACCATCTTGGACTCAGATACATACCCGTATTTTTCGCATAGGTATCAATAACAGTGGCTTTACCAGCATTGGATTGGGTTTATTTCTGCACAAGCACTGTCAAATATGCATTGACCATCTATAAAAAATTGTTACAAATATGGCATTACACAGAGGCAGTTTCAGTAAAATACTATCTACTGCATTGTTGTAATGTTACTGAATTTCTTTGCATGACTTGAGGTAATTGCATTGCAACACAATGAACTGTAACTGTTATTGCTGAAATATTAGCTATTAGGGACTGGAACTTGATGATTCAAACAATGAAAAAGTAATACCTCTCTCTCAAGCTCCTTGTTGGGACCAGTATTTTGAATATCCCAATAAAACCACTTGTATGGGCCCACTCTGTAAAGAAGTATATGTGCATCTTTCCCTGCCCATGAGTCCTGCACATCTGAAAAAAGAAATACAGTACTACATTATATAACATTTTCGACATCAATATTATAGTACAAGATTTGTACTTTTTTTTATTTTTAAAAAGACGTGGCCTTTTGATGCTGGCACTACCATGGAGGCTGGTGCTGCTCGTGCTGCTTGTGCTACTGGTGCTGCTGGAGCTGCTGGTGGTGCTGCTCGTGCTGCCGCTGTTGGTGGTGCTGGCGCTGCTGGTGCTACTGTGGAGACTGGTGTAGCCAAATTATATATCGCCGGCACTCAAGGCACCAACAGTATATATTCATAGCGGACACACGTAGCGTGATGTGGTAAGATATAAGGATTTATCTGAAAGTTCTCACTATCTGAATAAGCCTTATTTTACCTCGTTTGAGGGCACCACCTTCAATCGAAGGAAAAGGACGGAATCTGATGATTCTGGTATGTTAAATTAATAATCAATTATTAATTAATAATGAATAAATTCCAGTCTCATGTAGTCGCTACTCGTGAATTCTCGTTTTGTTGGACTCACACGTACGTAAAGAACACATACACAAAAAATGTTTGATTTTATATATGTATATATATGAACCATTTATTAAAATGACATGACCAAAGACATGAACCTTAAGACAACAGGAGAAATGCTTCGAATATGGATGATTATATAAGAAACACTTAGTGAATTGAAAAGAACTAAGGGGAGGGGATGGATGGATACCGGAATCATTCAAATAGTCGAGCTTTGTTACTATTTGAATTTAAAGGCTAACAACTTGGGTTAATTTATCATTCTAACAGTGAATTCTCTCGACACCCACCATATACTGTCTAAAATATAAGAACAGGGCGGATCTTATGGTTAGGTCAGCTCCGAACCACAAGTAATCGCCAGCGGGTCCAACTGGGTTTCTCTCGGTTCTGCATCTCGCAGCCTTGGTTGTGGTTGACTTTCAGGGACTGGACCGGTCGCTTTCCTGCGCCAGAGGGTGGCTTCTGGTAGCTCAGAAGACGAACGGTTGGGGTGTCGGAATTCACTGCAAATAATGATGAAACTGTCCAAGGGTCGAGTTGGTTTTGGTTGCTGGCCAACTCTGATGAGGTGAACTTAAATTCACCAAAGATTGACAAAGAGGTTGACAAGTTTAACGCTGGCTCTCTTGGTGAGCAAAATAGGTGAGAATGCGTGCAGCAGCAGAGTTTAAAACATGCTATAGAAAGGAGACAGGATGACGGACGAACAAAAATGCAAAACGTATCTTTCTACTACATTCTTTCCTTTCTGTCTTTGTTCGGACCTTCTTCTTCCATCTCATCTTCGTGCAAAGACTCTTCGCGAGACTCTCATTCCATCAATCTTAAAACTCTCTGCTCTTCATCTTCTCTACTGATCTGGACTCTTTTCTGAATATTCTCTATTATTTTCCTCGCGGTTTCCCGAGTTTGATTCGCGGAGGTGGGGCATGACGTAAGCCTACGCTACACTTTCAGCCAATGGTATGCCTGAAACTGTTGTGACGTCTGCCTACAAAGAGGGTGCCTCAAAGCAACTCCTGCATTCCTCCGACTCATAAACACCTGATCAGAGGATTCTAAAAACACCAGAACTTGTTAAGATATAAAGGGTAAAAATATAGCATAAACTTAGGATATAAAGACACAAAAACAACATAACATAACATGATGGTTATGAGTCCAAAAATTCAGATGGATATCTGTAAAATTATGATGCATGAATAACGAACCAAACAATGTTATTTTCCTGTGTTAAACACAGAATACAATAAGAAACAGCTTAAGCATTGGTTAACAATTGCTTTATTTCATATAAATGTCACATGTCGTATGCAAATTGTTGACTTAGTTTTGGGTTTAACTATTCAGTACTACGGACCACTCGGGGACAATGTGGCTCCATAAGTTGATTAGTCATTTTCCAGAATAATATCTTCTGTATCCTTCCACGTACGTTCATGAAAAAGGTATTAAAATGCAGCTTGTGATATCACTGAGAACATGAAAGAACTTGTACAAAGATAGAAAGCACATTTAATACAGTTTCAAGATTCAGCTAAAAAGTGATTCTGGGTGAGACCCTTTTGAGAGGTCCATGCAGCGACTGTCTCTGGCTTGAGTCAGAGTCAGGGCAAACTGTCACCATTGTTTACTTTGACCCATGTAGGGTCGGAAGGGTCCTGTTCTGGTTTTCCCCAGTACTCTCCTGAGAGTGTCTGTTGTTTGTTCAGCTTAGTTAGCACTAAGCTATTAATGCATTTACCTAAATTTATGGCACAGGTCTGTGGAAAGAGGGGCTGAGAAAACTCCCCCAAAATGCTTTCGTGGGCAAAGGCTGTTGTACATTTCTCTTCTTTGATGTAGAAATCCCCCATCTGGTATTTCCACACTGACCATCCCCACAAAAGAATGTTACAGTCATTTAAAGTCTTAAGTTTGTAAATTCCACACTTGAGTTCGCTGCACTGGCACTGCTGGAACTGCTGGTGGTGCTGAAGCTGCTGGAGCTGTTGGTGTTGCTGGCGCTTCTGTGGAGGCTAGCGCTGCTGGTGATAATGGGTTAGGTTTGAAGAGTTTTTACTCTGTGGCCTCCCATTTACGCAACCAGTTGGTTACAATGGAGTTTGGTGTAAAAACAAAGGTGGTGCACGCTGCAACTCGTGATCTAGCTGGTAACTGCTGCGTGTAGTGGCATGGTCTTGGAGTAACACAAGAGGCCCTGGGAAACAATTTGAGTTGTGTTTAAATGTGGGTGCAATAGACTCAGGGTCAAATTCTCTTCAAAATTAGGCTCAGAGTCGCTGGATATGATTAACACAAAACATTTATTTCTTGCAAGAATGAGACAAGTCCGCACAACCTGTCAGGAAGCTAGTTCAGAGTTGTCTGCCTAACAAAATGGTGATCTTGCTATTTATATTGTTTATGCTTGCTGACCACACAATGTTTTGGGAAAAGGAAGTTCTCGCCATTCATTATTATGGGAAGGGACATTCACTGTTATGAAAAAAGCGCATTTCTCACCATTTAATATTATGGGAAGAGACGTTCAATGTTATGGGAAAAGGCGCTTCTCGCCATTTAATATTATGGGAAAGACTAGTGCATGCAGTCAAAACACTTTTGCTTGATACATAGTATTATGAGAAGAGAAAAGATGGGGGAGGAAACCTCCCCCATCACAGAACTCTTATTCTTGCAACTTTTCTCATAATATAACTATAATTCTTCCAACAGTGGGTTATGTTTTTGAGGTGTGGTGTGCTGCGGGTGTGATAGGAAATTAAATGTCCTTTGAGGTGAGTGGTGCAGGTGCTTGATTATGGGCTGTATGCAATGGGCTCGAGACCCTTAGTTTGTGTATGTGGAGGAAGTGTGTGTGGGGGGGTTGAGTAGGAGAGAAAAGTTGGAAAGAAATGAGGTATCCATCCATCCATCATCTGCCGCTTATCCAGTCGGGTCGCGGGGGCGGCAGCTTTAAAAGAGAAACCCAGACGTCCCTGTCCCCGGCCACTTCCTCCAGCTCTTCCGGGGGGACCCCGAGTCGTTCCCAGGCCAGCCGAGAGACATAGTCTCTCCAACGTGTCCTGGGTCTTCCCCGAGGTGTCCGGAACACCCTCACCAGGGAGGCGTCCAGGGGGCATCCTAACCAGATGCTTGAGCCACCTCATCTAACTCCGAGGAGCAGTGATTCTACTCCGAGCCCCTCCCGGATGACTAAGCTTCTCACCCTATCTCTAAGGGAGAGCCCAGACACCCTGCGGAGGAAACCCATTTCGGCGGCTTGTATTCGCGATCTCGTTCTTTCGATCACTACCCACAACTCGTGACCATAGGCGAGGATGGGACCGTAGATTGACCAGTAAATAGAGAGCTTCGCCTTCTGGCTCAGCTCCTTCTTCACAACGACGGGTCGGTGCAGAGCCCGCAACACTGCAGACGCCGCACCAATCCGCCCGTCAATCTCACGTTCCATTCGTCCCTCACTCGTGAACAAGACCCCGAGATACTTGAACTCTTGCGGAAGGATCTCATTCCCGACCCGGAGAGAGCATTCCACCCTGAGGTAGGAACTGTATAAAAAAATATTTCTGGGAGACTTAGGTGTTAGGGTATGGTCCTGTTACCTAAGGATAAATGGAAGGGTAGGTTATAAAAATGGCGAGCAGGTGGTCAAATTTAGGGCGAAAAAGTTAATTTTTGGGAAAGTTGATAGAATTATGAAAATTGATTTTACTGTGGTGGAGCAATGGGTAGTGACTTAAGGTTATGGCTATGGTCCTGTGACCTTAGGACAAGGGTAAAAAGAAGGGGAGGGCATAAGAAAAAGGGAGCAGGTGTACCAAATTAGGGTGAAAAAATTTTGGAAAAATGTTACAATACATAAAATCAATTTTCAATGGTGGTGATGGGAGGTTGGGACTTAAGGTTAGGGATTTGGTCCTGTGACCTTTGGGTTATGGTAAATGGAAAGGAAAGGCAAACAGATGGAGAGTAGGTGGTTGAATTTAGGGTAAAGAAATAAATTTTGGGAAAAATTGTTGAAAATGATCAAAGTTAATTTTTCACATTTTTGGAGGGAGGGTGGCTTATGGTTAGGACTATGGTCCTGTGACCTTAAGTTTAGGCAATATCCGAAGTGAAGGTATAAGGAAAGAGGGCATGGTGTTCCTGTTTGGAATGAAATAATGCATTCAAAGACACTTTGCAGACATTATTTAGAAATCCAATTTTCCATTATCAAGGCTTACAATTGTAAAATTATAGTCCCGTTCTCTCAGTAGAGTTGGGCTGTGAATTGGCATAAAGACATGTAAGGATTCAAAATCCTCTCACGTGTAATAATTCGGTTGATCCACTAGTGTAAAAAGTCGTAATTATCTTGTAAAAGTCAGTTATCCAAACTAAAATTGCTTTGGGCGGTAATCAAAGAGTGTATTCTAGCAATTAAAAGAGATACCCAGGTTGTTCAGAGAGCTTGATGTTAGAAAGGTTAACCTGCCTAAATAGTGACATAAGTGAAACTTCATGCTGCCTAGGAAGATTATAACACCCTGCGGAGCAACTGAGAGAATAGTATGGTGCTAATAATGTCCATAGGGCACAATCCCCATTTGTAGAAAATAGAGAATAATATGGCTACATAACATCATGAACGGTCAACAAATTATGTGACCGTGTGAAACCTGGGATAAGGTTAAAATGTCCCCTGAAATGGTTCAATTCAATTCAATTCAATTTTATTTATATAGCGCCAGATTACAACAATTGTCATCTCAAGGCACTTAAGTAATATAGTCCAATTCAAGCCAATTGGAATTCAATTCATTGTAATCATAATCCAATTAATTCATATAGAGCTAATTCAAAAAATTAATATCCTAGCTAAGGAAACCAACAGATTGCACCGAAATGTGTCTTCAGTCCAATCTCCCGTCCTGAGCGTGCCTGTGGCAACTGTGGAAAGGAACGACTCCCTTTTAACAGGAAGAAACCTCTGGCAGAACCAGACTCAGGAAGGGTGGCCATCCGCCTCGACCAGCTGGGGTTTGAGAAGACAGAAAAGAGGGAAAAGAGGGGGGAAAAACACCATAACGCCATTCAAAGGATATCTGTTGGAACAGGGAAACATAGGTTAATAACCACAATAATGTCACATGTACATAAAATCAATTTTGAAATTAAACAGGGAAAAAGAGAGCAAAGTGAGGAAAGGTGTGACAGATGAGGTCCCCCAGCAGTCTAAGCCTATAGCAGCTTAACTATGGGATGTTTCAGGATTACCTGAGCCATCCCTAACTGTAAGCTTTATCGAAAAGAAAAGTTTTAAGCCTAATCTTAAAAGTGGAAAGGGTGTCTGCTTCCCGGACATTTACTGGCAGCTTATTCCACAAGAGAGGGGCCTGATAACTGAAGGCTCTACCTCCCATTCTACTTTTAGAAACTCTGGGAACAACAAGTAAACCTGCAGTTTGGGAGCGAAGTGCTCTGTTAGGAAAATATCTTACAATTAAATCTTTAAGATATGATGGAGCTCGGTCATTAAGAACTTTATATGTCAGAAGAAGAATCTTAAATTCTATTCTGAATTTAACAGGGAGCCAATGAAGAGAAGCTAAAACTGGAGAAACATGATCTCTCCTGTTAGTTCTCATCAGAACTCTGGCTGCAGCATTTTGGATCAGCTGGAGGCTTTTCAGAGAATATGTGGGACAGCCCAATAATAAGGAATTACAGTAGTCCAATCTTGAAGTAACAAATGCATGAACTAGTTTCTCTGCATCACCCTGAGACAGGATGTTCCTGATTTTAGCAATATTACGAAGGTGAAAGAAGGCAGTCCTAGAAACCAGTTTTATATGTGCGTCAAATGATAAATTCTGGTCAAAAATAACTCCAAGGTTCCTCACTGTAGAACTAGAAGCCAAGGAAATACCATCTAGAGTAACTATATAACTAGACAATTTCTCCCTGAAGCGCTCAGGTCCAAAGAGAACAACTTCAGTTTTGTCTGAATTTAAAAGCAGACAGTTCTGAGTCATCCAGGTCTTTATGTCTTTAAGACAGGCTTGTAGCCTGACCAACCTGTAGGTTTCATCTGGTTTCATAGATAAGTACAGCTGAGTATCATCAGCATAACAATGGAAATTTATGCCATGCTGTCTGATAATGTTACCTAATGGAAGCATGTATAAAGTAAAAAGAATCGGTCCAAGCACAGAACCCTGAGGAACTCCATGACTTACTCCAACGTGTGAGGAAGATTCCTCATTTACAAGAACAAACTGGAATCTATCAGATAAATATGACTTAAACCAGCCTAATGCAGTTCCTTTAATCCCAATAACATGTTCAAGTCTCTGTAACAGAATGCTGTGATCGATCGTATCAAATGCAGCACTGAGATCCAACAGGACAAGCACAGAAACAAGTCCGCTATCAGAGGCTAACAGGAGATCATTGGTAACTTTCACCAGTGCTGTTTCTGTGCTATGATGCACTCTGAATCCTGACTGAAACTCTTCAAACAGATTATTTCTATGTAAATGATCACAAAGTTGAACTGCAACTATTTTTTCAAGAACTTTGGACAAAAAAGGGAGATTGGATATAGGTCGATAATTAGCCAACACTTCTGAATCAAGAGTAGGTTTTTTAAGTAAAGGTTTAATTACAGCAACCTTAAAAGTCTGAATGGTTGCTGTGTTGTAATGAGGAAAACGCATTTTTCTGGTATCAAAGTGATAACCCCATCCAATTTGTGCAGGGCTCTATATGTGTTAATGATTGATATAGTTTGTATTTGATAAATCGGGTGATTTAATACCCATGAAAGTAACTGCTCAGATTCCTAATAGAATAGAAAAATGCTTTATTCCTTCCCCCGTGGGGGAATTAAAAAATAATATCCACTAAGGTCTAATAATAATACTAACTAATACCCACTAGTGTAATGACTTAGTTAACTCACAGGTGTAAAAAGTCCCGATTACCCTATAACAGTACATCCTTTGAAATAAAATTACACTGCAATGTAGTTTGGAGTGCATTCAACATACTAGCAGAGTTAAAAAGTTAAAAAGTTCTGAGAGCTTAGTGCTAGAACTGTGGTCCAACAAGACATTCTTCAATTCTGATACAAGCGTACCATTGTGAAGCCTGAAAATGTCATGCAAAATGGTGCAAAAAGGGAAAATAGTGCTCAAATTAGGTCAATATGTTGTAAATGTGTGTGTTTGTTATTAGCTTTTACTTGTGAAGATGGTGGTAAAATGTTTTATCTGACTTGTGTAAGACTGAGTATGTAACCACCTGTAGCAGTCTGTCAGTTTTCATATTGTCACTTCAGAATTCCAAAAACTTATGAAAGGTAGGAAAGTGATATATGCATGTTCAAAAGTGTATGGGTCTCAGGAGTTTACTCTTGAACCGGGTGGTAGCCAAGTGTTAAAAATGTCCAACAGTAGCTGAGGCCAAAAGTAAGATGTAAGACTACAGAGTATATACATAGGGTGAGTAAGATAATAAAAAGGCTATGTAAGTCACTGTTCAGATTGTTGCTGGTGTATGCTGTAATGACACGGTTGATCCACTAGTGTTCTCAGTCGCAGAGTGATTTTATTACACTTAATTCTTCCATTTCAAATTCATTTTTTATTCTTTATGGATTCAAATACAACCTTTATTCACATTATATTGTAGAAGACCCGTACTTTGAAGTTTTTCTTGTCCTCCTAGAACCATAAAAGATGTAGAACAGAACAAAAGTAACATTAAAAGCATCATGAACTTACACAACAGCGATAGCTCTGTAAGCAATTTATCCCTTTTCATAGTTTTGTTTATCTAGGTTGTGGTCCTGGGTTTAAGATGACTAACGCTGTTAGTCTGGAGATGCCAAATGTATTTCCAGACTATCGGGTAGCTAAGCTAGTTTCTTTACACAATTTCAGGACTAATTCATCAGTGGTGTACCACTGATCCAGTGTCCAATGTTTTGGTGATTAGGTGATAAAAAAAGTTTCATCTTCTAGCTAGCCCTGAAGTCAGTTTTATTCTGTTAGGTTTTCTGTTTAAAACCGCGTGGGTGACACTGTAGTGTCTTTGTTGTTTGGAAACAAAGGGTTGCCTCTGTTCAAGATGGTGGCGGAACTGGCGGGAAAGTCACGGCACACAATGGCCGACTTGGACCAAAATGAGCTATTGCTCTGAGAAAAAGGGCTCGTTTTCAGGCACCTTCGGAATTGGCAGGAAGGTTGCAATATCCTGTGGTGGACCTGTTTTTGTGCCATACAATAAAGAGATAGACCTTTTTACAGTTGTTTTGAGTAACTTATAATCACCCTTGATAAGATGCTGCTTTGTTTATGAACGTGCGTTTCCGAGTGCAAAACCTGAAAGTTTGTGTGAATGTGTACTTACCAGTTTGGTGGAATAAATCAGTTTGTCTGTCCGGTTTGAGAGAGTATATACTCTTCACAATCCCGGCACACTCTTTACAAAACAGAGGTTCTATGAAAATTTAACTTTAACTTAAAGCTCTCCATTAACGAAAAATCACTCCTTGAAAACGGAGGAAAAACAAAGCTATGAAACTTACCGTTACAATAAATAAACTAAGGCTATGGGCATCAATAAATTACAAAGCAAGACAGCACTGCAGGAGAGTCGCTTGCTGCAGGCTCGTGGATTCTGTGGGTTCAAGACAAGACAAGGAGAGTGGCTGGTAATGTAGCTCAAAGTGAGACAACATACTGGCGACGAGACAAGGGAAACGCAGACTATTTGAACACACGAGAGACCAAGGGGAACAGGTGGAATCAGGGAAGACAATCAGACGCATGACACGGGAGGAAGGGCAAGTTACCTGAAACGAGAGGAGACAGTAAGTGATTTCCAAAATAAAACAGGAAATGACAAGACAAGACATGGAACGGAAAATAAACCGTGACACACAAAACCGATAGGTCTGTAAACGATTTATCCCTCTTCATAGTTTTGTTTATCTATGTTGTGGTCCTGGGTTTAAGGTTATTAACGTTGGCTGTGTAGACCTCAATAACCACACCCCCTTCAGGTTCATAAGGACACACTCCAGCACAGGTCATACACCGATCAACACGAGGAACAGGATGAGAACTAGCGTCCAGAAGACATTGTGCGAGGAGATCACTGACCGCGATCTGGAGAATGCTTCTCCGTCACTATTGATGCATACAGGGACCCCTTCTGCAACATCTACATCACCGCAGTTTGGATCACCAGACAGCGACAGATACTACCTGGAGCCGTATCACCCTCCTTCACCAGCGACTTCGTCTGAGTCTTTCTTCTCCTCCAACTCCTCCTCTTCTCTCGAGATCGAGTTCTCAAATTCGGCGCTTGATGACCGCTGCTTAACGCTCTACCCGATAGGATCCACTGTGACCGTAACAACGGAGGAAGCTAAATCTAACGAAATGGAGGACTCTCAGCTTCCACCAGGCCAGGGGTCCCCTGCAGACACTCAGGATGGGGGAGGAGAGGGTGAGGACGAATTTGATGGATGGGTCCCATCAGGTTTTATCAAAGTTGTGAAAACTGCAGTGATACACCTCTTGAACGAGACCATCAAAAAATTTATGATTGAATCATGCTACGGGTGTAGTGTCGATCACCCTAGTTTACGCCAACATCAGTGCAAGGATGTCCTCGAGGACGACTTTTTTCATGACCATTACTACACTCTGATGCGGAGACTTTATAATCAACGATTCATTGCTTCCATTCAACATCTTCTAACTGCGCGTAACATTTGTGAAGATGATGCCAGAGTCAGGGCTGTGGCAGAAGCTTACTTGTACGAACTAACTCTCGTGAATCAAATCAACATTCTATAGACGATATGTACAAGCAGTTGATTGGAGAAGATGTAAAGAAATTGCAGCAGCTTCAAACCATGACAAAGTTCTGGGAGGGTTAAAAGAAGGGTGTAACATTCCTTCTTTCCATCAGCCGGATGTGTTTAGACTAATATTGTAATCATGTGATGTTGTTATAACATTTAACTTTTCTTAAATCCTATATTACTAGCATTCCTGCTTTTTGTGATCATTTGTATGTGTGTGTGTGTGTATTATCACACATTAGAGAAAAAATAAAACGTTGAAATATACTTGCGTTTTGTGTTTTCTGTCATTACAAGCCAGAGTTTGTATAAGGTGAGATGGCTGAAACGAGGTTAATGAAAAAGGTTTTCTACGATCCTATCCACCCTGGTAGTTTTGGGGGAGTAGAGAGGTTGCGTAAAGCTGTACAGGACGAAACGGGTAAGAAAGTCGCGTGTGAAAAAGTGCAAGACTTCTTATCAGAGCAAGATGCATATACTCTACATAAACCTGCAAGAATACATTTTCCGAGAAACAGAGTTTTTGTCACCAGCCCCTTAAAACAATTCCAAGCAGATCTCTGCGACATGCAGGCCTTGGCTGAGTACAATGACGGGTATAATTATCTATTAACCGTCATTGACGTGTTTTCAAAAAAGGCTAGAGAAAGCGAGACCCCTAAAAAACTGATGCGGGGAAAGAATTTTTTAACAAAAAATTTAAGGCATTATTAGAGAACCACAGAGTTGTGCATTTTGCTACTCCGAGCGAGGTAAAGGCTTCTGTGATTGAGAGGTTTAACCGCACGTTAAAAACCAGGATGTGGAGATATTTTACTGCTAATAACACACGTCGATACCTCGACGTCCTGCAGGATCTCGTGGAAAGTTACAACCACAGTTACCACACGAGCATCAAAATGAAGCCTGTAGAGGTGACTCTAGAAAACACCTTTAAAGTTTTTCAGAACCTGTACGGCTCTGCACGCGATCGACGTGCATAGACGTTCATAGACAATATGAACAAAGTTTTACAGATGAAGTGTTTACAGTGACTGAGCAGCTTGCACGATCTCCCCCTGTGTACAAACTCAAAGATTTTGATGGAGAAGCTATTGAAGGTTCCTTTTACGCGGAGGAGCTTCAAAAAGTTAAACTGAATAAAGACAAGATGTATCAAGTGGAGAAGATATTAAAACGACGCAGCATCAGGGGTGTAAAACAGGTTTTTGTCCGTTGGAAAAACTGGCCTGAGAAATTCAACAGCTGGGTCAGAGCCAGTGACCTTCACGAGGTATAAAGGGGGCCATCGCTACTCCTAGCCCGCTACATTACACCATGAACCGAACGGTAGAGGATGAGGGGTTTTATATCACCCTGCCCTCCAACGCTAGTCTCAACGTCTTTAAGAATAATACCAGTTCCAGTTATCGTGTGGATTTAGCCCAGCATATCGATTTGGAAGGTTCGTGGCAGGTTGCCTTGACGGAGATTTCTTATCCGTACACATGGCATAATGCCCCCAGGGACCAGGCTTTTTTTGAATGGAGGAAAGCGGGGCTGGAAAACTTCTACCGCCAGAATATAGGATGGGGACATTTCAAGGATTTGAATTAGCTCAAAGCCGAGATTGAGGGTCACCTTAGAAAAATAGGTTCTGATATTTATTTAGTCGTGAACACGGTGGAAAATAGACTCGTGTATCAGGCAGGTGCCCAGTACCACCTGCGTTTTTATCCACCACTGAGCTACATGCTGGGTGTGGAGCCTGGCAAATGGATCGTATTTGATAAAAGGAGTGCCCCTTACCCGATGGATTTAAAAGCAGGTTTCTACCAGCTTTACTCCTCAGATAGTCGGCGATGCTTATGCCCCGCTCTTGCGAACAGTTAGAGTAGAGGGTAAGTTTGGCGATATAATTACGCATACTTTTAACCCGGTCAACTATCTACCTGTAGCAAAGAGGCATATTGAAAACATCCACATAGAGATTAAAATGGATCAAAACACTCCGGTAAATTTTACTTATGGGAAAACCATTGTGAGACTACACTTCCGACCCGTGATATCACAACGCGTAATGAAATGATGGTCATTCACTCTGATATCACAGAGAGAGTAAGAGGGAATATATATATATAAAAACGGGTTGATCACAGACTCATTAGTCACTATCAAGCAAACGTTCAGTCAGAGGTCACCTCAGTGTCTGTGTCTGTGTCAGGAGGAGGACAACAAAACAAAGCAACATGGTTCAGATAAACATGAGGGATGATCCTCACCGCTTCGTAAACTATTACCAGAACCAGGTCGGAGGTACCCTGCCTGGTTTTTATGGAGCACCTGTAATGTACGGTCGCGGAATAGGTTCTATATTTTCAAAATTATTTCGCTTCGTAGCCCCCCTTGTTAAAAAAGGTTTTGCTATAGCTAAGCCTCATCTGAAAACAGCAGCTACAAACATTGCCTCAGATGTCATAGGCAAAACCATGAGAAGGATCTCTGGTCCTGCAGAGACGGGAGGAGAAGAAGGATCGGGTATTATGGTTCTGTCACAAAGACCAAGAAAGCGGCCACCGGGTGAACGTGTGAGGAGGTCACAAATAGTGAGGCCGCTCAAAAGAAAGAAGTCAGTTGGAAGGATCAAGCCTAAAGGGAGGAAGTCTGCACGGAGCAGGGATATATTTCACTGAATCATATATAGAGAGAGAAAGAGAGTGAAACATGGCTCTTTTGCATCACAAATCCCCCGAGTGCACCCTGGCAGAACTGGACTTATTTTCAGTCCCTATGACCCAGCTTTCTATCGAGGATAAGATCTACACGGAAATTATGCCTCTATCCGCTATTACTGAGAATGGTCCGATTGAGTTTTTTATACTGGGAGATGGTGAAAAGTATCTGGATCTCAACGATACCTTGTTACATCTACGCGTGAAGATCACCAATGCAGACGGCACAAACTTGGCGAACGACGCACCTGTGGATCTCATCAATTATCCTCTCAATACACTATTCAGTCAATGCGATGTTACTCTGGGTGATAGATTAATTTCACAGTCTAGTGCCACCCACCCATATAGAGCTATGATCGAGACTCTGCTAAACTTTTCTGAAGACGCGTTAAAGACTCAGTTCAGCGCTGGTCTTTATTATAAAGATACAGCCGGCACCATAGACTCTATAGTAACCAATAATGGGCCAAACAGAGGGCTAAACCAGAGGGCTCTCTGTACAGCTAATTCCAGAGAAGTACACCTATTGGGCCCCCTCCATGGGGATATTTTTTTCTGCGAAAGGCTCCTGCTGAACTCTGTGGATATGAGAGTTAAACTAACCAGAGCCAGTGAGGCCTTCTATCTCATGGGAACCAGAGACTCGACTTACCGATTAATGATATTAGGAGCCTCTCTTTTTATCAAAAAAGTTTCCGTCTCCCCCGCTGTTCGTTTAGGCCACACATCGGCCTTAATGAGAGGAAACGCTCTCTACCCACTGTCACGAGTGAATGTAAAAACATACTCCATCCCTGAAAATTCGAGGATATGTAATCAGGAGAATCTCTTTTTGGGAGCGATGCCTAAATATATTGTTTTAGGTATGGTGCACCACGAGGCATTCACGGGAAGAAGGGACTTGTCACCCTTCAACTTTAAACATATGGATATAGAGTATCTAGCTCTTTGTCAGGATGGTAAACAAGTTCCCGCCAAGGCGTTCCAGCCTCAGTTCAACCAAGGCATTTCAGTCCGGGAATTTTACAATTTATTCACAGCTACAGGTCGTCATTTAAAAGATCTCCCTCTGAGTATCACACGTTTAGAGTTCCGCTACCTCACACCACAACCCTCATTGTCTATGCATGTTAAGATTCCATTTTGGAGATCAACTCAAGAAGACAGGTGCTGGTGAACTATTATTAAAAGAGTAAGCATGAATAACCACCAACTGGAGAGCCTGTTGCACCATCTACTGGGAGACCTATTTTGTGGCGTGTGGGCTAGTGACCAACTCCCCTTGCTCACACAAACGTTTACAAAGCCGGCTTACTTTATTGTGAACACACATCCTTCTCACATGCCTGGGGAGCACTGGCTAGCTCTGACTCTGGAGGAGAACGGTCAAGCCACCTTTTTCGACTCTTACGGGCTACCGCCAGATTTTTCTCACTACCCCTCAGACATTGTATAATTTCTGAAAGACCGATCCCTGAAGATAACGTACCATAATCGCCAACTTCAGAACACCTTGTCCACCGTGTGCGGTCAGCAGTGCGTTTATTACCTCTGACACCGGGCGTGCGGAATGTCTCTGCAACAAATATTATCCTCCTACAGTGATGATGTTCTTAAAAATGATGTGATGGTATATAACTTTGTGAAAAAATATCAGAGATGCATCAGAAAGCACAGTGCTACCTCATTTCATCACGGAGCCTGTTCTTTACAGATGTTCAAAGAGTGCTATAAATTGTGAATGCATGAAAGTGATGACTCTGTAGACTCTGAAAATTGGAATCAATAAAAATTTTTATTGAGAACAAATGACGGTATCATTTTATTCATTTCTTACAGAAATTTATGGTGAAAAGGTAACCCAGCGCGGAGGTTTTATCTTTTTATGCAGACTATGTTCATCTGAACCCTCGTCTCGCTCACCATGTCCAGATCTTAAAAAATGTGGGGAGAGGGTTATCTTCTTCTTCGGTTTTACAGATGGTATTTTCTCCATTTCGCTCGGCTCTGTTTTGAGACGACGATAATGTTCACGGGCTTGCGGATTATTCACATAGGATAAAGGTATGTTCAGTTCATTCAGGACATTGAGAAAACTTTGGTTTGGGCTTTTCTTTTAAAAGGGAGCAGAAGGTTTTTAAGTAAATCAACCAAATGTGATCCTCTCACAACCTGCCCCTGATAAACAAATTCTCCTCTGGTGGTCCAGCCATTTCTCTCAGATAATTTCCTCAAGATGTATTCACCATTTCTGCGATCGTGCTTTGGAAGGATTTTTAATACCTCACTCGCCGTTGCATCCAATTCTAGCTGATCGGGCTCGTGAACACGGTCCATCTCACGGGAATCTGATTCAGGTATTGGATCATTAAGACTGTTTCGCTGAAGAGTCACAGTCATCCGCGGCTCCTCCATCTGACCTTGCTTGATTAGGGTGAGGTATCTTTGCAGCAGGGCGTCGTATTTCTTAATATTTTCATAAGAGGTCATTCCTGACTCGTCGAGTATCGCTCTCATTTTATTATCCAAATCATCCTCCGCCGTCTGTCTGATAGAAGTCTCTGGCTGACTCAAGTGTTTGAACTGATGAGGTGAGATGAGAAACATTTTTTGTGCTGTCCTGAGCGACATCTTATCTTCTAACGATTCCGGCCACTAGATCCCCAATTACGGGTGCAAGAGCCGTTAGGATGGGGAGAATAAACCCACCTCCTTGACTTTTGAGAGCCAGCTGCTTACGTTTTAAACCGGTTCTCTTATCAGCCAGCAGTCTGATAACTTTCTTTTGCTTTTTCAAACTCCGATACTGGGGAGGGGATAGCTTAATGTTACCCTTTAAAATATTCAGAGCAATCTCACACAAAGCTTTAAGAAAGTCGGGTGAACAATGGCCGAGAATGTCCTTACGTTTCTGAGGTGTGGCGTGGTACAGAGCTCTGAGTAACGGAGCATTCCTTTTTATACGGGCTGATATGATAAATTACTATGCTTTCGGAACATAGACAACTGGCCACTGACTAGGAAGTAAACCCGTTCTCAGTCTGTATTGTTCTGGGCATGAGTGGGTCAGGTCGACGATTAAATACCCGTGCGGCTCTCTGGTCAGCTCTCTCAAAACTCTCCAGGAAAATAGCTTTCTCTGAGGGGAAGATTTGACGGGCTAGTATATTCACCTGCAATCTGTCTCTGGGATTCTTAAACAGCACCAGGTAGTTACTGTTCAGGCTGAAGGTGCGACTGTATTTCCCTTGATGAAATACATTTTGAGTCAACATCATGACACTCATATTTCTGTGATGTCTGTACTGTGTGAAAATTTTTACCACTTCAGGATGGTCTGAAGCCTGAAAAATGACATCGTCCAGAATAACCAAGTGCTTACGATCAGGAGGGAACAGATTTTCATCTTCAAAAGAATGAGGCAATCCTTCCACAAATTTGATGTTTTTATTCAGCCGCTGCAGTTCAGCGTACAATGGTTGGAAAGAGGTATAAATCCAAACAATATTATCAGGTACATCATCCATCACATGGTTACACTTTTAACACTTAACAAAAATTGATTTCCCACATCCGCTGGGCCCCACAATCAGACATGAAAAAGGAGTCTTTAGTCTGGGGTCAAAATCAATCTCCTTCATATCAGAAAATTGCGGCATTTTTTTTTTCCCCTCTTAACCACCTTAATAACCGAAAGGCAGAGTTGTACCGTCAGGAAAAAGGCGTCTCTTGTCATACACCACCCGAAACTTTTTTGGGAATGTCACATTTTTTAACAGAAACCCCTTTTTATCTCTTCTGATGGTACGCTGAGGGGTCTCGATCACCGTTTCTCTGGAGCCAGCCAAGTATCCCTCCACTAACTCTTTGACGCTGTCAAAGTCGACCTTCTCGCTGCATTCATGCGTCTGAGTGATGCCTTTAACGCGCATCGATACTTTTTTCGGATTTCTGGTCTGGTAGGCGTAACTCTTGGGTCCTGCTGCAACAAATTCCTGAATTGTGTCACCCCCCAGCTCATCAGTCAAATCCCCCAGATAGTTTCCCAGTTTCAGGAGTCTCACCTTTTTTCACAACATAGATCAGACTGTTTGTGTCTATGTAGAGAATTTTGTCCTGCATTACTTCCAGACAGCTGTACAGTTGTAAACGTGCATATGCGGTGGTAAATGCTGCAATGAATACATTGTTTACCTTGTTGGGAGGAGCGATGCACCGTTTGTTGTAAGTCCACTGCAACATGCACATGTCAGGGTTTAGAAAGTGGAAGTAGGCTGTCTTGTATTTACCCGAGAACATGAAATTAAAAAATGAATTTGGGTCTGTGACGATGGTGGTCTGATGGAGGTCGTTCCTCTGCGCAAATTTCCCCCAGAAACTGTTCAGACACAGTTTAGCCACCTGTCTTTTGGCAGGGTTCACCTCTATTTTTCTGGTATCCAGCTGAATACCTTGATGGAGTTTGTAATCTCTGACGTACCTCAGCTTACTCTCCTCATCAAGTGCGTCTGCGGGATATCCTGAAGCCTCTTGTTTACCCTTAAGAAATGTGTGTATGTAGTCTACAAAGATTGAGCTACTGGTCCTGTCAAAGTGCCACACCTCAGTGATTTTAGCAAGCTTTAACGCCTTGCTAAAGTCCACACTCACCCACACACCTGTTAGTGCTCTCTCCACATCGCTGTGGTTGCATGCACCTGCCTGGTTATTCATTTCAGCACAGGTGCGACAGAGAGTGAATACAAGTTTTCCGTGAGATGACTTGTAAGGTAAAACTGGGATAAACAGCCCACGCGGAGGATAAACAACAGCTCTTATGAAACCAAAGTAGCTGTCAGGGTCATCAAAATCTTTGCAAATAATTCTGGGATGGCCGAGAGGGTAAGGAAAGCTGCAATGTACATAGGGGTAAAGAGATGTAAAGTCAGCGTAGTGCACAGTTTCATCTACCCCCGCACTGTACCTCAACCTGAGTGCGCAGGTCCGACCACCGTACAGTGCTTGTCTGGGAGAGAGAGGTTCAGGGGCGTTAAAGCTCTTGAGAAATTCAATCACCTCCGGATGGGACTTTTTCATCTCAGTCCACTCGTGCTCCCACATGATATGCAGACGAAGACCATACACTGACTGAAGCACTCTCTCTCTCTCTCATGGGTCTCTGCATAGAACTTTTCAAACGGCTCCTTCCTCAGCGGACATGTGTCCTGAGGCAGATAGCAGATGGGGCAGCCGTGAAAGAAACAGCCGTAAAACTCAAAAGCTACCCTCACACCGTCAATTTCTGCATACCCATCTACGTGATTAGGACCGATTCTCTTTTCCCCTGTGTTTAACGCGTGGCTAATCTCAATCCCTCTGCTAAACGCTAACCACTCCAGCCACTGGATGGATGCGTTTGAGAAGGTCTTACTCTGCTGACTGTAATCAACGGGTGAAGATATGGCCAGTGTTTTAGGCTGCAGAAAGTTGGCGGTAAAAACCTTCATACAGGCCGACGCGATCGTGATGCATTTCAGGGGGTCCACGCGCGTCTTGTTAAAGAATTGCTCGCGGAATTTGACACACCCCTTGAAGAGTATGTCTACATCATTTTTGCAGTAAAGCATGCTCTGTTCACGAAAGTTAAAGATGCCTTTACAAACTCCATCGTACCATCTGTAGAACTCTCCCTGCTCACTGGGGCTCATGAGTTCTACAGAGTAGTAACTCGGTGAAGGAAAAGGCCCCACATATTTCAAATTCTGTTCTGAAGAGAATCTGTGGGGAAAGAAACCTTTGGTATGATCACTGAAACCTAATGCTTTCGGCATCATACTCAGTTTCATAGCCAAGAATGACAGACTATCGATGAATCTCAAACCATAATCACAGTCTGTAAAACAGAGAATTTTACACCCCTGTGTGATGAGAGAGGGCTTCATACCTAGTTGCACCATGACGTTAAGGATTAGATAGCTATCATAACCTCGTCCGTTGTGAGCAATAAACGTGTATCCACGGTAGCGTGGTCTCCTGAAATGGAGGAGGAATTTCCTGACACAATCCAATCCGTAGGCAGACCACTCGACACCTTTCAGCGTTTTTGCACAGACCAGAAAGGGGACATGCACATCGTTCTGACCGACTAAGGATTCAAAATCATAAAAGATCAGTTTTTCATCAAGCGTTTTTCATTGGCGCTGCTAGGCTGAATGTAGCACTGGTGTCCACCGAGAGTTGCTGTGGAACCGAGGGTCAGTTTCTCACCACAGATTGTACATTTTAAACCTTCACACATGTGGGGGGTTTTTACCTTAGTCATCGCAACGCGATAAAATCTCTTGAACGTTGGACACCTTTTAATCAGATCACAATCACTCACTCGCATTCTGGCTCGGGGTCTCTCACGAGGTTCTTTGTGTCTGTTGAAGCACGACGAGTTACGACAGCTTCTGTTGCAATGACCACAAAATACAGGACTGAGCTCTTGATTTGTACACACAGGACAGTAACCAGGACATTAGTGTGAGTGTGGCTGATTGTAACTGGTGTAGCAGTGCACGCAAATGTACCTCGACCATAAAAATCCTTTGAGGTTTTTTATTCCATAGTAATGGTTTTGGAGTAACAACAGAAAGAGAGGGCTTGATCGATCTCTGAAATCAGTCTCAAATTTACACAGAGCTCGATCACCCTTGGTTCTGTGAAACACCACAATTTTTCTGTTTAGGATTTTTTCGAATTTTCCAACATCACTGAAAGATACAGGCGTCTGATCAGTCAGCCCTGCCTGACGCTGCCACTCTCTCGCCTGGGCCAAAGCCTGACTATCGGTAAATTTAGAGCCGGAGACGTGCGCGAGACTGATGGCGAAACAGAGCTGATTGTCACAGTTATCTGTAATGTACAAGTGACGTTTTTTCTTATGGATTAATTCGCATTCTAAGGTTTTTGAAGCCTTCCGTTTGGCGCCCCCTGTAGGGTTTCTTACTACCTGGAGGATTAACTCCATGTTAGTATCAGAGGCAATCTCTGCGTTCGATTGAGTTAACTCGTCTTCAATAAGATTGCTCATAACAGCTGAAGTGAACTCAGCGATGTTGGGCATTCTATCAGGGCACGGACACGGTATTGTGACGGGACGTCTTATTTCAAGACAATGGAAACGTTCACGCTCAATCGGTGGAGGTGTAGCTCTCCGATTCGGTTCAGGGACGGCTGCGTTCTCCTGATTCAACCCCCTACCATGCTGCCGAGTTTGTTCTGCTGCAGCTGGAGAAGGTAAAGAAATAAGATTTGGTAAGACAGTATCTGATGCTGAAGTTTGAGAAGCACTAATTGCTGAGGATGTATCTAGTGATGTGACACAAGGAGCTGGATTTGATGAGACAATATTCTGTGACTCATTTTGCAAACTCAGGGCGGGTGGCGGAGGCCTGTTTAAATTCAGGATTGATGATTCTAATTCATGTAACACATCAATTTCATCATTTTCATCTTCTTCAATATTCATAGGAGATGACTGATAATCGACATTAAGGAGCGCATACTCCAGTGGTGTAAAGTAATTCCACACATGAACCAGTATGGGTATGTTTTCCAAATGTCCCACAGCCTCGGATTTTACAGCCGGCACAGCTCTGCCTGCTTGATTATCCATCTTTACACAGAATTGAGAATGGCTAAGAGGGGTTAAGATATCTACTTATATATATACACACATTTACTTTACTTTGAAATCACCTTCAAGTCACGGTTAATTTTCTGTATAAGAATCTCGCTACTTCTCATGAATGCCCGAGCTCTTGATTTTTCACGTCGGATGGTAGCGTTTCTTTTCCTCCACAGACGAGGGTCGGGCCGAATTCTAGGACTTATCCGTTCTATCGACAGATCGGCCTCTGTGGATGAAGGAGAAATAACCATAAAACTATTTTGAATATACCTGGTTCAGTGATTGTGAATGTTTTAAAAATAAATAAATAATAATTAAAAAAATGTTAATAATAATAATAATAATATTAATATTAATAATTGTAGTAATAATAATAATAATAATAATAAATTAGAAAAGAGAAATAGGAATAGGCTGTACCTTTCATTAACCCTTGGACAAGCAACAGTCTGTTGCACACTCTATTGCACCGTCGATTCTTTACCACGGACCTCACAGGAACTATAATATCAGATTCTGTCAAATTGAAACACAGTTTAATAGCATAAAAATAGATAAATAAATAAAAAACCTTGCTTAAGTATACACTATGTGAAATTTGCATAGACCATGTAATGCTCCCGTTGAATGCAGCACGGATAAGTGGACAGAGCAGTAATAATATATCAACTGGCTTGTTTTACAGGCACTTCACATGAGTTCTACTGAAAAAGGCTGCGCTCTTTTAACCCCTCCCACCCTCACTCTCTCCCTATGCGTCACATCCGTGTTGATGACGTATGACGCTTACGCGCTCACGTGAGAAAACAAAAACAAAGAGTGATGAGTTTTTTTAAAACTTACCCCGCAGATCAGGCTGTTTAGCGAGGGGTCCTTCCTCCCCGCGAACAATTTCCGGCGCCTCTAATAGCTGCGCCGATATACAGCCTAGTAAACCCACAGCCCGTGCCCCCTCGCCCTCAACCGTATCGGTATTGAGGCCGCTCACAGGCGACTCGGGCCGCGGTATTATTCGAGGGGAGAAACGTATGCTCGGAGGTGTGTGTAACATCGATATTTTCCCATCTTTACCTTACAGGGACCAGTCTTTGAAACTGTTAAAATGTTGACCGCTTCTACAACTTTTCTATTAACCCTAACCCTTTCTCTTATTTAAACATTCAACTAATATATTTCTCACAACCTCCTGACTTTAGCTGTAATCATTCTTAACCCTAGCCATAAACACCCCCTTCCTTAGATGTCAAAGACCTCTTCAACAGATGGCTAATCTATGTCAAACAAAGGTCACACGTCAAAATAGCTTGATCGATCGATAAGAGGTCAAAAGTCATATCCCCAGATGTCAGCAAACGGATGTCAAACAAAGGTCACCTGTCATATTAATTTGATTGATCGATAAGAGGTCAGAGGTCACCTGTCAAAATGAGTTTGATCGAAGGTATCCTATTTTCTCTCTAACACTCAAAAACAAAACCTTATGAACAACATGAGAAAAAACCTGACTTGACATGACCAGAAGACTTAAGTGATGTTGAGGATCTGGCGATGAACATGAGAAAACTTGGAAAGTAAATACTGAGGAGGGTGATTGGTGAGTGAGTGCAGCTGGATAAAGAAACATAGGTGACGTGGATGAACCTGATGGCAGGGCAAAAGAAACTAAGGAAAACATGGCAAAAAATATAGCCACAAGCAGCGACGGGGGGACCTGGCAGCATAGCAGGCAAGCCTATGACTGCTCAGGAAGACCAAGTTTGGGATCAATACATCAATGCATTGCATAGATATGGCCTGACTTCCTGTTTGGCATGTTGGCGCTGAGTTTAATTGGCTGCTCCGGGCAAACGGAAGTGAAATGAAAAGATCCACATGATAACTTTTGTGAGGCTTGGTCTGAAGATTGTGCCAAGTCACGTGGATATTGTTTTTGAAGGTTTTTAATAAAATTCAAAATGGCGAAAAATCCAATATGGTGCAAATGACGTGATAGGGTGTAATGACCTCGTCTCCATCTAGGGATTCCAACGGTACCTCATTTGTGAAATTTGGACCAACAAGTCCAAAGATATGAGCAAAAATGCATTTTTGCTAGATATAGTGCCCCCTATTGGTCAAAGGTCACCAACATTCTTGTGCGTCTAAAAGAAGTGGCCATGAGTCTGTGTTAGAAGTTTGAAGTCAAAACATCAAACGGTTGCCGAGATATGGCCTCACTTCCTGTTTGGCGTAGTCGCCAAATGGTTTTGATTGACTGGTAGGGACAAACGGAAGTGAAATTAAAAAATCCACATCATAACTTCTGTGTGGCTTGGTCTGAAGATTCTATGTGTCGAGTCCCATGGAAATCGGACAACCTTTTTGATAAAATTCAAACTGGCAGAAAATCTAATTAGACGTTAAGTTACGTCATAGGGTGCGTTGAACTCGTCTTGATCCAAGGCTTTGCCGTTAGGTCCCCAAAAAACTAAAGTCTAACCAGAAACTTAACATAACAAACTAACAGATGTGCCACTTTGAATGGGGCAATTGCATGATTTATTGATGCAGTCCATTTGGTCTGGTCTATTTTGATTTCTTTGTCAGTCCTGGTAGATCCAACTAGTTCACCTAGATGATCCGTAGCACTTATTGATGTGTGGCAGGCTACGTAATTCGCTATCTTTTCCTCCTTTGCTTGTCTTGTCTCATTTGGTTTTGAGGATGTGAAACCAATCTCTGTAAGCCTCATGGACAAGGAAGGTGACCTACCACATCATATAAAGATAGGCCTCTTTATGACTGTATAAATACAAACATTTATTTTTGTTTCCTGTAAAAAAAGAAAAGTATGTATGTATTAGGCATAAATACGGAGCCCATAAAGGGACATGAGGGGCGGGGGCATTTCCAGATAGTATCACGTGCGCACCAGAAAGTATCACGTGAACACCAGAAAGTATCTCGTGAGCACCAGAAAGTATCTTGTGCGCACCAGTAAGTATTGCATGCATGCATGATGTCTGGGAGACCATCCACTGCATTTTGGTTTGTGTTTCTTTGTAAAAATGACTGTACAGGAGTTAATTAGGCCATATATGATAAGGACATGCCGCTTTACTTGCAAGTCGTTACAGTCATGTTGTGTTTGAAAGACATTTAAAACGAATTTTGAAGTCTTGTAGTCTTTTTCGGTGCAAGGGATACATCACTTTGGATTGTGTAGTTAATTTCATTCATTAACAGTTACAAACATCTGGCCAACTGTCGGTGTAGGTGGATGTACATAAAATGCAAGGATAATGGATTACACATCAAGAAAGAAGAGGTACGCTTAATTCTAAAAGAACTTGACCCGAGGGGTGTTGCACTCAGAGGAAGGAGATGGCTCCATCGCCGAAGCTATTTTGCAAAAGGGCCCAATTATATTTGGCACTTGGACTCTTATGACAAACTGAAGCCATTTGGTATCTGTATCAATGGCTTCATTGATGGCTATTCCCGGAAGATTTTCTGGATGAATGCATTTACCACCAGCAGTGACCGAAAAATCATCGGAGGCTACTACATGGAGGCAGTCCAGAGATTAGGTGGTTGTCCAAGGATTGTCAGAGGTGACCGGGACACACAGAATGTTAATGTCAGAGACTTACAGCATTTTTTCTGTCGCAACATTTACGACGGCTCAGGCATTGACAGCTACATTGAAGGGGCTAGCACAGCAAATCAGCAAATACAGAGTTGGTGAGGTTTCCTCAGAAGGAAATCAATGGAATTCTACATCTTTCTGTTTAATGAACTGACGGACCATGGCTTGTTTGATGGTGCATATTTGGACAGAAGTCTAATTCAGTTCTGTTACATGGGAATCATTCAGGTTCAAATAAATCATATCTTGTTATGCAAAACCTACTTTCATCTTAAATTGTGATTTAAACACGATTTAATTCAAAACTTATCTAAGGCCCACATTAGAATTACAAATTGCACATCAATTAACTTGTTTTCTTACTTTCTAATATACCGTTATTCGAGGACAAATTAGATGAGACCATCCATGTTTGGGATTCACATGTCATCAGACCATCGAAGAATGACAGGGTACCTAGTGGTCGGCATAAAATCATGTACATGTTTCAAGAACAGAGCTGATGTACAGTTGTGTCAGTGTAACTGCACATTTTGACCTGCAGTGCCATGTGACACAGACATATACAACATCTGTAACATTCTGATGGTGGAGCCACAGCTGCATCTTCCAGCTGATGCTTATCAAGCAGTGGATTTGTATTTGCATTTGAGAAATGAGATAATTTCTGCTCTCTAATTTGAGATGAAACTACATTTGTATTCATCTAAACTGAACATGTGATCAGACAATTCTTCTGCAGTCCGCCATGCTTTATTCACCAAACATGGTCAGTTGGAAAGTTTTCCCAGGAACTCTGTAGAAGATTTATTTTGAATTTTGGATTATTTCTTGGAAAAAGGATTGATCTGTCACTATTTTGCACACTGACTGTTACAGACATTAAGAACATTTGCAGCGATATTGTGCACAGTTTTTCAAGGTACTTGGTTTTGCCTGTCATGGATAACTTTTAGCAGTTCTTGTGTGGATTTAGGTTGTCTCAGTTGCTTCCGTCTCTTCAGGTAATGAAGCACAAGCTTCATTGAATCAGTCTGGGATTACCTGGGAAGAGTATTAGCTCTTCTCAGTAATTTGTGCTGGAATTAGAGACTTACATTTTTTGTACAGCTTATAGGAGTAATGTCACAGATGTTTTACTTTGCCTTTATATCAGTCATGAACAGAAAACAAACAAAATCACAACAAACAAAAACAACAAGGCAGGACATGAAAGAGGAATTACATTTTTATTCAACAATGTTGTTCTCTTGACAGTTACTGTCTGTATGTTTACCATTTAAGGCTACCAACAAAAACAGCCATGGGTAGCCATTTGAAATGGTACTGTATGTGTATCAAACAGGTATTATTTTGTTGAATGCTGAACTTCTTTCTTAATAACAATTGCATAAAACATGCACATGAAAATATTAAAATGAAAAGGGATGTTCATCTAATCAAAATGATTCAACTTAAACTGTCTTCTGGACTTTAAACACAATGTAAAACTTAGTGTGCTGACAAATATTAGAGCAAAATCATTAACAATCATAAAGTAACAAAACCAAAGCAAAACAATTCGAAATTGAAAAAAACTTTTTTTTTCAGTTTTAAGTGTAATAAAGCAATGTCATCAGATTATGCATCTGATTTTATCTCCTCTCCTTGTGGAACAATTTTGTCTTAGTTGTAATACATGAATGGACAAATACATTTTTTAAATGCAAATCTTTAGAAACAGTTTGTTTCAGACAAATGCTATAACAATGTCAGAAGAAGAGGAAAAAAGATCCCTTACATTCAGTACACAATATCCATTGTAAAGTAATCGCCAGGCAGGACATTGTCAAACTCTTGAGAAAACTCAGGGTATGAGCTGTAAGTGCATGATAATTCAAGAACAGCACAGTGGACGCTGTAAAGAAGCGTAAGAAGATCTCCAGTTTTCTTTGGTTGATGCTTCTCACATACCGTAACAGGTGGTTAAGAGCTGTTGCTCTTGTGGATTTAGGCTTTCAGTTCATTGCTTTATCATCTGGGCCACTTTCTTGTTAGTCAGCTGCTTAGATTAGTTAAAGCTCCATTATGCTTTCTTTGGTTATAAGTGTTGACACAGCATTGTGAATAGTGGAGTGGAAATGGCAACCCATACATTGTCTTTGGAGGGCAGGCAGTGTGAGCCCATTCTGGAGAAGACGTCGAGTAAGTCCTCTTCAACAGTTTCATCAATGTTGCGCTGTAGTGCTTTTTCAAGTAATGCACACTCATTCTCTGAAAGAAATCTGGCAAATGACAACAAGAGTTCTTCATCCACTGAACCAAGTCTTTGACAACAGGCAAGAACAAAAGCTGTTGACAGTCTGATTGGTATGATTTTGTGGTCCAGGTATTCTTTCAACCACACTCTTCCAAGAGCTTGCCATGTCTTCTCAGAATAGTCTGTGTGCTCGTTCATCTTCCCCCTCACACTGTTCCAAGAAATGTTCCCAGAACGCGGAGTATGCCTCTCTTGAAACATCATCACTGTCCACAGCTTTGTCATTTATAAACTCCATTTTTAGATTAGCATTCAGTAGTTTTGGTTCTATGTAGATATTAAAGACATTAAGGACTTGTCTTAATTTTACAAGGAGTTCTTTTTCAAATGGGTCCGGTGATGCTGGAATACGACTTGATGATACAGGGCCATCATTCAGTGTAGAGTGCTGCAAGAAGGTAGAAATGTGTCACGTATAGTGTTTGTACGGGGCGTGGTGGAAGTTTGAGGACCTGGATGCAGATATTTTAAAGTAAAGAACTTGATTTATCCAAAATAAAGTAACACAAGGCGCAGCTGAGCCAGAATACAAAAACCGTGGAGAAAACATGACCCGACTGTGACTGACTGTGAAAAAACCATGAGGCAAAACCTGACAAGACATAAATGATGGTGGCATTAATGACAGTGAGGATTTTGCGATGAACATGAGGGGACCTGGAAACTAAATACTGATGGGAGGTGATTGGTGAAAGAGTGCAGCTGAAGGGGAAAGCACAGGTGAAGTGAATGAACCAATGATCAAGAGTGACAGGGCAAGGGAAACCAAAGTAAAACATGACAAAACCAAGTACTCAAAACATAACAAAAACAACCGATGTGACAGAGCCTCCCCCTCAAGGATGGATCCCAGACATCCCAAAGCCTGGGTGGCGGCAACGAGGGACCTGGAGACGGAGACGTTCCGGCGGACGGCCAGCGACAAGGGACCTGGAGACGGAGACGTTCCGGCGGACGGCCAGACATTCGGCGATGAGGGACCTGGAACCGAAGACGGTCCGGCGGACGGCCAGACGACCAGCGATGAGGAACCTGTAGCCAGTCCATCGGACGGCCAGACAACCAGTGATGGTCTGGTGGACAACCAGACATCTGGCGATGTGGAGGCAGAGATTGCGGAGCAGGGACTGGCGCACCAGGAGACTGTGATGACTGTGGCCCAGGAGTCGGCGGCAATCCGCCGGCTGGCCAGACAATGAGGGTGCAGGTGTCAGAGACGGTCTGGCGGACGGCCAGACCCCCAACGATGAGACACTCGGAACCAGCAATGGTCTGGTGGATGGCCCGACGACTTGGGACATGGAGCCGTCGACGGTCTGTCGGGCAGCCAGACATATAATATAATATCTTTAACCAAGATGGCGGCGCGTGAACAATGTGAGGCACAGCGTCTCTCCAGAATCTGCTATTTAGCGGTTTTCCACCTACTTTTGACTAACTATTCATCCAGAATTGTTCGGCATTACTGTTCTACAACAGACAAGAGCTTCTTGGACATCCCCACTCAAAACTCCGACAGTTTTATCGCTGATCTCTGACTCATCCCAGAGATCTCCAGAAGACCGGAGGCTGCTCATTCTTCCCGGCTGGGCAGAAGTGCACGCAGACAGCGCCGAGAACGCAGGGGTCAGGGGATGTACAGGCCTACAGTACAGCCAGGGCAGGGCTGAAGAGGGGCATCAAAAAGGCCAAACACCACTACAAGGGGAAGGTAGAAGAACACTTTTCGAACTTCAACCCCTGACGTATGTGGTAAGGACTCCAGATCATCACAGATTACAGGACCATCAACCCCTCCCCCGCCTCCTCTGATGTCTCCTTCCTCAACAAGCTCAACAGCTTCTATGCTAATTTTGAGAGAGGGAACACAACAACTGCAACCAAGACAGATGTATCTCCAGACCACCAGCCACTGATCAGCCTCATCAAAAACCACCTACAGGGAGGAGGTGGATCATCTGGCTGAGTAGTGCGACACAAACAACGGACAACAGACCAAAGACCAAGGAGCTCATCGTGGACTTCAGGAGGAATGCTGACCCACACCCACCAAGGTGGAGCGTGTGAACAGCTTCAAGTTCCTGGGTGTCCACATCTCTGAGGATCTCACCTGGACGACCGGATGCTACAAGCTGGTCAAGAAGGCTCACCAGCGCCTCTTCTTTCTTTTCTTTTTAAAAAAAAATTTTTTATTTAGAAATGTTCAGTTATACAAATAGTGCAAACACAGATAGTGAAAATGCAAACAAAGACAAATGTACTCAAATGTGAATGAAATGCCCACCCCCTCCCTCAAAGAAAAACAAAAAAGCATGAGCAATATTAAAAATCAAATCAGCAAAAAATTTCAAATCTGAATGAAAAATAAGGAAGTGCAAAGTCCGATCAAAAGCAATACAGAGCCCTGCCATACACAGAGCAATCAGCACCAGCCAATAAAAATCCAGACAGAACAAAGCACATGTAAATCATGTGCAACATCAACAATGTATCCCCATATCCAACCCCCCACAAGATTACAGTCTCGATAAGTTCAACATAAAAGGCTGCCACATTTTGTCAATGGTCACGGAGGTCAAACAAACACAATGTCGAATTCTCTCTAGGTGCAATAGATTTGTGATTTCGATCAGCCAGGTATTAAAAGATGGCACATTTTAATTTTTCCACAGAGTTAAGATGTTCCTTTTTGGAATGACCATGCTATATTGTACTATTTTTGGTTGAAGGGGTTTAGAGTAGTGGGGTGTCGGGACCCACCCAGTATAGCAGTGTACGGGTCTGGAATGATATCACAGCCATGAATCCTGGAGAGGCAAATGAAAATATCTGACCAAAATTTGTTTAATTTGGGGCAGGACCAGAAGAGATGACCAAGAGTGCCCTCTGCTGCTTTACACTTTGGACAGGTTGGAGAGACAGAGGGATAGAAAGAGTGTACTTTGTTACTTTGAATTGGATAAGGTGATGTCTGGAGTTTATCGAACAGCTGTGAATGATGGGAAGGGAGGTATTCCAGTCATCATCGCTGATTGTAATACCAAGATCTTCCTCCCAAGCCTCCTTTAGGTGCAGAGTAGTGACATGTTCATAAGCTGTAAAAATGTTAACAAAACAAGACACGAGTCTCCTTGAGTTGGGATCCTGATTCAGAAGAGTGTACAGATCTGAGGGGACAGGGAGTGATTCGAAATTCATTATGTTTTTGCATGTGTAATCTCTAATGTGGAGATAACAGAAGAAATGTGAATGTGGTAGTGAAAATATTTCCTTCAATTGCGCAAAGGTAGCAAAAGTATTTTCAATGTAAAGGTTTGCTAAAGTGCCGAGACCTTTGTTCTTCCAGGTCGCAAAAGTGCTATCACTCAAAGAGGGGAGGAACCAGTGATAGTTGTTGTATGTTTGTTTGTTGAAGAGAGCTTTCGGGAAGATCCTGTCCGATAGCAAGACCGGCAGGGGTGGAATCCATGACATTACCTGGGTATGCCTTTTGCCAGTACATCGAGGCTCTACAGTTCGCGGCCCAATAGTAATGCTGGAAATTAGGCAGACTAAGGCCTTCTGCCGATTTAGATTTGGTAATGTGTTTTCTAGAAATACGATGTGCCTTGATTCCCCAGATAAAAGAGATTATAGAGATTATAGAGTTCAAAAGCTTAAAAAACATTTTAGGTATGAATATAGGTAAAGTTTGGAAAAGATAGAGGAACCTGGGCAGAGCCATCATTTTAATTGCGTTCACATGCCCTATCATAGATAAGGATAGCAGCCTCCAAGTTTCAATGGTAGATTTAAGCTTTTATAACATAATTAGATAATTCAATTTATATATTAGTTTTGAATCTTTGGGAATATCCAGGCCTAAGTATTGAAATTTGTCTGTAACAATATGAAAGGGCAATCTGATAACAAAATCTGGACTCAAGACATTTTTAATAGACGTGAATTAGTTTTTGTACCAATTTGTAACATATCCAGACAATTCACCAAATTTTTTCAATAAGTTAGAGCAAAGGAGGAATAGCCTTCTCAGGGTCGGAGAGAAATATCACACGCATAAAGAGAGATACGGTGGTCCAGTTTACCTGAGATCAAAGGAGCAATGGAGGAGCGGTTCCTTATACTGGTCGCGAGAGGTTCTATTGCTAATGTGAAGAATAGTGGGCTCAGTGGGCAGCCTTGACGACAAGAGCGTTGCAATGAGAAAGTGGGAGATTTATTGCAGTTAGTGACAACCAAGGTCGTTGGGTGGGTGTACAGCATTTTGACCTAGGAGGCAAAATTATCACCCAAACTCCCTTATTACCGCCATGATATAGTTCCACTCGACCTGGTCGAAAGCTTTTTTCGCATCAAGTGCTAGAACAGAGGTTTTGGAGTCTTGTATCTAGCATACATTATATTCATCAACCGTCTAACATTGAAAAAAGAAAATCTCCCTGGGAAAATCCAGTCTGGTTGTGGTGGCTTATGGTTGATATACACTTATAAACAGTCGGATGGCAAGTATTTTAGTGAACACCTTAAGGTCACAGTTACAGAGGGCAATAGAACGATATGAGGCGGGGTCCGACTCATCCTTATCCTTTTTCAATGTAAGGGAGATGTTAGCTGAATACAAGGTGCCCGGGAGTAGGCCAGCGGCGACGGAGTGGTTTAACATCCGTGACATGACAGGAGTTATTTTGACTGAGTATGAGTTTGTAAAACTCTGCCAGCCGCTTTACCGTTGGGGAAGGAGCGTATTGCTCCTGTAATTTCTTACAGGGGTTATATTTGCGTTAGGTTTACTTATGCTAAGGTGTTCAATTTAGGTAGATGGAGGGTATGAAGGAAGTCTGTAGTAATAATACCCATTTTTGTCTTGATTTTATGGATTGTTCGCTTAGCCTGTATGCTTCTTAGCTGACGGACTAACAGTTTGTCTGGTTTGTCGGCTAGTTCAAAATGTTTGTTTTTTTTAACCTTAAACAGCATAGTACCCACTTGGTTAGAGAGAACAGTATTAAATTTGAATTTAGGTTTCATAATCTCGTTCAGTTCAGAAGGTGAGGGAATCTGTTGGAAGTCTCTTTTGAGAACTGACAACTGCGCTGTAATTTCTGACATTTCTTTCTGCCTGTCTTATTTCAGCTTAGCCTCGTAGGCTATGATATGGCCCCGTGTAACAGCTTTCAAAGCTTCCCATAGAGTGGAATCTGTAACGTCAGATGTGTCGTTATAGGATTATAGGATCATACGTTATACGATATAGCATAGTCTGTTATAAGGTAAGCTGTTTGTTGACGAAACTGCATATCGTTGAGTAGTAGTGTGTTGAATCGCCAGTCAAACGTGGGCTTTGTCCTACCTAAGTCTATTTTTAGCTCGCTAGGGCAGTGATCGTAAACTAAAATGTTGTGGTATTTGGTATAGGTTATCCTGGAAGTCAATTTAGCATCTGTTAGAAAGTAATCAAGTCTTGTGTAGGACTTGTGTACTTGTGAAAAAAAAGAGTAATCTCTACTAGAAGGGTGTTGAAGCCTCCAGATATCAATGAGGTTCATAGAACTGATAAGGTTATTTATGGTAATTGTGGAGTTGGAGGGAACAATCGGGCGTGTAGAAAGCCTATCAGTAAAACAATCCAGTATAGTATTGAAGTCTCCTTCTGCAATTAAGTGAGTGGTGGAAGAGTCTAGTATGAGATTAAAAAATTTTCTAAAGAAGCTAGGGTCGTCAAAATGAGGTGCGTATATATTGAGAAATGTTACGTGTTGTGTCAAAATATGACCTGTTACAATAATATAGCGACCGTTTGGATCATCAGAGATGGTTGAAATGTGTTGAAATGGAATATTTTGGCAAAATAATATAGCTACTCCTCTGGCCTTAGAAGAAAATGTTGACCGATAAATTTGTGATACCCAACTGCATTTTAACCTCCATTGATCTGTATGTTTGATGTGTGTTTCCTGCAAAAAAAGCAATGTCCCCAGATAACGACTTCAAGTGGGAGAAAACCTTGCCCCTTTTTAAATTGGTTCCTAAACCTCTGACATTCCAGCTTAGTAAGGTTAGATTGCCAGTTTGTGGTGAGGACGGCAAAGTGCTAGTAGCCATGAAGAGATATTATCAGAATAATGTGACATAACTGCAGCAGTAGAAGTATTGGCACTGGGAAAAAGAAAAAAAAACCCAAAGAGATAAGAAGGAATGGTAACAAGTTAGTAACAATATTCACACCCCCCTGTCTCTGGAGACAGCAGTGAGACGCATCTCTCAGTGGCAATGGCTCAGGTCGGCTGTGTGGTAGCAGCAGGTTTGACAAACTTGTCTATGAATGCCTCAGCGTCCGTAGGCTTCAAGAGGTTTTCTGTTCGGTTCCAAACGTGAGGATCAGACTTGCAGGAAAGAGGAGACCGTGTTTTATTCCGGCCTCTCTCAGTTTCTTCGAAAGCCCGACATTGGTCGGATACTTCAGGTGGAAAGTCTGGATAGATGCTGATCTGGGCTCTGTCAAATGACAGGGTAGATTGCCGATGGGCGAAGTTGAGTAATTTCTCCTTCTCTGGGAAGTGATGGATTTTGGCGATCATTTAGCGCGGCCGCACCGATGAGGATTGTGTGCCTATCCGGTGTGCCCGGTCCACCTTCAAGCCGTCGGGGAAGCTGTCAGGTCCAAGAAGTTTTGGCAGGAGGTCGGCTATGAAGTGAGTCGGGTTCCCCTTCTCAACCTTCTCAGGTAAGCCCATGATTTTAATGTTTGAGTGGCTCTCAAGGTCAAGTAATTTGCACTTTATGGTTGTGTTATATTCCATCATTTCCTCGTAGCGTTGCTGAAGGTCATTTATGCAGGTGTCATGGTCAGTCACTGCTCCTTCGAGGTCAGCAATTCTTGTTGAATGGTCAAAAAGGGAGGTTTAAACGAAATGCAGTTTTGAATCCAGGCCATTAAATCTGGCTGTTATGTCTTCTTCCAGTTTTCCAATAGCTGTTAGGATTCTAGCGAGTGTGGGTTGTGAGCTTGCTTTGCTTGTACTGGTGGAAGCATCTGTAGCTAGCTTGGCCTGGTTGCCAGCGTCGTCGTCTTCTTCAGCGGATAAAGTTGTTTTGTCGTCTTCTTCGGCAGGAGAATCTGGGTTCATAGTTTTCCCTCTAGTTTTAGGTTTTCCAATAGTTATATTTAAGAGAAGTAAGCGTGGATGTTTAGCACAATTTTAGTGAGTGTTTGACGGAGCCAGTAAGAAAGCGTCTACTCCATGCAGTGCTCGATCCTCCTCCACCTCTTCTTCAGAGTACTCTGAGGAAGAACCACCTGTCCCTAAACATCCTGGTGAACTTTTACCGCTGCATCATTGAGAGTATCCTGACCAACTGCATCACAGTCTGATACGGGAGCTGCTCTGCCTCGGATCGGAAGGCACTGCAGAGGGTGGTGAAAGCCGCCCAGTGCATCACCGGAGCACCACTTCCTGCCATAGAGGACATCGACAGGAAGCGGAGTCTGAAACGGGCTGGGAAAATCATCAAAGACTTCAATCACCCAGCACACAGACTCTTCACCCTCCTGCCCTCTGGGAGGCGCTACAGGAGCCTCCAGACGTAGACCACCAGGTACCGGAGCAGATGCCTGTCCAGCCTGGGCACTCTGGGAGATAGTTTCTTCTTCCTGCTCCTTGCATTCTATGATTTGCTCACAGCTCCCCATAAGTGCCCATAAGGTCTCGCCTACTCCGGTCGTCACCAATACAATTAAAATTGTAATCCAGTTTAGGAAGCAGCATGGCTTACATAGGGCTTCGACTCTTGCCCCAGTTTTGAATAATTATGCATTCCTTCCTTCCTGCTCTGACCCCAATTTTCGTGTATGGTCAGATAAGGGCCTCAGAACACTTAATGACCTCTATAACGAAGGTGTTTTCACGTTTTTTTCATCTCTTTCAGACAAATACAATTTCCCCAATAGCCACTTTTTTCGGTACCTCTAAATGAGACAATTTATTCAAAAACAGTTTCCACATTTCCCAAACCGCCCCCCCGAAGCTGAAATGGATCAATTTTTGTCTCTAAACTTGCAACAGAAACGATTGACATCTGTCATTTATAATAAGATTGCTCTTCTGAGGCAAGCCTCAACTATATCATCTAAAAGTGCATGAGATGGATATAACTGAGGTCCAGTGGAGGGACATTTTAAAATGTATCCATTCTTCATCTATATGTGCCAGGCACGGTCTATTGCAGTGGAAGGTGCTTCATAGAGCCCACTTCACCAATGCTAAACCGGCTAAAATACATCTTTATCACGGTGATACCTGTAACCATTGCAAACAGTCCCCAGCTGACCATGCACACATGTTTTAGACGTGTCCAAAACTGACTAACTTTTGTTCTGATATAATATAGTATATTATGATATAATATACAAATTTAGAACCGAATCCCCTGACTGCTCTTTTTGGTTCCCACAACTGTACAGCGTGCAATTCTTCTTAAATGGAAACATGTCTCCCCCGACTCATAATAGTTGGGTACGTGAAATTTTACTGTGTATTAAGTTAGAGAAGTTAGGGTTTTCGCAGGAGGGATCTTTGACAGCATTCCACGAAACCTGGAACCCACTACTGGCTTATATTAGAAATAGTGTCACGGTTACTCCTGATGACGAGGACACTTCTTAAAGGTTGGAAAGAAAGAAAGGAACCACCCCCCCCCCATTCTAATTATTTTCTGTTTTCATTTTTTGTTTTGTTTTACTATTCTAATGTTTTACTCTATTGTGTCCCAGTTGTATTATCCAGCACCAGATATGTCTAGATCCTTGTCCTTGATCAAAACATACAGTTTTCCAAATAAGTTTTCTACTCATTATTTTTATTAGTAGAAATAAAATAATATTATACATATAAAACCAGTTTGATTTAAACTGTATGGCTCTGTATTTTAGTGATTTTTAATGGATTGCAGTAGGCCTTAGAGCAGAGAAAACACAGTGGCAGCCATCTTGATGAAGCAAATTGATCATGTTTCACACTGTTCTTAAAGTTAGAGAGGGTGTCTGCTTCCCAGACATACACTGTGTTGCCAAAAGTATTCACTCACTCGTTCAAATAATTAAATTCAGGTGTTCCAATCACTTTCATGGCCACAGGTGTATAAATCCAAGCACCTAGGCATGCAGACAGCTTCGACAAACATTTGTGAAAGAATGGTTCGCTTTCGGCTCAGTGAATTCCAGTGCGGTACCGTGATAGGATGTCACCTGTACAACAAGTCTAGTCGTGAAATTTCCTTGCTACTAAATATTCCACAGTCAACTGTCAGATGTATTTTAACAAAGTGGAAGCGATTGGTCACACCTTTTCTTCACTTTGCTCTCTTTTTCCCCCCGTTTAATTTCTCAATTGATTTTATGTACATGTGACATTATTGTGGTTATTAACTTGTGTTTCCCTGTTCCAACAGGTGTCCTTTGAATGGCGTTATGGTGTGTGTGTGTGTGTGTGTGTGTCCCCCCCCCTCTTTTCTCTCTTTTCTGTCTTCTCAAACCCCAGCTGGTCGAGGCGGATGGCCACCCTTCCTGAGTCTGGTTCTGCCAGAGGTTTCTTCCTGTTAAAAGGGAGTCGTTCCTTTCCACAGTCCCTCAGGCTCAGGACGGGAGATTGGACTGAAGACAAGTTTCGGTGCAATCTGTTGGTTTCCTTAGCTAGGATATTATTTTTTGAATTGGCTCTACATGAATTAATTGGATTATGATTACAATGAGATAGGCTCCAGCCCACCCGCTACCCGATTAACGGATTGACGGTATAGAAAATGGATGGATGGATGATTACAATGAATTGAATTCCAATTGGCTTGAATTGGACTATATTACTTAAGTGCCTTGAGATGACAATTGTTGTAATCTGGCGCTATATAAATAAAATTTAATTTAATTTAATTTAATTGATTGGGAACGACAGCAACTCAGCCACGAAGTAAAATGATGGGGTCAGTGGATCCTGAGACGCATAGACCACAGAGGTCTCCAACTTTCTCCAGAGACAATCGCTACAGACCTCTAAACTTCATGTAGCCTTCAGATTAGCTCTTCAGATTAGCTCAAGAACAGTGCGTAGAGAGCTTCATAGAATGGGTTCCCATGGCAGAGCAACTGCATCCAAGCTATATATCACCAAGTCCAAAGTGTCAGATGCAGTGGTGTAAAGCCTGCTGCCACTGGACTCTAGAGCATTGGAGACGCGTTCTCTGGAATGATGTATCACACTTCTCCATCTGGCAATCTGATGGTTGGGTCTGGGTTGCCAGGAGAGTGATACTTGTCAAGTGTACACTTGTGAAAGTGTAAAGTTTGGTGGAGGGGGGGATTATGGGGTGGGGTTGTTTTTCAGGAGCTGGGCTTGGTCCCTTACTTCCAGTGATAGGAACTCTGAATACGTCAGCATACCAAGAGATTTTGAACAATTGCATGCTCCCACCTTTGTGGAAACAGTTTGGGGATGGTCCTTTCCTGTTCCAATATGACTGTACACCAGTGCACAAGGCAAGGTCCATAAAGACATGGATGAGCGAGTCTGGTGTGGAAGGACTTGATAGGGCTGAACAGAGTCCTGACCTCAATATTTAGTCCATTTATTTTTGTGCATATTTAGTTAATTTAATTTTAGCTTGAAACATCAAAGCATTAATCTCTGTCTGGCAGAGATATCTTGTTGCCACATCTTGTAAGAATGGGTGTTTAATACAACTTTGTCAATCTGGTTGTGTAGGTCCTTGAGAATGAGTCTCAGCCAGTGATAGAGGCGGATCTCTTCATCTCCACCAAAACAATCAAAGTGCTCAAGAATGACTGCCAGGTACCCACTCACACAGTTTTCTTTCATCTTATTGTAAAGACACACAATTGACATCACTGTGTAATATACCATTTGATTAGGGATCTGGTAGACAAGTGCTGAATTTCAAGTTTACTATCAGGATTAATAGTGAAGGTGATGAGAGGACCCAAATGCAGACACTGATTAGGCAGGAGGTAGAAGAACTGAACTTGATTTATTTTAAAATTATAATAAAAGGCAGGTTAACAAGCCGGAACACCATAAAACTAAACTGTGAGAAAAAGAAAAATCTAAGCACTATAAACATGAGCATGAAATTACAATGGAGAGATAGTATGAGTCGTCATGGCGAGGGTCTTATAAGGACTATGAGAAACCAGGGAGCTTAAATACTGTGGGGAACTGATTAGTGACTCACTGCAGCTGTGACAGAGTGTAGACAGGTGTACAGAGGAAGTGAGAACCAACTGAAAACTGAGGAAGTTCAAACCATTTTTCCCTTGATCATCATAGGAAATTTGAGACTACAGATCATGTAATGAAGAAGCTTGGAGCTCTGATGAGAACATGGCAGCAATATCAGGAAGGCGATACTATTTGTTTCACCAAGACATTATTGGAGGAGCAACTCTAACATCTACCCGCTTTAAGACTGCAAACAGAGATTAAGATTAAGATCAGATTTATTGTCAAGTACAGGGAAATACACAAAATTTCTCCTTCGCATTCAACCCATCCAGGTTGGCACCTGTTTTTGAATTGGCTCTATATGAATGAATAGGATTGATTTTTTAAATTTTTTTATTAATCAATTGGATTTGATTGGGTTATGATAACAATGAATTTAATTTAACAATAACAATTTAATTAACTCCAATTGGCTTGAATTGGACTATATTATTGAAGTGCCTCTAGGTGACATTTATTGTAATTTGGTGCTATGTAAATAAAACTGAATTGAATTGAACTTGTATGGATGCCGTGGCGGTTCAGTTCATTGCTTAGAGTTTTCTTTTAAACAACAGCGCCTACTGATGCCAGATCTTTCTGAAGTTCTGCTTGAGTGGTTCTTGGCTCTTGGAGAACTTTTCTAATTAATTTTTTGACTCCCCTGTCAGAAATCTTATTTGGAACACCTGATCGTGGCCAGTTTATGCTGAAATGATGCTCTTTTCATTTCCGGAAACTGGCCCCCACAGCACTCACAGGAACTGTCAGAATTCTGGAAATGTGTTTATAACTAGTACCATCAGAATGCTTTTCAACAGTTAGATTATGAAGGTCTTGGGATAGCTCTTTGTTTTTACCCATCATGAAATCTTTCATGTATGACTTCTGGGTATTGAGAAACCTTAATAGCCCATCAGTTAGGACAAAACCAGCTGTTAGGACTAAATGCATCTGTGAGAGTGATGCTGTAGTGTCGCGTGATTGTGTGAGACTCAGCAGATTCAAACAAGGCGCTCCTCTAATGGAGCAAACAATATAGTAAGATTATAATTACGGCAATAACTATTGTTTAAATAAATATATTATCGGGTGAAACAAAAACAAAACACTGGAGTACAGTGAAGAAAGCCTGGAGAGCATCACGGATTACATCGACGAGTGTTTTGACAGGATCGTCATGGGGAAAACTAACCAAACCCCATCTGCCAGCAGCAGGGCTTCAACCTCCAAAAGAAGTCGTAATGAAGAGTCACCCGGAGCGATGTCTCCAGCTGGTAATGATTCTACGGACATTTTGACATCAATCGATAAGAAATTATCCAGCTTCGACGCCCGTATGTCTCTGTTAGAAATTCTACACAGAGAGTTCCAGGCATTACAGGAGTCGTTGGAGTTCAGCCAGCAACAGGTGCAGACGCTTGCTGCAGAAAACGCAGCCCTCAGAGGATCGGTGAAATCACTCACCGAAGGAATGAGCCGGATCTCTGATGAGAACAAGAGGATGAAAGAATCAATTATTGATCTCCAGGCTCGTAGTATGAGGGACAATCTGGTGTTTTCTGGAATCCCGGAGCAGACAGACGAGGATCCTGAACTCATAGTGAAAAACTTTATCCAAAATCAGCTGAAACTTCCAGGAGATGCAGTGAAAAACATCACTTTTCACCGAGTCCACCGCCGGGGAGGGAAGAGACCTGATGCCCGCCGACCGAGACAGATTGTGGCCAAGTTCGAGCACTACCAACAGAAGGTCCAGGTGAGGGGCCGCGGCAGGGAGCTGAGAGGAACAGACTTCAGCGTCAACGACCAGTTTCCCAAAGAAATCCTGGAAAGACGCGGGGTTCTGTTCTCCATCTGGAGAAAGTTCATGGAAGGAGGCTTCCAAGCTGTCATCGTGGTGGATAAATAATTCATCAACGGGCAGCTTTACCGCGACCAGGAAACCACTCCTTGGCTCTTCTAAACCCCAGGTGATCTGTATTCGTTAACTTGTATAAATCATATCACCGTAGATGGCATATCAGTAACTTTGAAACAGTCAATCCAATCCACAGTTATCTGTCAAGACAAAATATATAGCTCACTGCCAGTCTCACCAGCATAGAAGTTTATGCAGGTCACATTTGTTTATTTGGGTTTGTTTTTTTTGTTTGTTTGTTTCTGTTCTATCTCACACTTCCACTCTTTTGCACTGTTTTTCTATTCTGTCTTTCTTCCCCAACCCGCTGCGTTTCCACCTTAATAAGTAATGTTAACAAGCATAGCACACAGAGTTTTGAGCAGAGCACATAATCAAATACCACACAGCATCGACAACACAAGTACATATTGTAGTAAGCCCATACTGACGAACAGAAACACAAATAATGGCATGTTCATGGAAGCATATATGCACACACACGCACAGGATGCTTTTAGCAAGCATCCAGCACTCACTGCGTTAGTCTGAGCATGTCCACACTGAGGATTATTTAATGGAATATGCATGGAGCTGGGTCCAGGGAGAAGAGATTAAAAATCTCCAATAAATTGAAAGATCCACAGGCAGACATTGTTTTATTACAGGAGATTCATTTATCAAAGACTGCAGCTGATGTTCTCACCACAGCACAGTTTCCTCATGTGTACCTGTTACAACTCCAGACAAAGAGGTGTAGCCATTCTGATAAACAGAAGAGTAAATTTCACCGTAAACAACACAGTTATAGATCCAGAAGGTAGATTTCTAATAGTTAATTTATCTATTCAAAATATGAAGCCTATCCCTGGAGCCTATCCCAGCAGTCATCGGGCGAAAGGCGGGGTACACCCTGGACAGGTCGCCAGTCCATCACAGGGCCACATAGAGACAAACGAGACAAACAACCATGCACGCTCACACTCACTCCTACGGACAATTTGGAGTCACCAATTAACCTGACATGCATGTTTTTGGATGGTGGGAGGAAGCCGGAGTACCCGGAGAGAACCCACGCATACACGGGGAGCAAAATATGAATTTATGCATTGCAAATATATATGGTCCAAATGTTGATGACCACTCATGTTTTCACTCCTTTTTTACTTCACTCTCTGATCACTCAGATAACACACTCATTCTAGGAGGGGACTTTAACATGGTATCTGACTCAGGAGGAGACAGACTCAGTACTTCAGGAAGTCAGCGGAACTGGCAGTCCACAAATATTGTAAAACAGTACATGAAAGATTTTGGTCTTTGTGATGCTTGGCGCTCCCACCACCCCACTCTTAGAGAATACACCTTCTTCTCACCGGTACACCACTCATATTCAAGAATAGATTATTTCTTAGTTAGCAGTTCCTTGATGAGGGATATTTCAGACACCAAAATCCACCCCATCACTATCAGTGATCACGCTCCAGTTTCTATCACACTGAAGAATAACAGAGTTAAACCACCAGCTAGGAATTGGAGATTTAATACATCATTACTAAAAGACCCTGATTTTATTAATTGTTTCAAAAGGGAATGGTCTGTATATTTAGAAAATAATGACCTGCCAGGAATGTCAGCTTGTATTCTCTGGGAAGCCGGAAAAGCAGTTATGAGAGGCAAAATAATCTCATTTTCATCAAATAAGAAAAAGAGGGAAAGATCAAGGATATCAGATTTAGAACTCAGGCTTAAATCATTAGAAGTTGTCTACAGTACCTCCAAAGAGGAACACACACTGAATGAACTAAGAAAAGCTAGACTTGAATTAAACAAAATTATTGATAAATAAACACAGTTTCTGATACAAAGACTTTGCTTGGAGAACTTTGAGCACGGCAATAAATCTGGAAGGTTCCTAGCTAATCAACTAAAGAGAAACAAAGAGAAAACAACAATCACTTCTGTTAAAGACTCAAAAGGAAATGTCACCCATGACCCTGATATAATCAACAATGCTTTTAGGGACTTCTATAAAATCTTATATTCATCACAAAATGATCCATCAGACAGTAACATAGATCAGTTTCTTAGTAATATCAACCTTCCAAAATTACAAACTGAACAGGCAATGGCTCTGGATTCACCTCTCTCAATAGGAGAACTCCATGAAGCCCTTCAACATATGCCTAGTAACAAAGCCCCAGGACCAGATGGTTTTCCAGCAGAGTTCTACAAAGAATTTTGGACTGTTTTGTTACCTACATTTCACAAAATGGTATTACAAGTTAAGCAGAATGGCAGATTATCCCCACACATGAACTATGCTAACATTATCTTGCTACAGAAACCAGGAAAAGACCCCATACTTCCATCCAGCTACCGCCCAATATCTCTAATAAATGCAGACCTCAAAATAATTTGTAAAGCCCGTGCCAAAAGAATAGAAAACATAACTCCACTTATAATACATCCTGACCAGACAGGTTTTATAAAGGGAAGACACTCATCCACTAACACTTGCAGGCTAATTAATCTCATAGACTATTCTACTATCAACAACCTGGAAACCACAATCGTCTCTCTAGATGCAAAAAAAGCATTTGATCGAGTGAACTGGAAATTTTTATTTGCAACATTAAAACAAATTCGGGTTTGGGTCACACTTCATCAACTGGATAAGGATATTATATAGCTCCCCAAATGCAAGTGTCAGGACAAATGATCAAACTTCTCCAAGCTTCAGTCTGCAGAGAGGTACAAGACAGGGTTGCCCACTTTCTCCCTCACTTTTTGCTATTTTCATCGAACCTTTAGCAGCTGATTTCAGACAAGAAAGAAATATTAAAGGCAAATATTCAGAACTCACAGACGTCTCTCACTCACATGACCAAACTCATAAATAAATTCTCAGCACTTTCTGACTACTCTATCAATTGGTCTAAGACCACAGTTCTGCCCATTAACTGTAGGGTCCAGAATATACCTACGATCACTTTACAGTCAGGAAATATTAGATATTTAGGCATAAACATTTCCTCCAGGCTCTCAGAGCTAACAAAGCTAAATTATGTGCAATTATTAAAGAGAGTAGAGGACGATCTCTCTCGTTGGAAGTCCTTACCTATATCACTTATGGGGAGAGTTACAACCATTAAAATGATGATACTACCAAAAGTTAACAATTTATTCTCAATGATCCCCATAAAACCATCTGCTACTTGGTTTAAGTCACTAGATTCATGCATCTCCAAATTTCTGTGGAAAAACAAACCACCACGTATTAGTTTAAAAACCCTACAGAAGACCAAGGAAAGTGGTGGATTAGATTTACCTAATTTTCAGCACTATTCCTTAGCCAGTAGGTTACAATATATATCAAAATGGTTTAAACCTAGCCCAATAGATGAACTATGGATAAATATAGAACAAGCATTTTGTGATAATCTGGAAATCTCTGACCTGCCACTTATTAGTCAAAATTTTAAAAATCACAAATGTTTCAAAAGCATTAACATCAGCACCTCTCTGACAGCCCGGTGGAAATTTCTTAAAATAACAAAGTCCTCACTTGTCCCGTGTAAGCTTACACCCATCTGGAACAATCCTGACATCCTGCAAAACAAAAGTCTATAATAACAAAGAAATATATCCTCCACCAACCAGACTTACAACTCCCGATTAGGGTAGCAGAATTTCTAAGCATCTGCACCCCAAAACTACTATCAAAAATATATAAATTATTGTCTAAGATAGATGACACAATGTCTCTTCCATCCTCAAAATGGGAGGCAGATTTATCCATCAGTTCTAGTCATAGCTTCTGGCCACAAATATGTTTGAACACCTTCAGAATTACTCGAAATCCTAATTTACAGCTCATACAATACAAAATTCTTCATAGAACACACTATACAGGAAAAAGGATGTTCAGGATGGGTCTAACACACTCAAACATCTGCTCACATTGCACAGATAACACACCTGATGATTATGCACACGCTTTGTGGTTTTGTGCGCCTGTCCAGAAGTTCTGGCTTGAAGTCTGTGCGGACCTATCAACATGGCTAAAGTGTAGCATCCCTGCATGCCCCACACTGTGCATACTGGGTGACTTAGACAACATCAACATGGAAATTAGCTTAGCACACATGATCCTCACAGTGTTACGTATCGCAAAGAAAACTATTCTCATGAACTGGAAAACGAAGAACAATCTGTGTATTAACCATCCATCCATCCATTTTCTATACCGACAGTCCGTTAATCGGGTAGCGGGTGGGCTGGAGCCTAAACCAGCAGTCGTGTATTAACCAGTTTAGAAATATTCTTTTAGATTATATTAGCATGGAAACAATGTCTGCCTCCTCAAAACATCAATTGGCTAAATTTAATTCTCTCTGGTCCCCGCTGATTAGCTTTATCACATAGTGGTGGTAGTGGGTTGCTTTCCCGTCGCTCTGGGCGGTTTGGTGTGTGCTGGGGGGGGGGTGCTGTGTGGCTTCGGGCGTCTGGTGGTCTCTCGGGTTGTGGGGACTGGGTTGGTCATTGCTGGGGGGGACTGTGTGTCGGGCTTGGAGGGCAGTTTTGGGGGCTTGCTGGTGGGGCTGTCTTGCGGCGTGGGGCGGGGTCCCTTAGGGGCCTTGGGGTAGTGGCTGCTGGCTCTGTACCGGGTGGCCGGGCCTGGGCCCTGGTGGCTGGGCGCTGCCTTGCGCCCGGGGGGGGGGCCCTGCCTGTGCCTGGGGGGTCTGGGTTGCCCTGGACACGCCACAGTATGGGTGGGTTGGTGCAGGTCCTGGTGCCGGGCTTGTTGTTCTGGGACCTCCAATGTGTCCGCAGGTGGTTGTTTTTTTTAGGGTGTTGTGGCGTGCGGGGGGGAGGGATGGTGCTTTTCCCCTGTTGGGGGGGGGCCTGGGTGATTGTGGGTCTCAGGCCCGGGCTGCTGCGACTGGTGTGACCGGGTGGTTTGTTTGTTTTTTTGTTGTTGTTTGTTTATTTTTTGTAGAGGCCCTCTGGGGTGGGTTGGGGTGGGTTGGGTTGAGTGGGGTGGGGGTTTTTTTTATTAAAAAAAATAAATAAAAAAAAAACCAGCTGATATCAATTAGCGCTAATAGGGGAGAGATGGTAGCCATTCTAAGCTCAAGAACTTTAGACACACTGCAAGAAGAATAAAATGTGTTGAGACACCAAAGATCTATAGAAATGTGTGCTAGAACAGAGCATGTAGTATGGGATAAGGTTTATGATGTGCAAATGTGTCACTATACCAGTCAATGACAGAGGCTGATGCCTGCCCTATCTCTAAAGCTGAGCCCAGACACACTTTGAAGGAAACTTATTTCAGCCAATTGTATTAGTGACCTCATTCTTTTGGTCATGACCCAGATCTTGTGACCATAGGTGAGGGTTGGAACAAAAATGGACCAGTAAATTGAAAGCTTTGCCTTGTGGCTGCGTCACACTGAACTGAGAACAGCTCTAGTGCATGCTGACGGTCATGGTTTGAAGAAGCCAAAAGAACCACAACCACAGGGTTGCATCTTTACAAAAAACAAAGACACCCTCCTCTCCCCAGATACAGATACACTTCAAGATGCTGTCCATAAAAATCACTTGCAGAATCGGTGACAAGTCCAGGACACACACAGTAAATGACCTCGACTTTGTACCAAGAATGACACAGGTCTTGCTTTGGACAGGGACTGAATAATCCGTAAATGCAACGCTGGGAACCCATACTCCCACCTCCCACAGAATTCCTTGGGGTGCACGATTATAAGCCTTCTTCAAGACCACAAAACCCAAACAGACTGAATGGTCAGACTCCCACGGCACCCCTGAGTAACTGCGAGGGTGAAGATCTGGTCCACTGTTCCATGACCTGGACAAAAACCACACTGCTCCCACTGAATCTGAAGTCTGACAATTGTTCGGAGCCTCATCTCCAACACCCTAGAGTAAACCTTCCCAAGGAAACGAGATAGTGTGATCTCCTATAGTTGTAAAACACTGTCAAAATCCCCTTTTTGATGGGAAACACCATCCTGGTCTGCGACTCCACAGGTGTTGCGTTGACCTCCATGCAACACTGTAGAAGCATGTCATGCCAAGACAGCTTCACAATGTCCAGAGTCTGCGGTATCTCCCGGCGAATCTCCTCCATCCCCTGCACCTTACCACTGAGAAGCTTTTTAACTAACTTAACAATCTCTGCTAAGGTGATCGGCAAGTCTTCCAAACAAACAACAGTCAGAACCTCCCTCCTTCAACTTGCAGGGAAGTCTGACTCACTGGGGAGAACTCCAAAACTGAGGCACTTGTGAGTGTCCCCATTCCTGCCCAATGCCCTTTGGGCAACTCAAGAGTATGAGAGTCCAGCCACTCTCCAGGAGTTTGGTTCCAGAGCCCACGCTGTATGTGGTGAGACCAACTATATCAAGTTGGAACTACTTCCCCTCACACATCAACTCCGGCTCTTTCTCCACCAACAAGGTGATGTTCCACATCCCAAGATCTTATTTGCGATACCAGGTACTGGTACGCCCAGGCCCTTGCATTCATCCAGTGGCTCATATTTGAATTCTTATTTAATTTTGTGAAAATATCATGTAATCACGAAAGCAGCATTTAGAAAATGATCCTTAGCTTGTTGCTATTCAGAGCAGCAATATAAGTGACATACAGTGTTTCTGTCCTCAAATTTGAATAACATAGGGACTGTTAATGTTTTTAAATTTTTTCCAGGAAACCATGATGAACCATCCATTGCAAGCCATCTCCTACATTGCTGACATTGGCAACACTGTGGTGCTCATGGCCCGACGAAGGTTGTCTCAGCCTGAGTCTCAGGAGAATGCAGAAGCCTCAGACCCAAGTCAAGAGAGCAAGTGCCAGTACAAGATGATATGTTATGTCTTTGAATCTGAGGATGTGAGTCAAACAACAATTTTATCTGAGCCAACATGCTATTTTTGCAATGCAAATTTAACAGTCAAATTGAAATTTGAGATTACTGTTTTTTTCGTTTTGGAATATTACTTCTTATTCAGTTGTAGTGTTAGAAGCGCTTTGAGTGGTTAGTTAGACTAGAAAAGCGCTATACAAGTACAAGTCCATTTACCATTTACCAGTTCTAAGTTTGTCATATCATCTAGGCCCAGTTGATTGCCCAATCCATTGGGCAGTCTTTTAGTGTGGCTTATCAGGAATTCTTACGGGCAAATGGCTTCAATCCTGAGGACTTAAGTCAGAAGGAATACAGTGACTTGCTCAGCACTCAGGACATGTATAATGATGATCTCGTCCACTTCTCCAAATCTGAGAACTGCAAAGACGTAAGTAAGCTTTCAGCTGTTCAAACACTTTTTTTTTCTTTTTTGTGACTTCTTAGCAGTATGTATCACAAAGTCAAATAAAAAAAGATTGTTTATTGCTTGTCTTTGCTTGCGGGTTGCCTGCTGTGACCTCAGGTGTTTATAGAGAAATCTAAGGGGGAGATTCTGGGTGTGGTGATTGTGGAGAGTGGATGGGGCTCCATCCTACCCACTGTCATCATTGCCAACATGATGCATGCTGGGCCGGCAGAGAGGTCTGGCAGACTGAACATAGGAGATCAGATCATGTCAATCAATGGAACCAGTCTGGTGGGACTGCCACTGTCAACCTGTCAGACCATCATAAAGGTATCTGTCTGTTCTGTGTTCTTTTTGCACAAAGGGTGTGTTTTTATGTTTCTCAGACTCTTGGGCTTTAACTTTTCCTTTTCCTATTGTGATACTTATACAGGTGATTAGAATGGCTAGCTGCTTCATACATGGGTCATTCATTTTGCAGCCAATTCTCAGAGAGGGATATGAATGAAAACTGGCAGGCCATTGACAGGGAGAGACAATTCTGTCTTGTTTGTATCAAATGATATATGCACACAGCTTGAAGATGCAATCAGCTAAGACCTATTTGTTGTGTAGGAGCTTGTACAGTTCAGTAACTCTGTCCTTCCGGTTATACATGGTTCTGGACCCAGGGGAGCCATTGTAATCTTATCTGGTCAATTTAACCTGAAAGCTTTTCTTCAAGTGCTTGTCTCTAACACATTAACAAAAATAAATTGATGAATACTGGAACATTATAATTTCCTTTTTGGTTGAATAAAGTATCTTTTCATTTAATTTAAACTTGATCTGGCTCTTATACTGCCTTTTTTATTCTAGCTTTGTCACACAAGTCCCTTGAAACTTTTGAGCCAACTGGTTTAGTTTTCAACTTATCTGTAGTAATGCATAACTTTTGGCATTTAACTAATACAACATACTTTCCTTTTTGGAGGGTCTGAAGAATCAGTCTCAGATGAAGTTGAATGTTGTGAGATGTCCCCCGGTGACTACTGTACTCATCAAACGGCCAGACCTCCGCTACCAGTTGGGCTTCAGTGTTCAGAATGGCATTGTGGGTGGCGCTGCTTTTTGGAAAATAATACTTGCAGTCTGTTATAAGGCTTAAATGAAAAGTAATTTGTCATTTAAAATAACTACTATATCCTTAAACAGATCTGTAGCCTTATGCGTGGTGGCATTGCTGAACGAGGTGGGATCAGAGTGGGTCACCGCATCATTGAGATCAACAGCCAGAGTGTTGTGGCAATGCCCCATGAAAAAATTGTCCACATCTTGTCAAACGCTGTAGGAGAGGTGAGTTGTCATAAATGATTAATAATTAATTATGTATTTATTCTGGAGTTGGAGTGGTTTTATACAAATAAACCTGTGCCTTTACTACTTCAAGCAGTTATGTGGAAGTATTTTAAGTACCATTTATTGTATGTATTTCTGCAATTTATGAACAAAAGATTATTAGAGCTGTATTTAGAGAATTATAATAGCTCATGTTCTCAGCAGAAGAAATAGTATAAGATTTATTCTTAGCAAGCTATGCAGCAAGGACCTTGATGTTTGCTTGGTTACTAACACCAAAATTTGCTGTCTGATGCTGAAGAAGAAAGCCCTTCCTGTAGAAAAATTTTATTTGAAAACCGGCTACCCCCTTTTTTTTCTGACAGAAAACAGTTCAAGATCTAAACTTGTCAGTGGAAGAAGAACGAGTCAGTTGAATTAAATTGAAGCAAACTCCAAAAATGCCTCCAAAAGAAAAAAAGGTTATTCTGTTGGGTTCTGTTGTGTGACCTAGGAACCCATGAATAAAGTAAGCATCATATTTGATTCAGAACCTCACCACGGTATTTGTTTTCTCCCTGACCTGAATTAATTCAGTTCATAGTTAACTCTGAAGATACTTATTGTGTTACACTGATTACAGCGCATTTGTGGATTACTGATTTAGTCCGGTTTGAAAGGGGAGGATTAAGAATTAAAAAAAAAAAATTGTCGTCTTTCCTCATCATAGCCTGCTCCTGCTACATGCTCAAGCTAGTGACTCGGTCAGTGTACTTGGATGGAGATGACGAGAAATATATTTTAGCAGCCTTCTAACTACCCAGACAGCTACTAATTTTTCTTCCTGTGAAAGCAGGGAAGGAGCAGTTAAGCTGGAGATTTGTGGCTGTTATCTGCGTGAGAGTCAGGTAGTTAATCTGTTGTTCTGGATTTTGGGACACTGAAACAGATTTTGCTAGTTCCATGAAGTCAAGATTAGCATGTACTTATGTTACGATCAACTCTGAATACCATATTTGTGTATCTGCCAGGAGAAATTAAGTATGATCTGTAATGATAATTTTTGGAACAAACTGCCATTTCATTCTGGTGCTGCTTCTGCTAATATGTGGCAATACTACTAGAGTGACCTTGCATTTGTCTTCAAGGGAGATGGAAAAGTGGATTTTTCAAAATGGTTCAGACAATTTGAATTGACTGTAGAAGCAGCTCCACATTCTGATGTGGACAGCTTGGCAAGGCTACAGCCCAATAGACTGGGTGGTGCTGCATTCAGATACTGGGACAACCTGTCACAAAATACAACTATGTTGCAGTGAAAGACTAACTTAAAGCTGTTTTTGGACAAGCTGATTATCTCTCCACATTCCAAAGTTATATCAATGCCTGTTGGAAGCAGGGTTAAAGCTAAACTCAAAGAAATGAGAGTTTTACAAATCTACAGTCAAATACATGAGAAGCATCATTTCCCGGGATGGCCTGGCACTGGACCCAGTCAACAGCCAATGCATACGTGACTGGCCTGTTCTAAGATTACCATATGAGGTACAAGCATTACTTGGATTGTCTGCCTATTACATAAGTTTTGTACATAAGTACGCATTCATTGCTCATCCTCTGCACAACTTTCATCAGCCATTCACTCTCAGTACTGATGCCTCTAACTACGCACTTGGTGCGGTGCTCTCACTGGTTCAGGATGGAGAAGAACGAGTGTTCGAGAGTAACAAATGCTAGTCATCTTCTTACCCATGCCGAGAGAAAATGGTCCACATATGACAAGGAACTTTGGGCCATTGTCAGGAACTTTAGACACTATTTGAGTTCCAGTCCATTCACCATCATCACTAACCACCACTCACTTCTCAGTTTAAGGAAAGTGGATGTCAGTTATGACCCTTTTGGAAGATGAGATCGTTGGACATAAGAGTTGGATCCATATCACTGGACAATCACTTAGAAGAAACACACACATGCAGATGCTATGTCACGGATTCCCCCATCACGGCAACATGCAGAGGCCCAAGAAGCCACAGCGTTACCACTGCAGACCACTTGAGTATAGACCAAGATGGCGGCGGAGCTCAGCGTCTCTCCAGATTTGGCGAAATAGTAGTTATCTGCCTGCTTGTTTCAAGTCTGTTCACTCAGAACTGTCTTGCGAACACATTCTACAGCCGGCAGGAACTTTTGGACATTGCATCTCGCAATTCTGATAACTTTATCGATGGACTACAACTTTTCCCTGAGATCGTCAGGACCACCAAAACAATCAACCCGGCTCCGCCAACCAGAAGTGCTCGCAGGCGGCGTCAAGATCTTAAACAAAGACGGGGTAAGAGAGCTGGGCAAAGGGCTAAGCTGAAGCTAACACCTCACCGGCTATCACTACCCAGCATTTTCCTTGCTAATGTACGGTCTCTGGCGAACAAAATGGATGAGCTACGACTGTGGATCACCATGCACAAATGGATTATGGAATGCAACATCATGATTCTAACGGAAACGTGGCTTAACAACAGCGTTCCTGATAGCGTCATTGAACTAGCTGGTCGCTACATGCTCCGGGCGGACAGAACAGCTGATGACTCCGGTAAAACCAGAGGTGGGGCTCTGTGTATCTATGTAAACAAAGCTTGGTGCACGGATACTGCCATCATTGGAAGTCATTACTCACCTGACCTAGAATATGTATGTAAGAAACTGATCAAAAAGAAACTAACCTCATTGTATCACCCCGTGGAAATTGGATGGTTGAAATATTTAACCGGACTCTAAAGTAACAATTAGCTAAGTGCTGAGCACCAACATGGTGGGGAATGGGATCACTATTTACCATCAGTGGTTCGCTCCTTTAATGCCGCCTCTCACTCCAGCACAGGATGACCCCCGTATTTTCTTGCTCATGGCAGGGAGTCTGCCAGCCACTAAGACTCTCTCTCAGCCTGATTAGCCACAGCCTGTTTCGCCACACAGAACTGGCGCAAAACTGGTGACTCGTCTTGACACAATTTTGGAAGCTTTTCGCTCTCACTGTGAGGAACAAAGACTCAAGTTTAAACCTTATCAAAGTGGAGACCTCCTTTGGATGGATTATCACACTACTAAACTTGATCCTATCCGGACTGGACCTTACTCCTTGTTTTCTCCTCGGATAAAAATGAACTCATGTATAGGTTGTTGCATGTGACACACCCGCAAACTGTTCTCAAGTTTCTTCACTATGATCACCTAAAGCCCAATCAATATACCTGTGATGGACCCCCAGCAGAAGTGGGCGACCTGCGGCTTCATACAACATGAACACTTTACCCAGATATTCTGTATTGTCAGACTCATTCCCCTTTTGTCTCAAACAACCTAACACTTTGGATCCAGCCTGCCCCTCTTTTCTCATGAGTCTGGCCCTCACGGGTCCAGCCTGATGCTTTTGTATCTGTGTCAAGCATCATATTTTTTTCAGAACCTCCCCGTGTTATTCTTTTTCCCACGACCCAAATTAATTAATTAATTAGTAATGAATTAGTAATAAGTTAACGCTGAAGATACCTATAGCGTTATACTAGTAAATAATATTAACAAAGCAGTGAGTGCTCATGAAGACACAGAAAAAAAACAGAGGGTGATATTATATGTTTTATTGAGAAATGAGTTTCATGAGCATATACTGTACTTGGAGACACAGACTTCACACCCTACTTGTACCCACAGCTTCCCTGTCACACCTCCATAATGTCACCTTCCACCTCTGTCAAGGATCTTAACACTCAGCAAGCCTCACCAACGTCTCCCCCCATATCAGGACACACTGAGACCTCATCTGCTGCCCCCTCCAGCCTGTCTGTCTCCAGCAGTCAGGTGAGGAAGTGGTTGGAAAGACTGCACCAGAACAAGGCTGCATGTCCAGATGTCTTTCAAGGGTCCAGAAGGCCTGTACTGAACAGCTATGTGAAATTCTGCAGCAGATATTCAAACTTAGCCTGATTCAGCATAAAGTTCCAGTGCTGTGGAAGACATCCTGCCTTCTTCTGGTACCTAAAAACATCTCATTCATCTGCCCTCAGTCACTACAGACCAACATCACACAGCATGATTCAGATCTATGATTTCTCCTGTTACATCCCATCTAGGGGATGGGAGTGCAACATAAAAAAAAGTTTTTTCCTGTCCTGGATCTCATATCAAAGTCGGACAACTACCAGCCAATCAACCACTATTTATTTACAATAAGAAAAATATTTAACAAAAATGTGGGGCAATAACTTCAGGGAGAACCAAAGCAGAAACGACAAACAAAAATAACTCTCTTAACCTATAGTGCTCACCAAACCCTCTGTGATTACAAAAACAAAAATACATTAACTAAGCTTAACTTCTGACTTAACATAAACAGAAAAGGACAGTTCACCTCTAAAGCTTCAGTACAATGAAAGCTGATGTTTCTATTTACAAACTCTGTACAATACTCACAGAGTTACTCAAAACATTAAGGAATAACCAGCTGACCAAAGTGCAAAATATTATTATTTTTTCAAGACAGTTGACAGGCAAAAAAACCCTCATGTGTCAGTGGCAACTGAACTCCATTCCACCATGGCCAGCAATGACTTTCTCAAATTCTTCACAGACAAAGTCCAAAATATTAGACAAGCAGTACATCAGCAGCAGGTTCAGCATATGTACCGTGTCCACCGAAAACCGGTTTAAACACCATGACACTGTTTCAACCCATTAACAGTAAATACCTGGAGGACATCTTACGTCACCTGAACTCCTCCTCTTGCTGTTTAGACATGCTGCCAACATGTTTTTTCAAAGGGGTCTGCAAGATTTTGGAGTCAGACCTGTTACTGATCGTGAACTTGTCCCTAACATCAGGTGTGTTTCCAGAACCACTAAAAACAGCTGTAATTAAACCTCTGCTGATAAAGGACAATCTTGACAAGATACAAATGAACAACAACAGGCCCATCTCAAATCTCTCATTTTTAAGTAAGATCATTGAAAAAACGGTTTTTCAACAGCTTAATTACTTTTTAACGCAAAATAACTGCTATGATACCTTCCAGTCAGGCTTTAGACAACATCACAGCACTGAGACTGCTCTGATCAAAGTGTTTAATGACATATGCCTGAATACAGACGGTGGAAAAAGTCTTAGTTTTACTGGATGTCAGTGCTGCTTTTGATACAGTTGACCACAATATATTACTCAAATGACTGGAGTCTCTCCGGAACTATACTAAACTGGTTTAAAACATACTTAGAGAACAGGAAGTACTTTGTGTCAATAGGTAACTTTACATCTGAGCAGACAAGAATCATGTCAGGAACCTCGGGGACTCAGGACACAAATGAAGGGTCTTTTCAGATTCAAAAGGGTTTATCTAAATAAACAAACAGTGCACAGCAAGGCAGGGAAAGATCTCCAAGCAGAGCAAAATAACAGGCTGTGAAAACCTAAGCGCTTTCCTCAGTAACTATGGCAGAGGCCATATGAAACTTTAACATAAACTTAAAGCTCTCCTTTAACGGAGGCGACTATGAAAGTTTGCAACGTAAAATCTCTCCTTGAAAACGAAGGAACAAACAAGGCTATGAAACTTACCGTATTGAATAAATAAACTATGACTATGAACAAGAATAAATTACAAAACAAGATAGCTCTACAGGAGGATCACTCACTGCAGGCTCGTGGAACTATGACTCTGACAAACTATGGCTCAAGGCAAGGCTGGTAATGTAGCTCATGAGAGGAGATAACATACTGGCACAAGACAAGGGAAACGTAGACTATTTGAACACATGAGGGACCAAGGGGAACAGGTGGAAACACTTGGGAATCAGGGAAGACAATGAGACGCTTGACACGGGAGGAAGGGAAAGATACCTGAAACGAGAGGGGAAAGTTAGCGCGTTTTCAAAATAAAACAGGAAATGACAAGACATGAAACAGAACGTAAATCGTGACAAATCACATTTGGAATTCCCCAAGGTTCCATCCTGGGACCTCTTCTGTTTAACATCTACATGCTCCCACTGGCACAGATTATAAAAAACAACAAAACAAACTACCATAGCTATGCAGATGACACGCAGATATATATTACAATGTCACCAGGAGACTGAGGCCCTGTACAGGCCCTTGGTAAATGCATTGAGGAGATTAATGACTGGATATGCCAAAACCTTCTCCAGCCAAACAAAAACAAAACTGAGGTAATTGTCTTTGGAGCCAAAGATAAACGATTGAAAGTCACCACAGAGCTTCAATCTACAAACCTAAAAACTACCAACCAGGCCAGAAATCTGGGTGTAGTGATGGACTCTGACCTACATTTGGACAAACACATTAAGCCAATAACAAAGTCAACCTACTATCACCTTAAGAATATATCAAGGTTAAAATATCTGATGTCTCAGCAGGATCTGGAAAAACTAGCCCATGCATTCATCTTTAGTAGGCTTGATTATTGTAATAGTATTTTTACAGGTCTACCTAAAAAGTCAGTTAGACAACTGCAGCTCATCCAGAACTCAGCTGCTCAGGTCCTTACTAAGGCCAAAAAAGTGGACCACATCAGTCCAGCTCTGAGGTTTTTACACTGGCTGCCTGTCCATCAGAGGACAGACTTTAAAGTTCTGATGCTGGTCTACAAAGCTCTAAATGGTGAAGGACCAAAATACATCAGTGACCTCCTGACCTACTATTGACCTTCCAGACCCCTCAGGTCATCTGGATCTGGTTTTTTAATCAGTTCTCAGAGTCAGTACCAGACATGGAGAAGCTGCATTCAGCTTCTATGCTCCACATATCAAACTCTCAGAAAGCCTCAGATCAGCTGAAACACTCAGTGTATTTAAGTCTAGGTTGAAGACATCTGTTTTAAGCTGAATTTGAATAAGCTTGAGTTTCAAAACGGAATCATGTCATAACTACTGATTTTATCTTTCATATATATAATTTTTTTCTTTCTTTTGTTTAAATTTAAATCATGTTTTTATTTATTTCTTCTGTTTTATTGTCTCTGTAAAGCACTTTGAATCACCTTGTTGTTGAATTGTGCTATACAAATAAACTTGCCTTGCCTTGCCTTGCCTAAGTATCTCTTTATTATTAATTATGGGTCACATCTTATTCACATATAAAAAAAATCTGATACGTGTCGAATTCAGAACAACATTTAAAAGTGGCCTGATTCCGTTTCGAAAATGTCAGATTCAATGCTGTGCTGTTCACACTGTCAAAAGCAAATCGGATTTGGGTCACATATGAGCGAAAAAAATCGGATTCAGGTCACTTGCAACTGCAGTGTGACCGTAACCTTTGTTAATTTTATTAGCCCAATGTTAGGAGGCAAAATGTTTTTGGCGGCATGAAAAAAAAGGAAAAAAAACATTAGCCGCACAGCATTATAAGCCAAGGTCAATGGGAAGTGTAACCAGCAGCTACCTATTAACCTACGACCTACTATTTTTGGATGCCTTAGCGCGTCACGCTCTTGGAATGGAGCGAGTGTTCCGAAACCATGTAGATATCCTTGCAGAGACAGATATACAGATATACCTTGCAAATATACAGCTTGCTAGAGCCACAACTTCAGAGAGAAAAACACCGATCAAATCCAATTCCACCACACGTCCAGGTCCTCACCACCCTTGGATTTTTGGCCACGATTTTTGGCTGCGTTTTGCACAATATTGCCATGAATGAGGGTCTCCCACTACCTGAACAACCCCCGCATCAAAATGACATCACGACGAGGCAACAACTGATTGCATGGCTTTAGCTGCAGTCATCGATCGCCTGGCCATGGCGAGATGTTTTTTTTTTTTTTAAATTAGAGCCATTTTCATATCAAACAATTTCTTCTTTATTTTGGTGACATTACCAACTACAGGTGACATGGAATTAACATCACTCATAATTGCTTCCCATTTCCTCGCTTTAGCAGGTTCTGTAATTTAACAGGAAGAAACCTCTGGCAGAACCAGACTCAGGAAGGGTGGCCATCCGCCTCGACCAGCTGGGGTTTGAGAAGACAGAAAAGAGGGGGGGAAAACACCATAACACCATTCAAAGGATACCTGTTGGAACAGGGAAACACTATTTAATAACCACAATAATGTCATATGTACATAATATCATTTGAGAAATTAAACAGGGGGAAAAAGAAAGCAAAGTGAGGAAAGGTGTGACAGATGAGGTCCCCCAGCAGTCTAAGCCTATAGCAGCTTAACTATGGGATGTTTCAGGATTACCTGAGCCATCCCTAACTATAAGCTTTATCAAAAAGGAAAGTTTTAAGCATAATGTTAAAAGTGGAAAGGGTGTCTGCTTCCCGGACATTTACTGGCAGCTTACTCCACAAGAGAGGGGCCTGATGACTGAAGGCTATGCCTTCCATTCTACTGTTAGAAACTCTGGGAACAACAAATAAACCTGCAGTTTGGGAGCAAAGTGCTCTGTTAGGAAAATATCTTACAATGAGATCTTTAAGATATGATGGAGCTCGGTCATTAAGAGCTTATATATGAGGAGAAAAATCTTAAATTCTATTCTGAATTTAACAGGAAGCCAATGAAGAGAAGCTAAAACTGGAGAAACATGATCTCTCCTGTTAGTTCTCATCAGAACTCTGGCTGCAGCATTTTGGATCAGCTGGAGGCTTTTCAGAGAATATGTGGGACAGCCCAATAATAAAGAATTACAGTAGTCCAATCTTGAAGTAACAAATTCATGAACTAGTTTCTCTGCATCACCCTGAGACAGGATGTTCCTGATTTTAGCAATATTACAAAAGTGAAAGAAGGCAGTTTTATATGTGCGTCAAATGATAAATTGTGATCAAAATAACTCCAAGGTTCCTCACTGTAGAACTAGAAGTCAAGCAAATACCATTTCTCCCTTAAGCGCTGGGGTCCAAAGAGAACAACCTCAGTTTTGTCTGAATTTAGAAGCAGACAGTTCTGAGTCATCCAGGTCTTTATGTCTTTAAGGCAGGCTTGTAGTCTGACCAACCTACTGATTTCATCTGGTTTCATAGACAGGTACAGCTGAGTATCATCAGCATAACAATGGAAATTTATGCCATGCTGCCTAATAATGTTACCTAATTGGTCCAAGCACAGAACCCTGAGGAACTCCACAGCTTACTCCGATGTGTGAGAAGGATTCTTCATTTACAAGAACAAACTGGAATCTATCAGATACATATAAATTAAACCAGCCTAATGCAGTTCCTTTAATTCCAATAACATGTTCAAGTCTCTGTAACAGAATGCTGTGATTAATTGTATCAAATGCAGCACTGAGATCCAACTGGACAAGCACAGAAACAAGTTTGCTATCAGAGGCTAAGACGAGATCAATGGTAACTTTCACCAGTGCTGTTTCTGTGCTATAATGCACTCTGAATCCTGACTGAAACTGTTCAAACAGATTATTTCTATGTAAATGATCACAAACTTGAGCTGCAACAATTTTTTCAAGAACTTTAGACAAAAAAGGGAGATTGGATGTAGGTGGATAATTAGCCAACTCTTCTAAATGAAGAGTAGGTTTTTTAAGTAAAGGTTATGTATGAATTTATTAATTTAATTTTGGCACTTGTACTCTTCCATAGTGAACCAGTTCCCTCCTGTCTAGTGATGTCGTTCGCGAACGATTCGTTCGAGATGAACAAATTTTTTATATGACTCGGGAGTAACGAGTAGTCTCAGTGAGTGATTCGTTCGTTTTCACGCAGTACCCTTCCTCCCCATATGACAGGCGGCTGCTGCATAAACTCAGTCAGCACGACAGGAAACAGAAATAATTAATTAATTTCCATGCAGTACCCTCTCTCGCCACATGGCAGGCGGCAGCTGCTTAAGCTCAGTCAGCAGGACAGGAAACAGTATTGATTCGTTCACGACTCAACTGCTGGCGGCTGAAAACATTGTGAGATCGGGATGTAGCCTAGCGACAGGATGTCAATAAATGATGTGGAAAGGAAGCTCAAAGAAGGTCTTTGGAGAAATAATGTTATGGTCAGAAATTCAGCGGGAGCGAAGTGAAGAAAACAGTCCCGCACAGGGCTCTACTGTGGACTGAGACACGAAGGAGGAAATGAATGATCTCTGATTTGTGATGTTCATTCATTTGTCATGAAATCGTAATTAATTAGTGGTCTTCGGTTCTTGTAGATATGTATAGTGTTGTTGTGTATGTAATGCCTTAAGTGTGTAAATAGATTAATGATAATGTAATAATGTGAATAGATATATATATATGAAAATTATAACAACATATTGATTTTGTGTTATACTCTACCATAAAATAATATAATATAAGAAGAAGAAGAAGAAGAAGAAGAAGAAGAAGACACAATAAATGCACTATATAACATTTTAGGGAACTTATTGTTACTTTTTTTCTCACTTAATTGTGTTACTAATTGTCAAAATCAATGTGAGTTTTACATTCACTTGTTCTCTACCAGCTGTCACGTGACAAATTAACGAACGAGAACGATCGTTCAGCCCTGTCACGTTACAGCTACCGAGTCAGCGTCAGGCTTTAAACAACAATGGCAGGGAGGATACAGACACAAGTCACCTTATTGTGTATTTGCTTTCCCAGGTTTTCACATGGTTTGAATTGTTTGTGGCATTTTGTGTATTGTATTTTGTCAGCTCAGCTGAAGCAAACTATGTTTCCTTCAGTGTTAAGTGTTTATAACTGTGGCCATTTTGTGCAACGCCCACAGTACGGCTACAGCAGTGCCACCTGCTGGAAAAATGAACGAAATGATTCGTTCAAAGATTCGTTCAATTTACTGTTCGAGAGTAAATGATCCGATTCAGCCAAAAGAGTCGAAGTTCCCAACACTACACCTGTCATGTTAAAGGAAAGAGTAAAGTCTTGTTAACTGACAAATTAATGTTTGGAGTCCCAACAGTGGCTTTACTTATGAATAGGTGCCAATGAAGCTAACTTTGTCTGCTAAGAAAGTGCAGATTAACAGTTGCTAATCAAGAGAGCTGACATTAGTGAGAACTAGAAAATTTCTGAAGAAATTTTGATGGGTGCCAAGCTGCTGCCCGTCCACACAGAGACATATGAGTTAATGTGCTGAGAGTAGAAGGTCAAATTGAAGGCCAACCATTATATGATCGTAATCCAGTCTGAAATATGAGATTCTGGCTTGTTCTGGTGAAATCTGCCTGCTTTAGACACATAAGGCCCGATTGATCTGTTCAGAATAATGGAAAACATATGAGTGAATGCGCGCTATCGCATTTGTGTCGTTAGGGGCTGCCATGAAGCTGTTATCACAACTGATGTGTTGAGAGTAATGGAAACATATGAGTTAGTGCGCGCTACCGCGCGCATTTGTCTCGTCAGCAGCTGGCATGAACCTTTTAATCTGTTCAGATTAATGAAAACATATGAGTTAGTGCGCGCTGCCGCGCGCATTTGTCTCGTCAGCAGCTGGCATGAACCTGTTAATCTGTTCAGATTAATGGAAAACATATGAGTTAGTGCGCACTATCGCGCGCATTTGTCTCATCAGGGGCTGGTATGAACCTGTTAATCTGTTCAGATTAATGGAAATTTATGAGTTAGTGCGCGCTATCGCACGCATTTGTCTCGTCAGCAGCTGGCATGAACCTGTTAATCTGTTCAGAATAATGGAAATTCATGAGTGAGTGCGCGCTATCGCGCGCATTTGTCTCGTCAGCAGCTGGCATGAACCTGTTAATCTGTTCAGATTAATGGAAATTTATGAGTTAGTGCGCGCTATCTCGCGCATTTGTCTCGTCAGCAGCTGGCATGAACCTGTTACCCTGTTCAGAATAATGGAAATTTATGAGTTAGTGCGGGCTATCGCGCGCATTTTCTCACGAGCAGCTGGCATGAAGCTGTTTAACCATGTTGGCTGCCCTGCTGCTGCCCTCCTGCTGCTGCCCTTATGCTGCCCTTCTGCTCCTGCCCTTCTGCTGCCCTAATGCTGCCCTCCTGCTGCCCTGATCCTGCCCTCCTGCTGCCCTCCTGCTGCCCTTCTGCTGCCCTAATGCTGCCCTGCTCCTGCCCTAATGCTGCCCTCCTGCTGCTCTAATGCTGCCCTCCTGCTGCCCTAATGCTGCCCTCCTGCCTTGCTCCTGCCCTAATAATGCCCTGCTCCTGCCCTCCTGCTGCCCTAATGCTGCCCTCCTGCTGCCCTAATGCTGCCCTCCTGGCTTGCTCCTGCCCTAATGCTGCCCTGCTCCTGCCCTCCTGCTCCTGCCCTAATGCTGCCCTCCTCCTGCCCTCCTGCTCCTGCCCTCCTGCTCCTGCACTCATGCTGCTATGTTTACTCTGCCCTCATCAGCCATCTTGGCTCTGCCCTCATCAGCTGGGATAGAACAGGGCAGCCATCTTGGGTGTGGTCAGCATTAGTTGCTATGGGCAACAGCTGTGCCTGCCAACTGCCAACTGCCAAATCTGCACCTCACTTTGTCCCCTTAAAATCATGGGGTTTTCATATTGAGGCAGAAATCTGGAACAAAACGCTCGCTGTTCGAAAAGTAGAAGTCTTATCCGAATAATTCTTTCACCGTGAGCGCCAGAAGGGACGGGGGAAGCCAGCGGTGTCATTTTTATTCTTCTACCCCCCGTGGCTCCTTTATTATGGCAGTTTTAAAATGATTTTTCCCACTGATTTCAGGGCTCACCCATTTTATAATGGGATGGAATGTTCCCTCTCTGCGCTCACAGGTGATTTGTGAGAAATCTATGAGGCCCAGCTCAATGACAGTCACATTGGGTGAAAGACAACTAAAATACCTACGTTTTGATGTATAATTCATCCAGATCAGGCAGATATTTTGGACGTGAGAGGAATTTGTTCGAGAAATTGCTTTTTAAAGATTTTTAGAGTGACAGTTACAGTGTAACTGACGTGAGCCGACCTCCTCTGGACACTTAAAACGTAAACTGCCGTTGTGTCAAAGCTGTATAAGCTATTAACAAGCCCTTTACCACAGTTAAAGCTGAGTCTTTCCTGTCACACACAAACTTTGAATGATGTGTGTGTGACGCTGTATGGCTGAGTTCAGAGGCCTCCAAGGGGCCTTTTTGGCCTTCTCCATTCATTTTCCCATTGACAATTTGCCCGCTTTTTCCCATTTATCCGCTATTCCGGTCGAGTAATGAGAGAGAAAAGTAATAGCACACCTCTCCCCATCGGCGCGCACGCAGCCATGTGTTTTTTATTTTAGTCGGACCTTCGCTGTGGAGTAGCGTGCCGAAAAACGTGACGGAAGCGGGAGAATAATAAGTATGAGCAATAGTAATATGTGTGCCCTGCCTTTGGTATTGGCACCCATAACTAACTGTGCAGTTACAAAAATATCAATAATCGTGGGCATTATCAGAGCTTAGTAGAATATTTGGGTTAAAACTGCTGCTAAAAAAGAGCATTCTCTTCTCTATTCTGTTTCAGATTAATATGAAGACCATGCCTGCTGCCATGTACCGGCTGTTGACTGCACAGGAGCAGCCTATTTACATTTGACAAGAAAATTCCTTTCATCTTAAAACTACCATTCCCTCCCACTGTCAACCACCTCAGCTGTGGATTATAGTGACTTTCCTGTTTTAATGTTTTTCGCTTACTTGTCTTTATACAGATTTATACAGATCCATCTGTATAAAGGGTTGTATTTTTACTTTGACTTGAAAAATGATGTTTACACATGTTCTTAAGCTTCTAGGATCCTAATAGTCTATCTTCATTGTTCACATATCATGTTCTGAAAGTCATTTATAAAGTCAACACATTAGGTAAAACAATTAGGAGTGTTTGGTAGATCTCTCTTTTCTCATCATTTTAGGCAACAATAACTGATAATTTATTGAAATAAGAAAAAAGTCCTCACACTGTAAACTCCTTTTTATTAGCTGTAAACAACTTTTCTATTTATTTTGTTTGAACAAAAGTTGCCACCGTTACAAATGTACCAGTATACACATACCACATGTACCACATACCATATGTACCGCAGACATAACCAATCATCAAATCTGATAATCTACAATATCCTGTGATTTCACAAGACAAAGCAGTGGAATGTGAGTTGCATCCCAGCATTTTTGCAATTTTCCAAGCCTGATTGTAAACGTCACTAAAATACAACGCAAACACAAACTGTACCAGAAAACTTTGTTTTCCCTTGGCTTCTTTTGAAATATTAAATTGGATTTCCTTAAATAGAGATTGAGACCTTGTTTACTTCAACAGCTTTAGGGCACCAGGCCTCTGAGGCAGGACTTTATTTCTAATTTTCATTGTTATTCGTTTGACTTGTCATATTTTTTGACAATTAATGTTTTCTCACTTTCTCTTTGTTGTCACATACTTGTGTCTTCACATGCTAGTCAAGCAGAGCTCTTTAATCAGAACAACTGTGTGAAACACCACTGAATTTTTCCTCCAAAAACAGAAATGGTCTTGACTATGCTGGAAAAGCATTTTTTGGATTGTGGAGAAAGACCACATTGTGTGCCACAAAGTAAAATGAATGAAGTAAAAAACAGGCTAACAAACTATTAGCTTGACAAGCTGTGACAACACACATCCTGCACCGTTTCAAAGTGAAATCCCCTCTCAATTTAACTGGATTCATCTGCTTTCAGCAGGGCTCTTAATGTAATTAGCTGTGCATTCATACTGTATGCAACATTTTATTGAACTGATTCAAAGAGGTTCAAAATAGAACAATCAAATAGTATAAAAACATAGTTAAAACAGCATCGTTAGTTTATTTAACTGATTAGATAAAAGTGGTATTTATAGACTGAAAATTACAGACTTGTTTTTAGTTTTAGTTTTTCCTCTCCCACTCCCTAACCACTATTTGAGACCAGCCTCAAATTGTTGTCTCCATCCTCAGCTAATGTACACTATATTGTCAAAAGTATTCACTCATCTTCCTTTACAGGCTTATGAACTTAAGTGACATCCCAGTCTTAATCCATAGGGTTTAATAAGAAGTTGGCCCACCCTTTGCAGCTATAACAGCTTCAACTCTTCTGGGCAAGCTTTACAGAAGGTTTAGGAGTCTGTCTATTGGAATTTCTGACCATTCTTCTGGAAGTGCATTTGTGAGGTCTGATACTGATGGTGGATGAGAAGGCCTGGCTTGCGGTCTCCGCTCTAATTCATCCCAAAGGTGTTCTATCGGGTTGAGATCAAGACTCTGTGTAGGACAGTGAAGTTTTTCCACACACAACTCGCTTATCCATGTCTTTATGGACCTTGCTTTGTGCACTGGAGACCAGTAATGTTAGAACAGGAAGGGGACTTCTCCAAACTATTTCCACAAATTTGGGAGCACGAAATTGTCCAAAATCTCTTGGTGGCATGCTTTGCACCACTGCATTCGACAGTTTGCATTGCACGTGGTATTGTGGCTTGGATGCAGCTGCTCGGTGATGGAAACACATTTGATGAAGCTAACTGTTCTTTAACTAATCTGAAAAATTAAGTTTGGAGGTTTTTAGTGACTGACTCTGCAGAAAGTTGACAACCTCTGTGCTCTATGCTCATCAGCTCTGTCATTTTACGTGGTCTACCACTTCATGGCTGAGTTTCTGTCGTTCCCAATCGCTTCCACTTTGTTATAATACCACTGACCGTTGACTGTGGAATATTTAGTAGTGAGGAAATTTCATGACTGGACTTGTTGCACAGGTGGCATTCTATCACTGTACCATGCTGGAATTCACTGAGCTCCTGAGAACGACCCATTCTTTCACAAATATTTGTAGAAGCAATCAGCATGCCAAGGTGCTTGAATTTATACATGGAAGTGATTGGAACACCTGAATTTCATTATTTGGATGGGTGAGTGAATACTTTTGGCAATATAGTGTATCAGTATTCTGCACTTTTTTGAAAAATGACAGACATGCAAAATTTTAGAATTGTATGGTGGCCGACAGGAGGAAACGTGTTGCAAACGGCAAAACAAATCTAACAGTAAAACGCTGCAAGAAAAAAATGCGGGATTCACAAAAACGACTGGAACACACTTTTGACACAAATTTGAAAACACATGCAAGAGAGAAACGCTGCAACTTAGAAACACACTGCAAACTTCAAAACACTTCAAAACTTCACAGCTAACATTAAAAGACATTGAAAGCTGACATTAAATTAAATCAAAGCACGATAACATTAGATACATAACTGTGCTGCTCTTCTATAATATGGTAAAAGATTACGGCCAAGTGTTTAAAAAAGACAAAGGACCACGTACCTTTTAACTTTCTTCTCCTTCGTTACTATGCTTGATCTCCCATAATCCATCACCTATCCCAAAGGTCGAGACCCCCTAGTGGCCTGCCAAACTTCTGTTGAGTTTTGAGTGAACTTGCAACGTTTCTCTTTTGCATGTGTTTTGAATTTTGCAGCACGTTTCTCTCTTGAAGTTGTTTTGCCATTTGCGTTGTGTGTGCTCTGTTTGTTTTTGTGATTGCCATATTTTTCTCTTGCAGCGTTTCTTAAATCAGGAGTTTTAGAAAGGTTTTAATCAGACTCAACCTCTGATAAACAATTCTCCATGCCTAAACTAAAAGCTTAGGCATTTCTCCATCATGTAAACTCACACTTTTTCAAGAAAAAAAAAGAACCAAACAAAAAAGATTAAAGTTGGGATTAGTCCTTTTAGATAAATGTTGAATTGACACAAAATAACTTAGTTTTGACATCAGATGGAATTACCTATGCTATTTCAGTCATCTTTGCCTGAAAAGTTCTCTGTCATATTCCAATAACCAGCTGCATCTCACTCTGCCCTTTCACCCCTTAGTCTCCCTGTTGCTCTGCTGTGCTGTCCGCCTAAAATCTTTTAATATTGTTGAAGAGGACAGAAGAGGACACAAGATGCCTTAAATTTGAGGAGTTTGGACAGTTTCACACATTTGTAGTGAACTCAAGTGTAGATTTAATAGGAAACTTAATATTTGGGAGGCTCCAGCAACAATCCTGTGTGGTAATGCTTTTCACATCAAGTGAAATTATTTCCACATTGGGAAGAAACAGATTTCACCATATTTACCATATTTGTCCTTTGGAGTCAATATGGGTGACTCTCTCCCACGAGACCTGTCCCATAACTTATGTGGAGAATATTAACGCCCCAATGCAAGCTAGCGAAGCCTAACCCTGAAAAAACTAAGGAACCCCCTTTATATGAGAGTCGGTGGAGAAACCAGATGTCAGAAGAATTCTCTCAAAATTAGGCTCAGAGTCGCTGGATACGATTAACACAAAACATTTATTTCTTGCAAGAAAGAGACATTAACATTGTTGATGTTTGCTGGCTACACAATGTTATGGGAAAGGGACATTCAATGTTATGGGAAAAGGGATTACAAGCCATTTAATGTTATGGGAAGACGAGTTCAGACAGTCAAAACAATTTTGCTTGCTACACAGTATTATGAATACCAAAAGACAGGAATAGCCCCCCCCCCCATCAGAGAAACTGTTATTCTTGCAGTTTTTCTCATAGTATAACTAAAAGGTTTCTTCCTCCTTTCTTGGACGTGTAAATCAAAGGTGACACCTATTGGCTTTGACCTAGCAAGACAAGAAACAGACCTCTCACACCTCTACCAAATATTTTCTGAAGATTTACTTTCAGGTGGATTTTTAAAACTTTGTTAAATGTGTTTTATACCTTTGCCTGAACTTTTAGTTCTTTACGGTTTGCAGTGATATCACAAGTTGGGTTAGAACATCAAATGTTTAGAGGGTTAGGGTTAGATAAGTTATGTGCCGCCCCCACCAAAGAGGAGACGGTGAGTGCACTCTCACCCCTACCTTTTGCTGCAATGTCCTTATACCCAATAAATTGGATTTTACTAGGTGTTATAAATGTAACTTTCATTTTCCCTTACTTCCTCAAATTAGTTTCAAAGTAGCGTAGCTTTGCTTATGTTCATCTGTTTTCTTCACAATTCCTTCACAACGTTTCGACTTAGTTTTGTCTTCCTCAGGTGTTAAGTGTGTTCTGTTCCCTTTTTCCCATTTTTTATGCTTATTCAGTTTGAATTTTTTAAGATTGCTTTAATTTAGCTTAGAGGGTTAGGCTCAAGAGTTTTTACTCAGTGGTCTCCCTCCTACGCAACCAGCTGGTTACCATGGAGTTTGGTGTAGAAACCAAGGGGGTGCACGCTCAACTCGTGATCTCGCTGGGAGCTGCTGCGTGTAGTGCCATGGTCTTGGAGTAACTCAGGAGACCCTGGGAAACTCCGTGCAATTTGAGTTGTGTAGCAATGTGGGTGCGATAGACTCAGGGTCCTTATGGTGTGTGTTATGTGCTGCTAGGATGGGAGGGGGGGGGGGGGGGGGGGGGGAAGTAGAGAGAGAGAGAGAGAGAGGATGGGTTATGTTTTTGGATTGTGGTGTGCTGCGGGTGCGATAGGAAATT